>NC_092199.1:16322258-17025869 GCF_043641665.1 Enoplosus armatus
AAATTTCCATCCGACAACCTCAAATATTATTTTGGAGATAAACTGTTACACGGTACAACCATGACTGCTTGAGGTGGGGTTAGCACATTTAAAAAGGGGAACGGGACATTATCACGCATTTGTCTGCACTTCCCTTAAAACAGCGAGCTCTCCTTAAGATGTGACCGACACTCCATATCGAGTTGCTAGCGGGAAAGGGGGCCGGTTGTGGTAATTGCTACAACCCTCATTGAGGTGGTTTGCAAACTGAGGGACACCTTTATAGTTAAGCCCTTTTACATTGTAGTAACACGTTGCACCTTATAGTCTGACACGACACTGGGGCCAGTGCTCGTTACTAAAAAAGGCCCAATGACGGCCTGACCTTCGCCGGCTGAGACGTGCCGGGCAGACTGCTAAATGGACACCGAGAGAGAGAGAGAGAAGTTGTAGGGGCATTTTTAATGTTCAGATATTGACCCTGTGGGAAAAGCTAGGAATACATTTCAAAAAAGTGACAAACACGAACGTGTGAGACAGTCGACAGAGGCGGCTGATTATCGGACACGGGCATCAGATCGTAGCAGGCTTGTACCTGCGCTTTGACATGTCTTTAACAATACTCATTAGCTGGCGCTCTGCGAAATCTGTCAGAAGAACAAAAACAAAACAAACTAATGATATGAGGTCTATGTCTATTGTATTGCACATACAGAGAAAATAAAATGCTTATTCAAGTTTGCATACAATGATGAAGAAATGTCCCCAGAAGAAAAAAGAAAAAAAAAAAGAAAGAAAGGGTGATTGTGATGAGCTGAAACTGGATAGAAAAGAGACACTTCAAATAAAGCGTTTTCTTGAAGTGGTGAGCTGTGGCTCAGTTTTATTCCCTCCATGATCATACTGCTGGAGAACTGTGGGACAGGAGCGGTGAATGAAAACAAGGCACGTCAAGCCGACAAACAGAAAACACCGAGTCCACCATGACCGGCACGATGCAGGCTACATCCACACAGCAGGTCTCTATTCTCAACCCTGAATCAAGCCCGAATATCTATTCTGGGATGTAACCCAAATCTGGCACCAACATGACCTGGGAGGTGACAGCGACGCCGAGGAGCAGAGGAGGGGTTTTTGCTTCTCTTCTTTGAGACAGAATACGCATGATTTCAGTTCTGCTCTCTGAAATGTCCAATAAGTAACTCAAAAACTCAAGTGTCCGATATTATAGAAAAAATATATATATATTCAAGTTGCTCAGATTCAATTTGTCATTTTGCAGATCTAACAACACTACGAGTCTCCAGCCATGCTAGCAGCTCTGTGAGGTTACACTTGAGGGCACAGCAGCGCTTCGAGCTAAATGCTAACGTCAGCATGGGCAACATGCTCACACCACGACGCTAACATGCTGAATGCGCTGCAGGTACAATGTTTGCCATGTTCACCATCTTAGTGGTAAGCGTGCAAACATTTGCTAATTAGCAGTGGACACAAAATGCAGCTGAGGCTGATGAGGACGGCTTTCGTTTGCAATCATATGGCCGTAAAACAAAAGTATTGGATATTGGACCTGATGATGTAAAGGTTTACAATGAACCCTCAGGTGGACATGAATGTAAGAACCATATTTCATGTTTTAATCAATCACTAAAAACCAGAATCTAGCGGCGCTAGATGAAACGTTAGGATTCATCCTCTGGTCCAGGCGGCTTGCCATACATTTTTGTACAGACCTCCATTTTTCCCCAAAGAGGTGGACTTCCCCGCTGACCACCCAACAGAGCCATGGCGCCAGCATGGCGGGAAAAAAAGAAAAGAAAAAGGAAATAATAAACTATATTCAAGTTTCTCTAATTCAGTCAATCATGTTGATCATCAGATCTAAAAGTTCAACTCAAAAAGTCAAGTTGGGATCAGTGAAATTCAGGCCAACTGGAACAAACAATCAGTCACGTGATCGAAAGAAAGCGATTTCAAAAACTTCAAATGACTTTCTATGAATTTGAAACAGGGGAATTCAAAATCATATGAAATCAGAAATATATTCCAGTGCTACAGACTCAGTGGTATTTAACAAAGCCATTCAGCAGTGGTTGTATTTCACAATAAGAAAAAAAAAAGCTCTGGTAAAAATTCAAATCATTACAGCCTGATTAAAGCTGGCATTTTTTTTTATGTTCACAGTATTCCGACAAAAATCTGACATGTCCCATGTGGGGGTGGGGGGGTATCTAAACTGTGCAATTTGACCTGCAGTGTGAACGTAGCCACAGTATTCTACCAATCAGGTACTGTCAGGCCTGATGGGCTCTTCAGCCACTTCTGTTTGTGGCCGACATGTTTCTGGCCTCTGGCGGCCACTGTGGTTGGTGACGAAGCTGGGGGGCCCTTTCAGATTAAAAACAATTATCTTTGTTATGCAACAATGATCAGTCACAGCTGCCGTTCTTCTCTATACAGGCAAAGGGCTGGTACTGCTGGTACTCAGTGTCAAACTGAGAAACAGGCAAAAATGGCTTGTGCAAAGACTGAATGCGTTTCTGGACTTGTGAGAGGCTTTAACTTTTATTTTATTTTATTTAAGAAATATCACATGTCCCACTTTCCTACCTGCTATTTAAAAAACAATAGCTGACTCGCAGCTCATTAAAAGGGGTACTCCAGCGATTTAGTATTTCCCTTCCTGACTTTTAGTCCCGTGTATGAAGTCAAGCTCCAAAAATACTGGATATAATTTCCCATGATGCAGCTGGATAGCGTCTTACATTAGAGCCTTGCTGCCTCCATCTATTAAACAACTCCACACCTCCACTTTGTAATCAAGCTGTTTGTGATCAATTTGTAGTCTCCGAGCCCAACCCACGATAACCTTGATGACATCATCAGGGTAGGACATTATATAATTGTTTTCACAGGCTCAGTAGGACCAACCACATCCCGTCAACCGATCTTCATGTCTAAATCGGTGGAGTGCCCCTTTAAGCAATATATTGACATTGATATTGATATTAACACTAAAACAAATGACTTCCTGTGCGAGTCGCTAGTACTGCCGGTTCCACTGAGAATCAACCCGTGAATCTACAGCCTTTTTGCGGCCCTCAGCTCATTGTTTTGGTTCACCGCTCCATACAGACCCCCTAACTGCTCTCACCAGTCACACATATAAAAATGTGTTGGCCGCCATTTCACACAATGACATCCGGATGCTGGTGAAGAAAGTCAAACGTCAAGCGTGTGTGATATTTTCCTTCCAAGTTGTTGGGCCACGTCGAGCACGAAAGGTGAGTGAATACTGGATTTACATTCATCAGGTGGTGAGGACAAAAAGGACAACCAGCCCGAAGCAACTGAACCGACTATCTCAGGACTATGTCGCTGCCTGTCATCAAGTGGTCAATAATGCAGCTTTTAAGACCATCATTTTTTGCATGGGAGTTTCTCTTTCCCTAGACAATATGTGATTGACAGCAATGCTATGACTTATACACCAGGGAAACAGTCTTGTCTCTCTGAGCTACGTCTGAAATGTATCATACGGACTAACTACATATTCCTTTAGCCAACACACACACACACAGACACAGACACAGACACACAGACACACACAGACACACAGACACACACAGACACACAGACACACACAGACACACACAGACACACACAGACACACACAGACACACACAGACACACACACACACACACACACACACACACACACACACACACACACACACACACACAATAAATGTTGTCTGCAAGATTCTTGAAATCATTAAAAAAGAAAAAAGGCAGCAGTTATAGCTTGGATTGATCTAAGAGTTCCTGAATCTAAAAAAATACAGAAGTCTTAGCCTAGCGGTAAAACTAGCGTCTTTCAGGACATTAACCCTTTTTTGTTTCGTTTTGTAGAAGGCACACAAACTACCACAAAAGTATAGTAATAATCTTCAAATGTGCAAAAAAAGCTCAGTTTACATTATTTCCTCAATAAAAGAAAGAAGGAGAGAAAAAAAGAAAAAAAAAAAGAAAATATAGTTCAGCATCTCACTCTCTCTGCCTTCCCCTCCTGTTTCGGTGGAGGGGAAAAGGATTGCAGCGCAGAGCCCACGGGCGTCATAGTAGAAATGTGCTTTAGAACCAACACAAACACCTCTGCATTTCTTCCATTGGCACTTCGTTAGCATTAGTGCAGATACAGGGGCAGAGGCAGAGTCTGAATGTGCAGCTTGATGTGCACATCTTGTCATGTGGTTGAACGACCGCACAGCAGCAGGATCAGTTCTGCTTTTATTCAAGATGCTTCAAAGAGACACGGGGACGAGGATCTCCAGAGTTAGTGTGGTGGCTGGATTCACTTAAAGAACAACCCAGCAGAAAAATTAAATGACACATGGTAGATGAAAGAAAGCAGCACTTTTGAGTTTGTCCCTCATGTTTTTACTCCAAAAGTAGTTTTGTAACTCTGCGGTCCAATTTTATTTCAGTAACAGTAGCTGTTATTCAGCAATAGGAGGCACCTCTGGTCTTTTAGTGTCTGCCACCCACCGCACCATCCCTCCATCTATCCTCTGTGTCCTCAGTTATTCAGATGCAGGCGAGGAGGCAATGGTGGTGGTGGGTGACAGCTTGGGGGCTTGGAGGGCCTGCGGGTTGACGATGACCTGGATGACAAAGTCCTTCTGGATCTTAGTGTCTTGCAGCCGCGTCTTGTCCGTGAGCAGCTTCCCGGAGAAGAACCAGCGCTGGTGGGTGGCGTCAATGTCATCCTGGGCCTGCAGCTGCTTCTTCAGCTGCCCTATGGTGTCGGCCATGCTGGCGCTGAGCCGCAGGTCCTTGCCCGTGGAGAGCCGGACCTACGGGGGAACAGGAAGTGTGAAAATGAACACACACAAACACAGGCGATGTGTGCCTTTCAAGGATAAACCAAGACGGTAACTTGTAATACTGTAATATTTCCTCCATGCATGCTAACATGCTCACAATGACAATGCTATCATGCTTTCAGCAAGTATGTTAACCCATCTTAGCTTCTGTTAGCATGCTGACATTTAGGAGCTGTGCTGGTACCTTGAGCTGGAATTCCTTCTTGGGTGCTACGGTGGGTTCGGGGCTATCACTGGGGTCCTCATCGCTGCGCTCTGAGATGAGGTTGACTGGTGGAGCCAGGCAGTAGACGGGCAGCTGGTAGCGGTTCCCGAGTTCGTCGTAACACTCTGCGAGGGTACCTGGAAAGAGGTGTCGAAGAAAACAGGACAAGCTGCAGTTTAAATCTGCCAAGAGAAAATATGTTACGTTCTGTGCATTTCAGATGTAACAACTGTGTGTTTTCTGTCCTCACCATGTGGCAGTGTGATACTGGCTCCATCCACTATAGCCTGGGCCAGCTCGTGGTCGTTACACTCCAGTGCCACCGCCGCAGCTTTCAGGGCGTCCCAGATCTCCTTACGGCCCTCGAAGGCCGGCGCTGTGTCCCAGAACTCGTCCCGCTTGCTCCGTAGCTGGCCCTCCGTCATCGGATAGTCGCTCTTCCACTTGGGACGGTCTTTCTTCAGAGGCTCGTTGCGCCCTGCGATGGGAAGGAAAAGCAAGGGAGGATCGGTACGGGCAGTGAGACGGCCTGTGGCTTCATTTGGTTTGAAACAGGCCGCGACAAGTGTGATCCCGTTACCTGCAGATGCCTGGAATCTCAAACAAGCAGCGCTTTTATGCTCCTTTTTAGCCATTTCTCAACAAGAACAGGATTTGCTTTTGTGTCGCGGTCCACAAGCTACAAGTTATCACCCAGCAGCGGCATGTGGTGTAGGTCCTTTAGCGTTTCTAAAGCTTTTTATTCCTTTAGCGATTTGTTATCCTATGGCCGACTATTTTAAAAGAGTTTTTTGGGATCCAATACGCTCCAGCGTGTCAGTGATTAGAGACGCAAAACTTAAGTTTCTGAGTTGAACTTAAATGAAATTCTCAAGAATAAGAAAAATAAAAGCACACCAACTGTATGGTGTTAGCTTCCACAGCAGAACGGTTCTGGTCTATGCAGCGAGACCCCAACAAACTTGCTGTGAGCATACTGATAGGCATGACGTGGGATGAAGGAAGAACAAGAAGCAAGGGGAAAGCAGCCTGCCAGATTAGGTATAATATATGGAAATAGAGGTTTTGACTACAGAAATGACACTGTAAAAGAGAGACAGTGACACAAACTGACAAACACAGGGAAGTACAGAGCATAAAACGTCCAGCATTCACAAATGCAAGTCTGTGCGCTAAAATATTTGCAGGTTAATCAATACTTGATATTCATTGTATTCTGTGACCAATGCTTCAAATGGATTTGCTAATCTAGGGTAAACGTGCACCGCAGAATGCAAAGAACAGGCAGACGGATTCATGAATAGCACGGCGTTCCCATAGAGTTCCTGTCTCGTGCTTTCATCTCGCAACTCTCAGCAGAGAGAAACGCTAGCCGTCACCAGAGACAGAGAACATCCCACCCCACTATGTCATCCGAATCTAAAATTAGGAGGTCATTCAGAGTTTGCAATATGCATGAAGCATGTGTAGCCTATATGCGTCTTGTAACCGTACCTGTGTTTCCCACCATTCAATATTAAAAACACGCAGCGCACCTAGGCCAGGAGAGCACTTATATTAGTGGACTGAGGGTCACACACACACTAAGACACACAGATGAGCTAGCATCAGGACAGAGAACCAACATTTCGAACCATTTCATTCAGAAGTTTAAACATCATAACATTCACTGGCAATTCTGAAAGCTGTGGTCACCTGCCAAAGACCGTGCCAGCTATCGTCGGGTGACTGGTGTAACATTTCCCACCATGGGTAGTGCTTCAACAGAACAGGGTGTGGTGAAGTCCTGTTCGACAACAGTATTCCAGCCACTGTGAGTGCCTTTAGCACTCAAAAACAGGCCCTAAACCAGCCTAAGCTTATATTTCCAAAAGCTGATGCCAGTCACTGAGGAGCAGGAGGGATGGAAAATGAAGAGGAGTATAAATGAGACAGCACACCTCCAAGAGGTTGCATTTCTTTCAAACAAATTATTTATAGTGCAGACGGCTTAGGAGGAGTAATTTGGAGGACACGGGGTGGTGTAGGATTAGCACTTGGAGAGGAGTGAATCCCAGAGTGAAGCAAAGGGGGCTTCCTCACCACCACTCGGCCAAAAGCAGCAGTGGACATGTAGAGTCTATGTAAGAGACAAGCGGGGGGGTTTAAAGCGAAATATATCGGTCCTAACAAGTCACTGATTATCAAAATAGTTGGTGGTCGAGGTGCTGATTGGTTAATGTTGTTGCCATCGGACGGAGTGGGGCCGCTTCCCCTTATTTCCGGTCTTTACGCTAAGCTAAGCTAACCGGCTGCTGGTTGTAGCAGATTACATGCAGCAGAACATGAATAGGCCCATTCTTCTTTCACTCTTTACTTACACGTACCATTACGTGATGAGAATAAATGTCTTGTTATATACTGCGGACCGCAGAGTCACAAATATTATTACAGTTGGCAATATAATGTCATAGTATTGTATTGTGAGGTATCCTGTGATTGCAGCTAAGGAGACTAATGACTCCCCTTTCCTAAGAGGGCCGACCGAGACCTCAGACTGGTTATCTCTTCGTGACACATGGCGTTATCTACAGAGGACATTTTCTGAAGAGGTGACATGCTAGGCAGCTAGGAATTTTGAAATTTGACAGAAATCATCCGAAGATCCCTTTCTTAGGACGCCTCAGTAAAAAGTGAGCTTAAACTCTATATAAAAGAAACGACTGATTACACCAAAAACAATGTATGGTATAAGAAACCAGATTTAGAAAGGTTTTGTGTGGTCTGGTGGATGGAGTGCATGAAAAAGTGGGCAGTAACAAAAAAGGAAGTGATTCAACGGATGGATTGTTGTATCAAAATCTAACACACACGAGACATGAGGCAAATGCATCGCAGACGCATGAAGCAAATATCTGGGTGTTTTTCTCCGGCTGGGCTCGTGATGAGGCCGTGATGAAATGCGTCACGAACAACTGTGCCGTGCGTCAGGACGCAAACACAGCAACACACCCGACATAGCCATGGGTGGCTGTTAAAGGATTACCTGCCTCTTGGAAAAGCATGTTCAGCTGTAACGCCTGTAAAAAAAAAAAGGCATTTAACAGCCTCTCACATTCCCCCGACATGAGGCAAATAAATAAATGCAGGGTGTTTCCAGACATCAGTGAACTCGCAGTGGAGCGGTGGATAGAAGGGAAGTACCCTCTTTAACCGGACACAGGCTAAATCCATGTATGACTGCATTTCCTCAGGACACACGCGGGCGCACACGCACACACACACACACCTCCAATTTCCCTACAGAGCTGACAAACTCACATCTGCGTCATCTCACTTTAGCTTTAATTACTTTAACGGTCATGTTCTACAGGACATCTCAAACTATGCTTTGAGTTTAGGTATATCTATTTCCGGGGTCAAGGGTGAGCTAAAATACATTTTCTGCCTTTTTTTGGTTGATTCTATTACAGCAAGTGTTTTTGCTGATTAATGCTACGGCTAGCTAGAAAGCGTAGCAATGAAATGTGTTGTTAACAGGGCTTATTCGTTTACACTGCAAAAAAAAGCAGAAAATTCTCCGATTATTTAAGAAGCTGGAACTAAGGAATTTTTCAAACGATGAACTGATTATCATTTTCTTCCCGGTAACCCCACCACCCTGGGTTTGGATCTAGCCAACCTTTTGCTGTATAGCTATTGCCCCGTCTACATATTTCCTGTTGCTCTCCACTATCACCTGTCAAATGAAAGGCAGTTCAAAAGATGCAGTCATGATGTTAAAAAAAAAAAGGAAACTGAAAGAATGCACTGGCGTTTATTGTAGCCCCAAAACTCAAGGCAGTGATGAAGCCTTGTTCTATCAGAGTATATTCCAGCCTTGAGGAATTGGGCAACTGAGACGTTTTATCCCTCGAGGGATGGGTTGTGAAAAATTGAGCTCTTCCCCTCACATGACATGATGGGACCTGTTCCTTTTGATCGAAGCCCGGTCTAGTTAGCAGGGAGTGTCTTGTTGATACCAATCAGGGTGGGGAAATTACCACGAGCCACTGCCAAAACCTGGCCTCAACTTTAAATAGTCCATCCAATGCTCCTTTTGGCAGGTAACAAAGAGAGACAAATTATATTCTGCTCTCAAAATCTATATCAGATGTTCATTTTGGAACGCAGCCATGTGGCCAGGGGTCAAAAAACTTTAAATTCTCTGAGACTGATGCAACAAAGCTGGAGTCAAAACGTCCCGTCTTTCTGATGTTAACTGGAGAAAAACATTCCTGCTGGGGAAAAAAAAAAAAAAAAAAAGACTGAAAAAAACTTTCCATCGGTAAATTCAGGAGGAAACGAAGGGGACAGGCCCTGCATCCAAATGAACAACAGACACTTAGATTCCTAAACAGTCACAAAGGGGACTTTATTGCTCTGGATGTGCTGAACTGCATTCGTTTAAGTCCTCATCCCACTTTTTGTCAGATCTCACAGATCAGTTTGTTCTTATTGACTTCAGATCACCATTTCCTGTTTCCGTTTAAATTAGTGCTTTATCGGGGTCCTGCCTGGGGGACCCCAGTCAAAAAGCACCCAATTCCGCCTATGCAGTTTCAACAGATGGAACTCTTTTACTGAGTTCATGTTTGCCATGGGTCCTAATTGAAAGTATCCCCCACTATCAGAGGAGGTTGGAGTACTCTGTCAGTCATTTTGAAGCAGACAGACACAGATTTCCTCATATGTTGATGCCCATAAATGCTGCTCTTCTCACATTGATTACATGACTATTGATGTTTTGAGTAGACAAAGTTACAATTTTGCTGTGATGGTTGTTTCTTACAGTCCTTGCATGTTAAATATGTCTGTACGATGAGCTGCTGGAGTGTCTGCCCAAGTCAATGGAGTTGTTCAATTCTACCAGAGGGCACATCTCGGAAGGGGCCTAAAGGTCGTTTCCCATCCTAAGTGAGTTTACAACAACATTCATAAACCTGCAGGTCTGTAAAGCCTCTAAACATCCACCATAAATGATATATATATATATATAAAAAAGGTCCCACTTAACATCACTGACATTGTTGTCTGGGGTCGAAACTATGCAGAAATTCGGAGCGTCTGCCAGTTTCCGCTGTGCGGCGCCTGCGTCATTCAGTTTAGTCTGGTTGTAAATACAACATTCACTCTTGCTAAGTGCTGAAGCAGCAATCCAAATTCTATCCGTCACCCTCAAAGACAAGCGTAAAAGAACAAAAACGTGGCAGTTCGCCAGTGTTTATCTTTGGAAGAATGTTATCTTCCGGGAAGGTGAGTGACTAATGGACGTGAACTCAAGTCCCTGATGTGAATAATCGGCATATCAGCGACTTTTGGTAGTCAACGCAGCCTCTTACAGCTTCAGTGTTGCCATTTAGAGTAACCACAGCCTCCTGCTTGGTCACGAGTCCACATTAAAACTGCAGTGGTGTTCGCAGGGCTACCATATCGCCACTTTTAAAAGATAGCAATTCACCCAACTAGCTCACCGCTGCGGGATTAAGTGTGACGCTCGAAACTCCTGTGTTAGAAAATTGCCGGCCTTGCTGTGGGTGAAATGTCGGGCAAATATAGGTTGTGGAGTCGGTGAATTTGGGAGTAAACAGTGTTGAGAGTGTGTCTGGGACAGCAGTGTTTGCGTAGGTGCTCAACTAACAGCAGCTGACTCTCCACGCAAAATCCCAAAATTCAAACTGGTACCTGCCAGTGTCGTTCCCCTTTATTTGCTGTTGCGTAATTTGTTATATCAGGCACTTCAGCACTTGTGACTGTACAATATGATCACTATCTAACTGACCCACGTGAACAAAAGCGCTGTATAAACATTGGCCCTAAGCCTGCAGATATGCAGGTTTGTGAACGCAAATGGATCACTGACCCCGGAGAAAGACCACCCAGTGCGATGCATCCCTCTGTTGAGCAGCAGTCAGTTTGCCCACGGTAAACCAAAAAAAAAAGGTGAGCAAGGGGGTGAAACCCAATCACAAGTGGTCACTTGAGATGCATCTGTGTCTGATGCAGGAGTGAAACAGGCCTGGATACAGTGAGTCTCAGTGAGGGTAGACTTGTGCACTTTAAAGTGTATTGGGAGCGTACATACTTAATATACTGGGCAGTTGTCAGATGCCACAACAGGGCTTAACACACCGAACCAGCAAAAGATGTCAAAACCAGCATGATTTCGCAATGCCATCAGTTAGGATAACAGAAGGAAGGTGCTGCAAGAATAACAGTTTTAAATTGCATCTCATCTCTCTCTCTCTGTCTCTCTCACTCTCTCTCACACACACACACGCACACACGCACACACGCACACTGTAGTCTTACCTCCTCGTCCACCGTTCCTGGATGAGCCTCGGCTCTGCGTGTCCTCCCAGCCTTCCCAGTATCTCCCCACACAGCCTCCCATGGTTTTGGAGGGGCTGTAGAATGTTTCCAAGCGTCTTACTAGCTGAACAGGGGGGCCATCACGGACGAAGACGGTGAACTAGGTCCGGTGAGAAGGACGGGTCGCAGGTCCAACGTTGCGAGCCTGATAGACCTGATAGATCATTCGTAACAGCAAAGATGTCTGTAAGGTCGTGGCTTAATGTGCGTTTTCTCTCTTCGTGTATCGCCGCTGTTTGTGTTAAGACGCGACCCCACAAGATTTAAAGCTCGTGGCCCGCACTAACGCTACAAGAGTTTGATAGCCAAGCCAGCAAGCCGCCGCAACATCCGCAAAACTCTCTTGTAAATGTCAGAACATAACCAGCAACGTGCCAGTGGTCTAACTTGCCTGTTAAGTTGGGCTAGTAGTCCAGCAGTCCAACCAGCGCGCACCTTCCTCGCTAACAAGCTAACAGGGCCAACCAGCTAGCTACCACAACATCAGTATAAACACAAACTTCCTCGCACTCGTGACCATTTCCTTGCACGTTGAGTTTCTCCCAAATGCAGTGGATAGTTTCAGTTTCCCGCAGCCCTTGGCGTGCCACTTCAAGTCGTTGGCGTTGTCTCCAGATGTTTTTCTTTAAATCCCCTAAACGTTACTTCCCTCTCCGCTGGTTAAAGGTGACTAGCGGCGGAGCTAGCGCCACCGAACTTTTTACGCCTGCGCGTAAGCACGCAGGCAGGTGTTGGGTTCTCTTACGTCAGGGCGAAAAGCAATTATGAAATGACAGGAGAGCAAATAAATTCGACACCGACGGAGGTATCCCAGAGCTATTTTGTACAGCGACGATGCTTCTTGTTTTCAGTATACTATTTGTAATGATACTGGTAGTAATTCATTCATTCAGTACAAAAGCACGGTGCCTCAGTGAAATGGGAGAATATCACAGATAATTCGGTTTTTGCTGTACTCTTTGCAGTGTATTGGAATTCGGACAGCACCTGAAGGCAGCACTTAAAACTAAATGTGGTTTTTCATTTAAACTTTCAGCAAACGTTTAAATTTCGAGCAACATACACGCAACCCAAATGGCATCCATTTGGCGTTGCTCTGTTCGTTAACTGTCCTATTTTATCAAAGTTTAGATAAAATCAGTCACTTTAGCGGTTCGCCCCTAACTTTTCGCGCATGCGTGGTCTCAGTTGAGTTACATGGGCACGATGGCTGCGGACACTGCCTTGATGCTGTCTCTGGTGGAGGAGTATGTCTCGGGACTACAGGACAGCAAGGCCAAGGACACCGCAACAGGTAAACAAGTCTTCATCGCATTTTCTTACAAACCTTTCCCGAACAGCTCGTTGCAAAAAAAATAAACGCTGTTGAGGAAGCTGAGCTGCCGCTTCAAGGATGCGCAACACGGCATGATGGTTAACTAGCTAACTTAGCGCCACAACATCCTGTGTGGTGTTAAAACCTCATGATACAAACACGCACACACACGTTATGACACAGGTCTGCTCATTTTATCAAGACACCAGCACACACTGAATGTATCCCCAGCGTTTTATTATACTGTCACTGGACTAGTAATGTGAATTTTTCATGCTAGTCCAGTGTGCTTTCACCGCATGCCGCTTGCTAGCTGCTGTGTTTGTGTCCGAATGAAAGCATCCTGTCAGTGAACTCTGTACCTTTGAACCCCGCCGATGCTGCTAGTTAATCTGTAGCTAACTGCTAACTACTGGACATAACTTAGTTCATGCTCGTGTGTTTTTTCTGTGTTTTTTCTGTGTATGTTTAGTAGTTGGTTAACTTGCCAGTGCTTAGCTACAATTCACCAAACTTGGCTTTCTGTTAAGGTGTCAAAGATGGACAGTTTACAATACTACAGCTGGTGGAAGCACTGGGGTAAGATGTCAGCATTTTACTCTAATATAACATTTGATTGTTTATCTGATGAGGGCTTTCTCGTGAATGGTAATTAATTAATGCTGTATTTAAAATATTATATACACTATATTGCTGAATACTAAAAGGCATCAATTCCTCTTAAGTTGTAGTTGCTCGTATATTAATATTTACTAATAATTAACATTTTCCCTTGCTCCTTGTTGTAGACCGTGTCTGACCAGCTCTCAGCCTCACACCCGAGCCAGAGGAGTCCAGCTTCTCTCTGAAGTGTTACACGAGTGCTACGGAGGTCTTACAGAGAGAGAAGGTACACATCCTCTCTTATACTTTGTAAAAAAAATAAATCTATTCCACTCCCATTTTACACTTGTTTTCTAGATATCATCAGTTTCTCGTTACCATAAGCGATGCTGACATAGTATTTGGGTGCAAAACCTCTTCCAATAAATGGACTGAAAAGAATCAAGGATGACGTTCAGTTACAGAAAGTTTTACTTATCAATCCAGTGCCTTGCTGGCTCATGAAGCCAAAATATCGAAAAACAAACAAATCAAAAATGTATCAGAATGACTGCAATTTGCAACATATTGATGTAAAGAGTGATATTTTATCAACTTGTCTTCCTGTCTCTGTTCTCCGCAGTGGAAGTGCTCATTGCCTTCTATGAAAACCGTCTAAAGGACCATTACGTCATCACACCGCCTGTTTTACAGGGGCTCAGAGCGCTGGTGAGTGTCTGTCCGTGATCGATTTTCAGTGACAACATCTGGAACATGCGTTTGACAATGTAGTTTCTGTTGACAGTTTTCTGAATCATTTTGAGAAGCTCCAGATGTGATAACGGTGACTGACGTGCACATTATGTGTGTTACTCCTTTTTTTTTTTTCTTTCTTTTCCTCCAGACAAAATGTACAGTGTTGCCTCCTGGCTCAGCTGTGTCCATGCTGAGGTCTTTGTTCCAGGATGTTCATGTTCAGGTGAGACTTGACTATATAAGTATATGTTATGATAAAGATGTTGAAGTTGTAGCAAGCAAGATTGTACCTGAACACACACACCTGAGGAAGCCTGTTATTGTGAGACGACCCTGAGTGTTTTGTGTGAGGTACATCATTGCACTAAATATCGTCATTTAGTATATTTGCGAGGGACAAAGACAGCAAAGACATTCATCTACTGCTCTTGGACAGACGTAGTATGTCATTCACTGAACTGTCTGTTGAATCCTGATATATGCAAACACACACCCGTGCAATATTTGACCACACATTTGTGAGTGTGTGATTTCCTCCAAGAAGGGCTTCCTCTGTCATTAAGTATGCTTTGTGGGTAAACTTGACTCGTCCAAATGGTTCTTAAGTCTTTGGCGTTGTGGGCAAGAAGCTCATCAGGTCTGTTTGTTTTTCCCGCAGTCTTTGATGCTGGCGGAGAGATCCTGCGTCTACAACATGCTCCTCAACCTCATGGAGAGCAGAGAAGCCGGTAAGAGACAGCAGGTTATGAGTCTGACTCACAGGAGCTCAGTTAATAGAGCGAGGCGCGCTGACAGGTCCCCACAATGACTGAGGGGGGGGGGGGGTTCTTTGTTGAAGACGTAGCTGATTCAAAAGAGTTTTGACAGTCAGAAATTCCAGCTGCCTAATCACGGTGCTCATATCTCACCTCGGGCAGTTAAACTCTTACCATAATACAGGACAGAGCTGTCATACCATCTTCTACTTTGTTTGGCAGTTGAATAGTTTTGCATAGACTTACTGTATCAGATGCAAACAGAGGGCTGACAATGAAGTGGGTTTTTTTTTTTTTGTTTTGTTTTTTCCGTGTGGCTGCCGGTAGTTTATGAACACACCAGCGTATGATGACACAGTGTGACCTCACCTCTGTGTTCCCATTTTATACTGTAGTATAAGTAATTATGGTTTGCTGTGTATCTGTCAATTAAATACAAGAAAATAATTGATATAACAGAAAGTTAAGGCTCTTGGCAACTGATAAATCCCCTTATGCCAAATATTTTCTTGTTTCTGGTCATAGATTTACTTTTTTTTCTCAATTTCATATAATAAAATGAGTCCCCCGTGCTCAGGCTGGGTTCCTCAGATTTTCAGGAAGAGGCATCAATGTCGTTACAGTCCCTCCATAAGAATATGTTACCACTCTCCAAACATGATGTGATGAGCCTGTATTTCTCACAGCACCTGTTTGACTCTCCCACAGAGCTGAAGGGTTTGGGGCCAGACTTTGTGTTTGGTTTTGTCCAATCAATGGACGGAGAGAGGGATCCTCGCAACCTCCTGTTGGCCTTCCAGGTAGCCAAGAACATCATCCACCGAGGTTATGATCTAGGTGAGAGTCACACACGCACAGCATCTTTCTCGCTGCTGTTTTTCTCTGTACGTCCCTCTCTGACCCTTTTTGAACTTTGTTACTGTCCATCGCACAGTTCAAGCGAGACTCTTATTTTGCCTCGCGGTCATTTCCTGTCTGCTGTTTCAGGTAAATTCACGGAGGAGCTGTTCGAAGTGACGTCCTGCTATTTCCCCATCGACTTCACCCCCGTGAGTCCCTGTTTACTCAGCTGCCTTCGCCTGGGAACAGACAAAAGCAGACAGAAATGTCATCACCGACTTCCTGAGACCTTCAGGGGAACTCTGTAGAAAACAATAACACAGCATCTGCTCACGCACATTTCCCACCTCTCCGTCACGGAGAAGCACAGCTCTGTGATCGTTTGTTGACTCTCTGGAGAAAAAGAGATGTGGGGTTTTGTGGTTGGGTATTTTGTCTTTAAAGTATGACCTGAAACATGGCAGTAGGTGAACCGAACAGTGAACCATCAACACTAAATGAAATGCTCAAAAGACATGCTGCTTGTCCAAATAACTCTCCATGATGGGAAGCCAGAAACAGTTTTCACTTTTGTATGACATAAAATGAATCTTTAAACTACTGACTAGTGTTAGTTATTGGATATAAAATACAAATACCAACCTGATATATTGTTAGACTGATTATATAACAGAATAAGTTTTGGGAATATCTACAGTATAAATACATTCAGAGGTCGAGTGTCTGTGCTGCTCCGACAGAAAAGAACATGTTTGACAAAATGTGAACTATTGACGTGACTAATTGTTAACATACAGACTGTTTGTAGTATATCACAACCACAGTCTTATAATTATAAACCTTTCATTACTGCAGAGCCTACTCATCACACCTGTGAACATGTGTAGGTGCATTTATGATTTCTGTGTGTTTTTTAAAAGCCTGTCCATCTCTTCTTGCCCCTCCCCCCCCCCCCTCAGCCTCCCAGTGACCCCCACGGCATCACCAGAGAGGAACTCATCCAGACGCTGAGGGACGTCCTCACTGGGACGCCTGGGTTCGCTGAGGTATCACCTTACGTTTACGTTTGTCTTTTCAGTGCGACGGGGATCATCGTTTTCCTATGAGGCCCTAAAGAGAGTTTCTGTTGTGTTTTATTACCTCTCTGTTGCAGTTTCTGTTACCTCTCATCATTGAGAAGCTGGACTCCGATGTTCAGAGCGCGAAGCTGGACTCGCTGCAGACTCTGGTCAGAAATCTGGACTAATCTCTACTATTGTATGGTAGTCGGTTGGGTTAGGTGTTTAAAATATTTGACTACTGAATATTTGCCTGCTCATATTCTCAGCAAGAAGTCTGCACATGTGGAGGACACACAGTTGACATTCCCTTAAGCAACACAGTCATTAAAACTACAGTGGAACTGCTGACAGGCCCAGAGTGGGTGGGGGGTGTTATATGTAAAACTTGAGGAGGTGATGCAAGCTCCACCCGGTGTCTTATCTCACCACACTTTGTTTTTTTCAGACTGCTTGTATGTCGCAATATGAGCATAAGGACTTGGCAGAATTCCTCGAGGGACTGTGGGCGTCACTGCGCAGAGAGGTTTGTGTGAGATCAATTGATTGTAAAGCAGTAATGGTACTGTAAGACATGTGAAAATGTGCGTCAACAATAGAACTGATGGATGGTTCGTCAGAAGCGAGAATGTGATTTGGAGCATCTAAAGGAAAAGACCCAAGACAGGAACAAATGCAGCTTCTCATGCTTGGAAAGCCAAGAAAAACTAGGTGAAGTCTGGAGCGATGCTGATATTCATCAGACGGATTCTTCGTGCTCCAGCCACAGAAAACACATCTGCCATTTAAAAAAAAAAATCAATGACAGAAAAGCGTCAAAACAAACCGTTCCGTTGCCATTTAACCGACTGCAAACTGTGAATCTGAAGAACAAACTCGTGAAACTCGTTCCCCCTCTGGTTGTTTCATTGCAGGTGTTTCAGACATCTAGCGAGAAGATTGAGTCCGCTGGCCTCGCCGCTCTCACCGCACTCACTTCCTGTCTGTCTCGCGCGGTCCTCAACTCTGACTCTGAAGACTCCCTCTGCGCCTTCCTGGAGCTCGTCCTCAAAGGTGAAACGCTGTGAAGTCCGGCTTCTTTTGCACATGGAAATTATAAATGCACATTTTTTTAGGAGTGTAGAAAACATGTTGAAAGAAAGGGGGGGGGAAACTCCCCAGAGAGAGACAAAAGTTTTATGCAGTTTTAAGCAGAGTTACAGTGGGGGCGGTAAGAGAGGGTGTGTGTATGTAAGAATAGTTGAACTAACTGTGTCAGAGTGGCGGTAATGTGAAGGTTTACTGCTCTAGTATATGGGCAGGAAATTATACCACAGTGGCTGTTCACGTCTTTTGGTCTACTGTGTGCTACAGTGTTTCCCCACAGATGATGATCAGTTTCCTGCCAAAGTGTCTTTATAGACTTTCATAGTACCTTAATTTAAAATATAACATTCTTGATAAGGCATACTTGACTATGATGACGATATAGACACTAGGGTGTGACTGACATTGGTTGACTTTTAAAGGCCACTGTCAATATTTCAGACTGAAATAGTTTGGTTGATGCGTGTAGTAGTTGGTGAAGATTTTGATCCTTCACATCCCAAAACCCAACAAGATGTGTGAATGAAGACTCTCATGAATGAAACCCCGAGTATTTTAGTGCTCTTAACGACAGAGAAACCCTCTCTTTAATCTCATCTTCAACAGTCACCAACAGCTTCAACACGCCAGTCTCACACTCTGTGAAACATGTCCAGTGGTCTTGTCTTTTTGTCCTACTGAAACTGTGTGGCTGTTGTTGTTGCTCCAGACTGCAAGCATCACCTGTGTGAGCCGGACCTGAAGCTCGTGTGGCCCAGCGCCAAGATGCTGCAGGCCGCCTGCAGCGCCTCCAGCAGGGCGAGCCACGTCGTGACAGCCGCTGTCATGCCCGCTCTCATGGAGCAGTACAGCAGCAGAACGCAGGTGAATGAAAGGAAACTGGCGTCCAGATGTTTGTTTAGTTTAATTCACACATTTAAGAAATCTGTGCTGAATGTTGAGACTGTTTGTGTGTGTGTGTGTGTGTGTGTGTGTGTGTGTGTGTGTGTGTGTGTGTGTGTGTGTGTGTGTGTGTGTGTGTGTGTGTGTGTGTGTGTGTGTGTGTGTGTGGGGATATCCGTGACTTTTTTTCCCTCTTTGCGCAGTGTTCCCACAGACGAACATTGCTGGAGGTGGTTCAGCGATTCATCCAGTCAGCGAAAACCTCCCAGTCTTCAGAGAACGGCAAGTGCTGTCTCACCTCAGAGCATCGTATTCACTCGCTCATGAAATCCTTTGCTGCAGTCTTGTTTAACACACACTTGTCGAGTGTGGCGTTTGCGTTGGGAGCTAAAACATCCCGTACAGTGAGGAGAATGAGAATCCTGCTGTAGTTTAATGTCTCTTGGCATTAAATCGTGACTTTTGCAGATGTACTGTAATGTGTGTTTCTGCTGTGCTGTGTTGTACATAACCATAGAGGCTGACGACAGCATTTGCTGTCCTTAAATGTATAAACCAAACTCCAGATTTTAACTCGCCTCGTTTCTGTTTCCTCGTCTGCATTTCGTCCGTCCACATCAGAAGAGAGCGCGTTTTTAGCCTTCCGCTCGTCTCTGTGCAGCATGGTGTTTTCAGCTCTGACGGAGAGTAACTCCACCCTGCAGATCACAGCCACCTCTGTGCTCACCTCGCTAGCACAACAAACAGGTGTGTAAAGCTTAAAACGGAGTCCGGTTTCGGCAGGAATTTGGCACTGTTCCAAATATTACAAAAGCGCTCTCTCGCTCTCTCTCTCTCTCTCTCTCTCTCTCTCTCAGGTCTGCTGTTGGACTCTGACGTCGAGCTGGCCGTCGATCACCTGACCAGACTGCTGCTGACGGAGGACGACGACAGAGTCAGGTCAGCTCATCTGTCTGTCCTTCGATTTTGATACAAGAATACAAAGAAATAGTTTGTTTTTTTTGTAAATCGTTTGGCATATATTGTTAGATCGGTGCACAATGTGACTGGGGAATGTGATCTAAAAGGGTTAAAAGAGCATTGTTCATTTCATCTCGACTTTTAAATACAGTGAAAGCGAAACATAACTGGTATCTCTCTGTTGCCGCCTCCAGTCTTGCTGTGGTGGAGTGTGCCGGAGCCTTGGCAGAGTTGCACCCGGCAGCCTTTATCACTAAACTGATCCCAAGACTAAAGGAGGAGATATTTTCCGGTAAGTGAAACACACACACACACACACACACACACACACACACACACTAAAGACAGGACCTGCGCTATAAAGGCAACATGTGAAAACACTATACTATAAACCGTTTCCTCTCCTCTGCTCAGAGCCCATGGATCAAGACGACAACAGTGCTGCTACTGAGCGGCGTTCCCATCATGCAGTGCGCCAGCGGTGTTTGTCCGCCCTGGCTGCGGTGTCCACCCAGCCCTGCGTCGTCCAGGAGAGCACGCCTGTCCTCTTGGAGGTCCTCAGCTCTGCACACACAGGTAATCTGTCGGGACAGATGGAGACTTCAGGTTTAGACTCATGTTCTTCTCCCCTGATTGATGGAAGTCTTCGTACGCAGCCATTCATCTTTAGAGATGACACAACATCTGGATGTCGTGTACGCTTTTGAACATCTTCTCAGTTAGTTAGTTGGTATATTTTTGCAACTTTTTGAGCGAATAAGAACAAGAGTTTATGATCCAGATGTCTTGTTTTCCAGGTAGTGTCGGTTTCTCGGCGGAGGAGGTGGTGCTGGCGTGTCACAGCCTCCAGAGAATAGCGGAGCAGGTTCGGGACACCGAGGAGACGGGGCGCTGCTTCCATGACGTCATCATCCCGAGCCTGCTGTCCCTGGCGCTCCAGGCGGCGCTGCAGGGTGAGCAGTTCTTCTCCTCTTTCCCTCCACTCTCCTCTCTACCCTCAAATGCAATGCATGGAAGTAGAAAAGGTGAATAATTTCAGCTGAAAGTCAAACTTTTTGTATTCCCTGTTCATGTTTGGTAGGCGAGGGGTCTGGGCGTCGTAGTCCTCTTCTGGAGGAGGCGGTCCTGTCTGCCATGGTCCCTGTCATCAGTACTTCCTGCTCCAGGCTCCAGCCCACGTCAGTTCAAACACTTTTCAACACGTTCACATCCGTCGTGAATCTCTTCTTTCCTGTTCTGAAAACCGCAGCACCACGATAAGGACATCTGTGTGTTTAGTAAACTTGTTGAAGAGAACAGGTTGCTTTTCTAAACGTCATTCGTTGTTCTCACAGCTGCTACCTGCTGTGTTTCTTGGCTTTTTGCTACAAGTTCCTGTCTGTTTCTCATTTTTTCTCCGGTTGTCAGACTCTCAGATTCGCTTGTTTCATGAGGTTTGTGTGGTTTTCCCTTTCCGGGTGTTTTCATGCCGTCAGGTTGGCGGGACAGACGGCGTCGAGGGCTGTATCTCTCTTCCTGGGAGGCGATGTTTCCTTTTTGCCCGACAACTCCTTCCCTCCGCACATCCAGCTGCTCAAGGTTTGTGTGCACATGGATCTGTTGTATACGAGTGCTTGCAGTGAGAAGATAAAAGAGCCTGTAGAGCCCTATTGTGAACCCGGAAATGTTGAGTGCCCCAAAGTACAGTATGGGTCCCCAGCATTAAGAAACTGCCGGATGCTAACTTGCATATGTTGGGCAATTAGCATAATTAGCATAATCACCTATATGGACAATATATGGCAACTGCTTGGCCGAATTGGCACAATGTTATATTAAACATATAAATAACCGCAAAATCCGTCAAAATCGGCTCGCTGGGGGTTGAAATCTGGTTTAAACAGACATTTTTGAATTTTGAAAACGTCAGAAACGAATTCAGCATCCTCAATAACCCTCCAATGCTGAAATATAATATCCAACAGAATTATTATCTGTGCTCCTCATATCTTTTATATTTTCCAGACCTAATTTAGGGGCTGATCATCTGGATTTGCAGCACTTCTTAACGTCAGAGTTCCTTGAAAAGTGTGGTTATTGTAATGTATTGTTTTCCCAGAAGCAGCAGGGGGACTCATGGAGCCAGTCCCAGATGGTCTGCCTGCTCTTGGGGTGTGTGTGTTCGCTACCTCGCAGTGTGAGTCTCAACTTGGACGCCTCTTTTCTGCTTTTACTGAAAATCTCCAAAACGTAGTTGTTCCGGCCTCTGAAGCTTGTAGTCTGAGCGCTGTGCATGTGATCTAGGTGGAGGTACCTCAGATGGAGCCCCTGCTGTCAGAGCTGGAGGAGATGAGCTGCACCTGCAGCCACCCTCTGTCCTACACCTCGGCTGCGAAGTGCTTCGCTGGCCTGGTGAACAAGAGAGCTCAGGGTCAGTTTGTGTCTTGACGCTCCTGTCAGGAGTTTTTCCTCCAAAACCTGAGAGCCTGAGAGCCCCACTGTCCACTAAAAAAAGCGTCTGTGGTGGTTTGGTTTCTTCTTCAGGTGATGCTCTAGACAGCCTAATTCGGCGCACGATGAAGAGGGTGTGCAGCGAGTTGGACTGTGCGTCTTCATCTGTGCGCACTCAGGCTTTCACCCTCATGATCTGGGTAAGACAACACTGTTTTCAATGCGTCTGCTGACTGTTGGCATCATTAGGTTTCATAGCCGGCTACAGTCGGCTGTCAATCAATAAATCAAGTTAAATGAATACATTAATGAATGTGTGTGTCATTATAAGAAGCAGCGAGTGCAATACGGTTGCTCTTGTGTCCAGGTTGCCAAGGCTCTGCTTCTTAGATACCACACTCTGTCCTCCGTACTGACTGACAAGGTTTGGAGAACAATTTTTACTCTTTCCATTCACAACTTTGACGCGGCATGATAGGCTGAAGGTGATAGACTTTTAAAATAAATAAATAAATGTGTATTTTGGAAGCTCTTCTCTCTGCTGGATGACGCCGATCTGGGCCCAGCGGCAGCAGACGGCTTCTCGCTGCTGATGAGCGACTCTGCCGACGTCCTGAACCGCGCTTGCCACGCCGATGTTCGCATCATGTACCGCCAGCGCTTCTTCAGTGAGAATTCGGCCAAGTTGGTCCAGGGATTCAATGCTGCGCCGCAAGGTACGAGGAGACAGCACTGCTGAAGTGACTCTCTATGTTGCAGGTTTTAGGCTTTTTCTCTGGTATTCTCAGGTTGTAGTGTTTCATACAGATTAAGTGTATTCCTTGTCTGTCTCCCCTACAGAGAAGAAGCCCAACTACCTGAAGGCCCTGTCTAACATAGTCAACAAACTGCCCAAGCAGGTTCAAGTCACTGAACTGCCAGCGGTGAGTAAAGCGCAAACTGCTGCAGTCGCTTCTTAATTAAAAAAATCCAGGAAATGATCAGCGTTAATGTGTTTTGGGTTTTTTTGTCCCCGTCCAGCTCCTGTCTCTGCTGTTGGAGGCCTTGTCGGGTCCCGACGAGGGCGTCCAGCTGTCCACCCTGTCCTGTCTGGAGCCCGTCCTCGTCGACCCACCACCAGCGCTCATCCAGCAGCTCGAGGCTTTGGTCAACAGGCTGCTGGCCCTCACCTCCAGTCCAGCCATGGTCAGTGAGAGACATCACACCTGGCAGTGTGGGGTTTTTTTTCTGCACTGATCCTTCTCATCAGCAGTGTCGGGGAACTCTAAACTACAGCAGAATAATATAGTTGTACTACTATATCATTGTATAACTGTATAAAGGAATCACATTTAAATACATTTAAATTCCAACTAAAGAGAAAACAGTCATAAATGCCCAAAAGAAAATGTAAGAAAATGACATGAAAAGACAGAAACCAGCTCCTTCCTGCTGTTGAAAGGTGCCAAACTGCGCAGTTCCACAGTTGAGGCTGCTTTTTTTTTAAAGCATAAACATGTGGATGAGCCCTCTGCAACATTTCGTTTGTTTTCTTGCAGAACGTGAGGATCGCCTCGTTGCGCTGCATCCACGCAGTTTCCCACTTCCCCGTACATGAGGTAGAATATTCCACGTTTGAGATGTCAAGCTGTTTAATACTATTTTAATACAAAACCTCCTGACCCTTCTTACAGAGGGGAACCGCAGATGTTTTTTTTTATATAATAGAATATTATTATAAAATATGGCTGCACCTATTGAAACTAATTTGTTCAAATTATTACCACATGTTTACGGACACTGGAAGGAAATCTTCACCAGACCCTGAGGAGGAAAAACGTGTATTTTTACGGATGTCGAGAGAAGCAGCTTCTTTCAACATCCGTTACTGTTTCAGGTGTTGCCGTTCCGCGCCCGAGTGCTGCGGGCTCTGGCCCGGCCTCTGGACGACAGGAAGAGGCTGGTGAGGGGCGAGGCGGTTCAGGCCAGAGGAGAGTGGTAAGAGTCAGATACCGCTGTTTATGGGACACACTGGAGGATGTTTAAAAAAATCCTACATACATTCTAGCTCTTTGTTTCAGTGGTACATTTTCTGTCGGTCCTGCTCAGACTGTAGCTCCTCTGATCCTGTAGACCGAGTCATAACGGACTGTGAACCAAGTGTTAATATGCAAAGCACCAGTTGCTGCACTGTGCGTTCATAGTTCCTCACATCCAGGTGTCTCTCTCTCATTTTCTTCATAGGTTCCTGTTAGGAAGTCCAGGGGGGAGGTGATTTTGCCCCACAAACACAGCCCAGAGTCTCTTGATCTCCCATCCTCCCTAAACGTGGAAGAATACAGATGTCAAAACTCCAGGACCAGGTACCAAGGATCACAGCTGTGCAGTCCAGCAGCTCTCTCTCTCTCTCTCCTCGGTTAAACTCTCCAGTTTTCTTCGGATCTTCCAGCATCCCACAACGCCCCCCTCCCCCTCCCCCCTTTCCAACCATGATCCCTCCATCCTTCAATCTTCTCTCCCTTTTTTACTGACATGTTTTTGTTGTAACTGTCTGTATCGTCGCGAACGCACAAGTAAGAGTAGGTGGACTGACTGTGGAGCTAAAAGAATGAAGGTTTATGTAACACACCTCATGTATGTTGTTGTCTTTCTCGACCGCGTATCGGAGACAGTGTACCGTCAGATTGCACGGAGGCAACGTTTTCCTACTCGGAATCATTACATCATCCTGATGAAATGAAGGACAGTATATTTAGTTTAGTGTGGGTTATTTGATAAATAACTATGTATTATCAGCTGAGTTTCTGTCAAATAACTAACAAAACAATCAAAATCAAAAAAGATTTTTGGAAAGATATTTCAGCGCTAAAATTCAAAATGGCTCTTCTTGAATGCACTGAGTGTGTCAACTCCTATACGAAGAGAGAACGCAAACATACATACTTTTTTATTTTATTTTAAACTTTATGACCATTTTGAGAATTTGGACAGCTGGAAACATCAAAGATTTCCACTCCGCCGCATGTGAAGATGTGGACTTGAGGGCCACGCAAGGGCGCTTTTATCTTCTCACCTGGATGAATGCGGGGCCGAGCCGCAATGTCTGAACAACATCCAGGCTGTTCGATTCACGGCGCTCCGGTGTGCCAGCTGGGTGGGGTTGTCGAGACCTGGGGAAAATGCGGATGTGCCAATTGTCTGCTGGACGTGAATCCAAACGCGTCACACCTCCACTGACATGAGTTCAATTTTAAGATAAGGTTTACATAATGAAATATCTATGTTGGGGCTCAATGTACATTGAAGCAAGTTATGTGAACAACATGTCAAACATCTTCCTTGTATTCTCTCAATATTTGAACAAATATTGATGCTATAATATCATAGTCATTGTTGAGTCATTTCAGTAAGGTTGGCTGACTTTGGAGCTCACATCAACTTATGCCAAGGAAATAGACAATATTTAACATGTCTAACTTAACATGTCATTAAAACTTTACTTTGTAATTCTACAAAAAGCATTTGTCATTTTTGTTTCATGTTAAATAACAGTACCTGAAAATGGAAACAAACAAGAAATATCAAATGGTATTTTATTAAAAAGAATAAATCAAATAAATCACTGGAGCACAGCTCCCATTGGTTACAAACGATATCACGGCTGTACGTCATGTTTCTATGGCAACTACACATCCAATTCATCCATCAGTAAGTTGTTGGTATGAATATGTTTGGGGGGGATTAAGAAACTGGAATTAGATTTCACAGAGCCTGATTCACTTAAAGTGGCTGAACAACCAAACAAGGCACACGACTATTTCTGTATCAGCATTGAAGGAACAAACATTAAAGATGATAAAATGAAAGCTGTGCAGCTTTGTTTTTCTTTACCTACACTGGCAAGTAAGCGAGTGATTAAATGAAGACAAGTGAATGAAAGTCTTGCTTATTCGCTCTTCTTCGGCACCAGAACGTCAGTCTGGAGCAGTGCTCCCCAAAAACACACTGCTGGTGTAAACATGCAAGAGTAGTAAACCTTAAAACAAAACTTTTTTGGGGGGGAAAATGATTTAAATAATCACAGGACATTTATCAAACAAAATATGTTTTCATCTCGTGTGACTTGCGCCTGCTCCATGTTAAGAAACACTTGGATTTGTCCCCAAGACACACAAACACAGTGACTATGGACAAACTACACAATCAAAACTTAAAGCAGACACAGACAAAGCTCAGAGATCAGCACAGTGTCACTTATTAATGGTGCCATGTTTTGCACCATCCATGCTGGCACATTAAAAAAAAAACAAATGAGACCCTCTATGAGGCGCTGCGTTCTGTGTGATCGGCCAACACGTCACATTTGGAGGGAAATCTGCAGGGAAACAGGAAGTGGAAGCTGGTCTTGTAGCGGAAAGTGCGCTAAATAGGATAACATAACATTTCTGGAAGAAGCAGTGAAAGCCAAATGGAAAACAAAACGCTGTCATATTTACCTCTTTAGGTCAAGACAAAGTTTCAGGGAAATGTAGTCTTAACAGTACAACTGGAATAAGATGGCGGCTGCCAATCATCAATGTGCTGTACTGATGTTTTAAAACACATAGCGCCTTTAAGTTGCTGTAGCTGTACGGTTACGGTGTTCTTACATACTGCCTTATCCATCCTCCCATCTTACACACTGGTCAGAAGAGGCTGCGGCGTTGGTGCAGGATTTTCAGTCCCAACAAATGTACAAACAGTCTTTTGTGTCTTTACGAATGTGTGGGAGAGAGAGGTTTGGGCTTGACAACGATGCTGGCCAGCGGCAACGTTTGCGATCCAAACTGGTCAACAGCGCTGCAGTCGCAGGGTGACGTCGGCAGAAAGGTGGGAACTGATCCTAAGAAGATGAATCACTAGTGGTGGTTCCCACTTCTGCGAGTGCAAATACCAAGACAGCAAAGAAAACTCTTGATCTGTGCGACTACAAAGCTTCTTTTTCCTTGTGGAATGGTTACAGCAGCAGACCGAGGCAGATGAAGTGGGGGCTTCTCTTCTTGTACTCTCTGTCCCTTAGCTGGTCACTGGTCACATTATGACGCACTCGTTAAACTTTTTTTTTCTTTTCCATGGTCAAGAGTAAAAAAAGGGTGAGGTTCAGATGGCCATGGGGTCTCTTCTGGCGAAGACGCAGTCCCACGTGATGCCATCCCCGTTGGGAAGATGGCTGGAGGGCAAGAGGACCCGCGTGAACCAGTGACTGAGGAGCAGAAGGACAAATAACCTGAAATGTGGCTGTTTTCAAACATGTAGTCTGGTTGGTCGGGGTTGGTCAATCAGAATTCAAATGTGACTTTCAGACTTTAGCTTTTTTAATCCCGTTTAAATACAGTTTGCCAAACAGGAGTGTCCACCAGAATGCGTGCAGGACGAGGTTGTTTTGGAAAACAATACCATGAACATAGTCTGAGTCGTACTGTTTTTAGATCTTAGTGGAATACCTTTTGATAATGTGCAAACAGACTGAAGTGAGGGGAAAACACTTGACAGGAAGCAACTTTATAATAATATAATCCTGAAGATATTCATTCAAATCAAATCCCATTTTTGATCTGATTTATGGTCCGTATTTTTCATTAATTGTATTTACATCCTGTAATTACCTCTCTGATATTATCGTTTTTATTGGTGGTGACGGAGTCCGCCATTCCTGCCTGGATTCAGATTGCCTTCGGGTGCAGAGGGGATTCACAGGAAACTGCATGCATGTGATCCAGTGTAAACGTCTCATTCAAAAAACAGCTGCCTCACTGGTTTGCATTAGCAGAGTGACCAGTGAACAAGCACTTCCTGCCGCCGCCGCCGCGTCACATTTAGACCATTCAGCTGGCGAAGCGCGGTTTGGCGTCGTCACCGGAAACAAAACATAAAATGGACTGACTTCTTATTTAAAGCACACATTGGTTGCTCTTCTGTTATATTTCTAGTAGCTTCTCGACGAGTGTTTGCTGTAGTATTAAGCTGCACTTTGCTTTCACCGTGGTAACAACAGGTGTTACTAAATCAACCATGACGCAAATTTGAATTATTACAACATCTTAAAACGGGCGCCATTTTGGAAAATGTAACTGTACTCACCTCCTTTCTTCCACGCCTAACAGTAACTTCCAATTGTTCATCACACCGTGATGATATGGATTTTTGAACACCTGCATCAGAACAGAAGAAACGTTAACAGCCATTTTCCAGAGTTAACAATGTTCTTAAAAGCCATTTGCCTCCAAAGCCAACAGTGGTCCAATGAGTGTACGTGCCTTGCCCTTCTCCTGCAGTCTTTTGGTCTCCTTGTGGTTGATGTGCCGCTCCACGCTAGTCTCTCCTCTGCTGATGAGTATGGAATGCCACAGGCTGAGTCCTCCCAGAGCAACCGCCACAGAGCTGCGGGAGCGGGGGGGGGCACGACATTATCAACCTTTATCTGAAATTTTCAAACGTGGGGGGGCTTTGCTGCATGTGGTGATGTGTTCCTTACCTGGTCAGCACCCAGAGGAAGATGATGCTCTTGTGAGCGGTGGTCTCTCTTGAGGTGTCAGTTGGAGGAGGCGTCTGATAGTATCTCTGAAAGGGACAGGAAATAGTCGGGCGCTCATACTGGCGTTACCTCGCTTGTCAGATCTGGTCCGAGGATGTTTTAGCTCGCCGCTATGTGATGTCATTTTGGCTCGGGGTCAAAAGGCTACTTACAATTTGGGTAAGTTACAAGTCTAACATGCTGGATCCTGTTCCTGGTTAAGTGATCTTTGGGTGCTGAGGACTTTCCAAACTTTCAAACTAATTGGTATTCCAAGCCTACAGTTGTTTGTTTACCAGCTGGTGCACACTTATCATTGAGATAAGACCATCCTGGATCAGAGGTAAATATGAGAGCAGAAAGCCAAGATCCTTTTTCATGTCTCCTGTTTCGCTTGTCGTTTGCCACCTGAGCTCTGCTTCTGCCTTCTTACTACCGCCTGGCAGGTGCCAGTTAACGTCTGAACTAAACTGGAACATACCAACAACAAACGGGTTTAAGGGGTGGCAGTAGCCTAAAAGTTAAAGAAAAAACTCTACCCACAGATATTGGGGGTCAAAGTGGAAATCCCCCCCCCGGCCTCACCTCTATAGCACTGTAGGCCTCCAGAAACAAGTCCCTGCTGCTGATGCTGCAGTAGATGCAGCCCAGGGTCATGTACAGGCAGAAGGAGAAGAAGTAGCGGTGGTTCAAATGGCCCACACAGTTGTTGAGCCAGGCTGGAAACATGTTCAGTACAACGTGTACAAAGTGGGAAATTAACAAGAAATGAATTTTTTTTTCATGCATTTTCTGTTTGGGTTTTGTTTTTGTTTTTTTGTGAGAAGGATACGACAGTGATGGTCCATCTTCAAAACGCACCTTTAATACAACAGAGACAGTTCACCATGGAGGATTTAAAAAGGACAAAACAAAACTAGCAAACTATGTACATGAGAATTATTATTTGATTATCTCACATGTTGCAGATGCTGCAGTGGTGCGTCCTGGGAGGCTTGGGAGTGATACATTTCTTGCAGATGGACACTGAGGGAATATGAATTTTGTCCTAAAACAAAAAAATAAAATAAAAAACACGAAGAGGATGTTGTTATTGTCTCATTGGAACAACAGAAGTCAATCTAAACGGGAACATTTTATCCACAAAATACCAATGATATAATTGTGACAAAATGGTACCGAAGCACAAGCGAAAAATCATGCTTCTTGTTTAAAGCACTACAGCTTCGAGGAGACTTTTGACCTTTTCGACTGCCTCATCTGAGCTGTACCCGACCACACACAGTATACATCTTGCTACACGCATGTCAGCGTTTTCCTGTCAGCCTATGAGGAGCTCGGTACCTTTGGAGGGTGTCCTGGGGAGGTGGTGGTGGCCTTGTAGTAATGGAAGACCACCATGACAAGAAGCCAGTGGCCGCAGCAGAGGTGCCAGGCGATCCAGTGCACGGGGTAAGTGCTGATGATGGTGGGTAGGACGAACAGGTAGACGATGACCACCACTGAGGTCGTCAGCAGTATGACGAGACAGACAAACACCTGACAGAGAGAGAGAGGGTGAGGGACATAGTGGGAGGGGGGGGCGAGAAGAGCAGCGCCCAGAACAGAAATCCAACAACTCACCACCCCAAACCAGCGTGTCACATTGTCCACAATCCAGTAGACGGGTTCGAACGCGCAGTCCAGCAGAGTGTCCGAGTTGCTGAGGCTGTTGAAGTACAGCGACTTGAGCAGCAGCTTGCTGTAGCTCCACATCTCCAGAAGCCTGCCGCCGGCCCGCGGCTTGGTCCCCCCGCCTCGGCCCCCTTTCTGCGGGCGGCACAGCCGGCACCAGCGCAGCGCTAGCCGCATGGCCCGGGAGAGCTGCCACCTCCAGCTGCTGCCAATGCGCATGCCACCGCCGCCCCCTCTCCGGCACGCTCTGCCCTCCAGACACACACAAACGCACAGACACACAGACCAGCAGTTAGAAACGCAGGCCGCATAGAACAGCAGCTCCTCGTAGCGCAGCCTGACGGCCTCTGAGGTTTCCATCGTCATCTCTGCAGCAGAGGCAGGAGAAGGCGCGAGGGACTTCCACACTTAGAAAGGGCCCCCTTTCCAAGAAAACACAAGTTCAGTGACAGCGTCCTCCGTGTGACACATGTCCGTCAAAGACAACAAGGACAGGGGCTCTCAGGTAATGAGCTACGCCCATCAGCTCCTACAAATAAACTTCTCCCATTAATAATTCACGGCAAATCCAGATCTCCAGGCCAAAAGCCTCTTAGAAACATGCAGAGTGGTAACCCTGTAAGAGGGAAATGCAAAGGGATGAGTGTCTTAAGAAGGAAATAAAGTGGGCTACCTGATCCAGGGCATCATTTCATGAAAGTGAGTGTTTGGTTTCACTGATAAGGCTTGTTCAGGTTCTCCAAAATAGGGATAGCATTAATAATGAGAGATGCTGAGCAGGGACCTTTAGTAGACAGTAAGAGTAAGACCTGACAACAATCTGCCTTCAGCTGCTACCTGACGATCAACACTGACCACTGCAAAACTGTGCTCGATAATGTTTTGCGCACACACACACACACACAAAAAAAGCCTGTGAGTGCAATAAGTGAGCTAGCAAAAAGCTAGTGTGACACATGTCCCATCTGTCAGGGTCACACATGATGACACTGATAGGTTTTCCATTCGCTCTTCATTAGAAGGCGCGACATGCAACGTTAATAACTCATGACCACATTAATGTCATTACTCTACACACAAATGTACGGAAGCCCATTTTCGGCAGGACAAATGAAAATGGATAAAAAAGGTTTAGGAATGGCCGGCTGCAACTGACGATTATTTTCCTATTTGATTGATCTGCAGATTATTTTCTATATTAAATAATTGTTTATAAAATGTCAGAAAGTCATTTCAATTCCCTTTTTTTTATTCAACCACCAGTCCAAAACCCAAAAATCTTCATATCATGTATGACAAAAAAATAAAGTAAAGAAAATCCTCACATTTAAGAAGCTAATACCAGACAATGTTTGGCTCTCTTGCTTGAAAAAAATTACTAAAATGATTAAATCGGTTATCATTTTCTGCTCTACTTGATATGGTGCAGTAGGACAATATATATCAGTGTGAGACAGGCCACAATTCTGACTTATACAATTAAAATATTTTGACACTGTTCCAATTATGACACTAATTAATGATTCTTTTCATTATCGACGAATCCTCCGATTATATCTTGATTAATCGTTTGGTCTATAAAAACCTTCATTTTGATATAATTCAAAAACGCAAAAATTTCCCAGAAGGCAAGATGTGTCTGGGGCGGGGCCGAGAAAGTAAACACAGGAAGTAGGTCCTGAGGAAGGTCATATCAGCCCAAATATCATAGCCCAGGTCAGACCGTGATTTATTTTTTTGGCTAGCTGCTAGCATCTGTTGATTTGGTTCCCTTCATGTCCCATAATGCACCTGGCTACAGCTCAAACCTTGAGCAAACACAGATCTGCCCAAGTGAAATCGCACCAAGGGGGAAAAACAAACCAGAGTTTGATTCAACCGTACAAACGTACAAACACCCTCGTGATTTTGATTATTTTCATTTCTGTCACTGCAAATCTTTTTATTTTTCCGGCAGAAATGGGCTTCCACACAAATGACAAAAGACCTTTCACCTCAACTCAGTATTTTGATTTGTGATTAACCAGGCCATATTTGGAGGCATAATATTAACGTCTCTGTACCCGGCAGAGACAGAAAGAACATGAGAGAGTGGCACACAGCAGGGCACCGTAGTCTCTATGGCAACCTGCTGCCCTAAATCTGGTCTTAGAGGAAAGGAAGATCACTGCCTGTGTGTCTTGCTGTAATAAGCTTTACTTCGTCTTGCTGTCTCAGTCTGTCTGAGTGGAGGAGGAGGAGGAGGAGAACAACATGTGTCTTCTTCCAGTGGAATATTTATCCCTAAGTTGTTGATGAGAGGAGACTGCAGACACATATTAAATGCATCAAAAGTCACTAAAATGTACAGGCTTGTCTTAGACAAATAAGATAAATACTTTGGATGTTTGGCTGTTGGTGAGATTATTGGAGAACAGTCTGAAAACAGAAGTCACTCTGGTACTTCTGGTGCAATCGATGCCCGTCACTATTTGTGAGATTCTACATTACTAAGTCATTTCCGAAACTTGGCCATTAATGAAGTACCTCCTCTGGATGTCAGTTCAGGCTTACTGCACTTACTGTACCTACTGTATACTAGGTAGGCTGAAATGGGGCATAAACGTGGATTTATTACAGTTCACATGATATCCAGTTCCAGCCTCTCCAATATGAGGATTTGCTGCTTTATTTCATTTTTAATTGAATATCTATGAAAAACAAATCTGACGTCTGATGGTGTCACCTTGGACTTTGGGAAGTTATATGGGCATTTTTCAATATTTTCTGACATTTTATGGACTCAATTATTAATTGTTGATTAGAGAAAATAATCTGCAGATGAGTTGATAATGGAAATAACTGTTACTTGGAAGTCTTATATAATTATGTATATATAGGCTGTGTGTATATACATACACACACACACACACACACACACACACACACCTTAAATGATTTATTTTCCCAGTCTAAAATATGAAATCCATCATTTGGTCAGTGGCACCGATAGTTAGATAGCACCAACCGTCACACCTTTATACATACAAGTAACGTTACTGAGGCACTATCTTATTGGAGCACTTCATGTAGCCCTAAAAACAGCACAGAGGATATATCACCTTTGTCAAAGTGGGGGCTGAAGCATTCCAAAGCCGAGTGAGATAAAACAATTCAACAAATGTCCACATTAAGATGGTTCACACCGACTGAATTACGCTATGCAGTCTTACAGCTAACTAAATATGTAATGTTGTCAACCAGTAGGTGAAAGCATTCCTCCAATTAGCTTCAGTGTGTCCTGATTTAACGTTAGCTAGCGGTTGACTGCTAGCTGCCTCCAGCCACCTTCAACACGCCCATGTTAGAAGTCATTTGTAATAAATACAGTAACGTTACACCGACCCGGACCGAGCTTGACGTTGACATACTGTACCTGGTCAGGTGAACGGGGCGGACAAGCATGCAGCGCTGCGGTCAGGTCATGGCCGGGCTAAACTGTTAGCTGAGGTCCTCGCTGACTGCTGCTGCTGCTGCTGACCCACAGCAGAGAGCGGCGGTGCTCACGAAGATTGTCTATTAGGCAGAGGTTTGACTCAACAGCAGCAAACAAACACGTCTTCCCGGCGGCTCATCTGGCCGCTGGAGAAAAGTTGTGTAGAATGTAGCAGTAAGGGTCAACTACTGCTCCGCCAAGGGTAAATCAGTTTGGCTGACTTGCTCCAAGTAAGCTGTTGGTTTCAGACAACAGGAAGCTTCTCTAAAAGTGTTCAGTGCCCGAAAAGTAACTCCAAAGTGGGACTTCTATTATTTTCTCTCTTTGGTAGCAGCTCGCTTCAGAGGGCGCAATGTGTCCTGGGAAATGAAGTTGTGTTTGGCTGTACATCTCATGAAAACGTGTCTCAATTCACGCTGTCGTCGTCAAAAATGGTGAAGTAACACCCTCTTACGGAGTCACAGTAGCAGTCCTTACGGTGACAACAGTAAATATTCAACAGGCCGCCTATTTGAAACCAAAAACACCGCTTTCCCAACATTTGGCACAACCAGGAAGTACTGGAGGGTCATATGATTGGAGAAAAATGGCTGCGGTGCAGTGGTAAGATGCTCTTCTCTCATATAAAAACACTCCGTATCATCAACATAAACCGGCTTAATCGTGTTTCTGTTGATATTGTGCGAATTGTGAGGACGTACGTTCGGGGTTTTTTTGCAGGTTTTGGCAGTCAAATGCAGCATTACCAAGTGTTGTCATGGCTATGGCCTTCATTCAAATGCCCTCTCTGACTATGACTTGTTTGTAGTCTAGCAATCCAGATGAGGATGTTATTGCACAGGTGTTTGTAGCACTCCCATATTCAGATATTCAGGTAGTTAAGATATAAGTGTAAATGCACAGATTCGTGAGGACGTACTCTGAATGTGTCTTGGCACTTTGTTTTTAGCATGTGATGGCTCCCCCAGATCAGAGGTGTCCCAGTGTCCAGATGCTGTTTTATAGCGAAATCCACACTGAATCCGAATCAGGTTTATTGCCAAGGAGGTTTACACATATGAGGAATTTGCTTATGTTGGTGCATAACAATAAACATAGTATGTAGAACTTATAAAGAAAGATAAAGCACAGTACTGCCAAGTCAAGACATGTAAAATATATGTAAAATATGACTGTTTTTACATTTAAATGAAAGAGCTGTACTGTTTGGAGCATTGGTGTGCAAAACGTGCACAAAGATGTTGGTAGCCTTTGATTCCTTAGAGTGATAATAATTCATATCTCTGTCACATGCTGACATCTGCCTCCCATCATGACAGCTGGGTGTCTTTTGCCACGGCCGACTCTCGTCACTGTGTTTTAAGGGAGGATCTCAGATCCTAATGGAACTTCACCAGTGCTGTCTTAAAAACAAAAGCACTGCAAATAGAGCGGTTCAGCCTTCGGTAACTCGAAATAAATAACCACTGTGAGGTTTGTAGGAAACAAACACTGAGATACAGAAGAACAAAACTCTGAACTTACAGAGTACAAAGTCGTTTATTCATTCTTTGGATAGCAGAAAGTGCGTTCTGAATCGCAGAACCACGACATTTCTCCCGGCATCAGTTTTTAAACCTCTCGAAGTAAGCTCCTCCTGATGGGTTCGGGTTATTCCTGATTGGTCCGTAATCAAAACGCAGAAGTCACTGAGAGTCTCTGATTGGTTATGAGTTATACGCCATTACACTTGAAGGTGCTATTACTCAAGGAAACTTTCTTACTGTCGCTAAGAGACACATCTGTCGGGGTGAACTTTATCTGAGACTCGTGCTGGAAAGGAGTACCCAGACTCATAGAGACTGTCCCCGGGAAAAAGCTTTCACTGTGCTAATCAGCAAACTTGGACCTTGGTTCCCATCACGTTCATGTGTCGCTTTCTGATCATAACTCAGTGCTTTTCTTTTAATCAAATGAATACTTCTTAGTTTATGAGATTGATCATGTAAGTGACACAGTTTCCTTCAACATCTGTGTGACAAAGGCGGTCCCACGGGCGCAACTATGAGGCCGAGCTGCAGAGATGTCGTCCTGAGGCTGCTCCGGTTGAGTTTGGAGACTACCATCCCCTCAAACCCATCATGGTAGATCCATCTGCTGTTATCACCGTCTTCCAGCCTCATCACAACCATTATTAAGCTCCGCACACGTGCATTCAGAAAATGTTGACCTCTGTCACGACATCGCAGCACCTGCACCAGTTCCACCATCAGCACAGTCAAACACAATCTATAAGTCGTTTGTTTCTTGCATTCAATGGTTGGCTTCGGTGTCCCACTAACAGCTCTGACATTCCCCTCTTCTCTTCACCCAGGTGACGGATACAAAGACCCGCCGCGGGGCTCGTAAAGGCAGCACGTCCTCATCTTCCTCCTCCTCCTCCTCGGCGCCCCCGGACCCCCTCAGCTCCATGATGGATGGGACCGACCCCCTCTCCATGTTTGCCGCCGCCTCGGCCAGCGAGGCTCCTACCATGTCACACAGCGCCTCAACAGGGGTCAGTTCACGCTGCGGGCAGACAAACGCTGTTCCAGAAAAAAAAGATGATAGCCTTGGTTGATTTTTAAGGAGAGATGTTGTGCTTCCAGGACCTGGGGAGGAAGAAGAAGGAGAAGGAGGAAGAGGCGGTGGGACCAGACTTTGAGCCCTGGTCGGCAAAACGAGGAGAGATCCTGGCCAGGTTCACCACCACCGAAAAACTCTCAATTGTGAGTCGTCCTCCATCATAACAGCCGAGTTGTTCTGTTACTATAAAGTAAAGACGTTGATTTAATCAGCCTTTGTCTTCGCAGCCACGCTTTGTAAGACAGTAACTCCAATTTCTTTGTCTTCATAGAATCTTTTCATGGGCTCTGATAAAGGTAAGACCTGTTTGTATTCGTCACAAGGGTACAAAAAGTGTTTGATCATTTGAGGCTATATCTGTACTGTAAAGACTACGTGAATGTGAAAGGGGTTGCTCGTAGCGACGAACCCCCAGAAGATTATCGCCCGACTCTGCACTTCCTCTCAGCTCTTCAGCATCTTTCAGCTCTTTGTTTTGGTTTTGTTGCCCGCTACTTTTTGTTTTGATTCACTCTCGCGGCTCTCATCAGCCTGGTCTCCATCCACAGCAGGCAGCTGTTTTCAGCTAGCTGCCCAGCACCTGGCTAAACCAGAGCTAAAAGCAGACTAATATTGTGTAAATAGGCAACTGTTAGCCATATCAACTTTATGAGGTGATTCCTGTTGTCGCTGTAGGAAAAGCTCCAAGTCCAGGATCCTCGGCTGTTTCAGAGAAAGTTCGTACTCGCCTGGAGGAACTGGATGATCTGGAGGAGGTACGTCTTTGTCTGCAAGGTCACATGGGAGCCGTACTGTATGGATGGGACAAGTGTTGAATTATCTCCGGCAGGGTTAGAGGTCCCGTTCCCAAATGGGAGCATTCTGCACTCCTGGTGTCATCAAATGCTCTGTTTTTGTTTGTCTGTGAGATACATAAAAGCTTCTTCCACTGCCTCCATTGGTGCTTCGAAATAAGCTGCAAAAATCATGAACACAATAGGTTTTCATTGAAGGAAACATCATTTTTGCTAAGCAGAATCTATATTAGAGCAAAGATGTATTTTGGACCCACTTGTTTGTCTGTCTGTGTGGGTGTGCAGGGTTCCCAGAGAGAGCTGCTGAACCTCTCCCAGCAGGATTATGCCAACCGCATCGAGGAGCTGAACCAGTCCCTGAAGGAGGCCTGGGCCTCAGACCAGAAGGTCAAAGCCCTGAAGATTGTCATCCAGGTAATCCAGCAGCTGAAAACACTTGTCCCTCGAGATAAAAAAAACCCCAAAAACTCTTGTCTTCTGTATGAAAAACATGAGCACTGACCTGCGATCTGTGTTCCAGTGCTCTAAGCTTCTGTCCGACACCTCGGTGATCCAGTTCTACCCCAGCAAGTTTGTTCTCATCACCGATATCCTCGACACTTTCGGTGCGTGAAGAAGCCTCGTTTCTCTCAATTCAGTAGAAAAACCAATGCAGGTTTTCTGACTGTGGTCTCACTTGTTTTGTAGGCCGGCTGGTGTACGACAGAATCTGGACCATGTGCTCGGACCCACGACCCCTGCCAGGTACGGGATGGGATTTCCCATGTCCAGTCATGTTTCATTTGAGCCTGTCGGTACACTCGAGGTTAAAGCATTTAGACTTCTAGCTCCCGAGGGGACACTTGACAGACATATTGTTTGTGTGTCCGGCTTGTGTCTGATTTGTCCGTGCGGTTTCCACCCTCCTCAGACCCGTTCACGGTTGAAGATGTGAATGACACGGCCAAGGAGACCTGCCTCAACTGGTTCTTCAAGATCGCCTCCATCAGAGAGCTTCTGCCCAGATTGTATCCTTTACCGCCGTCAGCAACCCTCAAACGCTTGATCCGTCTTTCCATTGACTCTCATTTTTGTTGTTTCTTTCCAATCGTACATTTGTTTGTCAAACAGTTTAGCCCAGACTGAAATGGACATGACACCCACTTGTTGAAGGTTGTCTCCATGACATCCGAATTAGACTCTTTGACATCTGAACAGATATGTCGAGGCTGCCATTCTCAAGTGCAACCGCTTCCTGAACAAATCGTGAGTTTTTAACTGTCCTTTTCCCATAAGGGCTTTGGCACCCTAATTCAGGTCTGCATACTAAATTTGGCTTAACTGTTTGATGACAACTTTTAAATATTCCACCTTTACTTGTTCCAGTGCCTTAGTTAAGCGACATTAGATCTGTATCATAGCATGCAGACTTCTCTTCAGAATGGCTCTTTTGGCTTATTGGAAACATGTGGGATATATGTGTTACATTCACTTGAACAAATAGTCCCCTCTGCCTCTTCGTGTCGTACCGCAGCGGTATTCAGGAGACGCTCCCTCGGTTGACAGCCATGATCAGAGGGATCGGAGACCCTCTGGTGGCAGCGTACACCAGAGCTTACCTCTGCAGGGTGAGACGTGCTCACTTCTTACCTTTCAGTCTGCGTTTGTTTCGTTTGTCGTCTTTCTCTCCTTGCTTCTGTTTCCATTTCTTATCTGTCGGCTCAGTCCCACTGCCTGTTCCTGCCCTTACTGTTGCCCTGTTGGTGGGTCGATGCGTAGATCAAAAGGAGGTCTGGGGCCAGAGATAACAGTGCTCTCCCTCTCTCTCTCCCTCCAGGTGGGCATAGAAGTCGCCCCCCACCTGAAAGACAGCCTGAACCGCAACTTCTTCGACCTGCTGGGCACCTTCCGGCAGGTCAGCGGGGAGAGCGTCCAGAACCAGCTGGTCCAGCAGAGGGTGGAGGTCCCCGAGTACCTGACGCTCTATTCCCCCGCCATCAACTGGATCCTGCAGTGCATCGCCTACAGAGCTCCAGAGGCACGTGGTCACACATGTTCAAACTGAAGTATCATTAGGAATGTTGGCCGAAATGGTCGGAGTTCAGGAGGTTTCTGTGCTCGGCCTCAACTGCGGTTTGTGTTTCCATTTCAGCCTCTGCTAACGGAGATGATGGAGAGATGCAAGAAGCTGGGGAACAAGTGAGTGCTTTTTAAAACTTGCTGTTGGTGAAAGATACCGTGTTACAAGAGGTACATTCATTTTCCTCAAGAGAGACATGTAATACGTTACAGTTCATCATATCATGTAGCACAGGGGTTCCCAGACCCCACCAAGGGTTGCAAGACAAATCTCAAGGGGTCGCAAGATGGTTAACGGGAAAGGACAGCAGAAAAAGAAAAACACATTTCTGCCACACAAAATGTTTCTCTTCAAATGATTCAGATAAAGCAAGGGGGGAAAGACACCTTTTGGTTGTACTGGTCACAACGAGGGTTTAGAAGTAGACATTGCTCTGTTTTTAAGGGATCAAGGAGTCAAAAAGGTTGAGAACCACTTCATGAAAAACCCAGTTTATGGATCCAGAAAGTGTTTACGGGTTAACACACTGCCAACAAAGAAAACAAAATGAACTTAGCAAAAAGTTTTACAGAGCTTTCACTCAGTGCTTCAGTGGTTTCTGGTGGTGGTGTCTGTCCTTTAGACCGCAAAGGTCCGACGTGTTCCTTGTTTCCCATAGTGCCTTGCTGCTGAATTCAGTCATGAGGGCGTTCAGGCCGGAGTTTGTAGCAGCCAGAGCCACCGACTTCATCGGTATGATCAAAGACTGCGACGAGGCCGGCTTCCCGAAGGTCAGAGGACGTGAGCAGTTGTAATATGGGGATCCAATAAATGGAAATGTACATGTTCCTTGCTTGAAATGATGAAAGGACGATTGACTGTCGTCTCCTCTCCAGCATCTGTTGTTTGGGTCTCTGGGCCGCAGTCTGGCTTGTGCCGACCCCCCAGAGTCGGAGAGACTGACGATCCTTAACGAAGCCTGGAAGGTGGTCACCAAAGTCCGCAGTCCCCAGGTACCGTCGGAAATATAATGCTGCGTTCGCGCAGATGCTTATTTCCATGAAGACGTCCCGGCTCTGACTGCTTATGTGATTGCTTGCGCTTTTTAGGATTACGTCAACTGTGCTGAGATCTGGGTGGAGTTCACCTGCCGCCACTTTACGGTGAGTGAAGCACAGTTGTGACACTTTTTTTAGTATGTGGAATCACTTTTCACGTTTGTCCTTCCTTTTTGTTTTTTGTTTTTTTCTCTCAGAAACGTGAGGTCAACACCGTTCTGGCTGACATCATCAAACATATGACACCGGACCGGGCGTTTGAGGAAGCTTATCCTCAGGTTAGCAGCTCATTGGCTAACAGGACGACTCACCCTGTTGCCTTGACACAGAAGCGTTCTTCCTCCCCTTGCCCCCCTGCTCTTCACTGAGTCTACTTTTCTTTGTTTCCGCATCCAGCTGCAGTCGGTCATCAGGAAGATCCTCACCTACTTCCACGACTTCTCCGTCCTCTTCTCCATGGTGAGCGGCCGCCACCTCAAAATGCGCGCGCTGAAGCGTTCACACTTGAAATAACGTGTGACTTTTATCGTGCCACACTCCCACCATGTTTCTGTTCCCCAGGAGCGTTTCCTGCCATTCCTGGACATGTTCCAGAAGGACAGCGTGAGGGTGGAGGTCTGCAGATCCATCATGGAGGTCTTCATCAAGTAGGAGCCAGCCCCGCCTCAGAGTTTGGCAAAATAATGACAGGTGACCCCCTTTTCACAAATGTGTCGATTGCTAGAAGTCTAATGCGTCTCCATCTGTTGGTTTGTCTCAGACACCAGGTGGAGCCCACCAGAGACCCGGTCATCCTCAATGCCATGTTGCACATCTGCAAGACCATGCACGACTCTGTCAAGTAGGGCATTTGTTTTTGTGTGTGTGTGTGTGTTTATATACCTTTAATTACTTTTAGATTTTGGTTGTTCTTTGTTAATTTAGGTTGTTAATAAGATATTTTATCTGCCGGCTGGTCGTCTGATTTGCCCGGCGACAGTCTCCGGCCAGTAACCGTCTGCTCTGTGTATTGCAGCGCTCTCACTCTTGAGGATGAGAAAAGATCTTTGGCCCTTCTGATCATCGGCTTCATCCGCATGGTGAGACCACTCCGACTTTTGCCTGTTTAACAACAAGACTGCTGTGATTTTATTTTTATTTCCTTATGCTCAAAACCAACTAATTAGTCCGTCTCTCAGTACTTTCTGACTATCCCTTACATGCTCTCAGCGCCAAGCCACCATTAATTCCTACTGAAGGTGAAAATATTTCAAAACTCACAAATATATAATTTCCTTTTTTTTTCTTAAAGGTTAAATGCTTTCCCGAAACAGCTGGCCACTGTAGTTTTTAGGAAACCAAGAGGTAATAGTGTAGTTGTTGAGGACTATTTTCAGCTGCGGATTAATACACATTTGGCGCTCTCGTGGTGGGTCTTTCCAGCCGCAGGACGGTGTGTGTGGGACTGAAATAAATCTAAAAGAAACTACAGTGACAATAAGGAACATGTGGAACTTTTAAATTTTTGACCCCGCTTTACTTTATCTTTATGTGACCAACCGCTCCTCAATATTATGCTAAAACATCAAATGTCATCCAAGTAAAATGAATAAAATCCCGTCGCTGAGTAAAAGAAGGAGTCTTCTCTCTCTTCTTACTCTCGTCTATTCTGTCCGTACGTCCGTCCCTGTGTTTAGGTTTCTTTTGGCCGTGACTTCGAGCAGCAGTTGAGTTTCTGTGTGGAGGCCAGAGCCACCTTCTGTAACCTGGAGCCAGTGCTGGTGCAGCTCATTCACGTCAGTATGAACCTGTGTTTGTACGTCACACACACACAGACACACAGACACACACACACACACACACACACCATCCTCAATGTTGACCTTGCCGTTTTTCCAGACTGTGAACCAGCTGGCGATGGAGACCAGCCGGGTGATGAGAGGCAGTCACTCCCGGAAGACGGCAGCCTTCGTCAGGGTGAGTGGGGAATGTGACCCCCCGGCGTTTCAGCGGCGTCTGAGGAACAGGAAAGCTTGAGCTTCAGATGTTGCGTTCAAAACGCAGTTGGGCTGATTAACTCGGTCGCTGTGGTCTCTCTCCTTCTCCTCCAGGCGTGTGCCGCCTACAGCTTCATCACCATCCCGTCGCTCAGCAGCATCTTCAGTCGTCTCAGCCTCTATCTGCTCTCTGGTCAGGTGGCGTTGGCAAACCAGTGTCTCTCCCAGGGTGAGCGGCTGCTTCCTGGTTTTAAGCACTCAGGTCACGTTCAGGATGTTGAGTTCAAAACTTAAGATTGTTATCTCCCTCCTCTCCTCCCTTTTTTCTCTTTCCTTTCACCATTTTTCCAACACCTCCAGCTGATGCTTTCCTAAAGGCAGCGGTCAGCCTTCTTCCGGAGGTTCCTCGCTCCATCAGCGTGGAGGGGAAACTCCGCTCTTCTGAGAGCTTCCTGCTGGACTTCATCAACAACTTTCTGTCGACGCTGCTGGTTGTCCCGGTAACACAATCCATCTCCTTTCCTCAGCCTTTCAGAGCATGAAGGCTCTGTTTAGACAGCTCAGTGGGGCGTTCAGGTGTGGCTTTACAGTCAAAGACGAAGTACCGAACCAAAAGGCTAACATCTGTAAAACTCCCTTTTTAGTTACAGTTTAGTGTGTGTGTGTGTGTTTGCAGGACCATCCAGAGCATGGCGTGCTCTACCTGGTCCGCGGTCTGCTCAACATGGTCCAGGATTACACCTGGGAGGACTACAGCGACGCCAAGGTGCGGGTCTACATGAGTGCTCTGCCCCTGCTGGCCGCCATGAGCCAGGAGACGTACCTCTACTCCATCCCTAAAGGTACACACACACACACACACACAGTGTCGTAAACATATCTCTGATATGCCACAATCCTTCACTCACAAATCCAAATTACTGGTCAAGTTTAGTTTTATTTTCTTTCTTAAAGACAAAGTAAATTTAGCTTTTCTGTGAGCTTTTTACAAAATCCAGGATTTTCACGATTTTCAGATATCAGAACTCCCTAACCCTCCTTCATGGATTACTCCCGAGGTTTATTTTGATGTACATTTAGATTACCATGTTTACCAACGTGGCTTTACTTTTCATCTTTTTGCAAGTGGACTCCAATGAGACACTTTATGGCGGAGACCCAAAGTTTCTATCAGAGATCAACAAGCTGTGCGAGACTCTGATCGGGCAGATCCTGGACCACCTGAAGGCACTCGGTCGGGATGAGGTGAGGCTGAAAGTGTGGGGGGGGGGTTAATCTAAATCTATTACGCTGCGTTCATGAACACCGCTGTTTTCCAGTCACGTGTTGTGTTGCACTGACACGGTCTTCTTTGCAGCAGAGCACACGGCGTCAAGGCGCTCTGGCCTTTTCCCTGTTCGGTGTCCTGCTGGCTCACGGCGACCTGAGGAACAACAAGCTGAGCCAGCTGGCCGTAAACCTGTGGAACCTCAGCCACAAACACGGATACTGCGAGACCCGCGTCTCAGTGAGTTCACACACTCACACACAAACACCTCTTAACTCTGAACAAATTTCTCAAGCAGCTCTACCCATAACTGTTTTAATGTTTGCTGTGTATAGTGACTTCCCGTCTCTTCTCTCTGTTCCAGGTCCGGACCCTGGAGTGCATCAAACACCAGGCTCAGCAGCCCGACATGACCCACCTGTCGGATACAGTCCAGAGGCTGGCACTGCAGTCCCGCACCTGAACACCGACCGCAACAACACGTTTGTGCACCAAGTTTGTGTTAAAAAAAACAACTAAAAAAAACAAAAGATAACAAGAAGCACAAAGAAGAAGAAGAAAATAATGCCTTAATGTCTTTTGTGTGAGGACACTTTGTGAACATTTGAAGGGGGGGTGAATGGACAAAAAGCACTTGGCATTAAATATTTACAGTTTGGACCAATGTAAAAAAAAAAAAAAAAATCATGATACTTGTAGACTGAAGTTAGAGAAAGCTGCTCTCGCGCTTTTCCCGCTCTTCTGCACCACGCATAGGATTTATGTAACGCAATGCTGTTGGTTTCACATGTTGTCCTCCTCACGCATTTGTAGAAATAAACACCCTGCTTTTGTATTTAAATGCCCATCATGAGTATGAAGTATCTTATTAAGTGGATTTTTTTTTTGCTTTTCTTTCTCTCACACTCACACTCACACACACACAATAAAAAGTAGACAGGACAATGTTTGTTTCAAGACATTCTCAAACTCTTCTCAGTTGTAGTTTATTTTACTCGATTAGTGAATCATTGGAAAGGCAAACACTCCCCTTCAGTCGTCAAAAGGAAACCGACGATGGAGAACTGTGGCGGCGTCCTCTGACACAGACAGGCCTTTAGTAAACTGACTTTCGGGTTAGCGAAGAAGAAACGATCAACCTGTGTGACGCGAGCAGGAGAGACATTTCATAACAGCTGTTGTTGTAGCCGAATCACGGGAATGTCAGTTTCAGATCTCGCTGTCAACTCCTCGTCTGCACCTCCAACACCAACATGAGACAGATGCACTCAGCGCTACTCCATCTGTCCCTCTGTGGCGCTACGACACTGGGCCAGCCAGACCTATATGGCATGCCAAGATGGCCAACATTAAAACTAGCGATGTTAGGAAACAATGAAACAAATGATCCTGTAAATAAATGAGTAAAATGTTTAAAAAAGGGAACCAATTAGCCTGCGCTGTAAATACATTATACGTAATTAAATACATTAATAAAACAACTAGTTCTCATGGAATTATTTCATCCTTTTTTGCGGAAGTTCAGTTTTTTTTTTTTTGCCATTAGCATAGGAAACTTCAAATAATATTCCCCAAAAATGAGTTATGCATTGGTTCATTTATATATTTGACTTTATTTCATCATTTCTTATTTAGTATTGGCCATGTTGGTGTTCCATAGGTCCCACACAGATCATTTACATAGAAGTAAATAAACATTACTCTACGTTGGAAGACCTCTGGATGTTCCTAGTTTCCTAGTGTTAAATTTGACTTCACAAAGGAAGGGGGGGGGTTTGACCCTTTATAAGATTATCTGGAGGACAGTTAGCACTCTTTTTAAAAAAAAAAAACCTCCTAAAATAGCAGACCGACAAGACCTGGGCTGATCGAATGTCACTAAAGAGGACAAGAAGAGGACACGACGTGAGAGACGCTGAAAGAAAGCCGTCAAGGGGAGCGAGCAGAGTGAGTGTGTTAACACTGACAAACAGCAGCTACTGTATGAATCACACTTCCCATTGTGCACTGGCCGAACTGATGCTGGACTTCCTGGTCCACCTCCAAGAGGACTCATTTAACGGAAATTTAAAAAACAAAAAAGGGACAACAAAGTGGAACAAAAAAAGACTAAGCCAGATATAGTCAGCTGGTTTAGATCTCAGCGTTTTACAACATGAAAAGCGACAAGACGGGTTTTCACAGTGTCTCATTTTGCTCCTCTAATGACTCACTTTGCAGACCTTTTTGGACTTTTTATTTTTCACTGCGACATGTAGGGAGACAACAAGCAAGCAAAACACACAATCTCCGGAAGTGCTTCAAACGCCTCGTTGCCAGACAAAAAAAATAAAAAATGCCAAGATTGGATTTTTCCCCTCACACGGTTCCTCTTGGGAGACGAGCTCCGCAGCAGCTCAGCAAGTGCACAATAAAAGAAAATGGGACCTCGACAATGGAGCTGTTTATATTCAGACCGCTGTGTGTTTGCAGTGATTCGCTCGAACGGACGTGACAGCCACCGCTATCATCCACTGGGCAGAGAGGGTTCGTTTGGTTGACACTGAAGGTGCGAGGTGCCCTCCGTTAATAACTTACACAGAGCTCTGTTGTTCTTTTCGTCCATGTAGCTGATGGACAAAAGAGGTGACAGACTGAACGGCGGCCTTGACTACAAGTACAACTTAATTTACTACTGAAAGGTAGACAACAGCACCACCGTGGCTCTGAGGGAGCTCCGTGTGGCTGTCTGGCAAACAGTCAGATAATTGTAGTGAGACTAAACCCTCTTATAATGTGGTGATCGGCAACGTTATGATGCTCTCCTGGCCGCTCCCAGCTCTTGGGAGCAGGTTTTTTCGCAGGGAGAGGGAGAGTCCCCAAACTAACCGAAAAAAAACAATTAACAATTAATTCAACACGGGAAGAGTTTGCAGTTTGGCGCAGTCAGTCCCGGCAGTGCTGAGAGGGATGTTTTTGGCGGCCCGATACTTCTGATTTTAGACTGGATGGGGGGGGGGGTTTGGAAACAGCACGCCTCTGAAAACACGGACCCGGCGCCTCGCCCCCGTCCTCGTCGCGGAGGTGAAGGAGGGAGGCGGTGTGGTCGTCCTCTTTCTTTTTTGTGTGTGTGAGTGTGTGTGTGTGTGTTCGTTTGTTCTCTTTGTCCCGGGAGGAGGGGAGGGGAGGGGAGGGGGGCAGGCTCAGTCCAGCTCTATGGGGCTGCTGTCCTCCTGGGCTTCTTCAGCCCCGTCGTCCTCCTCGCCCGAACCCATCAGGCTGTTCAGCAGGTTTCCTACAGGAGGTGACACACCGTGATCAGCATTCTGTGCATACAGCGGCGCAATGGTTGACACAGTACAAAAATGACTCTTTTTCAAAATAAATATTATGTGTAGCATTTTTAAGAAAAGGGATAATTTGACATGTCGGAAATAACGCTCATTCAATCTCTCACGTGTGTACAGTAATTATGTGGCTGGAGCCAGCAGCCGGTTAGCTTAGCTCAGCATAGAAAGTGGAAACAGGGAAACTGGCTCTATCCAAAAAGGTAACAAAATCTGCCTACCAGCACCTCTACAGCTCACTACAGCTAGCAGTACAAACTCTCTACTGCAACTCTTAACTCTCAGCAAGAAAGCAAGCGAGTATATTATCCCAAAATGTCAAACTAATTCTAAACAATATACGTTCGTGTATTTAAAATTACACACATTTCATGTAGCACACCTAATCTGTAAAACCTGAGGGTTGAAACGTGCGATTCAGAGTGAAGAGGGACTGTTGAGTCTCATCAGCTCGTGCAGGGAACAAAACGTGTGTGTGAATAATCATTTAACATCTGCTCAAATGGGCGAAGTCTCGGCCGGCTCACCTAGCAGTCCACCGTATGATGGGGACTGTTTGGGTGGAACGCCAAAGAAAACCTGTCCTATTCTGTCGAGATACTGAGGTGGCAGGAAGATGTCCGAGGGAAGAGGGAGAGGAGGACAGGGAGACACGGTTGTGAGCAAGACAGGTAACAGATTTACAGCCGGAGACAGCGACAATGTTTACATGGACTGAGATATTCCACCATAACACAAGTAAGACAATATTTTAAATAAGACACGCTCATACTTTTGAACCCGAATAAGGTTATAGTCAAATCATGTGTGTGTGTGTGTATATATATATATATATATATATATATATATATATATATAAATATATACACACAGTGTATTCCTGAAGGACAAACACATGATTCACTCACCTCATTATACATGGGGTCCCTCTTCAGGGAAGGTTGATATTGCTCACATAACACTGTGAAAACTGTTAATTTACCCCTGAAGAAACAAGGAGAAGCACCGTTTCAAATACTGTACATTCCTACCCACATACAACAGAAACAGACATTATTATATGGCATCAAGTCTGAGTGTTCCTCACCCATCCACTGCCAGCAGCAGAAACCAGATAAAGTTTAGTAGAGGCTGGACGAAGGGAGGGCCCTTCTCTATGGACGGGTGTTTCTCTGTGTATGTGCTGAACACCACGGAAGCGCTGTTTTTGTTCTTTAAGCAGAGGAACCTGGGAGGGTGGAGGTTCAGAGAGGGGGGGAAAGGACAGAGGACAGAGACAAAGAGGAGAAGATGGGAGAGAAAGCATGACAGAAAGGATGAAGGGAGGGAGGGAGAGAGAGAGAGAGAGAGAGAGACAGACAGCAGACCAGAAACACAGAGAGGGATCAAAGACACTTTAAAGAAGCTGCTGACAGACAGAAAATGATATAACTGCAGGCCGACACGCTGGAGGAGGATGCATCAATACCAGCTACGTCTACTGAACATCACAGACCAACGCTGCGCTCATTTCCAGGTCAGAGGCCAAACATTTCCTGTTGTTGGGGGTTTTTTTTGGTTTAAACACAACATGGAAGGTGATTTCAGCTTTTTACTTTGTGATGATATCAAGAAACAAACACTGGTGTTTTCCAAAGTGTGGCCGTGACGCCTCACTTACTGTAGGACGGCCTGCGCCACAAACATGTCGACCTCGCTGCGGAAGCCTCGTGACGCCGAATACTCCACCAGCATCTGCGCACAGCCCTCTCCGTCAGACGAATGCAGGAAGTGGTAACGAGACTCACTGTAGTTTTGCTCTGAACACACAGACATGTTAAATATTGTGACAATATTCATTTTCACGCAGGGACAGAGCAGCTTGCACATTAAGGCCGATATATTAGTGGCAACACACACCAGACATGCCATACAGACGGAAGAACTAGTCCGGATGGACGGAAGCTGGGGTGTGCCAATCTGTGGAGTGAAGGGAATAAAATAGTTGCTTCCCTGGAGTGTTAACAGGGGGAGGACAGCGGCCTATCGTTGCGTGGGTTGACACGGATCATGATGCAGCTGGTGTGTGGGCTTACAACGAAAACAACAGGCATGGGCGTTTTGATGCACATCATATGCTGCCCTTGAGTTGGATTTGTTAGGCTTGTTTTATGGATGCATGTTTATGACTGTGACTGGTAGATATGTGGATAATTGGGGTGATGACTTGAGAGACTTCAGTCAATTACCAAGTACAAATGCCAAACATCTTCTGGTTACAGCTTCTCAACTATGTGTTCAATATTTATCATTATCTGTCATTATCCTCTACCTTTTATATGTTGAATGATTAAATCGATTACCTTTCCACAAGGTGACAGCCAGCAGCTGGTGTAGTTTTGGGTGGCCCAACTTGCCAGACCCTCCCGTGGACCATTTCAAGGCTCTGGACACAAACGCTACTCTCTCTGGGGAGTTCTGGTCCATCAGGCTGAACAGCTTAGCCAGGTTTTCTGCTCAGCAAACACACACACACACACATCAGAGAATGTCCCTTGTAACCTGAAATGTCCTCTTGCAAGGCGGACTTACCTGAGTGTCATGACAATTGACAATGACAACACCTACTTTACAACGGCTCACAAAGCCAAAACATTTTAACGTTGTACTTGTAAATTATTTGCTCCCATGAAAAGTTGATTTCTATAGTTTTTTTTAACTTTGCTAAGTGTTCCGATGTATCTTTCAGTGTCAATGAAAACAAGGTGCTCCTTAAATGTGTTTTGAAATTGTGTATATCTTGCTATGAAATGCACTGCATGTATGCGCAGTGAACACAAGGGCAAATTTCCCATGTGACTTTCACATCCAGCAGCTATCTGCTCTTAAACACCTCATTACAAAATGCAAATGTTTCTTTTAAAAAGCCCACTCACCTAATATTTCATCTTCAACTTTTGTCTCAGATTTCTCCAACACCTCCAGTACCAGCATGGACAGGTCTGCCGCGCTGTTTTGCTGGAGATGAAAACACAACCAAATTGTTTCTTAAAATGCGTTCAATTCCATATTTTCAAGAGGACTGGATGTTATTACTCGAGCACCTTGGAGGCTGGGAGGCACCTTATTGGCTTATTTCACATGCACACTAAAAACTGATTTCTGAGTGGATGCTTCGATTACGGCGAAAGAAACCTGATGTGCAGCATTAGTTACCCTAAAAACAATGTTTACCTGCAGTTTAATTGGTAGTAGTGTGATGTCAACATTAGATTTCTGCATTCTTTTGCACATAAAGAAGGGCTGCATATTCTTACATGTGCTGTGTCACTTGTGATTGACTTATAGACGCTACTCTGGTATTATAAAATATACAAAAGTGGACAATAAATACAATACCAACAAAGCAATTGTGAAACATGACCGGGGTGTTTCCATGAACATGTGCACACTTAAACAAAACAAATGTGGCCTGCTAAGCAGAAACATAGTGTAACATGTACCTGGTTATAGCTGAAGAAGAGCAGAGCGCCATTGTACATCAGCTCCCTGGCCTCGGCATGTTTTGCTTGCGACATGTACCTGATGGGAGATAGGAGTGTCAGCGTTACACATGAGATGATGCTGTCCGCTTATCAAGAGGCCAGTTTGCATCACTCAAGAGCATTCCCCACATGGGGTCTGCAAGATAAGATGCATGCACGCCGGCTCTGCTCTGAGATACAAAACAAGGCGTCAATGAGAACGTTGCAATGACTTTCTTGAAGACCACAGGACAGACGCAGGAGTTTTTAAAGACTTTCTCGTCTTGAATGTATGTGAGGGTTTCAGGTGTTAATACTGCAATTAGGTCATTAAGTCATGAGAAAGAGCGAGCCAATCACAAAGAGGCAGGAGGGTACCAATCTCACTCTGGGATGTGGAGAAGGTTTGGCTTAAACTGGATTGGATTCAGAGCAAATCACCTTCTTTAGTGCACTACGCTCGAGGCAGACATCCAACCAGTTTAGCAGCAACTAATCTAGTCATCGCCCCAAACAGCATCCATGTCTCTATACTGTATTTGGAGCAGTTAGCTATGTACACCAGCAAGTGTGTGAATGTTCCTCACTGAAATGGACAGACACTGGGAAACAGACCATAACCAATTCTAGACTAGACTTATCCCAGATTCTGCACATTTGACCAATGGTCATGTAAGCATAACCAGGTGTAACTATAATAAATAAATATACAAGGTAAAAACATGTCTAGCCATCATAGCACAGACTGCGGCGGTACAGTATGTGGCTATCTGACTAAATGCTAACACAGCTGGACAGTTTCAACACACGTTTCGGAAATGGCAACTGTTAACAAAGCAGTTAGTCGCTATATTCTGTTAATATACATGTGACATATTTTTTCCTATAATGAGTAAACACAGACTGCCTGTCTGTCTTGCATTAGCAGTCCAGTTAGCTCGGCTTCGGCTATCATTAGTTGTGTTGCTAAGCACGTAGCTAGCTAACTAGCCGTTGTTAGCAGTCCCATTTTGAGGCTGTGAGAGATCGACACGACAGCTGCCCATACAAGCACACGGACCAACATGAGTGGGTGGGTCCACGGTGAAAATCACCCAATCATAAATGGCCAGGCATAGCAGCAAGGTTGACAGCAGAATGATCTGGAACAGGCAGGCCCCAAAGCCGAATGACAATTACAACTGCACGTACGAACGTGAAACGAGGTCTTACCTAAAAAATAAAGTCCTGTACATCTGATGTGCTTCATAATAATCCCCCTTTTCTACACTGGCTCGCAGTTTTCCCTCGACCCTCTGTACGCCTCCACGGTTTCTGGCACTGGAGCACCTCAGAGACTCCTGCTCCGACATCGTCGTCGCTCCGCAGCAGCGCTCGAGCCAAGTGTTGACAGTGGGAAACCGGAAAGCTTTAACCAAAACAGACCCTCTTCGCTTGCCGTAGCCGGTGTGTTGTGGTTATTTAGTTGGGAGATAGTGGAAACAAGGACAGAGTTCATGGAACCTTATGACCGACTGTGCACCCTGAAAGGGGGCATGGTTAGAGTATGACTAAGAGAAATATAACTACTTGGTGGTTAGTGGAAGATAGCGGTCATGGTCACACACACGTGGTTTCACGAGGTTTTGTCCGAGTAGTCTCTCCCTCGAGTCAAGTATTCATTCCCTTTTATTCATTATAGGGGACATATTGCCAAGAACACAAGGTACTTTATTAAAAAGAAAGTACCTGCACTGCAGGAGACAGTGTGTCAACAGAATACACGTGTTTTGTTCTATTTTAGCTGGATTCACTCCTTGAACCCACTTTCACATGAACTGACTCTTAGATCGTAGCTTATGAAGAACATGCATCATTTCTTCTCATTTGAAAAGGGTGATTTATGTGATAAATGTGTTCTTTATTCAGCATTCAAAAGCAGCAGAGGCTGATATCCTGACTTCTTGTTGCTTTGGGTCATGCTCCAAAAACATGCATCCTACATTTCCCATAATGCAACCAAAGCATGTTTCCATTATTAGGCCTTTTTTTTTAAATAAAATCTCCAGGCTTAATACATGATAATCACAGAGGACATTAGACAATTGTTTTCACAGGCTGAGCAGTGCTCCTCATGGCGACTCGACCTTTCTGTGGAGTGCCCCTTTAAATTTCTGAAATATGTCCAGCTCCTGATCAGAATCAGAATCAGAATCAGAAACTGTTTATTGCCAAGTAACATACATTACAAGGAATTTGCCGTGGTCTGAAGGTGCTATTGTTTCGATAACAAATAAGTAGAATATAAAAGGTAAAATAAGAATAAAATAAAAATAAGATAAATAACAAACAGTGCAGTGACCAGAATAAAGTAAAGTGTCCAGATAAAGTGTCCAGTAGGGGGTGGGTGCGTTAATGTAACGCAGGGGGGACAGGGGTGATGTACGTTAATATAACGTATATCTTGTGTTTGTGTTCGGGGGGGGTGTCAATGTGAGTTTGTCAGGTTGACTGCAGAGGGGAAGAAACTGTTTTTGTGGCGGGAGGTTTTGGTCCTGATGGACCGCAGGGGGTCGAACAGATGGTGTCCGGGGTGGGAGGGGTCGGCAGCGATCTTCCCTGCTCTCCTCAGGGTCCTGGAGGAGTACAGGTCCTGAAGAGATGGGAGGTTGAGTTGAGTCTGCGTCTGTCCTTGGTGGAGGCAGCAGTGTACCAGACGGTGATGGAGGAGGTGAGGATGGACTCTATGATGGCAGTGTAGAAGTGAACCAGCATTGTTTGTGGCAGGTTAAACTTCCTCAGCTGCCTACATCCTCTGTTGGGTTTTCTTGATGAGGGAGCTGATGTTCAGCTCCCACCGGAGGTCCTGGCTGATGATGGAGCCCAGGAAACGGAAGGACTCCACAGTGTCCACTGGAGAGTCACACAGGGTGATGGGGGCGGGTGGGGCTGCGCTCTTCCTGAAGTCTACAACCATCTCCACTGTCTTTGAAGCGTTAAGCTCCAGGTTGTTGCTGTTGCACCAGGTCACCAGGTGGTCAATCTCCCACCTGTAGGCAGACTCATCCTCTCCAGAGATGAGTCCGATGAGGGTGGTGTCGTCCGCGAACTTCAGGAGCTTGACGTACTGGTGACTGGAGGTGCAGCTGTTGGTGTACAGGGAGAAGAGTAGAGGAGAAAGAACGCAGCCTTGAGGGGAGCCGGTGCTGATCGTCCGCGAGTCTGAGACGTGTTTCCCCAGCTTCACGTGCTGCTTCCTGTCAGACAGGAAATCTGTGATCCACCTGCAGGTGGGGTCAGGCACGTTCAGCTGGGAGACCTCGTCCTGAAGAAGAGCCGGGATCGTGTTGAAGGCAGAGCTGAAGTCCACAAACAGGATCCTGGCGTAGGATCCTGCAGAGTCCAGGTGCTGGAGGATGAAGTGTAGGGCCAGGTTGACGGCATCGTCTACAGACCTGTTGGCTCTGTAGGCGAACTGCAGGGGGTCCAGCAGAGGGTCTGTGATGGATTTGAGGTGGGACAAGACCAGGCGTTCAAATGATTTCATGACCACAGAGGTCAGGGCGACGGGTCTGTAGTCATTTAATCCTGTGGGCCCTGGTTTTTTGGGGACGGGGATGATGGTGGAGGCCTTGAAGCAGGCTGGCACGTGGCATGTCTCCAGTGAGGTGTTGAAGATGTCCGTGAACACCGGAGACAGCTGATCGGCGCAGCGCTTCAGGCAGGATGGGGAGATGGAGTCTGGTCCAGATACCTTATGTTGTACTCCCATCAAGTCAATGGACGTGATCACTGAGTAAAATTACCTTGAATGATAGAGGACAGATAGGAGGGTCTGATATTTACAGCCCAGTTCATTGTAACAAGTCAAGCCATTGTTTGTTTCAGGACTGCAGATGGCGAGATGGAAGGTCAGAGGTCAGGGTTTGTGTTAAGCTGGAGCTTGAATGTCTCCACTTCTCCATCACGTTGTCTCTACCAACTACCTCATTGCCTCAAGGTCAAGACCCATCAGCTACTGCAACCTCTTCACCATCCTCTTCTTCACTTCCCGGAGCCGTGCGGAGTCCTTTCTGTTGCTTTTCATTTTTGCAAATGTATCACCCATCCCTTCTGTAGGACATGTTGCAGACTGACAGTGGTGCAATGTAACTAAGTACATTTACTGAAGTACTGTGCCTCTGTACAAATTTGAGGTACTTTTACTTTACTTGAGTCTTTTCTTTGAAGGTGGCACTTTGGGCTCTGGGTTATTGTGAAGGCATTTCTCGCTGTTTTCCCATTTTTTACAAACCCATGATGAAAAATAATCACAAGTTACAGTCCTATACAAAATAGTTTGAAAGTAGCTCCACCTTAACCAACTACAGTAAAACGCTGCTTTTACATGGATGTATGAGTAATGATATAATATATAATAGTATACCAGTCACAGAGGAACATTTTTCTGCAGTGAGTACTTTTACTTTTAAGATTTTTACTTGTAACTGAGTATTTTGAAAGTGTGGTATTAGTACTTTTGCTCAAGTAAAAGGATTAGAATACTTCTTCCACCACTGCTGGACAAAACTTTGAGCAGTGGAGGCGCTTGTAGCTGCGTACTACAGAGGTCAAGCTTATAATCACTGGCTTTACCAAGAGGACCTTTTGCATTTGGACGCATTTGTTGCAGCGTATTCAATTATCATGGATTTGTTGTGTGGCAGAAAAGACCACCAAATACCATCTGGTCTTCCTGTGAACACCACAATGTGATGGTTTAAAAATACCGCATGTTAAGTTCTGACAAGTAATGAGTTACTGTATGGGTGTCACACAAGATTGCTGTGGTTCCAGTAGAGAAGATGTTATTTGCTGTGACAGGACTGACAGGCTGATTAAAAGCCCTCACCGTTTATACAGAATTAACATAAAAAATAAATAGTTATTGAAGTAATTGAAGAAGGATGAATGATGAGTGCATTCATTATTAAAATTAAAACACAAAGCAAAATAGCTCCAATTCAATTTATTTATTGTTATATAAGTAATTGTTTTAGTTTATAGTTTATATTATAAATTATAAATTATTATATTATAATATAATAATATTATATAAAAAATATATTATCTAGTTAAAACCAAACACACCGGGGGGGGGGGGGGGGGGGGGCTGGTTAAGGAACAGTGCTGTCAGGCGGGGGGAGTTGGCCGTGGACCCTGAAGCTGTAGAGGCAGGTGTTCTCTCTGTGTCCCCAGTTGTTCTCGATCTGCAGCTTTACATATTTGAAGACTCCTTTGTCCGGATTCTGGGTAGAGACAAGAGACAGAAATGAGGAAATGAGGGATGACATTCTGTGTGGACCACAGTCTTAACAGCAGCTCCACCTCTATCTATAATACGGTTCTGTTTAACTACAATTAATATGGCAGGAAGAACTCATCTCTGCTTATTGTTGTGAGAGCTGTACTGTGCCATTTCTATCATACTTACAGCCAGTTCGAAGATCTGATGAGCTTCTCCGTCTTCATCATAAACTAGCGTTCCCAAATAGGTGCCTTCCTCATCGGTGGACCTCATTCCCTGGAGAAGAAAAAGAGACAGAGATCAGTTGAACCTTATGTTTTGCACTGTGTGAATAATAATAATAATAATAATATTAGGGGATAATGACAGAAAATGTGGGACTTACATAGATAGAAAATTCCCTCGGTGCACTTGTGATGTGGCCACTGGGGGACTGGCTTTTTGTTATGTGGCCCAGAGTCACGTGAGTGATGTAGACCTGGTGGGACAGGGAGATGAATAAATGCCCTTGGTCGCCTGCAAAGGGCCAGCATTGTCCTGGACGTAGCGCTGAATGTTCCTGAGGGGAGAAACGGAAATATTTTAGCCTCCACAGTTTGTGTTATTTCATATCAGACACAAGAAGTTGCAGAAGTGTCATTACAATCCAATGTAAAAATCTATGAATGTGGCCGTGTCATTCTTACCTGGATCACTCTTTGCTGTTTTACAGATGAAAACAACCAGTTGTATATTTTGATCCAAAATATTCCAGCGTCTTCTTGGGGAATATATGTGTCCGAAGATAAATGATGCAAAATTCTGGCACCTGCGAGCAAAGTTAGAAATCAACCTCCATCTGATTTTACTTGTATTTTCTTTCTTAAATTCAATAATATAATCAATCACAAAAAAATAATTCAACCACAATGATACACAGGTATGAATCACGAGGAGACACATGGGTGATGAAGGTGACTTACGTAGAGATTGCGAGGCAAAGTTCGGCATTGTGTCCGCCAGTGGAACAACCGTGTTCAGCCGCTGTCTGAGAGACTGCACTTCCTGCTGGATATCTATCATTTGCCTATGCATTTCTGTATAGTGCATGATTCCTGAGGGACACAGAGCACAAAAAAGGTTAGAAATATGACTTTTATTGACAAGGAAGCTCTCCAAAAACCTGGACCAGGGACTAAAATACAAAACGGCTGTCCCACGTTTCCCCAACGTTTGCAGTCACTTACCAAAAGCCAGGAGGAGCAGGAGGAAGAAACAGCTGACGACGTTCCAAGAAAAGCTGCCCGATGTTCTGACTGCAGACAGAAGCAAACAGAATGTTAATACATCCGAAACTAGTCTCTCTTACAAACTATCCCGTATGCTGCTGTAACAATGCAAATTTACCCGCTGAGGGATTAATAAAGGATTATCGTAAACTGCTGTGGTTACAGGCCAGAGGCAGTGCTTACCATCGTTTCTCCTGAGGGTCCTCTTCCTAGTAGTCCGGATCCAAGTAGTTGTAGTAGTAACGGTGGACCTGGTGGGATTGGTCCCCCTGGTCGTTGTCTGTGTGGCCTGAGACGTGTTCTGAGGGTCACTGTTGTTACTGATGTCTCCAGCGTTTTGGTCTTCTTGGTAGTCGTCGATGGAGACGTAGCTGCCCACTGACTCGTCTTCATTGGTAGCGTTCCGACTGTGGGGACCACGCCAATGACTTGTCCTCCTCCGAAAGACCCTGAAAGACGCAACATGAGTTAGGAAAGACTTGCCACACCACAGCATATGCAAATACAGTCCACAACATGTACAAACACTTACCTGTACAAGATCTCCTTGTAGGAAATAGATGGGCCCCCCCCACCTGTATAATACCCTGCTTCCTGCAGGCGAACACTTCTTCTCATCATCATGACTGGAAAATTGTGGAAAGACAAGAGGGGCACGTCAGTAACACACATTGGCACATTCACACACTCTTTACTACAGATGGTGTATACTATGTTCGCTATGAACAATAGAAAAATGTCATTAATGGCAGCTGGGAGATGCAATTGCCAGCGTGTGCATTTGTCATTTGACTTAAAATGCATTAAAATGATAAACAAACAAAAAACTAGAAAGCACGTATATTATACTAAAATTAATAAAAACAATATGATACAAAACATAAATATTGACAACAGACATGGCAACAAGTATGTATGTGTGAAGTCTGTCTGTAAATTACCTTGTGTTTCTCTGTGTGCGAGGAATGAATCCCTGAATAAGACTTAAGTCAAAATCAAACGTTTGGATAAAAGTTTTCCTTAATCAGAGGTTACGGTTGTGTCTCATCTGAAAAGGTGCAAACAGACTGAGGTGCAGGCTGAAATCCAGAGCTCTGATGTCAGGTTCTATGACATCACAGCCATAGAACTGTAATTTCAGGTCCTATGACATCACAGTCACAGGACCTGACCCAGGCACAGGCCTACGGTCTATATGTTACTATGCTGTAAAGTAGGCCTACTTACAGCCGGAGGTACAACATATAACACACAATTTAATACAAGACACTTTTAAAAATCAATAAACATATTGTTTAAACAAACACAAGACTATGTGATTTTGAACATAACTTACCAAATTAAGGTTCATCATGTGTCTCACCGAGGTTTCACAAACTAGAACAGAGTCACAATCAGGCAAAAGCAGGAAAAGCAACAGAAATGGGGCAAATCCAACTCAAGTACCACGTTCATCTGCACCAGCCAGGACGTGTTTGCTACAACTGGACTTAAAGCCAACAGCTTCACTTCTTGTGTGTTGGAGCTGGCCTGGTCCCAGCTCCAGAGAGCCAAAATCCTGAATCTCACCACCACCCATGGCCTTATGCACTTTTTATTTAGAGGCCATCTTGAAGCCACCATAATAAAAAATGGCTATTAAAGCCAACAAATTAAAGCACCTATATTTGACATTTTCATAACAAATCAAGTGACGAAATGTGAGAGGGGTCACTTGTGGTGACGAACCGACAGACAATTATCACCCAAATCTGCAGCTCCCCTCGGCTTTACTGAGCTCTGTAGTGACTCGTGAAATGAAAATCAACGCATTCCGCATATCCAGAACAACGTTCAATGATGTCACTCTGGAAAAGAGTAGTTAATCCTGGGTGAATAGTTCTTGGCTTTGCTAGATTGAAACTTACACTCACTTTACAGCTAGCCAACATTTACATTACAGTAGGCCAGCTTCAAAGGCTTCCCAGCCCAGCGGCCCAGGTGAACCTCCTCTCGTGACGACCTCCAACCTCCGACCTCTGCTCAACTTCTTCCTGAAAAGGGGGACGAGAAAAGAGGCCGAGCAAACCAAGCAGAGTAGAAAGACTCTGCTGTAGCCAGCAGCTTTGAGAGAGAAGCGCTCTCAAAAAGGTGCTGTATTGTATATTCACATGGTTCTACAAGCTCATCACAAAGTCTTAACTCCTGCTGTGGTTCACAAGAGGGTCTTCTTGGCCACCAAGAGGTCACAAAAAATATATTATTATGTTAATTTCACTATTTATTTATTTTTCCTGTAAAATGCTGGATGGTTTTACGTTCATATTTTCTTACCATGAAAGACGATTTCCAATGTTTACAGGGGAAGGAAAAAAACATTTTGGCAGAACTGCTCACAGTTCATAGAAGAGGTCACACGTACATGTTGCTTCATTTTAAGGGGTCTCTAAAAATGATTCCAATTTAAGTATTGGGTGTCTGCTAATAACAAAGCTGCTCTGATACTTAGATTTCCCTAAATGACACAGCTGCCCAGTGAACACTCAAGCTACAAACTGTAAATGTGATAACAGCACTTAATTCATCCCACAGGACGTCTTTGTGCCAGTAAACCTTTCACGTTATAACGTGATACTGATCCGTTTTTTCTTTTTCTGCCGTGGCAGCAATACGCTTCCATAATAATACACATTGTGGTGTTACAGAGCGGAGTTTGTTCCCTCACAGATGATCTTTATCTGAATATTTAAAACCTGTTTGCAGAGATTGTTGTCCATAAGCCAGCATTCCTATCTGGACACTTTATATCATAATGTAAATTTCCCAAGACAGAAGATCTTATTTATATTGCCCAACATGGATCAATTAGACATCATTAATAATGACATTAATACTAATTAAACAGGATTTGAAAGGAACATGGCCAAAAGACCCTCTTAAAGCCCTTTCCTTCATTTAAACTCTTTGTTTTATATTTTAAAGGATGAGCCTGCTGATATTATATATTTGTCTTATTGTGAACAAATCTGATGAAAAGACCCAAACCAACAATGAATTAGTGCGTCTCTCAGTACTGTCTGACTTCTCTGCTCTGTATATGGTACTCAAACCCAAACCCACTGGTTCCTGCTGAAGAATAAATCTTTCAAAATTAGTCCCAATTATGTGGTTTTATTTTGAAAAACAGGCTCAGCGATCTCCTGAAATAGCTGTGCACTGGAGGTTTTAACAAACATCACTCAACAACAGTGAATGGAGCATTTGTGGGGACTATTTTCAGCTTCAGATTAATACACATTTAGTGCACTAGTGAGTGTTTCCTGCAGCAGGATGGTGTGTGTGGGACCGACTCAAGATAAACTACAGTGTGTGTGTGTGTTACATGTCAGCCAGAGAACCGCTGTGACTCACTGATGTGTTTTTAATAGTCGATGGACAACAATGGAGCTCTACAGCACAGAGGAATAAGATATCATGTATTTAGGCTTTGGACACACAGACAATACTTGTCTTCACTCACTGTTGGTTTTGGTCTTTTAATGGGATTTGTTTTGTATTTGTTTGAAAATATACAAAATCAGCAGACTTATCCTTTATGATTTTGACCTAAAAGACAGTTGGAAGTCTAATCATTACTCATGTACAGTGGATCTTTTTCTTTTTTTTGGAAGATTTGAAGAATTTAAAATATCTTATCAACTCTTAATATTCTCGAACCAAAAGAAGCAAAGGGCTTGAAGAGGGTCTCACCCTCCCTAACCCGAACCCACTGGAAATGTTCCAAACAAATACATGCTACCTGCTGCTCAGACTGCAATGTAATGATATAATAAGACACTAATTTAACAACAAATCTAACACTGGTCGATCAAATCTAGCAGGTAAATTCAACTGCTCATCTGTTAATATACTGAGATATGAATTACTACAATAGCCAAATAATGAAAACAGATTCATGATTTCTTTCTTTTGTTTTTGAGTCATTAAAACTAAACGCAGCAGGAAAAAAGGATTTGAATGGAACATTTCCCTGAGACCCTCTTAAAGCCCTTTACTTCTTTTACAATTTTACAATGTACTTATTTAAATAAAGTTTAAAAGAAAAGAAAATACTTATCTAACTCCTAACATACATCCTAAACTTATCAATACTTCAACTACACACATTTCTTTGGTTTGTTTGTTTTTAAAAGAAGAAAAGAGTTTAAACCTTATCAACCTTATCTATATCTGCTTATCCATCCTTAACTTAATGCTACTTAACTATAACCTAAACTTATCACTTAACAATATACTAATCTTATCACTCAAGTTTTTTGTTGTTTTTTTTCAAAGGAAGAAAAGAAAGAAAGAACTATTTACAATAAGCGTGAGCGGCGGTGGAAATGCCACTAATTATAATGCACCTGGAGGCCCCTTTACCTGTGAGGGGGCGTACTTACATCTCCGGGCTGAGTGGAGAGTCACTACGCCAAAACCTCTGCCATTACCTCCTGGGCAGTGGCTGGTGGGACCCAACGGGGCATGCGGACGGAGGGCCTGGGTCCGCTGAACATGACCTGGACATCGAAGTACCCGCCACGCAGTCAGCCACGTCTGGCCTCCTGCTGCCTCTGCCTCCACCGCCGCCTCCGTTCCCGAGCCTGTTAGAGAGATGGACCGAGGAGAAAAAGGAAGAAACAGGTCAGAAGAATGAGACAAGACATTTGGGTTGAGGGAGATCGAGGAGGCCAACAGAAACACCACGACCACTCGCAAGTCTGTTGTCAGCATTTGGGTGGACTACTCACTCGCTGCTGGGGTCCTCTCTGGCTGTACAGGGGTCACCTGGGTTGTGGGAGATCACGGAGGTCACCACACCATTCACAAGTCAGTTAAATTTTCTTTTATTGTTAAATGCTGTGCTCTCAAAACGCGTACTGGGATTCTTCACTTGTTGATTAGCTGTATTTCCCAGCATCACTATAGGCAACCTCCCCAGAAGGCAGTTCTCTGTGTGTATACATTTCAGCAGAGTGTTTGGGGTGGACTACTCACCTGCTGCTGGGCAAGGGCCTGCAGTCCTCCATCCGGTGGTCCAGAGGTGGAGGGCTGGGGGCTGGTGCTCGTCTCTGGCTGCACAGGGGTCACCTGTGAGCCAGAGGAGGTCTTTTTTCCTGCAGGCTCCTGGAGGGCTCCGGGGCTGCTCTCCCTCTGCCTCTTATTGTTTTCCAGTTAGAGATATGGAGAGTGGGAAAAAAAGAAGGAATTAAGTCAACTTTGATCAGTTGAATCTCTTTCAGACTGATGAAGCAGAGGTAGATGAATCTATGTTTCTATCATCACGTTGTCATTTGCAAGTTACTTTCGTAGTGTACCACACTCCCTCAGTTTGTCTGGTCTGATTCCTCAGATAGTTTGGGTTTTTTTTTTTTTTTTTTGTTATTTATTCGAATTGAGACAGTATCTGCTGTCACATTAAAATATAAAATATATATATTAACATTCTCAACTCCTCACTCCTCAATTTCTTTTGCCCCAAACAGTGTTTACAAAAGTCACTTCCCTTGTTCAGCTAATTAATTTGCACAATTATTTCTGTCTTTGTCAAATTTAAATTTAAGTTATTTAAGGTATCGTGACAGTGAAATGACTGTAGCTAACTAGTTATTTAGTTAGCTAACTTCTGCACTAAATTCTGAACTCCTGTTTCCTAGCTTGAAAAGGTACACACAGCGTCAAATAAAAAGGCTCATAAATACTTTAAAAGGCTTTGAAAGATTCAACTTTTGTCCCTTTGGGCAATTTTTATGATTTACACTGAAATGTAACACTTATTTCCTTTAAATTCCTGAATTTGAACTGTCCAAGGTCAGCGGCTAATGTTAGCTAACATTAACGTTAGCCAACGTTAGCTAACAAGCTACTTCCAAAGTTTTAAAATGGTTTTAAAACTCTTACTTTTTCCATATAGAAGTGTTGAAATAAACCGCAGTCAGTCGCTGCCTTTTTTCTTCGGGGTTCTTCTTCTTCTGACTGCTGTCAGTGTGGGCATCTCTCTCCAAGTTCAGATGTGAAATGGTGGCGAAGACGAGCTCATCTATTTATATACGGAATACATAGCAACCGTAGAATCCTAACGTCATTTCGTCATTAACGTCAGTATTTACAGTATTTGTTTATTAAGATTATTTAATGTAAAACAGGTTTTGCAATAATTTCCTTCACTCCTTCTTAATTATTGTAACATACTGGATCAATGTATTCTCCAATATTTCGCCGAATTAGATTCAAAAGTATTTTTTTCTTATTTTTATTTATCGTCTTTAAACTAAACAACCGGTCAAGGCAGATGACCGCCCACCGAGAGCCCGGTTCTGTTCAAGGTTTCTGCCTGTTCAAAGGGGGTTTTTCCCTCGTGGTGGGAACAGTTGGGTCTCTGTAATAATATATGGAAAGTGTCATCAGATAACGTTTGTTGTGATTTGGCGCTATATAAATAAAAAGTGAATTCATGATGTAACTGCAGGTTCAGCAACAGATGAATGGTCTCTGTCAGCAGCACAACTGTATGAATGAGAGAATATAGAACACAAGTCTGTTGTCATCCATCTGTGTGTACTTACAGTGCAATATTTCACTAAGTAAATACACAAGGATGCAGAAGGATTTTAATTTGGAACAAAACATTTTATTGTCAAAGGTGATTTAGACGTGAAATAATTAAGATTTGTGAATGAATCATTTCTTTTTTTAGTTTCGTTACATTTGAGTAAAGTTTGAAGATGAAAAGTTGAAAAATGATTTAAAAGCGGACCAGTAGCACCAGTGGGGACAGCTGGAACAGACGATGATGTCAACATTGTGTCCACAACTTGTTTCTGCTGCCGCCAAGTGGCCATAAAAAACAAAACAGTTATCGCAGGTTTAAATATCATTTCTAATGGCCTTGCTAGGAAAGCTGGGCTGTTGTTTGCGTTTATTCATACAAACATTAAATGTTTATTAATTAACAATACAGTGGAAGCCACTGTGACTGGGGTATTAATATGTATTTTTGAGTGGTGCAGTGATTTACTTATTATAAATTATAAAATTCAGTAGCCAAGAGACATTTTGATTATATTTGCATTTGTTTGCACCATGAACAAATAGATGAAATAGAATGATTGTCATGAATGACTGAAGAGGAAATGAAAATCAACACTTTCAGCAAATCCAGAGCAACGGTCAGTGATGTCACTCTGGAAAATAGTAGTTAATCCTGGGTGAATAGTTATTGGCTTTGCTAGATTTAAACTTACTCTCATTTTACAGCTAGCCAACATTTACATTACAGTAGGCCAGCTTCAAAGGCTTCCCAGCGCAGCGGCCCAGGTGAACCTCCTCTCGTGATGACCTCCGACCTCTGCTCGGCTTCTTCCTGAAAAGGGGGACAAGAAAAGAGGCCGAGCAAACCAAGACCAAGCAAACCAAACGGAGTAGAAAGACTCTTCTGTAGCCTGCACCTTTTCAGAGCAATGAGCGCAAAGCCATGGTTTTCATTTACTTTTTACTATCTCTGGTTCAGGTGGCAACCACCGGAGTGACTGTAATGTCATTGAAATGCAACGTAATGACCTAAGAACAGGTAAAGGCCTAAAAGTTGTCATCAGCTCATTAAAGCTGAAGTGGGCTCAGGAGTGCACAGTTTTCAAGTGGTCCTACAGCAGCAGAGGGTCAGGAGGGTCCTCTTGGCCACCAAGAGCTTGCTGGACAAAATGATGTTTGTTTTTCAGCGTATAGATCATATTAATATTGGATTTACAGGACTCCAGCATTAGAATAAAGGTGAAGGTAGTGAAAAATGGCCAAAAGTGACGTCAAATATGACTTCAAATGTCTCGTTTTGTCCATCTAACAGTCTGAAACTCAGTTATACTCAGTTTACAATGTTATGAAACAAAGAAAAGCTGCAAAAAAGGTTGAACCTGCTCTTCTAGTCCCACACCTGGAAAAACCCTGCTTCTCTGCCCTGCCCCTCAATCACCCCACCTCCCACGGGTGTGGCATGTGGGTTAAAAACACTTTCACCTTCCAAGCACCTACTTTTTCAGAATCATTCCCTGACGCTCAGGTAAGCACCCCTCTTTCATTTTGTGTGTATATTTATATGCAAGTGTGTGAAGGGGTGTGTTCATTTGCTTTTCTGAACTTAAATGAGTCACTAAGGAGCTCATTTGTGGTTTTATCGGGGTAATAGAGGCAATTGATCCTAATAAGTTAATACAGCTTGCTGAGGGGCTGCAGTTAGTCTCTAGTGGTGGAGGAGGCACTCACGGGTTTTGCTTTAGTCAAAGCGGCAATACAACAATGTGTTGGAAAGGTACAAACAAAAGTCCTGCATTCAAAATTTCCTCAGCAAAATGTCAATGTCAGTGAATAGTACTTTCCATCCCTGGTCTTATCTGAGACAGCGACTGGTAATCACATTTCTTTTGCTCTCGAGTCACACTTCACTGGAGACTTTCCTTTCAACTTGTGTCAGTCGCCCCTCCTGCTCTGAGATTCAGTTGTGGTCTGTCAAGCTCCTGAATCTGGTTTCAGGATCAACACGCAGCACGGTAGTTGCTCCTGCTGCTATCTAAACTAAACTCTAAGCTTATGATTTGATGTATTTCCAGAGAAAAAATTAGGTTGACTGTTAATATAAAACACAATGCAGGCTGCAGAGCCATCTGTGATGCATTATGCAAGTGTTAAAATGCATAAGTCAGTAGATATCCTTAATGCAGCATAGATACAGACTTAAGTCGTCAGCATAACTAAAATGCTGTTCAGACCTACTCCAAACTGCTCTGTGATCAGTCCTCCTGTCTGGGTTAAAAGTGAAATAAAGTACACAAAATGCAGGGTTATGAGATGACACTTGACAGTCTTGAACCACAAATCTGTGATGCTAACTGTGGGGCTAAAGCAAACAAACAAGAAACAAAACCCTCTGAAGCTCACGAATGAACGTATCACATTTGTTTTATAGCAAGCTGTGGGAGTTGTGAGGACTATTTGTTTGCTCTCTAACACAGTGTGGCAGCAGGCAGCCCGGGACATCTGAACAGTACAGTTTTCTTCTTTTGGTCCTCCCAGTATCTGAAGACGGTGGAACCTCCAGGATGTCCAGCCTGTGGACGTATTTGTTCTACGCTGCTACTTTTCAACTTAGCAGTGCCTCGTCAAATAAAGGTATTTATATATTGCTTGTTCCCTTAAACATACTGCAAAATCCTTACAAAAAGGAAATCATGTCATTTATTGGCCTTTTTTTTTTTTCATCCAGGAATATCCAATCCAGGAGTGTCACTGAATTGCAGCACAGTTAAGGAAGTTGTGGCTGGAGGAACGGTGACACTAAACTGCACTGTAGGTTACTCAGGACTGCAGGGCTGTGAGGGTGTAGATTCTTTTTGGAGTAACTCAAATGGTTCCATAACGTGTAACAACTCGACGAAATACAGCTGCGGGTGGCATGGTCCGACTTATGTGCTGACCATCTCCAATGTCACGGAGGAGGAAAATTACAGCGTTAAAATAAGCACAAACTGTGGTGTTGCTAACTCACCCAGCATCAAAGTACAAGTCAAACAGCCCCCCAGCAACACCACTGGTGAGTCTTTTAGCAAGTTACATGTGTAAATGAGTGCAGGTGCATCATTCTCATCCATTTGTATAAACAGACTCCGGACATACAGAACAAGTTGGATGTAATCCACATGTTAAGTTTTTTTTTTTTTTTTTTTAATCTTGCCAGGAAGGACGCTACGGGACCCTGAGCAGACCACCGAGCAGGCCACCAAGTCTGGTGTGACACCGGCCCTGCTGGGCATTCTGGCCACCCTCATTGTTTTGGGCATTTTGTGTTTCCTGTCCAGAACTGACAGAGCTGCAAAAGTGATCAGATGTATCAAGAAGGAAAAGACACCAGTCACACAGACGCCGATTGCCTGACAAATTCTGAAAGTCCTGTGTGTTACGTTTTAAATATCTGTTGTTCATGAGGTACTTCTCACCACAGCTGGCTGTGTGTCTTTTATCTGTACTGATGGACGCATGTGAATATGATGGTTTGACATGATTAAAGGGCCACCGCGCCGATTTTTTACACACACAAGTCTGGTCCACTCATTATGAAATTCATTTGTGAAAACAGTGGTATGATGTCTTCTGTGGCTGTGAAGGGAGCTTTCTTAAAACAGCGTCCCACCAATTTAGCAATACACTCCTACAATTGTAAGAACACTGTCCAACTCTCACTGGACAGTTTTTTTTTTAATGCAAGTATAAAAATCAATGCAGCAGAACCAGAGATCTTTTTTGTTATTCCACACATTCTTCGCAAGTGGAAGTGCAAAAGCTCACTCAGTGCATTCGACAAAGAAAAAGCAAAGTAGGAATCAAAAGTAAAGGTGATATTGTGTACTGGATATACTGTGTGTGTGTGTGTGTGTGTGTGTGTGTGTGTGTGTGTGTGTGTGTAGACTGTGGTGCAGGTGGACTCGGTCGCTGTGCATGAAACAGTTGTAGGTGATGCAAAAGCTCTACGTTTTTTGCACCTGCACATCTTTGATCTAGCGCAGCACGGCAGACACGCGCCCACACACACACACACACACACACACAGCTGATAAACACCAAGCAACAAGACTCAGTCTCACGTTTCCTCTGCACACCGCACTTCTCCTTTTGAGCATTCATGTGTCAGTCAGTCAGCCAGGCTGCTGCGTCTTGGTAGTCTGCCCAGCGGCCCAGCTTGCAGAGATGAAAGCCAACGGGTGGAGCTGTGTGTTGGGGTTGCTCTGCATGCCTGCCGAGGTACTACTCAGCACCTGGACAGGTGAGTGTGTGTGTGTGTGTGTGTGTGTGTGTGTGAGAGAGAGAGAGAGAAAGAGAGAGAGAAAGGATGGATAAGCTTTGGGTTTAAGATCCAAAACAATGACGATGTCCTCAAAGGCAAGTCTGAGTCATCTTTTCTGGTTTGTGTGCAGCCTCATCCTGTTTGTGCCCTTAGAGAAGTGTCTTTAAAAGCAGCAGTCTTTATCGATTCTAGGTAAAAGTGCCAATACAACAACGAATTACAAGTAAAAGTCCTTCATTCAAGGTCCTACTTGACTAAAAGTCATTGTATGTGGAAAATGTACTCAAGTATCAAAAGTAACAGCTCAGGTTCTGCAAGGAAAACAGCCTCTGTGACTGATGTATTAGCTTTTTACTACTGAACATGATGGAGGTGAGGATCGTTTTAGCTACTTTATATGCCGTTAGTGTAGGTAGTCTAGTCCAGTGGTTCCCACCTAGGGATCAGGCCCCCTCCACTGGGTCACAAGATAAATCTGAGGGGTACTGTAAAAAGTACAATATTTCCCTCTGAAATGTGGTGAAGTAGAAGTATAAAGGTAGCAAAGTGCCTGAGTTCCCTTTAACAATGATGATGATCATGAATATCCAGTGATATTATGGCCTGATGATGGCCATCTCCATAAAGGGTGACTTCAGGTGAGGCAGTAAGTAATAGTAACAGTCCACCTGTCCCCAACAGTCTCTCAAGGCCCCACATCCATCTCTCTAAAGAGAGTCAACTCATCCGTCGAGATCACCTGCTCCACGTCACTGTCAGACCCGATGGGGTTCTCCCTGCGCAGGCGCTTCCACGGCGAGGGGGACGTCGTGTTCCTGGCCTTGGACAACGGACAGATCACCAAGGATACCATAGCCACAGAGTTTGTGGGCCGAATCCGCATAGCCCCGGACCAGCAGACCAGGGAGGGCTACGGGTTCACCCTGCAGCTGTCCCTGCTGAGGTTGGAGGACACGGACTTGTATGACTGCAGCTGGATACGCTTCCAGTCAGAGAAGGCCATACGGCAGACCATGTCCAGCACCGGCACCATTATCATTGTCAGAGGTGGAAAGAACCAGTCGTTTGAGTTCAAACATGCACACACACACACACACACACACACACACACACACACACACACACACACTGTCCATTCATGTATTAAGAAAAGGTTTTCCGTCCTCGACTTACCTTTCTTCTTCTGCCACTCTTCCTCACAGACAGAGATCCCCAGGAGCAATGCAAGCACCACGTTTTGGATCACATCTTCATTGCCTTGAGTGTGACAGCATTCACTGTGTTGCTCCTCTTCATTGGGGCACTGATTGTGAGACGCAATCGGGTAAGTGGGCAGACGGACCCCGCTCTCATAGTCATGCAAAGACAATGCCACGGTGTCGCAAATGAATATGTTTTCCTTTGTGTTCCTACAGTTTAAAAGGCACTTCAGACCTGCCGGAGCTGTAAAACCCCCCAGACCTAACAGGGCCCAGCCTGTCTGCCCTCAGCACAGCCCCCAGCATTGTCCCTACATGACCACATCTGTAAATAGGTTGGACTTCAGGGGAATTCTGTAATGCTACGAGTCAAAGCGATGATGATGCTGATGATGATGATGATGATGATGATGATAAGAGATGACAATTCTCTGGACCGCACAGTACAATGCACGATGGCTTTGTAACAGATGACTGAGACATGTGTGTGCTCAACTCAGCTTTTTTGCACTGCTTCTCATTTCCTTTTATACACATATTTGTGTTTAGTTTGCAGAAAAATGATTGAGAGCTACCACATCCTGGTTGACGCGGGGGGGGGGGGGGGGGGGGTGAAGAAAAAAAAAACTTCACATCAAGCATTTCTGTTATTCTACTGTAAGTGTTGCATGACATGTGGGCTTGACCTGTCGAGTTTCGCAGTATGCTTTATCCTATGCGTTTGTGTCTTACACAAACAAAAAGAGATTTCGAACTTTCGAACAAATGTAAACCACAATTTTCTGCCTGATTTGATATGCACATTAAATCTGAACCTTTTTCCTCCATCTGAAGTTTGCTGTTCCTTTGAAGAGACTCAAAATACTCATTTCAACTGTGTCCTTTATCCTTTATAGCATCCACATTATGTTTCCTAGTGTTAGCACCAGTCAGGTTTCACGTCTTGCACAATTCCGTAGAGGGAAATAGCTAATTCATCTTTAAAAAGTAGGCCTATTAATCTGTGGAACCTCCGGACTGCATTGTCGGTGTTCCCCGGACTGTTGCTGGTGTGACACGCGGTGCAGCCTTGGAAACAGTCTGTTTTGGTGATAACACTTTAACAATGTGATAATAAAGGCAATATTCGCAGAACAAAAGAGACGCGTAAACGTTAGCTAACTGTTAGCATCAGTTTGCGAGTTGAGGACACTCAGCCTGCGATAACTGACGTTACCCCGGGAAGATAAACGTTCTTCACCTTGGCGTTTTGTTTTCGTTGCTCTCAGCCCTGCCGACTGCCCGACGCTCAGAGCGGAGGCAGCGATGTGGAGCTGCTCGGCAAATACCAGGAAAACTACGCTGTGGATTTAACTAGTTCTTGGTTTGAAGCCAGGCCAGCTTGTCTGCAGCCAGAGGCGGGGAGAAGATGAGCGGCCATAAACTGCTGTGTTCCGGGTTGAAGTCGTGGACGTCAGGAAGAAGTAGATGGATAAGTCGACTTCATGGTGGTGAGACCCTAACCACATGCGTGTCAAGCCCGCTGCGTTTAATGCTTAATATGTCTACTACGTTCAGTGTTAGTTTTCCTGTTCGGAGGCAACACGCGCCAAACCCAGTACAAAATTGAGTCAATTATTAACTGTCTAAGCTGCCTTCACACAAAGCTACATACTTGCTTGAAGATATGCGAAACCTTAAACAAAGTGACGCCACTCAGCAATTCGGCGTACAACTCTTTCACTGACACAGTAGTAACATCGTCATGAGCAGTGGTAACCTTTCCCCTGGTTGTTGTTTTTGAACTGCACACGGACTTGCCTGGGGAGTTCTATTTATTGTGCCTTGAATGAGATGTTTCACTGCGAGGTCAGACCTTCCTGTTTAGTTACCGCAATCCCAACTCTCTGCTGATTCTGTAGGTATACATGGGCGCGGAAAGGCATCTCTTTCATCTTGCAGCCCGAAGGTGTGCATTGTTGGAAGCGGCCCAGCAGGTTTCTACACGGCTCAGCATTTGATCAAGGTACCCTCTGTTTTGGCAGTGCTGCATAATGTAGGCAGTAGGCATTTATATGATTGCAAGGTGTCTCTGTATCTCGTCGTATTGCCCAGCTCTATAAGGTCTTGTACCTGTGTGTTTCACCTCTGATCCTTGCCTGAGTTAACTTTTAACACATCTGCTTCACCTTTTATAAACTTTTTCTTTATGCCTTCACATGAGTTTGTTTGCAGAAACAAATTGTTTTTTTTGTCTTTTAAAAATACAACATATGTTTATGGATAAGATAGAAAACCCTCCCAGTCTTTAACGCACATTTTCTTCTTTATTGTATGTTTCAAATTATATTCTGGATTAAATGCTCCTTATTTTAAAGGCAGTTACGTTTAAGACTCTTCAGCCAAAAAGAAAATGTTCCTGTCAGCTAATTCCTGTGTTTTTATTTTTATTTTTTTAAGAATATTTCAGGCACAAAATGTTCATTTGTGAATGCATATAGTTTTGGCACAAAATAAAGGCTGCATGCATCCACCTTGAACAAACAATCAAGTCAGAACAGGCAAATGGGCGATGGGTGTGCACCTCCCTGCTGCATATCCCCCTACACTTATGGTTGAAACTCATTTACTTCAGCTCTCTGTTCATTTTTAAATAGGTGCTCACACTTTCAAACCTCACAGGCCTGCTACATATAGGGCAGGAAATAAGTTGCTCTGCTATACAAAGAGCGCTTTGTCACCATGCATTAATCTCCTTATATCGGTTCCTGTGCGAAACGGTGAGTGGTCCGAAATATCACAGAGATGTTTTAAAGCATTAGCAAGTGTTGTTTTAGCTTTCCAGCCGGTGTTCATTGTAAATGCATCAGTGTGGCTCTTTGGTGGGGGTTTTCTTTGTACTTCAACCCGTTTGCCATTCTATAAAGACCATAATAATATAAGTAAATCAGTAAAGAATATGCAACAGAACAGATCAGGGCACATTAAATAGCTAATCCAAATAAAATATTTTTCCCAACATTATCCATTTTTAGCCACACTGTGAGCATTGGCCAAAAGTTTAAAAAAAAACACACCAAACAACACCAGTGTTCTCCTGTAACTCTGCATAAAAGGGAGGTTTTCCAATCACCGCGTCTTTTCCAACTGCTGTAATCGAAAGGATTTCATTTTACATGTTGTGCCTCTCTTTTCCTTCTCGTCCTCCCAGGCCCGTCAAGATGTCGAGGTGGACATCTATGAGCGGCTGCCCGTCCCCTTCGGCCTGGTCAGGTTCGGGGTGGCCCCCGATCATCCTGAAGTCAAGGTCCTAATCCTAAATAGACAGTGTTGGAGAGCGTACATTATAATTGTCCTACACTATCTGGGTGTTTGCAGTATAAGAACAGGGCTCTCAGCAGGCTTTGCGGTACACTGCAATGCAGTGTGACCTTCAAAAAGAGTAATAATGCTTTCATAATGTTGACATGATTCCATTAGTTTGTCAATTACAATAGTTGGCACATTCTGGCAAAAAGAAACCTTTTCACACATGCAGTCTCTCCCTGAAACGTTCAGGAACAAAGGGACATTAATGATTGGGTGTGTGATGCAAGCAGCGTCTCAATGGAAAAACCCCACAGGCAAAGAAGTGGAAATAAAAAAAACAAAACATTAGCGTGCCTGGCTCCTTCTACAATGTCCATTATGTGTTGTTGTTACACTTTCGTTTTTGTGCTTTTCAAAATGTGCTTTAAAGTTGTTCACTGTGTCCCAGAAACATACTATGTTATATATATTGTATTATATTAAAAGTACTTGCGTTCACATTTGGAGTTTAGAAATTAAAGTACTGTTTTATGTTTTCTCTTTTTAGGACATCAAACTGTAATAGCAATCAAACTGCAACGCCACTGCCAATTCCAATTTTGAGAACTTCCAAACTAGAAGAAGACCCCCCCCCCCATACAATTGATTCTATACTTAGCCCTAGTTTGAAATGTACTATCACTCACCATTACATGTCATGCAGTGTGTTTTACAAGACAAACATGTTTCAAAACTGCTTTCTGCGGAATGACAGTTGAGCAGTGAAATGAAAGGAAAACTCCACTTAGTGCTGCATCCTTGTATAATGATGTCATTTTATTCAGAGTCAGACAGCATTTACAGTAAGTAGCCACTAAGTTGGTTTCAACAGCTGAAGATTTTAACCATTTGTAAAAATTTAAGAAGGTAAAGCTGTGCGCTCGCTCTAAAGTCTGTCTTCTCACTGCGCCATCAGAACTGATAATTGCGTTCCCATAACAAACTGGTGCCTGCATGTTAATCCAATTCTCCCTCATACTGTAATGAAACACAACTCAATTATACCCACAGCCAAGTCAGACCCACCTGGGTTGAATCGCCGCTACAGGAGCTATAAAACTCTGTTTTGTTTCGATAATTCTCATCTTCTCTGCTCCCCAGAACGTCATCAACACATTCACACAGACGGCCAAGCATTCACGCTGTAGCTTCTACGGCAATGTGAACGTGGGGAGGGACGTGAGCATCGAAGAGCTGCAGCAGGCCTACCACGCTGTCGTACTGGTAAGAGCACGGCAACGCGCCGCTGCGTCTGGACAGTAAAATCCCCTTTAGATAAAAGTTCTCCTCCTGTCTGCATAAGCATTGTTTTTTTGTTTTTGTTTTGTATATGTTGTCGTAGAGTTACGGGGCAGAGGGAAACAGGAGCATGGGAGTGCCAGGAGAAGACCTGGCCGGTGTGTACTCTGCCAAAGACTTTGTGGGCTGGTACAATGGGCTGCCCAGCTGTCGAGAGGTATGGACTGTTTTGAATGTTTCCAATAAATCATGTTGCTGTGAGTAAAAAGAAAAAGCTCACAGCGATGATCATATCAGTCATCTTTTTTTTTTTCATCATCATCATCATCAAATCTCAGTTTCTCTTCATTATCTTTTCCATTCAGCTGAGTCCAGACCTGAGTTGTGAAACCGCAGTCATTCTTGGACAAGGCAACGTGGCCTTGGATGTAGCAAGAATCCTGCTGTCTCCCGTTGACATTTTGAAGGTGACAAACCGCGCACACACACAGCCTTGGGTCATTTAAGATAACCAAATAATCATTTGGAGAAAAAAAAAAAAGCAAAGCAACTGCACGGCATGATCGTAAATGCATGAAGCCAAATGAGGAGTGTAACGAAGGCAGAGGAGATCCGTGTTCACACCTGGTACAACATGCCAGCACCTATACCTGGGTTGATGTGGCCCTCAAACTTGCCTCCCTAAAGTAATAGTCCCCAGTATGTCATATAAACATGCATCTGAAGAAGCAAAGACACAAAAGACAATTGGAAAAAGTAGGGCACACTGTCAGGTGCCCATGGGTGAATAATAAAGAACCACAAAGGCGTGTCACGTTCAACCACCACATACACCTTCAATAAACATGTTGTTGATGACAGTATTGCAGTAAGCAGTGGTTTCGTGAGATTGAGCCCCACGCTGTCAGACAAAGAACCTTCACTTCATCCACAGTAACCAACGGCATGTTTTTGTTGACAAATCCCAAAAATCCCAAAACACTACATCAGAAATTACACCAAATCTTCTGGAGTACACACGAACTCTACAACCCCCTCAGAGATCCAGTTTTCAGGAGACTTTCATGAAAGAAATGTCGTTTTCTTTTCTTTCCCACAGAATACTGACATCACCCAGCCGACCTTGGAGGCTCTGGCAGGGAGCCAGGTCCGCAGGGTGCTGATCGTCGGCAGGAGAGGACCCATACAGGTCGCGTGCACTATCAAGGTGCGTGAGACGGCTTGTTTGAGAGAAGAATAAAAACGAAAGAAAAACCAGCTGGAACCGTCTTAACACTACTCTAACCCACTGTTTCGTACTTCGACCACCATTAAACCACACCAAGCAACCAGAGCAATTAGAAATACACCACACACACACACACACACACACACACACACAAACACACACACACAAAAGCGTCAATGACAACACGGGGCACGGCTGAGGTGGGCGGGAGGTGCGTCTGATCCCGTTTGTCAGCCGTTACTGTGGCGAGCGGGCCAAGAGTACGAAAACAAGGCCCAAGTTGTAGTAAACCACAATTACCCTTTTAAACTCATTCACAAAGCTGTAAATGGTTTCCCAGTCCTGCCCGCTCACCCCTGCCGTGCTCCGCTTCGTCTACAGGAGCTCAGAGAAATGGTGAACCTGCCGGACACCAGGCCCGAGATGGTGGCGGCTGATTTCGAGGGTGTCACGGAGGCTCTGAAAGGTAAGACATGAAATGGTATTTTTTTTGTTTTGTTTAGTTTTTTGATCTGCACTGCATTTTTTGTCTTTCAGCTGACAAGAATGAGGGCATTTTGAGTAAAGGCAATACAATAGGCGACATACAGTAATCAGAATCAGAAATACTTTAATGATCCATGGGGGGGAATTGTACAGTACCGGTGCTCCCATTCAAGAGTAGAAAGTAGCATAATTTAGAGCTAAAAGTATGTACAAAATATAAAAATAAGAAATAGAAAATAAAAAATACACATTTACAGTATTTAAGTGAAAAATAAAAGTAAAAAGATACAATAACAATGTATATGTATGTGTGTGTGTATATATATATATATATATATATATATATATATATATATATATATATATATATATATATATATGTATTGCACTGTTGTGTATGACTATATATGTATTGCACTGAAACATTTAAAGAATAAATAATGAGGTAGTATATGGATACTATATATGTAACATATTTATTCTATGCGATACAACAGAATAAGACAAAGACAACTACGTGTGTTGAAAGTATGAGTTCAGAAGAAATAAGTCACAAGGAAGGAAGACATATGTGCTGTGGTTAACAGCCGGAACATGTTGAGACCTCTAGGCCTCATACTGTGAGGTGAATGGAAACTGTCAACCACCGAGTACAGCTGGTGTTCCAAAGGTCCTTGCTACAGAAACGACATTGGGCCGACTGACTCAGAGCGATAACAGCCTCGTGGCCTCGGTTCACGGCTAATTATGAGAACCTTGATCCCGTCTCCGTTCAAGTAAGCAAGTGACGGGTGATATTAGAAGCTGGTGGTTTGTGTCTGCTGTTGCACTCGCACTGTGAGCGATAATATTAGCGGCGTTGCTCTGGCAACGGGGTTCGTGGTTACAGCAAAAAAAATGGTGCAGTTACAGGAAATTCGTGAAGGTCAGAGGGTTTAAACCTTTTTACAAAAAAAAAAAAAACCCAAAACAAAGTTTCACAGCAGAGTGTTGTCGCTTCTGATACTTTTCTTCAGCCGTGTGGGTGAGCAGGTCCTTTTTGTATGTGTTTTTGATGACTGGTATTTGCATACGTCTGCACCTACGCACACATTTTTACACTTCCCACACTTTTTTTTTTTCCTCCATATTTACCAAAATGGTAGGAGCCACATGATCATGCATGCAAACACAGTATCCCATGCACAAACACGTATACGTCCTAGCATTTTGTCAACCGTCTTTAGATTTAGTCTGAGGTCAGTTCTGTCCATTTTGGTTTTAATTTAAAATGTATCAACATTTTAAATCTTTGTAATAACTCTAGTCTGGTTTTAGTTAAGAAGACTAAATATACCAATATATCGCTATCGACCTCAAAAATCCTGTATGGTTGGGCTACAATAAGAAACGCTCACAGTCATTCAGCATAGACAATGTAACGACTTTAAATGTATGAAAAGACATCTGGGATCAGAGGCGGACAGATGTTCAGTTTTTATCATAAGTATCTGTGCTGTGTCAGATGTGCCGAGGCCCAGGAAGCGTCTGACGGAGCTCATGTTGAAGACGGCCCTGGAGATCCCGGGAGAGGAGGAGCGGGAGAGGCGAAACAAGGCCACCCGCACCTGGGCCTTGCGTTTCTTCCGGAGCCCCGTTGAGATCCTGGCCGACCCCGGCCGCAACAGAGCTGCCGGCATCCGGCTGGCGATCAACAGGCTGGAGGTAAAAACAGGATTTGGATTTTAAAAAGTCCCTCGTGTAGCCATGTGCAGCATTGAAGCATGATTTAAAAACTGGTTACCTCTGTGGGACCAGGGCTCAGGCGAGGGAGCCCGGGCTGTGCGCACTGGAGAGGTGGAGGACGTGACCTGCGGCCTGGTCATCAGCAGCATCGGCTACAAGAGCCTCCCCATCGACCCATCGGTGCCGTTTGACTCCCGCAAAGCCGTCGTTCCGAACAACATGGGCCGCGTTCAACAAGCTGCAGGTGCTCAGTAAATACCATAAAGACCAAAACCACTTGGCAAGCCAAATGTTTTCTAAGAAAACTGAAAGGATTTAGTGAATCCATCTGTCTTTCCAGGTCTGTATTGCAGTGGCTGGCTGAAAACAGGCCCCACTGGGGTGATAGCCACCACGATGAACAACAGTTTTGACACCGCGCGATCCGTGACGGAGGACATGGAGTCGGGAACGTTGGATGTATCTGCAGCCAAGCCTGGTTCACAAAGCGTCAGTGCTCTGCTGGAAAAGAGAGGTACTCGACTGTCCCTTTTGGTTGTTTCGTCACCTTCTGTGGAGACCGGGTTATTTGACCTGCGATTTTTTATTTTTTTTTATTATTTTTTTTATGAATGGCCAATGGTTTCAAGTCATTTCACAGTACTGTGCCTAGAAATGCAGCAATGCACCAACAGAAGGCAGTGAAGAAGACTTCTGGCAAGTAAACATGGATGTAAACAGTACAGGTTTTCACAGGTTCCAAAAATTTTTCCTGCCAACGCTTAAATGGAAACAAAAACAAAAGGTTGCGTCACAGCTGCAAACTGTTCAACGAGACACTTTTAATGAGGTGCCTCACATCTAAAAACTGGTTCGACACGACCAAAAGTTCACACTTCTGAGGTCAGATCCAGTGTGTGTGTGTGTGAATGCCGCGAAGGTGTCTGTTCTAAAACCAGCGCTTATTGTGTTTTACGGCCTGCAGGAGTGACGCCGGTGATTTTCTCCGACTGGGAGAAGATTGACGGTGTGGAGATGAGGAGGGGCGAAGCCGCCGGAAAACCCAGAGAAAAACTACTGAGCGTGGAGGAAATGCTGCAGGTGGCTCGAAAGTGACTGAAGACGAGGAGCTGTTTACAGGTGAAGACTCTGGACACTGAGTGGGGACCTTAGTGACTGAGCACAGAGAAGAAGTGGCTCAACATGGACGTTATTCAAATTGTACACGTAGTTTACCTCTAAATCCTGTTACACTAACCTCAAAAGACAGGACTAATGAAGTTAATGTGTACTGTAAATTACTCTATATATGAATGTTAAAGAGCAAAATCTATGTGGTGACTGAAATATGTTTTTACTTTTAATACACTCACGCTTCATGTAATGATCTTTACCATCTTGAATATCTTTTATACTAAATAAAATGTGGCTTGTTTCGTTCATTCTTTTAGTAGCATCTCCCACTGCTGCAATTCTAAACATTCCCTACTATCAATTTCATGTCCTACAGTAAATTATTCTGGATCATGATTATTTTTACTCTTTGTGACAGGGATATTTAATCACTTTTCTTTTTCTTTTTTACTTTGCCGCACGGTCACTGGAAAAGTCATTATTCCTAAAGGGTCTTGACGGGGACAAAAAGGCTTCACAATAAAGTGACATTTTTATAGGCCAGTACAATCAATTTGCTGTCCATGTGCACTCTCTCGTACACTACACGAAAGACATGTCTCCGAATTCCCACCCATATTTATAGCCTTACTTTTAAGATTTGGAAACGATTTCCAAGTGTTTCTGGAGCTTTTTATTCTATTCTAGTTGGCCTATTTGAATATATTACATAGGCGCACATTACACATGTTGTATACATTTCACCTTGTTAAATATCACGTTTTTGTTGTAACAATTCTCCTGCCAGTGTGTCCCCCATTTCATGGTGCTCACTCCTAGCTGGGCCGGAGTTCAAAGAGCCCCAGGATGGCCCAATGTTAGGCCCTCGATTTCAATGGAGTCTGATATTCCATTTTTTTTTTTTTTTTTTTTTTTTTTTTTTTAAAAAGTGGCCTTGTGTTGGCATTTCTTAGTCCTTTGTTTACTGTTAAAACACATCGGTGAGCCACACTGTTGCACTGGGTGAAATTCTCCTTCAGTCACATCCACTGTAATTTATAGTGGAAAAAAAAATAAATAAAAGTCCTTCCTAAATGCATAGTTTCCTCCTGTTTGAGTGACCTTTACTGAACTACAGTGACCAGTTTGTTTTTTATATAAATAAAAGTCTACATTCGTGACCCGCTTTTGAAAGCATTCAGTGGGCATTAAGACCCCATTTTAAGACGAAAAGACTGACCAATGCCATTGGTTTCAGGCAAATTTATGGAATTTGTGTGACTGACAAAAAGACTCATGAAAGGCGATTTAAGACGTTTCAAAACTTAAAGCAGGAATACAAAGAAAATGTAGTGTGGGATACTAAAACAAAATAAGCACATCCGGGCAGGTGGAATTCATACAACTGGCTCTTCGGCTTCAACTCAAAATGCTCCCGATTTAAAGTGCGTCACACTTGAATGTGAAACTATACAAGGTTTCACAAGAAATCATAGGCGTATTTGTGCCATTTAACCTATGTACTAATCTCAGGGGGGAAGAAAGGAAACAAATATCAGTTAAGATTTTTATTTAAAGCAGAGACATAAAAACTGGACACATGCAGAAACATCTTAGATGCAAAATGAACTCTTGCATGGTTCCTCAAACCTTGTCCCATACTTTAATCGCCTTTCAATGTGACCGTGTGAGACGCTGATGTGAGCACAGTAGCCTTTGTGGTCTGTTCTGGGGTCCCAAGGGATGAGTCAGGACCTGGGACTGCATTTGCTGCAGCACCCTCAGGTGCCCCCTCCATGGCTTCACGAACAGCTTCTTTAACGCTAGTCAGGTTGTTGCTGGCCGTCCCGTTCAGGAGGTGGGCGCGGTCGCGGTCGTTGGCCGTCCCGTTCAGGTCGTTGGCCGTCGCGTTCAGGAGGTGGTCGCGGTCGTTGGCTGTCGCGTTCAGGGCGTTGGCAGTCGCGTTCAGGAGGTGGTCGCGGTCGTTGGCCGTCGCGTTCAGGAGGTGGTCGCGGTCGTTGGCCGTCGCGTTCAGGTCGTTGACCGTCCCGTTCAGGAGGTGGTCGTGGTCGCGGTCGTTGGCCGTCGCGTTCAGGAGGTGGTCGCGGTCGTTGGCCGTCCCGTTCAGGTCGTTGGCCGTCCCGTTCAGGAGGTGGTCGCGGTCGTTGGCCGTCCCGTTCAGGTCGTTGGCCGTCCCGTTCAGGAGGTGGTCGCGGTCGTTGGCCGTCCCGTTCAGGTCGTTGGCAGTCGCGTTCAGGAGGTGGTCGCGGTCGTTGGCCGTCCCGTTCAGGTCGTTGGCCGTCCCGTTCAGGAGGTGGTCGCGGTCGTTGGCAGTCGCGTTCAGGTCGTTGGCCGTCCCGTTCAGGAGGTGGTCGCGGTCGTTGGCCGTCCCGTTCAGGTCGTTGGCCGTCCCGTTCAGGAGGTGGTCGCGGTCGTTGGCCGTCCCGTTCAGGTCGTTGGCCGTCCCGTTCAGGAGGTGGTCGTGGTCGCGGTCGTTGGCCGTCCCGTTCAGGAGGTGGTCGCGGTCGTTGGCCGTCCCGTTCAGGTCGTTGGCAGTCGCGTTCAGGAGGTGGTCGCGGTCGTTGGCAGTCGCGTTCAGGTCGTTGGCCGTCCCGTTCAGGAGGTGGTCGCGGTCGTTAGCCGTCCCGTTCAGGAGGTGGTCGCGGTCGTTGGCCGTCCCGTTCAGGTCGTTGGCCGTCCCGTTCAGGAGGTGGTCGTGGTCGCGGTCGTTGGCCGTCCCGTTCAGGAGGTGGTCGCGGTCGTTGGCCGTCCCGTTCAGGTCGTTGGCAGTCGCGTTCAGGAGGTGGTCGCGGTCGTTGGCAGTCCCGTTCAGGTCGTTGGCCGTCCCGTTCAGGAGGTGGTCGCGGTCGTTAGCCGTCCCGTTCAGGAGGTGGTCGCGGTCGTTGGCCGTCCCGTTCAGGTCGTTGGCAGTCGCGTTCAGGAGGTGGTCGCGGTCGTTGGCAGTCGCGTTCAGGTCGTTGGCCGTCCCGTTCAGGAGGTGGTCGCGGTCGTTGGCCGTCCCGTTCAGGTCGTTGGCAGTCCCGTTCAGGAGGTGGTCGTGGTCGCGGTCGTTGGCCGTCCCGTTCAGGTCGTTGGCAGTCGCGTTCAGGAGGTGGTCGCGGTCGTTGGCCGTCCCGTTCAGGTCGTTTGCAGTCCTGTTCAGGAGGTGGTTCGGGGGCTTTGGTACGAGCTTCAGGTGGCCAACTGATGCCTCAGCTTCCACTTCATTGGTTTCCAGTTGTACTGAAAGACATTTGAGTAAACAATTTAGAACTAAAAGAAAGTCTGGACTTCGACACTGCTGAGAGAATTCACTGCCAAGATTTTAACCAAAAAAAAAAAAAAAAAAAAAAAAAAAAGCAAAAACTTGCCCCAGAAGACCAGTCCAGTTGGTTTTACTACAAACTGGCAGAACAAATTGAGTTGAGTTCTCACTGCATCCATGCCATCATAGTATGCATGTGTACTATAATGCAATTGTTTGCATGATTTTGAGTAGACAAATCCACTGTATACTTGACTTTGCATGATCAGTGTAGACTTCCGGCAATTAAAAGCCCGACAAAGCATTGCATTGAATTCGCCACATTGTGAGGCAAAGAACCAAAAAGGATCTGCCTTTTTGCCAGTAGGGTGTCACAGAAGCTGCTCACCTTCTTTAGCATCTTGCTGCAACATGGACTCCATTGACTGGAGAAGTGAGAAGGCCTTCTGTATGGAGATCTCATTGGGGGACAGAGCTGCAGAACATGAGAAGTTAAGTTAGCATCAGAACATAGCTCTGCAGAGACTCTGTTCACAAACGCGAGCGCTTACCTCTCGCTCTCCTCTGCAGCCCATCATCACGTCTTTCATTTGTTCCATCAACCGGCAAACAAGAGCCTACATGAACCGAGCACTTGCTGTTAATCAAAATGTTTGACGGCACAACAGGTCACCCACACAGCTAGATGATGAAACAAATGTTCAAAAGTTAAGGCAAGGCATACGCTAGTGGCCAAAAACATACATTTGCTACACTACAACACAACACATGCTTCCAACAGAAGGAATATAAAAACCTTTGGCGAGCCAAGCCGCCAGCACGCAAATAAGCAGGCCTCCAACAGCTCCCATTGCTTCAGTCATCAAGGGAAAGTGCAACCTGGGCCACATTGGCAGGCTTTAAAATAAGGGCCGTGATGCCGGTGACACGGCTGATGCTGATCAGCTCTAATTGGCTCTCTAATTGCCCCCCTCCCCTGAACTGCTACAACAATCTGATTTGATTTGACAGCTGTAGTTACTAATTGCTTATTAAATTTGACATAAAACTAGAATAAGAGTCTACAGCCATGCCTCTTTCAGGCTGATCTGAGCACAATTTTTTTTTACCATGTTCACCATCTTAGCTTAGTATGTTAGCATGCTAGTATTCGCTAATTCTCACTAAACACAAAGTACAGCCGATGCTGGTGGGAACGTCGTTATGTTTTGTGGGTATTTGGTCATAAACCAAAGTAACCAAAGTTTTTTTTTTGACCAGATGGTGGCACCAGAGGAAAAGGCAGGGGATCAGCAAAGTTGTTGGAGGGCATTGTCACTATGGATATCTGTGCCAATCCATCCAGTAGAAGTTGAGATATTTCACAGGCTAAGTGAAAACTTTGACCTGCTGGTGGCGCTAACAGGTCAGAGGGTCACTGAAGTCTTCGGGATGTATCCTCTGGGGGCGCTGTGGAGCAAATTTCATTGCAATTCATCTAAAAGTTGTTGAGATATTCCGGTCTGGGCCGACAGACTATGCTGGGATTGATGTTAGGTCAGCAACCTCCATGTACTAGTTAGTAGAGATGGGAAGATGAAGGCTAATGAAGCTTTGGGGCTTCCTTTCTGTTCGTGGTGAAAAAAAATCAAAAAGATGTGGTAAAAGATGTGTGAAGCTTCGGTGCTTCAAACTCTGCAAGCGCAGTGACACCTGGTGGTTTTTACCAAACGTACAGCAGCCATTCAAGACTGCGGCCCAAAGCACGACAACGCCTCACTGATTTCAGTTTCAGTCTCATGTGGGTGCAATACAAGTCAGAGAAGCCTGCGCGTTGTTTATTAAATCTGTAATGCTCAGAAGTGCTGCAGTAAACTAATAAACTAATAGACATACGATCAAACAGGGCCAAACATAACACTAAACAGAGGTAAATAACTCAGTCTCAGTACAGTTGAAAAATGCTTTATTATTTTAACATAAATATGCCAGACAGACCTACACGTTTGCAAAGAAATCTGTTTTCTCAACTCTGAGCGCATGTCTCATAATCAGTATATTCCATAGGTGTGCTCCTTTCCATCTCTGTATCTGTCCAGGTAGCGTAGGGGCTGTCCATGAGGGTACCTGACCTGTGGAGGGTGGTACACTGGAGGGCGGATGAACTCAAACACCGGCTCCCTCATGTCTGCAAGAAGGAGACAACAACGGACGGGCTTCGTTATTAACAGACAGGCAATTGTCGCACACATCTAGGAAGGATGAAGAAAGTTGCACGTCTGTTCTCAAATCAAAGTCACGAGATCAGCAACACCGAACTCGCAAGTGTGTTCACGTTTGTGACTCACTGAGTGTGTTGTGGAACGTGTCGGTGACGGATTCATCCCACTGGCACTGGAAGAAGGCCAGGCCTGCAGGTGTCATGTTGTCCTGGTGCTTTCTGTAGAAATCCATCGTCTTAAATGTACGATCCACCAGAGAATGGCTAGGGAGGAGAGACGCGACATGATTAGTGTCTTTGATACGGAAGCCATTTTATAAGTCTGATCTAAGTTGTTTTCGCTCCTGTGTTTATTATCATTTTTCTACAGAGCCCCTAAAGTCCTGCTTTATCTGGTGTTTGTTGTTGTAATACTAATTCTGGCCACAAGAGACTGAAGTGCAGAACCACTCCATGTTCTAAATAGGACTACAAGCCCCTCTGAGGCTCACTAACTCACATGTCACATATTTGAGCAGAGCCAGGCTAGCTGTTTCCCCCTGCTCTCAGTCTCTACGCTAAGCTAAGCTAACCAGCGGTTGACTGTAGCTTCATATTTAGCCATACGTCTTCGCATCCAACTCTCAAAACGTGAAACTATTACTTTAAGTTTCCATTTATCACTTATTGCCAGATAATCTGTCACTTCCTCGGGCAGAACCTTTGTTTTGGTGGATGAGGCTAAAACCACATGCTGATCACTGCACAAGATTTTATTTGGAAAACCAAGCTAACAGGAAAAGCTCTATTTGAGCACTCATTTCATACAATAAACGCAAATAATAGTAAGAGGCATCAGCTTCCTGTCTGTATGTTGGATGTACTGCTCACCATGGCGACGGCCTGACATCCTCCTGGAAGTTGATGGGTCCCTCCTGCTTGAAGAGGACATAGACGTAGCGGTGGAAGCCCGTTCCTCTGGCAGGGAGGGGGGGCAGGTAGTGACACAGCTCCTCTCCGGCCTGCACTGCTCCACCTGGTATGTTCCCCCTACGGAAACACAGGTCATTCGAGGTTGTAGCAGCTTAAACATTTTAAACCTCCCTGTAAAAAGCAACTTGGTCAACATGTGTCGCTGTTTAATGCGCTCTATAAATAAGAGCACAGCTGACTTGAAGTACTCACACTAGCCAGTGGACGTATTCTGCCTCTTTATCCAGGAGATGCTCGTCTGAAAGAGATGATCAGTTATTTTAGACCTAAAAAAAAAGGCAGCATGGAAAGTGGCTGATTATCACAAGCTAGGGACCCAGTGCCTCCTGGGAAAGCTGATGCTGACCTGGACAGGTGAGCAGAAGAGTCCACAGGGAGCCCTCCTCCGCAGCGAAGCTGACCTGAGGGACAGATGCCGCCTGAAGGAAAAAAAGCACAGCAAAGAAAAGGCATCAAGGTGGACAAAGGGCAGAGACGTTGATGTGGTCTTGACGCTCAGAATATCAATTACAGAGCTAGATTAGGACACTGTAGAACGTCCATTCCTTTAACGTACTCCAGTAGGTGTCAGCCGATTCCCATAATGCACTTGACCACCGTTTTCCTGGCTGTAGCAGATGTGGAGTGAGACTTGAGGTAGAAAGTAGGCCATGGGGAAGAGGTCTCTGAAGACTCCATAGTGGTCTGCCAGTCTCTTTATGTGAAACGGACCGCTGCTCTTCTCCCAGGTTTCCTGCACTCGATCCAGAGGGATCTTAACTGTGTGTGTGGAGGAGGAGGAGGAGGAGAGAGAAGCGTCACTCCACCACAGAGTAAGCAAATTATCAACGGGAAGTTCAAGAATGCCGTGGGAGCTTACAAGTGCGCAGGCGAGACGCCCTCTCCAGCTCGACGTTCTTCTTGTTGTCCTTCATCACCCGCCTCCTCTCCCTCACTTCATTGGTCCTGCCGGGTCGATAGTACGGCAAGCCAATGTCCACGCGCTCGGCTCCTGCGACAAAGCAGACGAGACAAAATGACAACCCTTGGCCAGGCGTTTTCACACCACTGGGGGGGTGGGGGTGACCACGGTCAACAGTTAGCTTCCTCCATTGTTTCTCACCATGCTCGGGATCAGCCTTCTCCACATAGCTCCTGTAGGTCTTCCACCAGGCGGCCTTGTTCCTCGCCTCCTCAGCTTGTCTGAAGTACCGAGTGTAGCTGCGATACTTCTCTAATGACTCCAGCTTTTCAACATCAATCTCCTCGTTCGGCATTGGACCCAGAGGAGGGATGCGCCTGCAGAGGAATGCTGTTACGTGGAAACAGTTAGTTAGTTACATAGCTTAAAAAAATGTTTGCCATGCTGTTTATTCCTGCCATTACACATCATTGTCATTTGTTTAGATTGTCCACACGCATCCTTCTCTTACAGTGATTGTGGGCCAGATTGATTTGTATTTGAATGATTACAATTTTGTAAATTGATTTGTTTATATATTCTGTAATTGTTTTGTTTTTTTTACAGTGTCAGTGCCATTTAATTTTTACATTTATTTATTCCCTGCTTTTGGTCTGATTTCTCCTATACTCCCTGTCTTGTAATGTTATTGTTCACTTGATAAAGTTGTTGGGGGGGGGGGGGGGGGGGGGGGTTTGACCACCTCAAAGTCAGTAGGTTGGGCTAACTAAAGGACATGTGAACCATTCAAATATTAGTTGTTCGTCAAGTCATACGTGACGAATTTACATACATTTTCCTCTCATCATTTCAGCACACTAATAACTAATAAATACACTCAGTACATAAAGCAGCACTTGTTTCACCTTTCATGTTTGGTTCTCCTCATATTTCCTCAAACCCATAGTAGGAACTAATGCTCAAAATAATGACATTTTTATTGTCAGTGGTAACCGATATGTGAGATGGATAACCCCAATCAGTGCTGACGCTATTACTATTCTTGAGCTGGGTCACGTATCGTGTTCTTAAGAAATGTCTCTCTTTGCCAACAATTGCACCACTAAGTTCACATTTAATTCGCATATTTCTCTATGGAGTAACGTGTAGCGACGTGTCTCTCTCCACAGAGGAGGAGAGCATGTAACAGGGGTCGTCTGCCTCAGACGGATCTATCCTTACATACACAGGCTTCCTGAAGCCCGGGCACGAAGTTCCTAAACGTGAGCCCAATATAATTTAACAATATCGTTACAATACCTGTTGTGACAAATGTCCTCGCATTATTGACCCCTAAATCTGTACCACTTCGCAAGGTAGCGGCGCAAACCGTGCGCAGCGCCATCTTGGACTGACTGTTGGGTGTTTTTTTTTTTCCAGAAAGTACGGTGGCCGAGAAGAGTAAAACGAGTCCGTGTACGTTTGTGTTTCTATACTACTGACTGACCGCAGTCTACTTGCAGAAAGCAACATATATGATGGTATATTATTATTATATATAATTTTCACCACTACAATCAGACCTTTTTTTTTATTTTCAGGCCATTTTTAGCACACCTCCATCGTAATTATTAATTATTGTTAAACCAGACGCAATTAGTCAAGTTGTAATGTCACAATGTAGCGAATGAGTGACAGCAGACAGTGCACACAACGTTACATGTTATACGGATATAAACTCTTAACGATTTTCCCGACAGCACGTGAAGGCGTCGTTTTTGCGTATGCCGTCATCAGGGAAGCTTCATCTGACGATATTCAGTATTCACACAGATGCTGTGCACGGATGTATCTGTTGAAGTGGTAAGAATGAATATTGTGCCGTTGTCGTGTTATAGCTAGGCGGTGAGTGTAAGAGATGTGCGCTAATGTACAGTTAAATCACCCGAGTGTTTTAACATTTTGACTGTTATTTGTCCCCAAGAGTCCCAGCTAACGTGAACTGGAGCTGACTTGATTCCAGGCTAACGTTAGCTAACGCTAGCTCTCCCTTCCACTTGGCTGAGTTAATGTGTGGTAGCCAATGGTACCTTTCAGACTAAGCCTTGCATTGCTGCTTGGCCGTGGCTCTGCTGTGTCCCAGTCTGATGGCTGGCTCTAACAAAAACGGGCCCTTCTGAGAAACTGTGTATACAAAGGGCTTGAAATGTGATATTAACCTGTTTGTACGGACAGGTAAGGCAGTTAAATTGCATTACTGGCATGGTGTGGTGCGGATGTGATGTACTGATGTGTTCAAGTTCTACCATATCATGAGCATCCTCTCCCTTCTCTTCATTTTTTTCCCCCAGAGAGATGTCTGCTCTTCCTTCAGAGATGGAGTCCCAGAATTCAATCCTGACCTGTGTCATATGCCTGGAGCGCTTCCGAGTCCCTGTAACCATCCCCTGCGGGCACACCTTCTGCCAAACGTGCATCACCACCCACTGGGACACCAAGAGCAAGTCTAACATCGGACCTCAGTGCCCCATCTGCAATGCGAAGTTTGCCAGCAGGCCCGTTCTCAAGCGCAACGTGTCCCTGTCCGTCCTGACTGAGGCTGCAAACAGCACCGGCCCCTCCTGTAGAGAGTCGCTCATGAGGGGGAGTGAAGGGGCGAGAGCCATGCTGCTGTGCGAGCGCCATAAAAAGCCTCTGGTTTACTACTGCAGTCAGCACAAGATGTCTGTGTGCTGCGAGTGTGGCATCTCTGAGTGTGTGAACCACGAGAAGGTCCTGTTGGAGGTGGAAAGGGAAAATCAAGAGGTATATGGTAACACAGTGCCACCACAGCTGCGTATCTGGGAGTCCAACAGGGCTTTTCAGTCCAGTTTATAGCACTGTCCACTTGTGACTGTGTGAAGCCCGCTGTCTCAATTTGATGTGTTTTCTCTGCAGCTGCTGCTCCAAAGGAAGAGCACGGAGGTGGGGAAACTCACTGAAGAGACGCAGAAAAGTTTACACGACTTGGCCGAGAATATCAATCAAGCTAAGGTAAGCTAAAAGGCCTAAAGGTTTCACTATGCTTTAAACGAACATGTCAGAAAAGGGACTTAACTCAAAGTTAGGAAAAGAAGCTGCCTGTCAAAGAGAGGGATGTATAGATTCGATGGTTTGGTATACTGTTATTACCAGTAATCTAACAGAAGCCAAAAGCCCAGAAAACAACCAAGCTTGACATTATTGTAGATAAATAAAGAGACCAGGGAGAAAGATTCAGGACTGGACTGACCACATGTTCCCAAGTTCCTCGAAGCGGGCGTGTGATTCTGCGTGTCCCCACTAACAGGTGACTCTCCAGCAGACCTCCACCTGGGTCAGTGTCAAGTTCGCCACCCTGATAAAGATACTGGCGGAGAAGCAGGAGGCCACAGAGCTCTTCATTGAGGAGCAGAGGGAGGCGGCCATCGGCGAGGCGGAGGCTCGGCTGGCTGAACTCGAGGAGCGCTCGCAGAAACTCCGAGAGAGCCAGGGGCAGATAGCAGCTGTGCACGACCTCCCTGACGCAGAGCTCATCAAGGTTTGTAACCCCGCGCTTACGCCACTGTCGTTCGGCTAAATGGAAAGACTACGACTACCTTGCACTTTTTATCCTCCTCCTCCTGCTGTGAGAGGGTCAGGATTTCTGTCCTGTGATCTCAACATTTCGGAGAATAGAGTATTGCTCAGGCCACAAATACTGTATTGTCTGTGTGTCTGTGTTAGTTACACACCAGCCAGCTGGGTGAAAACCAGCAAAATCTGCATTTCCAACTGAAGGTAAATTGGTTCGCAGTCTTCTGAAGTTCCACATGCGCTGCATCTTTTTATTTTTTTGTGATGCGGGGGACTAACAAGCACAAAGGCTGTGAGCACGAACCAATTTACCTTCAGTTGGAATTCACAAGCAGTTTTTTTTTTTTCCAGAATACCAGACTCCAGAAAGAAAAAGAACAATTAAAGAAATCGTCAGATGTCAGGTGCTGTAGGGGCCTCATGAAAGAAAAGACGTGGTGAAAAGCAGCGTTGTGCAGCACGCTGTGGGTGTAGGTTTTTAACTGTCCCACACTTCTTATCACACCCAACAGTGGGCATACGACAGCAACGTGAATATCTCTACTGCTACATGGCAGCAAAAGCAGGGTTGTACCTTTTTTGGGGGGAGTTTCTGACTTCAGACTGATAAAGTGAGAAAGTTTGATGATGACTTCTATATGTCTGACTTTGAAAAGCCCTCTGGAAATTCTACAGTCCAAAACCCCAAAAAGTCCTCATTTAGTATCATAAATGACAAATCCTTACGCTTAGGAAGCTAGAACCAGCCTATGTTTTGACATTTTTGCTTGGAAAAAAAAAAAAATCACTGAATCGATTAACCGTTGCAGCTCTACTCATAACGTTCATCTGACTCAGAAATCATCAGCCGCCAAATCATCCAGGGTCTTCTTTTGAAACGCGTATCTCTTCGCAGGAATCAATGGTCATAGAGGTCCCACGTTTCGAGGATATTCCCACGGATGTAACGCCAACCCTTCAGGAGCGACTGAACGGCGTCACAGACATCCTGTCCCGGGTCTCCAAGCTGGTGTCTGAGGACCTGGAGAAAGCTGTGAGCACGGCTGTGGGTCAGGACAAAGACGGTAACCTGCCTTCGGGGGTGACGTTCCCTACTGTTGCAATTTAGCTCCGTTTGCCAGCAGCTTCTGTTCCGATCTTTGCTCTGCGTCCTCAAGCTTGTCATTGGTCTCCAGGTTCTCCCCAGGATAAGAGGCCAATCCTAGCTGTGGTTCCCAGTCCAGCTGCTCCGTGCCACCCTGGTGGGAAGGAGGGCCTCACTGCTTGTAAGTCTTAACAGTATTTACCTGATTGTCTGGTTCTTCTGGTTCTGAATTCTAATTTGTGCAGAAAAAACATTTAAAGACCTTCCTTCCTCATTACAGACCGCTGCTCTCTGACCTTTGACCCACGCACGGCCAACGGGCACCTGTTTCTGTCCCAGGAGAACCGGAGGGCAGAGCACCTGACCTCTGGGCCGCGGCCCGTCCCAGCCCACGAAGCCCGCTTCGATCACACCTGGCAGGTGCTCTGCTTTCAGGGCTTCACCCATGGGCAGCACTACTGGGAGCTGGAGGTGTCCAAGCCCTGGGCCTACCTCGGGGTAAAGAGCCAATGCGCGTTGTGTTTGTGCGCTGTTGTTTCGAGAGTCCCCTCAACTCACCCACGTCCTCTCTCCCGCGTCTCAATCAGGTAACCTACGAGACCATCCCCAGGAAGGAGAAGGGCAAGAGGTGCATGGTGGGCATGAACGAACTGTCCTGGAGCCTGCAGCTGGACGAGCATCAGCTCAGCGCCTGGCACAACGGCCGGCGCGAGACCCTGGCCGGCCACTCGCAGCACAGCCGCATCGGCATGCTGCTGGACTACGAGGCGGGGACGCTCACCTACTATGGCGACGGGCAGACCAGGCTCCACGCCTTCCACTGTGCCTTCACCCAGGAGCTGTTCCCCGCCTGCTGGATAGGAGAGGGGGTCAGCATCACTCTCTGCTCCACATGAGCGGACTCGGAAAGGGAAGTAAAGAAGCCAGCTCGCTGATAAGAAGTACTGTCAAACATGGGCACTAGCTGACTCAACATAGAGGACAACCCCGTAACCATTTAGGAGTTTTTTAAAAATCATTTTTTCTTCTCTTTACAATGACCGCCTTCCTACGTTGTTTTAAGCAGAACTGGCCACTTGGCTTTGGCTTATTCACATTATTACTTACCACACGACGATAACATAGGTCACAAACTCTGGTCCTAAAGGTCCGTAGGGCTCTAGTTTAAAGGACAGCGCTACTTCCTTCTGGTTTGTTTTGGTTTTCTTCAAAGTATGTATGAAATAGCCTAGATAGAGGTCTTGCTTTCGGTTAGGAAAACGGCAGCATCCTCGACTCAGTGTGTCAGATTGTTCCACTACACAAAGCGTGTTTTCTCGTTCTACTTCAAGGCAATAGGCATTTATTCCGGGGCTTAGAGGCTCATTGTAAAATACACTGATTCATGAAACCCACATACGTACATGAGTTCGTCCATTGTGTTGCTGTAAGAGTGCTGGACTGCAACTAAACTCCTGCGCTCCGTGTGAAGTGCACTTTGGCTGCTCGTGCAAATGCACAACCTTAAGAGGGCGACGGTGTGTGCTGCCGGCTGGTGTCGCACACATGCGAGATTTCCCCGTGTCTGACCCGAGTCTGCTTTGAAGAAATAGTTTCATCGTTGTTGGGAGGTCTGCTTCCTCGCTCGAGAGTCAGAACATCCAACACCACTTTCAGGCCGATGCGGTAAATGAGGAGCTACAGCCGGCTGCTGGTTTGGTTAGCGTAGCACAAAGGCGGAAAACAGCGAGTCTGGCTCTGTCCAATGGCAACAAAATCTGCCTACCAGCACCTCCTGAAGCTCACTAATTAACTTAGATCTTGTTGCCTGGCAACCAGTGGAGACTCCAGGAAGTCACTGCGCCAAGAAATAGTCCAGCAGATAACCTTAAAACCACAACCTTGTTGTTTTTACTCATTTGGTTTTTGCACAGATTAAACAAACAAGATGGATTGTCTTCGTTAGTGTGCCTTAGAGGTTGCTGGTAGGTGGCTTTTGTTATGTTTGGAGTCCGGCTAGCTGTTTTCCCATTTTTATTCCAAGCTAAGCTAACCGTGTAGCCTCATATTAGGCGTACAGACGTGGAGTCGCATCGATTTTTCTAACTCTCAGCCTGAAAGCGAATGAAGGAACTTTTTTTCTTAAATCCAGTCCGGTTTCTCAAATGTGGAGATGTGGCTGAAACCTGACCTGGTACCCACGCAGACACACACAAGAAGTCATGGCAGCAAAATAAGTAGAAGAGAGAGACATGTTTGCAGTGCTACAAGAAGCCATTTGTTGAGGAATCGCTAAAGCATAACTGTAGAAGGAAAAAATAATGCTCTCGCCTGCACAAACCTCTCCCTGCTTTTTTTTTTGGAGGGGGTTTCCATCTCTGGGTGGAATTCAGTCTACAGAAATATGGGAAATATGGGAGCCAGTTAATCATGTGGTGCATACAGGACATGAAGATTCTAATGCATTTCACGAGGCCCCCCCCCTCCGCCTGTTGTTGTACCACAAAAGCGATGTAGGTGAAACCAAATCGCAGTGGGCTGTACATTACTACTGAGAAGACAGAACTGAAAACGGGACGCCTATTTTCTTTTTTTTTAATCATCTTGGGATCTTAGCATGAATGCACAAACAAGTTGTCCTGCCTGTACAGTCTAAGACCTGTGACGCTGACATCTGCTGTACTGGACAAATGTTTTTAATGGGCTTTTGGCCTTTTTTTTTTTTGTTTTTTTTGGAATTTTGGGGTACTCGAGGCTCAGGACGTCATGCGTCAGTCTTCTGATTTGCACAAGTTGTCTGAAAAGGCGCAGGCGAGGACTATTGACTCTGAGGGGAGAAAAAAAGGAAAAAAAAGAAGCACATTTCCAGGCTGTTCGGGCCTAATGGCAGAAAGCCATTGTTCATTTTAAGTACGCTAACGCACTATGCTGTGTTACCCATCAATGTGTGATACAGCTCTCCTCGGTGTAGAAATAAAGACAAAGACGGTTGTGTTTCACATGAATCAAGATCCATTTAATAAAATCCAATCCAATGCATACATGCATTAGTTGAGATCATGCTTTGTTTTTCTTACTTGAGCCATGTTACATGAATTGTTCAATAAATTAGTTTTGAAATAAATACAGAGCTTTATTATTATTATTATTATTATACACACAGCCATGACAGAGCAAATAGGAGCCCGATGCATAGCATTCTGAAAGTGCAAAGAATCAGCCACGGATGTGCCACAGATACAGTATATAGATTAGTGACGAGAGGGGAAGGAAGAGTAGCGGCTCAGATCAGATCCAAATACTGACCTCAAACTGGAGCAGTTAAGATCACAACCACAGAAAGTAGAAACTCTTCTAATGTTTTGTTTCCGCGATGTTTCAAACATACGTCGGGGAGAGGGAGGGGTGGGGCGGGCGGGCTGGCTGGCTGGGGGAGTCTGACCGTGCGTTTTTTCTTCGAACGTTCAGAGGCGTGGACGAAAACAGGAAGTGACATCAATGGGTTGACTTGCTCTGCTCTTGCACATTTGTAAAGGATAATCCCTCCTGGCAGTACGTCCCCTCCGGGCCCTGGTCCGCCCTCGCTCTAATCCAGGATCAGGGATTCGCCGCCAGGGCTCGGCGCTGCTCTAAATCTTTTGCGGTCCCTCTCGTCCACAGGGGGGGGCATGTCAGTGCAGGCTGGGACCACCCCTGCAATCTGCTCTTTTACAAAAGCTAGTTTTTCTTCTAGGTTAGTGTTCTTGAGAAAATCTCTCATTTTTAGAAGTCTACATATTAAAAGCCTGTACACACAAATCATAGAAAAATAAAAGACTGCGTTCAGCTTGCCTCTGGATTAGATTAACACCAACGGATTCAGTTTAAGTGAGCAACATAGCTGAATCTAAGGTTTAGGGTGTTGGTATGATTCTGGGGACACCTGCAAGGCAATGAAAGCTAAAATAGCTAGTCAGGTTACAAAGTTTATGTCATCTACACTGGAAAAAAAAAGCCCCCCAAAAATCCTGACAACTTTGGCTTGAACAATCTTATTGTTCCTCTCAAAAGACTGCTTACCAATACTAATAATTCCCATCAAGTAAAAGGTGCTTCTGAAGAGAATGAAGCGGATTATATGTGCGAATCATTTAAAAAGGGAATGTAAACGGTTTACGCAGAGGCGGGAGAGCGACAGAATGAGAAAAAGGGGAAACCAAAAGGAATGAGTTGGACTAGGAAGGAGGAAATGTTTAAAAAAAAAAAAAGGAAAACATTGACCTTCCTGATGTCCAGCTAATGGAATGAGAAACCAGGTGATCCAGGAGGAGAGAGATTACAGGAGACGGCGAGGGATGAGGGTGAGATCAAGCAGGTCTACTGGTTCTTCTTGTCTTCTGGAGGGGAGTAGGGGGGAGGCTTGTCCTACGGAGAGAGAAGAGTTAAATGGTTAACGCTAACCCTACTGTACAGTAATCCATTCAGCATGACAACAAACAGCCGTCACAGGCTATAGACTACATGCACCCTAGCATCAGTTTATGGGGCTGAAGTGCCAAGATCTGAGTTCTGCTCCTATGGACTTTGTCAAAGAGGGCCGGCTGCTGCCAAGACACCAACAATAAGCTGATCCACCACTGGTTGTTGCCACTGTGCGACAGTTTGTTGTGATTAGTTGTACCTGTCCTACCCCAAAGAAAAACAGGAGAAAATCTACCACGAAGCGACTAAAATAAATGACGCATTTCAGACAGTCAGATTTTGCCTTGCATGTGTGTCGTTACACTCATTTATTTCCCATTATACATTTCCCAGAGCCCAAGGTGACGTCTTCAAATTGCTTCTTTTTTTTTTTTTTTTAAATCTGACCAAAAGTCCAAAACCCAAAAGGTATTAAGTTTACTATTATATACATAAAAAAGAAAAGCATAAAATCCTCACATTTGAGAAGCAGGAACCTGCAAATGTTTGCCATTTTTGCTTGAAAAAGAACTTAAATCAGTTATTCGACTAATTGTTTCAGCTGAAATTCAGTGAAATAGCTTCTCTTTGATATCTTTAAAACTGACAGAAACACTGGAAGCAGCATTGAGGATAGCTACAGTTGTGTTCAAAATAATAGCAGTCCCACATCACTAGCAAGATAAATCCCTGTTTTTGTTAAAATTTCAACTTCTACACTGCAAGTAAGTTTCTAGAAGGTTTAGTAAAGGTATAGAAAACCAACAGACCCAACAGGCATGGCGTGCATGCTGCTGATTCTGTGAAACTGAATCATTAACTGAAAGGGGCGTGTTCAAAAAAATAGCAGTGCTGAGTTCTATAAGTGAGGTCATTGATAATGTGAAAAAAACAGGTGTTAAACAGGTGGCCCTCATTTAAGGATCAAGGCAACTGACGCTGCATATACTGGCTGTGCATTTGTCCTTGAAAAACAGAGTAAAATGGGTCGTTCAAGACACTGTTCAGAAGAAGAGCGTTCTTTGATTAAGGAATTAATCAAAGAAGGGAAAACCTATAAAGAAGTGCAGAAAATGATAGGCTGTTCAGCTAAAATGATATCAAACGCTTTAAAATGGCAGCCAAAACCAGAAAGGCGAGGAAGAAAAAGAAAAACGACTATTCAAATGGATCGGAGAATAACCAGAATGGCAAAGGCTCAGCCAATGATCAGCTCCAGGAGGATCAAAGAAGATCTAAGGTTGCCTGTGAGGACTGTAACAATCAGACGACGTCTATGTGAAGCCAAGCTACCAGCAAGAAGCCCCCGCAAAGTCCCATTGTTAAAAAAAAGACATGTGCTGAAGCGGTTACAATTTGCCAAAGAACACATTGACTGGCCTAAAAAGAAATGGCGTAATATTTTGTGGACTGATGAGAGTAAGATTGTTCTTTTTGGGTCTAAGGGCCACAGACAGTTTGTCAGACGTCCTGCAAACACTGAATTCAAGCCACAGTACACAGTGAAGACGGTGAAGCATTGTGGTGCAAGCATCATGATATGGGGATGTTTCTCGTACTATGGTGTTGGTCCTATTTATCGCATACCAGGGATCATGGATCAGTTTGAGTACATCAGAATACTGGAAGAAGTCATGTTGCCGTATGCTGAAGAGGAAATGCCCTTGAAATGGGTGTTTCAACAAGACAATGACCCCAAACACACCAGCAAGCGAGCAAAATCATGGTTCCAGACAAACCGCATTCAAGTAATGGAGTGGCCAGCGCAATCCCCGAACCTTAATCCCATAGAAAACTTGTGGGCTGACATGAAAAATGCTGTTCATGAGGCAAAACCAAGAAATTCAGAGGAATTGTGGAACATAGTACAATTGTCCTGGGCTGCAATACCTGTTGACCGGTGCCAGAAGTTGGTCGACTCCATGCACCACAGATGTGAAGCAGTTATCAGAAACCGTGGTTATGCAACTAAATATTAGTTTATGATTCTCAGGAAGTTGAATCTTCAAGCATTTCTTAGTTTATACAGTACATTTGAGTTTGTAAAGACAGACTGCTATTTTTTTTAACATTATATTTCTTGACTTTCTGTAAAATATTATCAAATTCAATTACTTTTTCCAATTTTCTTGCTTTGAAATAGAAAGTGCTGTGTCCCCAATGCATTTGTGTTCATTAAAATACAATTTATTTGAGGGATTTTGACGTTTACTCACCTTTTTAATCACACTGCTATTATTTTGGACACAACTGTACATGCAGAGGGGAAACATGACAAATGCTTCCATGCTTCCAAGGACACAAGTGGCAGTTCAACAGCTACTGTACTAAAAAGGTGAGTGACACCCACCGACTCATACTGGCACAAACTGGTAGATACATCCGCTCAGCGTCAGCTGTTCAGCAGAGTGATGGAGGGCAGCTTACCTGTGGCAGGTACACATGTGTGGGCGGAAGCGTGGCGCAGCTGGCGCTCGCTGCTGCCTCGGCTGCTTTGGCCTCCGCTGGGAAAGAGACGGGGAGTGAGGGAAGGAGGAGGACGGGGGGGGGGGGGACATTAATTAAACACGGTCTTACACTTAATCCCTGGGATACATGAGCTGACTGAAGCTTATCGAGCCTGATACAGACGGGTGTTGTAATGAGGAGGGGGGGAAAAGGAAATGTAGGCTACATTAAGACGACATTATTCTGCAGCTTGAGCTAATAAAAGTCATACAGCGTGGAGTGAAATGTTTTAAATGTCAACCAGCCACGGATTTGTTAGCAGGGCGAGGTGATATGGTTGAATTCAGCGTCACGATATTAATAAGAATTCAACAAAAAAATAACCTTAACTCAAGGTCCACTTACTAGCTTTTTTCTTGGGTTTTCAACCACATCTCACGCCGTCATCGGGGGGGAAGGAGTTTGCTCAGAGTAAATGATCTTTAACTGTGTTCCACTGATGAGCTTAACATTAGACAAAACTCAATGGCTAATTTTGTTAGTTTGTAATTCACAAAATGAATCCGCAACTATTTTGATAATCCATGAATCGTTTAAAGTCTAAACTGCAGCATTGCAGGTGGGTTCTTCAAAAACAACTCCTCTAAATTAGAATAAAGGGACAATAAGAATACAAAGAAGGGATAGCATCATAACAACAGTTAAAGGCAATGCAATGAATTAAACAAAAGGCAATTCTGTTCCCAAGGTAAGCTTCCTAAAGTAACATTTAAATTTTTTATATACACCTGAGCTCGAGCAGTCACACCCTAGTCACTGACAGTTACTGATCACTCCAAAGAAACACACCTGCTGCCGAGGAGGGGAGGTCGGGGTCATGTGGGGGCTGCTGGCCCAGAGGAGCAGAATAAGGAGGTGGAGGTATGTAGGCCGCAGAGGCATCAAACGCCGGCGGGTTGGGGTAGAATCCACCTGGACAGCAGGAGCGCACAGTTGCCGATTAATCCAGCTGCAGCGAACACTTTCACAAGACTCAAAGGGCAATTGTTACAGCCCCTACCTGGTGGAGGAGGGTTGGGGTAGGAGTAGCCGGGCGGAGGTCCGGCGGGGTACATCCCGTTAGCGGGGGGGGGAGGGTAAGAGTAGGCCCCATTGGCCATGTAGGGGCATCCGCCAAACCCAGACGTCACTGGCTGACCTCTCGACGCTGCAAGACACACAGCGGGAGGAGACAACACAAGAAGAAGAGACATTAGAGGACTATCAGCCAAAACAGTCTGTCAGCACTATGACAAGAATTTCATGATACTGTTAGCATTGCTTTGTAACCGTACCCTGAGCTGCAACCTGCAGCATGTACTGGCCAAACTCTATGGCTCCTCCAGCAGCAAAGACGAGCTTGAATGTAGCACTGCCCTCCCAGCCACCTGACAGAGAGAGGAGGAATCAATGCAGCTACTGTGTGCTGAACACAGAACACTGGATGCTCATGCAACTGACACGCATGCACCTACCTCCAGGCTCTGCGGTGATGGTGCCCTTGATGTAATTGGCCCCCAGCACAGGTTGTTTGACCTCACAGCTCTTCATGAGGTAGAAGGGCATCATGAAAGACTGCAGAGCATCGCGGCCTTTGGCCAGGAAGATCACCTGGGAGGGAACGACGGCAGCTGACATCATCTCATCGCTCACACGGCGACAAAAACACAGTCTCAGCGTTCTCCATACCACCGTATGAGACTTGGGGGAAGCTAAACCTAATACAGCTCATTAGTGGAATCAGAGTACCTGCCCGTCAGCAGCGGCAGCATTAAGTAGACATGAGGGTGAATAACAAAATAAGATATCTGGGTCTTGTCTCTCACCCTGTATGGAGTTAAGTAGACGCTGCCCTTCTTGCTCTTCCGGAAGGCTTCAGGCAGACTGTCCGCATCACAGAAAAGCAGCTCCACGTTATCGTAATTCATCAACACACTGGTGACAGAAATAAGACACAAAAAGCAATCCGTTGGACATAAAGATATGATAACTTAAAAAAAAGAGAGAGTTTTTATATGACATTTTTATAACATCATATTGTGTACAAAACAACATTATTTATATGGGGTTTTGTTTGATTAACAATATAACTCAAACCCTGGTTTCATAATCGCTGACTTAACAGCTTAAAAAATGAGATCACTGGGTTATTGTGCAACTGTCCAGTTACTAAACATGACCCATCAGTTGCTGTCAGCAAACAGTACTATAGTAAAAGGATTAGGCTTACATGCCATCAAGTGACAGGGCTTACTACAGGTTCTGGGTGAGCTGTAATGGGTTGATCATTACGCTCCTGTGTGTTCTAGAAGAATCTGCCACTGGTGTTAATTCATGTCAACTGTGGTGACTTGGTCTGGATGTGGACAAAACAAAACAGACCTTTCATTACAGAGCAGGCCAGATTGCAGATGGTGGAAGGCAGTAAGCAATGCAGCTACACGGCGCTGCAATGAATGCGAAGTTGCTGTTACAATATGATTAAATAACGTGTTTACCCTCGCTATGTTTGTCTGAATATAACGTCTGAAAACAAGTAAACCTTTATGTAATCACATGTGAAGCCTGCTATGGTTGACTGCAGTGGTGATATAACAGGTTGAAGGCCATGTTTGGGCTACGAGTCCGAGACTCGGTTCCGTGGGCTGCAACGTGAATATTCCTTTAAGAAACATGGCGTTATGACAATTAATGTAGCCTTGTTTGCCATCTAGCATTTATGTTTATATTTAAGTGTCGTTTCCCACTGATTAGGAGCCACTCTACCATTCGGATAATACGTGATACATCTAAAAGCACTTTGTTAGAATAAAAAGGCAAGTGCAGCATGACTGCTTCACGGAGCTCGCTGCTGCCCACACAGCACAATTTTTGATAGAATTAGGTTGTATGAAAAATAAGCTAACAGATGCTAAAAGTTGTCATTTCAATTAAGTTAGCATTAGTTAGCTGGTGTGCTTTGTGTATTAGTTAGAAATGTCGGATTTGCTCCTGGCATGTAAAGTACCTTCACCAATTAGCAAAGCCACATTATTTGTCTTTATCTTTAAATTAGTTTGGTGCGACGTTCTCCCCGGAGAGAGCGTAGAAACTTGTCAGTCTGGTTAACGGTAACTGCTAGCTAGCCCGTGGCACCGTTACCTTTCGCTATTGTTGATGATGACTCCGCCGGACTCAGAGTTGTTCTGGTTCAGAGTCATGTCGACGGGCCTCTGGACTATCCGACAAGCAAAAAAAAGATTAAAGGTTGTGCTCCTCTAACAGACTAACGTATCCGCAGGCCTTTCTGCAGCCTCGGTAGCCCTTCCCTCCGCGACGATAACGGTTGTTGTGATAACGCTGCTAGGTCGGTGCTGGCTTTGGTGCTGCACCTGCCCTTCCGCCATACGTGGGAAACGCCCACAAAGTGACGCCACGCTGCCTTACAAAGGATGTGTTCACTGAAGAAAAGGAGATTTTAACTTTGGGTCACTTGGATATGATTGAATGGTGACAAATAATGTGTAAGGTCAGTTATGAAGTAAGAAAAGTTTCTGGAGGGTTCTACACCGAATACACAGGTATTATCCAGTAAAATTCTGGAGACGTTTGGTGGGGCATTGAATGGAAAGGTTTTTGTTAAACACATTTTTTGTCGTTAATATGCCCTCATGTGATTTGTATATATTTTCCTGTATATCCCTGCATATTCCATGTTCCATCAATGTTAATATGTGCTTCTGTTAAAGAAACAGGAGAATAGAGAGGCACAACTTACATGACACGTGAACACGTCCGGCTATTCTAACCTTTTAAAATATGAATCTGTATATGCATCTGCACACATACATTTGCATCTATCGAACATTTCTATACTGTGTGTGTGTCAATTTTTGGATATTATATCTGTTAATATACTAGACTCTTAGTGCATGGTGACATTTCCAGGGTGAATCCCATCTATTCAAGGGGCAGAGAATCTGTTCCAAATAGGCCAACAAGGCAATATTTCGTCAAACAAAGGTGGAAGCACGTGCTTTAAATGCTTTGCTGTAGGAATGGGGCAGGGTCATAATAGTCATTTGTTGATGTAGGTAGATTTCTTGTTGCATACCCAGATGAGGCCTGTGCCTCTCACAGTCAGGAGCACCGCTTTTAGAATGAGTCAAAGGAAGGAGAGCGGCCAGGTTGCAAAACATGCTTGTGAAAGATGCAACAATGCAAATTCATGGTGTGGGTTGGCAAACAATAGTGGAGGTCTTTGTCTGTCTGGCCCTCTCTTTGTCTCTCTCTGACAACACACACACACACAGTCCCAACCACAATGATCATTGATAATCGAGTCATCATTTCTTTTTAAGTAAAAAGCCACAAATTCACTTGTTCTTGCTTCTCAAAAGCAAATCTTTGCTGGTTTTCATGGTCTTTTATGGTAATAAACACAATATCTTTGGGTTTCGAACACTGGTCAGAGAAAATAATCAACAGATGAATGGATAATGAAAATAATTTATAGTTCCAGCCCTACTCTAAAGAAACTGGGAAGAACTTTCCATTCACAATAATACTACTGTTGATATTCTTTTCCATTAACACTACACTTTACAGTGGTGTAGAATTAGTGTAAGAGCTAGCTAAACTAGCTACCCAACTAGCTAGCTAAAGTAGCTAAACAGAACCATCTTCTTAACACAAAAGTATTGAAAGAACAATAGTACAAAACACATACTGTAATCTGTACAAACAGTTTTGTACAAATAACATATTTAATTGTCATATGACATGTGTCGTATGACATGTGTTAAATATCTCTTTTTGTGGCTGAAGACTTTCAGCAGCTAATCCAGCATTCGTGTGCTTGTTATACCGTATTGTGACCCAAAGCATTTTACAAGCACCATGGTCCTACAGTCATAGAACACCTGTAGAAATGGTCATAGATACAGATAGTATAGAAACGGGCGTGTAAATACATACTGGAGTATTGGCCGACATTAACTCTCAGTGCAGAGACCACAATAGCATAAAGGGGTAAATAAACCTTTGAATGGGAGCCATACTACTGGAGCACAGGTAGGGCCGAGAATACACAAACCACAGATGGACTGTCTCATGTTACATGCAGTTTCATTACCTCATTCAGCTGCAGTTAATCAAGTGTCATGCGAGGTTTGCGCCATAGATTTAGATTTAGCATGTGAGCCATGGCGATGATGGTAACAGTGGAATAATTACAGTAGGCCTGGGCCACAATTTGGCTTGCAAAACTCTCACCATCATTACAACCAAGGTGCAAGTAAGGCGATAAACAGTTTGGGTTTGTGCCTTGGCTTGGAGTGATTGTGTGTGTGTGTGTGTGTGTGTGTGTGTGTGTGTGTGTGTGTGTTGAGGTTTGTGCGCTCAAACAAGTAGGAGGAGGGAGAGGTCTGTTATTTTGCATTCGGACGAAATGTAGGGCACTACATGAGAAAAAAAGGCTTAAGTCACAGTTACTGAAGTTACCACCTTCTACAGGAAGTGATGACTTCCGGCTGCTGCGTGCTAGTTCATCGAAACACATTGCGCACACAGCTTCCCTCTATCACACACACACACACACATACACACACAAACTCACCAACTTACCAGGCACGGAGTCTGGTTGTCAAATATGTCAAGTCAAAGTGAGCCCACCAGCACAGGAGACAAGCTACTGCAAACACCTGAACAGGTATGGACTACAATGCACTGGTATAAGCTGATGTGTCTGAAATATACGTAATATATAAGTATTTGTTTCATTTTGGCTCTCTGGCAGTTACTAACCACCTAGTTTATATGGTGTTGTGGCCAAACTGACGCTGCTGTCAAATATATCAAAATATGATCGACTTTTCTTCTGTTTCTCTTCTGTTTTGTTTTTGCCATTTCTGCACAGATTGTCAGGCTTTTTCAGCGGACCGTTTTCTTCGGCTTGTTTTCTTTGTGAAATCCCCAAACCTGAAATTGTCAGATGAGTTACAACGGTGTTAAGAAATTGCACCCAAACACTGAGTCACGTTGTCCAAATGGCTATTTCAAGACGCTGTGACTATGATTCACAACTGTTTTGGATGTATGCTTGGGTCAGATGATGCAGAATGAAGCATACTGTATGTGTCACGGAAGACGTACTTCTGCGTGTGTTGCAGCTGTTGGCAGTCAACACATTTGCTATTTGTAAGGTTAACTGAACCGTGTTTAGAGCGTACACTATCTTTCGGAGTTTTTTGCAACTTTGCTACAACTGTATATGCAAACATAATCAAAGTAGTTAGTGTGCTATGTTGTTGGTCATGGGTGTATTTGCATGCTTATTTTTAGGATGGGTTTCTATTCCTTTTCAGGCGAATTTCCTTAGTTTGAATATTGAGTGGGTTGTCACTTTCATCATCAGCAATAGAGGAAGTCCCTCACAGACGCAGGCCTTATCAGGAATCAAAAGTGTTTCTTGAGCCTAGCGATGCTATTTCTTGCAAATGAAGGGCGATGATGAGATGAGGTCACCTGTGAAAACGTTTCAGTTTGATTTGATTGAACTTTGACGTCATTATTAGATTCCCTGTATTTAAATATACATTTAAACACATCTTGGTTTTTTTTTTTCCAGGAACATGGCTTCACAAGACTCAGACAGGTAAAACACACCAGCTGCTGGCTGCATTTCAAAGTGTAATTTATTCTGTATTTCTCAAAGTAGATTTGTCCTGATGGAGCAAACCAAGTTTTAGCTCCTTGTTTTTTACTACTTAACACTCGCAAACAAGATCAACCGATATTTCACTGCATAAAGGATTCGTCCTGTGAGGACCATGAATGTCTGTACAAACAACCCATCCAATAGTTTTGGAAATATTTTAGTCAGGATCAAAGAGGTGGACCGACCAATCCGACAGACTGACATTACTGTCCTTAGAGGCACGCCGCTAGCATGGCTAAAGAATCAATTAACGGGCTCTTAAAACTTCTTTGAGGTTGTGTAATCCATTACAGTGAACATCAAGTCTGTATTGGGGGGGGGGGGGGTTTGCATGGTAATCTAGTTTAAGTGCAGATAACCCCTGATGATGTCATATGGATTTATCTTGGTTTGGGCTCGGAGCCTACAAATCTTTTAACAGAAAGTCCTGTATTAGAAAGTGGGAGTTCGGTGTTTGAAAGGGAGGCATTTAGCAGCCGGCAAGGGTTTACCAAAAGACACTACTGAGTTGCATTATGTAAGATCCAACATTTTTCGGAGCTGGGGATTAAAAGTCAGGATATCTCGGCCTCTGGTGCATTGATTTTGATCATTCTTTTTCATAATCCATTTCTAATCCGCCGACTTTATGGGACTGAAATACTAATTGCCAGAGTGGACCTTTACCGTTCATTATGTAGGGGTTGCATGACTCAAGCAGGTTTCCAGGGTCTATGAGCAAAAATGTTATACTGTGTGGAAATGAATGGAAACCAATGTCTGGTTGGGACTACAGCATGGTGTGGGAAGTAGTCAACAGTGATGTCAAGTATCCGTGATTTGTAATAAATGGGCTGGTCCTTTAAGTATCTGTTTTGCCATGGCTGACTTTTGCCTCTTTCTGTCTTTCTCTTGTCAGCTGTCGCCCGGCCATGTACGTAAACTGGGGTTGACGAGGAAAATGCGAGAAAGGAGGGTAGGCGACGCCCCATGTTCTCAAATTCAACCTTAGAGTATGTTCATTTACTGCATGTGTGTGACAGAATCATGGAGAAGGTGTGCTGCTCTTCTCCTTTAGGATTTCAAGGAAGATGAAAACCCAGAAGAGAAAGCACGACGACACAAGGAGCTGGAGGTATCGTGTGCTGTACTTCACATGAAATGTTTTAGGGGTTTGTTTTTTTTTCCAACCGAGCTCTCACTCTGTTCATTTCTGTTTAAAGCTGAAGCCTCTGTATAAGGAGCTGTTGTACACCATCGCTCATAAGATGGGCAACCCGTCATCAACTGAGGTCTTCACGGTTAGCCAGCTTCACCAGTACATCACAGAGGTAGACATCTCAGCTTCACACGTAACAACACCCATAACCTCGCTGCTGCGTTGGCGTTCGAGCGCGATAACAGAGATTGTTGTTTTCTCTGGTTCTATCTGTCCTATCTACCAGGCTTTCACTATGACGGAGTCAGAGCACGACAGCCTGATGGAGAGAGTACAGAGCACAGAGGTGAGAAAAGGAAGTCAGCATGTTTGTTCCAATGAAGGCGCCTTTAGAGACCCCTAATATCTATTTATAGTACTCAGACACTGCATCGTAACTTTCCACCACCTTCTGTTTAGTCTACCAGTGGCAGAATTGATGTAATCTGCATGTCCAGGGCAGTAATGACTGGCTTTCTGAGTAACAAAGTTTCCAAATAACTGTCTTACCCTTATAGCCCCCAGTATACTGCCTGATGGCCACTGTAAAGGAAGCCAAAGGAATCCTGGGAAAAGACGTCAGCGGTGAGTTCTTGCTTTAACTCTGCAGACCATACAAATGACAATGATGTGTTGACTGGGACTCATTTTAAAACGCCCTTTTTAGCCACACTAGCCGTGTGTTTCTAGGGCAATTTCAGTCCATCGGTTGTTTGGTTGGTCCGCAGCTTTAGGCTAGAGTGAAGTATCTCAGCTACTACTGGATGGGCTGCCATGGACTTTGGTACATTCATTCTCTAAGGGCGAATCCTGATGACTTGAGTGATCCCGTGACTTTTCATTTAGTGCCACCAGCGGCTCAAAGTGTTCACTGAGCCAGAATTATCTCAACATCTAGTGGATTGGCACAAAATCTGGTGCAGTCACTCATGGTTCATGTATCCCATCCTATCCTTCGGTGATCCACTGATCATCTATCGCCGACAGCAGACTCACAGAGTGAGATGTCCTGACAACTATTGGATGGATTGCCATTGAATTTTGGCGCAGACATACATGTTCCCCCTCCGGATGAATTGAAATTTTGATGATTACGGATTTTTCTTCGAGTGTCACCATTAGACCAAAATTCCAGTGTGTCCAATCAGTTGGTTTTTAACCAAGCACCTGCAAAACTAATGACATTTCCATCAGCCTCAGCCATATTATGTGTTCAGTGCTAATTAGCAAATGTTAGCATGCTAACACGCTAAACCAAAATGGTGAACATTGCAAAAAATGATACCTTCCATTATCCATTGTGAGCATTCTAGCTTGCTGAAATTAGCATTTAGCACTTCGAAGTAAATTGATTCTTCAGATGATATCTGACACTGCAGTTAAAATACTTGAATTTGATTGATTGAAGTGTTCCACGTTCCGCTTTCTGTTCTCATGTGGACATTTTATTCTCCCCTTTCACTTCTTGTCAACTTTTGTGGTCTTTGACTTTTGTTGTGCCTACCTGTCCCTATCTGTCTCTTGTTATCTCTAGATAATGAAATAATGTCACCACTTGAGACTACTGCACATCTCTTGTGTGCTTTGAACAGGTTTCAGTGACCCATACTGCATGCTGACAATACTGGAGGACGAGGAGGAGAGTCGAACACGCCGATCCAGAGCCAAACCCTGTAAATCTGTAGTAAAGGACGCTGTATCAGATGACAAAATCTACCAGACGGACATCAAAAAGCAGACTCTTAACCCCATCTGGAACCAAACCTTCATACTGTGAGTCTAAATGCGTAATGTATTTGTGTCAGGTGAACCGGGCTGACGTTTGTTTTCTCTTAAAAAAGCTTTCTTTTTGGTTTAGAGAGTTTGAAGACATCGCCGGCGCCAGCTTCCACCTCGAGATGTGGTGAGGAGAAACGCCCAGAGCTCCACTTCTCTGAAATCTTCCTCGACATTACATGCACCTTAACAGGGCCATTTCTGTTTCAGGGATAAGGACGAAGAGGTTTCACTCACCCAGAAACTAGAGGAGATCAAAACCAACTTTAACAGTTTAAGAAGGTATTAAGCTCTCTCTCTCTCTCTCTGCGACTCGCACGCAAACCGTTCACCAAGCAAAACAGGTGACCTTTTCCTACTTGTGCTTGTTTAGGATGATCAAGGAGGCCAAAAAGGAGAAAGGCACAGATGACTTTTTAGGAAAGGTTGTCCTAAAACTACAGGTAGTAAATGTTCCTGTTTTCGTACCCGCTGTTTTACTCCTCGCTGTCTTCCCGGTCAAGTAACCCATTTGCATCGCCTCACATTAGGATCTCCACTGTATTGAAGACAACTGGTACAATCTGGAGCCCAGAACAGAGACGTATCCCGATCGCGGCCAGTGCCACCTGAATCTCAAGTTCATCCATAAAGCGGTAAAAAGCCCATCCTGGTTTTATGCAGTTCTATAACATTTATGCACGAAAACGTAATGGGCGCGCGCTGACACGTCTTTCATGGTGAAATTTGTGCAAAAAGAGGAACTGGAATTTATGGCCCGATTGTGGTGAAGTCAACCAGTGTTCAAGTGTGTGTTGTAGGACATACAATATGGCAATAATGAACATAATTGTATGCATATATTTGTGTTCCGTGACTGACAGAGAGACGGGACGCTGAGTGCCGGCCGCAGTGCTTACATCAACTACTGCGGGATTCTGCAGCAGTTTGTTCAGGCTTACATCTCCAAGCAAAAGGTAGAGGACTCTTAGTTCTTCTTAACACCGCATTGAAAGCTCTTACTTCTCGTACTTTTTCGTCTTAACGCCCCTCCTCTTTTTCGGCCTCTCTCAGAGCTCTGCTCCGTGGAAAGGGGCACTGTGTGGCCAGGCTCAGACCCTGCTGGAGCTCTACGCTACGCAGAATGACCTCTCGGCTTTTCTTCAGGACCTGGCGTGAGCACCATGTTAACGTCGAGCCGCCTCATTGCAGATTATATGGGAGATTTTAGAGGGGAACATAGGACCAGTTCTGGAGCCCTGCACAAACTGAAAGGAACGGATGCGGCACATTCAAAAAAAAAAAAAAAAAAAAAAATCCTAATATTAAGCATATTGAGAAATGTGCTATAAATAAACTTTACAGCGCATTTCACATTGTTGTCTGGATATATTATGTTTCTTTAGGGCTGGTCAACTATTCACTATTATGATCTATTAGCTTTCAGTAGTATTGTGTGTGTGGTGATATGAACATATTTTTACAAAATTCTGCTGTCAAATTTTAAATAATAACTAACAAAATGATTAATTTAAAGTTTTGTTTAACATGTTTGAAATGTAAAGTATAACAGTGGAACCCATTTTGATACCGCACCGTACATCAGATATTATTCAATTAATTATAAACTGCATTCAAATTTTGGAATAGCATTATATCACATTCTCTTGCCAATGTATATCAATATCCGGAAATATTTGTCTAAATATCATGACAGGGGTTTCACACATATCGTCCGGTTCTATGTTACCACGTTGTCCTTTCGTTGCACTGCTGAGTGTGTGTGTGTGTTCGTGGACGTGTGTGTCCCCCGACAGGAAGTGGGTGGCTTACAGTAAGCTGTACCAGAGTTTAGAGGTGGACTCGTCGGTGCTGCTCCAGCAGCTGACCAGTATAGAGTACCACTGGCATCAGCAGGAGCTGCCATACCAACAGGTACTAACAAAGTACATCTACTCAAGTACTCTGCTCAAGAGGTACTTGTACTTTAACCGAGTACTGTTCCATTTTTATCCTACTTTATACTTCTGTTCCGCTACATTTCAGAGGCTCATATTGTACTTGTTAATTCCACTACATTTATTTGACATCCATAGTTACCAGTTACCTTGCACATAAAGATGTTACATACAAACCATAATATGATCCACTGTTACAGATTATACAACTCAACATTATACATATTAGCTAAAATTAGCTTGACCTGGACCAGCTGTAACATAAAAAAATCTGCCTACAAGGTACTGTTTCAGTAATAAGAAATCCAATAAGTATGCGGTAGCCATAAAAAGTACTTTTATTATGGAGTATGTTTTATTGCTAATACTTCCATACTCCTAGTATAATACAATTCTGAATGCAAGACTTTTACTTTAATAGAGTATTTGTCAATCATCAATCTTACACTTATTAAAGAGATTATTTTTCTGTCACGCAATTTATTTTGCTGTTAAAAAAAAAGAAAGGACTTAATGTCTAAGCACACATGAGTGTTGAGGAAGGTGTTTGCACTCTGTTCACAGAAACAGGAACTTGGGGACTCTCTGCATGGTTTCCTGCAGTATGGACTGTGTCTGGTGGCCAAATACAGAGACATCTTCCCCCCGACTCCCAGTACTACTCCGAAACTACACACACTGCTCAGGTACACATATTCATACATGTTCATATAACTGCTGACATAGTTGTTGTCATTAAATGCATAGATTATTAAGGAATACACGAATGTGCTGTATTTCAGAATCTTGGTCCAGATCTGTAAGACTCAGGCGTTTCAGAAACTGAACCCGGCTCAGTTTGAGTTACACGATGAGGCCAGAGATGCCATACAGGTCAGTAGTCACACCAGTGAGGTTATTACCAACAGTATGTATATCAGTCTTTAATTACTTACAATGTGACTTTCATATCAGACAGGCACACAGGAGTGGTTTACCATCAAAAAGGGTCTGCACCAGCCAATGACCAAGGTACAGACGAGCACATCACGGAGGCCTCCGCGCTGTATTTGGAACTGAGGGTGTTATGGTTTCTCCATTTTATTTCACAGCACTAAAGCATGTGTTATTTTTGCACTGTGCTGACATGCAGGAGCTGTCAGAGATCGTGAGCGCCCTCTCCAGGTTGATCAGGGAGGTGCAGGATGACATAAAGCACAACAAGGATGTCTGGAACAGAGTATTTGTCAGGTACGGTGGGACTGCTGGACCACAGGAAGAGCCAGTGTTGACTATTCTCCGTGACTAGACGGACATTTTGACTCGGTGTAATCAGGTGCGACTAATAAACCTAGATCATGGCTGCATTCCATTCAGGGTTGTCAGTTCTCGGGTCCTGGTATTGTTTATGCAGGCTTACTGGGAGAATTAAATGGAACAGAGCCATTGTTAATGTTATTAATCACACCTGTAAAATGTTTGCTGTGAGAGTCAAACCAAACCAAATTGCATGAGGAATTTTTATTACTCTTGTAATGAATGTGTTTTTTTTCTCGTTATAGTGCCGTGCAAGTGGATGTGTTCACTGTTGTCTATCAGGCGTTTGACTCCCTGGTAAGTGGAGCGCCCTCAACCTCTTGCTTTCTCGACTCATTTCTTTTTAATGATTCGGTCGCATCTCACCCAAATTTTCACTCCTCTTCTCTCCTCCATAGCTTGCAAAGGAGGTGAGGGAAATCTTATCCCTGACCGAGGGTCAGATGGAGCAGGGTCTAGCCAACAGCCTGTTCCCCGTTTACCTGAGCCTGCAGGGTATCCACAAAGACAAGGCCTTCTTACAGAGAAGGTCAGTGATCATGCTCACACCATATTCTACAGCAGTTATTCACAAGCTTCTTTGCCCCATAACTCGGCACTCCTTCATCAGCACCGCCCGTCATGTTCCAGATGTTTTCATTTCAGCTGATGTTAACGTGGATGTCAAGTAAGACTACAGAAAAGTGGATATTGTCTCAATAATTTTTTGATACACTTGAAATATTAATGTTTAGGTCAGTTTGGTTTGCATCCTGCTACTAACAACTTGGAGTGGCTATTACTTTTAGCTAACACATGTCAACAGTTTATCCGTTACTTTTAGCTAATTGATCCGGCTGTTTACTTTTAGCTAATTATTTCAAATGTTTATCCATTAACATACTTTTAGCTAATTATTTCAAATGTTTAACCATTAACATACTTTTAGCTAATTATTTCAGCTGTTTGCTTTTAATTCCTTATGTTAAGTGTTTATCCGTTACTTTGAGCTAATTATTTACACCGTTTATCCATTTTAGCTTCCTATTTCAGCTATTTATCCATTCATTTTAGGTAATTGTTGACAGTTTCCATTTTGGCTAATTACTTCAAAAGCTTATCCATTACTTTTAGCTAACTATCTCTGCTAGTTTACTAATTAGTTCTCATTCACTTTCAAAGTCGACAAATGACTTTAAGGTGACTTTTAAGGTGCTGTGCAGATGACCTAACATAGCTGGTAGCTTACTGGTTATCATTTACATTTATTAAAGGTCACGCCAATTAGTAGTATTTGGATGGTTATATTGGTTTAATCAAATCATAATTTTTCTTTCGACACTATTTCTATCCTATTAGTTGAGATACTCCACAATCTTAGTACCCCTAGTTGGGAATCATTGCTCTACAAGATACAATTACAACCAGACAAACACTTCCACCATGCCTACTGAAAAAACATCAGAATGTTAGGAGTTATTGCTGTTGTTTCAGGGGATTACTTGAGCTGACAAACTTTCAAGAGGGCTTCAGAGAGGCTTTGCCTTACTGGCTGAACCAGGCATTCAGCACAACTCAGGACAGGGTGGAGAGGGCGGTGCAGGTAGACCAGGTAACACGCACGTTTTGATGCTTTACTGTTACGTTGAACGTGCTTTATTTCATCCACAGGGAGCATTATCACGATATACTTAACTTTCCTCCCAGCTCCAGCCCCTGCAGTCTGGCGCGGTGCCCATAAAACACAGTTCCTCAGCAGTGGACCTGGTGGCATGTATCCAGCCTATCTTCCAGCTGTGGGAGCAGCTGTCCTGGCCTGACCCCGAGGAGGCCTTCATGCTCATGGTCAAACTCACTGAGGTACAGTATTCTGCCACTGGAATCTGAGTGTGGCAACGCTGGCAGTTGGCTGTGGTCTATCTTTGCTTTCTGTGTGTTTTCAAGGATGTGTGCAAGATTGTGGTGAACTACTGTCACATCCTGAAGGAGAGGGTCAGGGTGCTGTCTGAGAACTCCGACCACGGCAGTGCCATCAACATGGTAAGCGCAGGCGAGGAGAAAAAGACTTCACTAGAAACACGTTTAATGCTGAGTGACACACATCTCAAATCTCTCTCTCTCCTCCGTCTGTAGTTGTGTGTGGTGGTGAATGACTTGGAGCACTTGCGGTCAGTGCTGACCCGACTTCCCACGCAGCTGAACTGGCCGGGGCTTCGAGATCGGACCCAGAATGTCATCAGGGAAAGCCAGTTTCACAACACCCTGCCCTCGCAGCTTCAGCAAGCTCAGGGCGTCCTCGGCCGAGAGATTCGCTCCGCTTTAGACACTCTTGGGAAAAAGGTGCGACATAAACGTAACATTGGATCATCAGTGAATCCTTGAAGGTACAGAAAAACCTTCAACGTGACCTCTCCGTCTGCCTTCTGTCTGTCCTCTCCAGTTAAACACAGACATTGAGACTCATGTCAGAGGCATGTCCACCAGGCGGAGGATTCCTTCCAAGTCCACGGAGGATGTAGGTGACCGTCACTGCCAGTGTGACACAAATACAGATGCCTTTTATCTATGCTTGATGTGGCCTCCTCTCTGTTTCAGGCTGCCGCCCCTCTGATGCGATACCTGGAGCAAGAGCTTCAGTACATGAATGAAAACCTGGTTCAAGAGAACTTCAACAGGTACGAGGCCCAAATATCAACTCACCACATCACAAGCATTTCATCGTGAGATCCGATGGGTCCATGAGTTATCCATGTTTTGTCTGATCTTACTTTTCTCTCTGCGTCACCATCATGTCCAGTCTCCTGACTCCTTTGTGGAATAACTCAGTGAAGATCCTCTACCAGGTGGCTACCCAGCATCCACAGCAAGAGGGGCTCATGGTGTTCTGCCAGAGACTGCTCTATACACTGCAGGTGGGTCCTTGGCCATGTGGCCGATACGAGGGCAGAAGAAAGCTTTTGTAGTTGATTAGGGTGTCGATTCAGCTCAGGAAAAGATTTCCACTTGCTTATTCGCTTTCTTGCTGAGAGGAAGCTACAGCCAGGAGACCCTGTAGCGTAGCTTAGCATAAAGACTGCAAGCAGGGGGAAAGCAGATAGATAGTTTTGAGCCTGTCCAAAGGTGTAATAAATCCACCAACCAGACCAACATGTAAAAAACAACATGTTGGGGTTTGCTGGGGAGGGGGGGGTGTATAGATTCATGGAACATTTTATTTCTTGTTGAATTTCAGTGCCTGGAGCAGTGCTTCCACGCCGAGGGAAATGGGCTCCCTCTGGATACACTCCACTCTGATGAGTACAAGGTGAGGAACTGAAGACCATTGTCCCTGTGTTTCCTCAGACTAAGATGCAAAAAGAAAACCGTGAATATAACTTGTGTTCCGTCTTTTCTCTCCTGTGCGCCCAGGCTCTCAAAGCTCACCTGACTCACAACTCTCTGAGCAGCCAGCAGCTTGTGGAGAAGTTCCTTGAAAGGAAAATATGGGAGCAGGTGAGACCGCCTCCCCGGGCAGGAAATGCCTCTCAAGACCACGGCGAACTCGTACTGGTCATTCAAACTTTCTTTGTCTCTCCTCGCGTATGCACAACAGAAGGTGTACAGCGGAGAGAAATACGGCGCAGTCACCCTCCTCACGTCCTACAGGAGATCAGACCAAAGACTCAGAGTCGAGGTGCTGAACGCAGTCAACCTCTTGCCGATGGACTCCAATGGTAAGACCATGTGGAACAATCACAGCCGCATAGATCGCTGTGCGACCTCTCCTGATGGCCTAATGCTTTGATGCTTCTTCCAGGTTTTAGCGATCCGTTTGTGCAGCTGTGTCTGGAGCCTCATCACCATTTCCCCGAGGTAGAGACTCGCTGCACTCAGATCAAAAGCTGCGATCTCAATCCCCTTTTTGATGAGGCCTTTGAATTGTAAGTCTTATATTTCGTCAGTTTTTGCTCTCACAAGTGAACCGGTGCAGCCGTCTGCTTTCCAGGTGTTTTTGACCTCCTTTTATCTCCACCCTCTGCTCTCACCACAGTCTGGTGTCCCTGGATCAGTGCCAGGCTGTAGGGGCTTGCCTGGTGGTGACAGTTCTGGACCACGACACCTTGAGGACGGATGACTTTGAGGGCGAGGCCTACCTGGCCCTCAAGGCCATACCAGGAGTTGGCGGAGGAAGGGAAGGAGAGCTCAGCTCACTGCCAGACCAGGCCCCTGCTCAGATCCGACTGCCTCTGATGCATCCTAAACCCAATGGTAAGACCTGTCAGTAGGCTGGATGAACCTGCTAGGGGCCCCTATTAACGCCCCCCTCCCCTTTTAGACTCACTGTGCAATGACGTAACATTATGTAATAAAAGACCTGCCATGAACTGGCACTAACAATATTTTAAAATGAACCGTAGATCAAATGACTGTGTAATATGAAAGAGCTACTTTACACCAGACAGTTCTCTTCAGCTCTATGCAGTGTTTTAGTGTCTTTCAGTCCATTGTTTTGGTATTGTGGCCTGTAGCTTTACTGTTTTGGTTCACCAGCAGCGCTCTCATCAATTCCACTTCCACTTCAGAGGAGCATTTAGCAGCTAAAGAGCCACTGGCAGGATGCATTTTATTCCATTACTAATTTATACTCGGCCAGTTGTTTTATTATTATCTCAGAATTTGATGGAGAATTTGCATCCCAACCATCCCACTACCCCTGTGGTTAAACATAGGGTTACTTTGAACAGAAACCTTTGTTATTATAGCAGGTGCTCCCACTGTGTTTTTCAGACCTTTTATTGACATGAAATTCAAATTTTAAGACCTGCAATATGTGGTGTGAAAATGTTAGTTGGGATATTAGTTGGTGTCTTGTCTTTACTATCCAGCTCAAGACATCAGAACCACAACCACATCGTTTCTTTTTATAAATTAGTTTTCTCATTCAAATGATTTTGGTGTCGCACACAGAGCAAATTCAAACCTTAGTGCCAATCCGACTACCCTGCATATCCTGAACTTGTCTCTCCGTGCACACTTTGCAGAGGACAGCATTCTGAGGTTACTGGAGTCCAGGAGAGGGGAGCGAGAGGCTCAGGCCTTTGTGAAGAAGCGACGGCAGAGAGAGAAACAGTCTCAGGAGGGGATTCAACCGTAACAAAAACACACAGACAAGTCTCTTCCTCCAAAAATATACAATTTTGTTTTAATGATCTGTACCAAAAAACAAAGAAAAAAATCCACTCAGAAGGAAACACTGGTGTCTGGATGAGCTGTGTGTGTGGACAGTATGCCGAGTGGGGTTTACCAAAGACCGTCACAGTGATCGTGAACACGTTCACACCTGCGTTTTAAACCTCATACACCTTTACATATCTGTCTGCTTCCTGATGTTTTGTCTAATCAGTGCAAGAGATAAGTATGACATCACATAACTATGTGTATATATATAATATATATATATTAGACTACATTTGACACACTGAAATGTCAAAGATTACTACAAATGTAAAAATGTTGGCAGAAAGACCTGTCACACGTTGATTTTAAACATAGCAAATGGGCCGGTTTTAACAAGAACAACAAAAAGTGTATGTCTGAGATAACATGAAAAGCGCTGAAGTAAAAATTTCAAAATGTGTCATTTTAATTTAAGACTACACGAGTCGACTGAGTACATTTGCCTTGATTGTGTTAACATGCTTTCCTCTTCCAGTTTGCGTAGAAGAATAAACCTGAGTGCTTTAACAGACGCCATCTGTTGTAGATTTAAACAAATATGACTACATTTTATTTTTTAAATAGTTTCTGTCATTATTCAACAGACAATTTTAAATGTATTTTGCTAAAAAAAAAAAAAAAAATCAAAATGAAACAAGAAATTCAATATAAAACTAGACAAGCGCTACCAGCAGCCCCCCCACCCCCTTTTGGCTGTAGCAATACAGGATGGTTGTCTGGATGAAACTCAATACGCCCTTTAAGTGTTTTCAGTCAGACCTGTTGATTTTTGTTAAGACAGCTCCTCGCCCTCGCCGTGTCATTCAATCCGTCTAGATAGTTTTGAGATCTTTGCTGTCACACAACGCAGCAAAATGAGCCTCTTTCCGGTAATGATAATGCAGTCGCTCATGGTACCCTGAACCGGACCTAAACACACAGCGGAGTGAACCAGAGTGACACTACCAGGCCACCACTGTGTTTTACATTCACTTCTGTGTCGTCACAAAGCATGTGCAATTCATTCTAGATATATACATGTAGAAGAAAATACTTTGTTAAGCTGCTCGTGATGAGGACTGCTCTTAACTAGGGCTGCATCTAATGATTCTTTTTGTTTTGGTTGATTTTTTTTCCCTTCAATTAATCGTTTTGGTCTATAAAAACAGTGAAAAACGGTCATCACAATATGTGATGACCTCATGAAAGGCCTTGGTTTGTCCGACCAATGGCCAAATCCCAGAAGTATTCAATTTATTATAATGCACGACCAAGAAAAGGGGCAAATTGTCACATTTGAGAACTTAAAGCAATCACATTTTTTGACTTTTGGCTTGAAAAATAACTTGGATCATCAAAATAGTTGCAGATTAGTTGCTGCTCTACTCTTAATGGTGGATTATCGCGAGTGAATGTCTTGAAACTATCCAGACGGATACATAACGCTCTGGAAATGTTTGCTTCAGGCGAGCTTGTGCTTTAAAAACATATCAAAATATGATTTAGAGCTATGCGTGTAAATGTATCATAGTTAGGGTTGGAGAAGAAATAACAGCAGGTCAAATCAAGAACAGGGGTAAAGAACAGTGTTGCTGGTCAAGAGCAATAACTAGTAAAATGTACTGGTGTTCCATGGGGAACACTGGAAAAGAAACGATTCATCCTAAATTCCACATTAAGAGCTTTCACTTATTGACCTGCGCTCACGAAGCTCATCAGCAAACGTCACCTTAAGAATACAAAACCAGATCGGTGCTCGTGTTGTCACCACGTTAATAAAATGACCTCGACATCATTCTGGATGGCGGTTGAGATCCAAGGCTGGCATCTGTGGAATCAGGGCTGACTGGATCTGGAATCTGTGGTGGTCCGGGCGGGCTGTGAGGTCAAGAGAGCTGCTGCTCCAGGGTCTGTTCGGGGCAGAGGGGGCACTCTGTGGAGGTGGAGCAGCTCTCACATTGTAGTCCGTGGCCACAGGGCAGCGACACCGAGCCCTGCTCACCACACGTCACACAGCACTGTCTCTGTTTCCTGTATACCACCTTGGAAAACACACGGGAGAAGATTAAACTGATGAATGTGGGATGCTTTTAGGGGGCCGCACACGACGGTCATAACTATTTTGTGAGCAAAAGGAAAAATCAGGGTCAACAACGACTGACAAATGCGGCGTGCTGGTGTCCAAAAACAAAGTTATGCCAGCAAGCATACGGAGCATTGTTTTGTCCTTTTTTTACCGACAAATCCAGTCCAAAGGAAGCAACTTTAAGGCCACACGAGCTGCTGAGGGAACTTGCGATGGGCTCTTGTCTTTTTCTGACATTTTATACACCATAAAAATAATCAGGACGCTTGGTTATTTCATAACCAAAATAATAAAAGAACAACTCTTTCTTTACATGTTAAGTCTGATCATGTGTGTTGTGTATTTCCTCATTAATGAACTGACTTTAACATTCTTTAAAAGCCAACAAGCACGGATTAGCTACAATGCTAGTTTGCATGTACAAACAAGGCCTCTGAGGAAAACAATTTCATCAGAACACAGCATGTTGTGGCCATATCAGTTCAGTAAATCATGTAGGTCTTTAGGTTGACTTCATGAGTTCTGAGTCTGTGGTATTACCTGTTCCACGGCGTGCAAGCAGCTACAGAGCTGAGCCTGCAAACTGAGGACTGACTCCAAGGGAAGCCGGTGCAGTAGCTGGAGCTGGTGCAGCGCTAAATGGGGGTTGTCTCCGCTCCTTATGCTCTCCAGCGCCTCCTGCAGGAGGGAGGCCTGTCTCTGCGCCTCCTCCTCAGCCTGCCGGGCTCTCTCGGCCTCCATGGCTAACCGCGCTGCATGGGCACGGGACTCCTCCGCATCTGCTTTCAGCGCAGCCCACGACTACAAGAGGCAGAGTGCAGAACATCCACTCAAAACTAGTGAATTTAATTCCCCCAGTCATCGCAATATGCATCATGAACATGCGGGTCACTGCACTGAACGCCAACAACCATGTCGCAGACACCAGTGCACACATGCCCCACTACCTACCTACCTGAGCTGTGTGTCTCCAGCTGTGACCCCACTGCTTCAGCGCCCTGTGGGCTTCCTCCAGCTCCTGTTTGAGCCTGGAAGTTTCTGCACAGGGGCCAGAGGGTAGAAGGGTGGGGGGGGTGCCAGGGGAACCCTGGCCTGATGGAAAATGCTCCCAGATATTAGTGCTCATACCATTCAGACCTACAAAAAGAAAGAACAAATATTGAGAAAATAAAGAATAAATATCATCCCTCACTACACCACTTGATGTCCCGAATCAAATTCCACAAACCTAAAGAGCTATGAGATGGTCCCAAGAAGGTGCTTTCTGATTGGCCAGGTTGTGACAGGTGAGAAAAGAATGGTGAAGCGTGCGGCCTGATTGGGGGAGATGGTGAAGGGGAGCTAAAAGGAGCAGAGCTGCTAAAGGATCCTGGGATATTGACTGGGGCAGAACTCTGAAACTGGCTACCTCCTATAAAAGGCAAAGAGATCAAATAATTACGAGTTATGCTTATGTGCGTATGCATACTGCGAAATGGTGTCCATGCGTTCATATTTAAATTGTATGTAGTTCTGTGTGCTGCATTCTCGTGGCTTTGAAATACCCAGCATAACTCCCACACTGGGCAGAGCGGAGCTGCTCTCCAAGCTCCTCTCCAACGCCGACACACCAAAATCATTCAGGTCGAGATCATCCAGGGCTGACTCTACAACACACACACACACACACACACACACACACACACACACACACACACACACACACAAGAACAATTATTATTTTTAGCTGTTTCACATCGTGTTATGTCACGGCTGCTTGAAATGTGGATTCAGAATTCTTCGCTTACCAACAACTGACTCGACAGTCTCACTGGTGGGGTAAAAGGGCAGGGCGTTAGCGTTCATGCCCGACGACATGCTGGACCCCGGGGGGCCGAGAGGGGCAGGGCTGGGAGGTGTGGCGGCCAAACTGGAGGGGATGCTGGAGGAAAGACTCAAAGGGCTGCCCACAGGCAGAAACACTAACAGGTCCTGGAGGGGAGCGAGTGTGGTGTTTGGGGAAACAGGTTACTCTAGTGTCCTTGCAGCAAGATTAGTATGAACAAGAAAAGTCTGCTTCCTGAAGAAAAACATGTGGACCAGCTGAAAGTATGCAGACTGTATAAAATAACACCTTGCGTTCGAGGCTGTAATCGTACCTGTTTGCTTTGTGTTGACGCCAATTCTCTGTGCCGCTGCTCCAGAGCAAAACTCCTTTGCTTAGCCTGAAACCACAAACAATATAAGAATCAGAAGAACCATGACGTGAAAACACACGGGGTTCTTCTTCTTCGTCAGTCTTCTCACCTGATCCTCCCTCTCAAATCCAGGCGCCCTGCCGTACCCACCCTCTCCCGCCCAAGGAGATGGAGGCTCTGCTCCTCCGCTCACGTCCTCGCACAGAGACAAAACGCTACCCAGCAACCCCTGCTCCGCCACACACGACCCTGCAGACGGGTAGAAAGGGTCTGAGACAGAGCCGGAGCCAGGCCCCATGTTGTGTCTGCTGGGGCTCGAAGAAGCTTCCTGGGCAGGGAGAGGGTCTGGAGGTCTGGGGGGTGGAGGAGAGCTTGGTGTGGGGAATGACGGTTCCTCTGGGACAAAGGGCTCTGGAGGAGGTTTAAAAAACAAAAAAAGGCAAATTACAATAATACAACGTTAGATTACAAAATGAATCATGATATGGTTGTGGAGAGGTGCTTAGAAATGCATTGTGGGAACTTACTTTCAACGTGAGCAAAGGCACAGAAGGGCCCTCTGGGACAGCTGCCGCACTGCTGCATGTCATTACACTTCGTGGATTTATAGATCTGTGACAAAGCAACAAAGCAACACACGTTGATATTCAGCTCCTGCGATTGTGGCTCTAGATTCTACACGCTCTCTGAAACAGACCAACCTCTGGGTGGAACTGTTGTTCTGTTCTTGTGTGGCAATACTGACACCCCTCCGCTCCCTCACATTTGCTGGGATCCCCCCACTCCTCGCTCTGTTTCACAGCTGGACACGGCAACGCCCTGTGGCAGCAAGAGCGAACGGCAGCAAAAATTCACAATCGGGCCAAAACAACACCATGATCTTCAAATATCTCCACCTCACACGATGTGATGGCGCACCTGTATTTGTGCTTGTGCGGGCTGCGCCTCCTGTCTTTGCTGTTGTGGTAGTATGGACACGCGTAACCTTGACGGCACAGACGGGGTGGTTTCTTACAGAGCTCTGTCTTGTAGTGGGACAGCACGTAGTTGTTATCTGGGGAGTTCAAAACACAGAGACACGGAAGGAGGCGATGAGGCAGGCAGATAGTGAGGGCTGGTCAAGAGTCAACAGGCCACGGTTTTCAGAACGTAAAATGATTGTATAGCGTTTAAAAGGTTTGACATATGAAATACATAGAAAAGCTCAATCATATTTCATGTCTCATAGCACCTTAAACAACACGTTCCCACCAATGCAGCACCGAGTGTTCATTTCACACAGAGCTGTATTTAAACGCTTGCTGGAGTTCTGTAACGCAGACTCACCTTGCCAGCGTGGTTCCTCACTCAGGATCTTCTCTATCAGGGCTGTACTTGCTGCCTGCCCTGACTGTCCATCTCCTCCTCCTCCTCCTCCTCCTCCTCCTCCCTCTGTGGCCCCCGAGCCTCCCTGAGACTCCATGACCTGCACTTCTCTGCAAAATTCACAGTTTAAAAGAGACTCCGTCAACAACTACAGCGCGGATGCACATACAGAAGCTGACATGAAGCCGCCGGCAGGGTGGCTCCGCGTTAAAATCGAGTTCTTCCGGCACCTGATATCGTAAACAGGGCTGCGCAGGTCATGTGATCCGTGCGCAAAGGCGCAGTGGGAGCCGTTTTTGCTGCAGTGGCCTTTTGCATCCGTTTCATGGATACACGATCCCGTCTTATAGTAGCGGAGGTGGTATCTGCGTTCTGTGTCTCCTGCTGTCCGATGTAGAAATGGGCATCTGGAGAACACCGGAAAACCACAATCAAAACATGGAGACAAACACAAAGACATACAGGCAAAGAGTGTGCAGTATACATATGTTGTATACTAGGGCTGCAACTTATGATCATTTTAATCATCAACTAATCTGCCAATTATTTTCTCAATTAATCAATAAATAGTTTTGCCTGTAAAATGGACAGTCCAAAATGTTCCATTTACAATAATATAAAAACAGCAGCAAATCCTCACTTTTAAGAAGCTGGAACCAACAAAGGTTTGCAAAACATACTGTTTTTTTTATATAAAAGGCAGCTGCAACTATGACTTCAATAAGCATCTTGTATATATCTGGAATGTACAGCACAGTAACAGTTTTGTACCCCACCAAGCTGCAGAGCTACAATCCCTGTTGAATCATGCACACAACACTGGCACCGAAAGTTATTTGAAAGGTCTGCGGCAGACAAGCCATGTGCAAGTGTACAACATCCACAGAGTATTGTGGTTCCTGTCCAAACTCCATAAAAGTGACTGAACTTTTTTGAACCTCTGTTATGGTGACACTTTGAGATAAGAGCTGACAATTGACAATTTGAGATGAGAGCTGGAAGAGGAATTGTTTGAAATGTCCACTTGGCAGTCCAACAAGCAGTTCGTTAGCATATATCGCAGACATCCCAGTTTGACCCTGAATCAGCTTCCAGCTTCTCAGCCATTTGCATTTTCCCTTTGTCTGTCACCAAGAGGGCGTCATAAAGAACAATAAAAGACACTGAAGTCTCAAAGAGACCCACAGAGTTGGAGAACGGCTATGTTCAGGTGTTAATGCTCACAGTGGAGATTATGCATCAGCCACTATTCTTCCAAGGTGTTCAGCTCGACTTACAATTGTGGATAGGGTGTATCCTCAATCACTACTCCACTGGCTTTCACCCAATTGAAAAAGCTCCTTTGCCATGCAATGTCCTGCACATTCTGGCGATTCTCTTGAGCAATTTGTGATTTTAAATGTAAAAGGCTTACAAATGTTCGAGATGCGACAGGGACAATGCTTTTCACACCAGCAAGATATTACCATTTAGAATTAAAGAGGCTTCTGCAAACCCTAAAAAAATCTAGGTCTGTGGGGTTTCTAACAGAAGGCCAAGTAATTAATTTCACTGTAATTTACTTTTACACACTTTCGCATACGTTTCATCAGTCACCATTATCATCTTCCCAGATAGTGTGGCCAGTTACGCAATTCAGTAACAAAACAACACAAACACTTCCCCTTTACACAGGTCCTTGACTTTACCTTTTCATTTTAAATGTACAGGTCTATTGAGGAACCCATGATAACCAAAGCAACCATGATGTGCAGCAGTGAAATCTGAGTTGCACTCACTCGTCTCCATCAGGACAGGTGCCTGTTCCCTCATCATATTTGGTACAGTAAACATCTGGGCTGTAGTTGAAGGTCCCGTCCCGTCTGCGGATGGGCCTGCGGCGCCGCTGGTTCAGGAAGTGCCAGTGGAAGCAGGAAAAAGGCCTGTGCTGTGTGCATTTATGCTGTACAAACAGGGGGCACTGCTCAGTTCTGAACTCCTTTAGATATCTGGGAGAGAGGGGAGCAACAAGACAGAGTGGAACACATTTAAAGACAGAGTTAGTCTTTTACAGTTTCTTACACAAGCAAGAGTGTATACATATTATGCAGTACATTCAAAATCCTTGCTTATAGTGATTGTTTTTCTAGGGATCCCCATCTGTCTCATTCTCTGCTGCTGTGACAAACCTCTTCCCCCGAAAAGCTAATATACAAAGGAACTCAACTAGCATTGCGTTTATGCCGCACGGAGACATGTTCACAAATACAGAAGTGTAACTATGCTGTGCCACAGAGCTTGTAAGCAACGGCTACTGTTAGTGAGTAACGTTAGGCCTCTTTCTCGAGACCTGCTCCGGTTAATAAGCACATTATGGTTCGTTTCAGTCATTTCAAATAATGTCCAGTGCATCACTCACTCATTTTTTCAGGTACAACATAGCTGTAGTTTGGTATATGCAACTACACGTGAGGTTGTGTACACTTAGCTAGCTAATCCAGCTAACTAGCTACGTACGTGTAATGTTGAGGTTTCTCGGGCTGCACGTTCAACACGGTTGCGGGAGATGTCGAGCCCCCTGCGGGCGAAGACGAAGAGGACGAGGACGGGCCCCCGGTAGTCGCCGCTGCCGAAGATGACGGGGGCTGTGAGTGTGTTTTAGACATTTTACCCGTTTGAAGCCTAACAACAAGAACCTTGTTTTTAGCTTACTGGCTAGCTATTCTTATTAGCTTCGAAATCCGCATTCTACAACGATGTGAGCTTGCGCAAGGCAGGAGGAAGTAGTAGCAAAGGGACAACTAGGGACAACACGGAACTATGGGACATGAAGTTCAATCATAACCTTGCTAATGATTGTGCAGATCATGAAATACTTGAGATTAGATAATTCAGTGTTGCAAAAAAGCATTACAGAGTCCCATACGCCTGGATTGTAGAAAATTGAAATATGGGAAAATAACAAGTGATAGAGCTCGCATATGTTTTTTATTTGCTGCACATTATCTATTGGCTGTACCATATGTCACTTTGGAAGGTGAACCAATGAGCGTGAAGTGGTTTTCAAGCATGACGTCACGACAAAGTATTAATACTCAACCTCAACCCCCCTCCCAAATCAAATCGTTTTCAGCGGTCACCTCAGACTGTCAAATACGGCGATTGCTTCATATCAACCGACGTCCTAAAGGTAAATATAATTTCTTTACCATCTAGATAATGTACGTAAATGTGTTGTCATTACTGGGATATGTGTTCGGGGATGGCGTTTTTGTTTACACGCATTGTTTGGCAGCCAGGCCAACATGTCGACTTGCTAACGTTAGCGTTAGCTAAAAATAGAACAATGGGATCTCTTACAGTTGACGTTTCTAGTTAAACGTCACCTTTAGCTCGATAAAGTCCCCGTAAACAAACCCAAGGTCGGCTAGAATTGCCTGTCGAGGTCGACGGTGGCTGTTTTGTACTGAGATAGCCATTAGCTAAGCTAACTATAAGCTAATGTTTCTCGAGCTGAATCGCGTCAATGTCGCCTGGGGGAGAAATGAGAGGCTGTGAAAATGGCGAAGTGGAAAAGCAAAGGCTGACTAGCTGGGTTGGTACAGGCGCCGAGTGTGACGCTAGCAGTTAGCTAACTAGCGGAACTGTCTGTTTGCAGTGGACCTATGCATTTGTTATGTAAATGATCATGGCGCCATTTCTCCATTGTATCTAACTTGAATCGTTTTAATTGTGATATTAGGCCTTGTTGGTAGACTGGTGTAGAGTTTGACTGTCGCAAACCCGACGCCTCCCAGTGGTCACAACCTAGGGGGGAGGGGAGCAGTATTCAATTGTATGCTTGGCTGGCGCCTCACCTTGACCGGTTCCTTAGGGTTGGTTCTACATTTAGTACTTTAAATAAGAAAAACCGGATTCGAATCTTTTACTTTTACTAGCAAGTACGAGATGGCCCGTACCAAGCAGACTGCTCGTAAATCTACCGGAGGAAAGGCGCCAAGGAAGCAGCTCGCTACCAAGGCAGCCAGGAAGAGCGCCCCGTCCACGGGGGGAGTGAAGAAGCCCCATCGTTACAGGTGTGTAGTACTTTATTTTTCAAAAACTCCTATGTTTTTGGATGTTGTCCTATTTAAATACTAAACTAGCGCTAAACTCTACTGTTGTCTAGGCCCGGAACTGTGGCTCTGAGGGAGATCCGTCGCTACCAGAAGTCCACAGAGCTGCTCATCCGCAAACTGCCCTTCCAGCGTCTGGTGAGAGAAATTGCCCAGGATTTCAAGACCGACCTGCGCTTCCAGAGTGCTGCTATTGGAGCTCTTCAGGTAAACAAGACATATGTACTACATCTGTAGAGTTGAAGTACTAGTGGGACAAAATGCCCAGCAGTTTCTGTGTACTTACTTGTGTGTTGTGTTTTTTTCTGTTAACAGGAAGCCAGCGAGGCTTACCTGGTGGGTCTGTTTGAGGACACCAACTTGTGCGCCATCCACGCCAAACGTGTCACCATCATGCCCAAAGACATCCAGTTGGCTCGTAGGATAAGGGGAGAGAGGGCCTAAGCATCTAGCGGTGGCATTGTCAAGACAAATGATCCTATTTATCGTACTTAACCATTTTTGTGGACATTTTATTTCTTGGGTGTTTTTTACAAGTTTTTCTTTTTTGAATTTTGTATTGTATTTTAGATTGGGACAATTTACCATCATTCCACAAGCCTGAGTACACTTGGGGTAATGGAAATGTTGTGCCGTAGGAGTATCCGCCTATTTGATCATGGGTCATTACTACATGTTACAGCCATCACACCACCCCTCAAGTTCTTTGTGGGTATTGGGCATCCGTCTAGGGATGGAGTTGTCTCTTTGAAGTGAAGATGAATTCTTCACATCTTCCATGGGGGGGTCCAGGGTTCCTTCACCCATCTACCATTTACCACAAAATGCCAGCATGTCTTGCTCAACAGGTCTCACTGCAGTGTTGGTGTTGGCTACTACAGTTGATACTCTACACTCTGTGACGAGCATGGAAAACCCCTCCTGTATTTTTCTGGACAGCTTTTTACGTGTTTTTCAACATACAATCTTGGCAGCTACATTTAATACTATTTATGAAAATGTTGTCACATGTCTTTCTATTAAAGGTCTTTATGAGTAGAAAGCCTTGTGTTCTGTAGTTGTGTCCCAGAAAGTAATACTGTGTCTATATATTTTATACATTTATTTACAACCACAAGGAACAAGAGCTCACCACTGTTGGTGAGTTGTCATACAAACCACTCAGTATGCTTGAAGCCAGTAGCTGTCAAAACAAAAAACAAACAAGCGTTGTCTTACACATGTAAAGAATTATGAGTCATTTGATTATATAAGAGCTCTCCTATGCCTCACCAATACGGCAGACGATCTCTTCACACTCCTTGATGGTGCTGGCTCGGAGCGCCACACAGCAGAAGCCTGTTGGCTGATGGGTTTCTGGGGAGTCTCTGTGAACAGAGCCAATCATATGCTAAGATGGCATCTGGGTCCAGCCAATGACAATGGAGCTGTAATGGCTTGGGTATTGCATCACCATGTGTCTATGGGGGCGGGGGTGTGACCTAAACTACAGTGGGCCTAGATTAATGTGGATGTGTCGGGGGGGAAACCCTTTCAAGATAGAAATATCTTCGGATACTTACGCCACACAGAATGCAAATATCGTGTAGTCCGGCTGACCGAATCTCCCTACACATGAAATCTCCGGATAGTGATGCTCAAACAGCTCCTGAGGAAGAAAACATGCTATTGAGGAGAATCTTAACTGTAGCCAGAGAAATCTGACCACTGTCCAGCAATAGCAAAGATGGATTTGAACATATGCAGCAACTTACCAGCTTACTGTTTCTGTCTGTGCATGTCAGATGTGTTTCCTTCATGTCTAAAAGCACTTCCTGTCAGACAAATGGCATTGCGCACATGACAAATAAGTGTTTTGCAGAACATGACATAATACAACCTCTGTTAGGGCCAACATGGCCTGAGGCAGGGGAGTGGTTTCATTACCTTGCTTGGCAGGTTTTTCTGCAACACTTGTGGAATAGCATGCTGCAGCACTTCCTTGTCTCCAAACTAAGAAAGGATAAGACCAGATATCACATCTAGCTAGCATACGTATACACAGAGATTGAGCATATATTAAATTAAGTAAAAAGGATTATTCACCATTCCAATGTTTGCTTTTCCTAAGAACTGCACGATGTACACAATCCTGTTGAGGAGAGGTGGGTCAGTGTCTTAAAGCCAGGAGTACACATGGCAAAATCATCCTTAAGGATTTGGTAACCCACTTGCCTTCCCTCTTTGAGACACTGTGACGGGGAGGTTCCCTGGTCCTTGGTGGCGGACTGCTGGGAGGGAGCGGGACCAAGCTGCAGGGTTGGGTTCTCCATCCTCAGGGCCCGAAGGAGTTTGATCAGGGGCCGATACACTGTTCCATCCCGAGCCCTCCATCGCAGAACACTGATGGAGAGAGGGCGGCCCTTCAGCCGAGACAGAACCACACCTGCCTGGGAAAAATAGAGAAAATATTAATGTGCCACAACTTCTCAGGCTTGTACGGGAGCAAATGTAGTGGCAGTTTTTTAAAATGATGCCTATAGGTTTTGTCAAGGGTGTGACTGGCCAGTGTCTCATGGGTTTAGTCAATAGCATAATACAGGGCTGCAGTGAAACCGCAAACCCCATCATAGCCTCAGCAGAGCTGTGGGACTGTTGGTTTGGGGTTGCTCTTGTTAAATGCTATATTTTTGAGAAAACGTATCAAAAATATCAAAACAGGCGATTTACTTCTTCCAATGTTAATGTTTTCTTTCAGCATCACACTGCATTGTACCTAGCTCATTTTTAGTTAAATTCACTTCCTCACTTCCTCACTTCCTCGCTGTTTAGAAGTAGGTTTTGGCCTTATCGTATCTTCAAGTGGGGGTCATGTTTACCATGTTAACAAGAGTCCTCCACACCCACACAGGTGTTCAGTTCAGTTTTTCTGGCCGGTCAGAGCTCCGCTCAGGTTGGGTGCGGCTGTGCTGGGAATTGCGTAATGTCACTGAACTACATGTATTGTGGGAAATGATAAAGTTGTGCCACCCTAACTGGGTTCTGAGAGGAGGTCCAATCAGGCAACATGAGGGAAAACACCCGTGTGGGTTTTGTGTTGGGGCTTTCAACAACCTACTCATGTGATATACCTGTCCAATCTTGGAGTTCTTCAGCGAGGTCCCATTGATCTCATCGATAATGTCACCAGGACAGATAAACTTGTCGACATGAGCCTGACTGCCAGGGATCAGCTCGAGGACGAAGACGCGCCCACTGAGATACCTGAGAGACAGACAGAGAGTTGATGATGCAGCAGGTTGGACAGATCTGTTTGGGAGTAGATGCGCCCAATGGAAAGACAGTACTTTGCAGAGTGGAAGATACAAACCTCAACACCATCCCTACCTCCCGACAGGGCACTACTTCATATGTCTCACACACCTGGAAACATATACAAACAATTAACAGACCGCCTCTCACGTCCAAATTGTGTCCTGCTTGCAAGATTTTTCCATTCAAGTTCCCATGGCCACTAAAACCATAATAATATTGCTGTGATGCTGCGAGTTACTTTGCAGTAATCACTGTTTTTTACCGGTAGGAGCCAGCTCTCATCCAGAAAACTGCAGTTCTGTGTAAAGAGACCAGGGGTAGGTATCAGTGGAGAGTCTTTTGATTTTAAAGTGATTTGAAAGAAAAGTTGCTTCCACAAAATGATAGTCTGCATTAAAGTAGTCAAGGTTATATTTTGGAGGAAAATCCCATGTGGCTTTTGAAAATGGATAGACAGCACATGTGCAGTATTTAATGGGATGAATAAAGTTGCTCTGACCTCCATATCCAGTTTAAACTCCATGTGAGATAGGACCAGCAGCAGCGACATGAAAGGCTCTGGAAGAGGGAGAACACTGTTGTTGATGTTGGACAATGGATAGCGGTGGTGACAAGAACTTCCACAGCTTTGCTCAGCATTTAGTGTAAACAATCAGGTCGAGTAAAGAGCCTCACCCACAAATTCCTCGTTCCTGAGGATTGACATTGCCGGACTGTACCACTGGAGGGGAGAGAAACAGTTTGAACAGAAGCTGTTTTAGTCCATCAGAGAGGCTTACTAAAACTTCAGCCAACTCTAGCAATGGGTATATTTGCCCTATGTTTGGACTCTTTGCCCAGAGCACCCAACAGTGCCAAGAAAACACACACATATGGGTAGCACCAGAAAAAGGCATCAACCTCTAAATATTTTGCATTATAGAAAATGTATCTGGTCCATGTGTCTGACCTCCAGGACTCTGGGTGTGTGCAGCAGGTGTGTGATGAACTGTGGCAGAGCCTTGCGGCCAAGGGCCAGTCTGAGCAGGTAGCGGCCTCGGCCCTGGGCTGAGAGCAGCTTCCTGTAAACTCTGGTCTGCTCCACCGCCAAGGACAGAGCAGACAGCCTACACACACGCACACCAGCAGAGACAACAGGTATTAACAAGGCTGGAAGTACTGCTATTTTTGTTAGAGCAATGTCTTTTACAGTGCACATTTCTAACAATGTTAAAAATGTTGTTTATGTTTCACTTCCTGTCAGTTAATCTAAGCAGGATGTTGTTACCTGCCACAGGCATCTTGGTGGGTAAGCTGTTCAAAACACTGCCAGTAGTCTCTGTGTACCAGACTGAGAACTGGCTCTGGGGGGAGAGCAAACATACACTGTACTATACTGGAAAAACGTATTTCACATGTAGTTCTTCAGATTATACATCAAATACATCAACTTCTGCCCCCAAATATTGTGTTTTTATACAACCAATTAGAACCATTTGAAGCATAAACTGAAGTCCCAACATTTTTAGTTGTTAATGCCAGGTATACAAGCTTGCACTACAGCAATTTGTTCTCAGCAATATATGGGCAAAGAACATTACATTTGAACAAATATGTGCAAATGTGGTGTCTTTTCAGGGGCAGCACATATAATGGGGATACTCACGCTGGAGCCCCTTCCTGAGGACCAGCTCCAGAAGCTCACAGCAGGAGGCGAGGTGAGGGTTGGCGTCTGTCACCTTCTCTCCATCTGCCTGGAGGTTCAGGACACACACTGGGGAGAAGAAAAAAAGCAATTGACAGTGGATCTGTCCGCGTGACAGTGGCCACAAATATAGCCTACACGTTTTCTTTTTTCATGCAACCTGCGTGATCATCGTCATTTCAGGGTACAGACGAGGCGGCGAGGAAGATCAACGGTCTGGCAGATGCTGTTTAGGTAAAAAAACAACAACAACAAAAAAACCCTGAAATGATCGAGACGGTTGTGTGTTTCTGCGAGCTATAAGACGCGCAAAACTGGACGGTGCAATCAGCTGCATCTGAAACTGTCATTGTGATTATGAATGATGATCCTGTGACACCACGTTTGCATTGGGCGTTTATCGCGGGTCCTTACCTTTGAGAGTGCCGAGTAGAGGGTCTTTTGGTGCCATGTCGGGGGACCAGCTGTGATCGGAGGCTGCCGTTGACAACAGGCGCACCAAGCCCCTTGTCATTTAAGCAGCGGTGACACGCGCTGTAATCGCACTTCCGCGTAGTTTACCTCACATACCGAGACACCTTCCCGCCCCACAGTACCTGCCACACACAGACGGAGAGAGTGGACGGCTGGATTAAACGCCGTGCCATTTAGTTTATCTTTGAAACGGACGCCAAAGATACAATTACCTAAACACCTATCGGCTATCGGCTCTCATACACGCTCTCTGTGCCTTGAAATAAAACACACCGAGATATGAAGTGTTAATTGGCTGTAGTGACATCTGCTGTTCTGCTTCCAAACCTAAAGGCATGACGTGCTGCCTTCAGTGTATAACGTTAGGCTATATTAACTGTAAGTTTATTTTTTGATATAAAATGTATATAAACATATATAAAAGACACCATTAAATCTTTACAGCAAACAGCTAATGTAAAATAATGATTACCTCATTGGCCAGAGAACAGAAAATGCATACAGTTTTAACTAACCCACTTACTTTTTCTTGCAAGCTAGCTAATTAGCTATAAGAGATCCATCATAAGCACGAGACAACGTTAACACGGGATATCTATTGAATACCGGCGCTTTAAACAGTTTCCCACGGGCTCGTAACTGTGTTTAGTGCAGTGAAATAAACCGAACGAAATGTATTAAGACAGAATGTGAGAATACCATCATTTTTAGGCTACGGCGACCTCGAGCGGCCCTCCCGTCGAACTGCGGCTCAGCGGAGGCGGCGGTAGATTAGAGCGCGCGCTCTGTCCCTCCTGCCGCAGTTGGAGCGAGGAGGAAGCGGTGAGTCTCGGAGGGGATGAAGGAGAGCGCTGAACGCGTCCGAGTTTTGGCCAAAACACCACGGAGGAGCTGCGCGAAGTTGTCCGCGGAAAAGAAAATTTTTCCATAGGAAGGTCAGTCTTCAGTCTTTTCCCTAAAATGTCGGTTTTAATTGACTGCTTCGCTGCTTTGGGCGTAATTAAATAACACCATTTATCTGCCTCACAGTGACTGTTGTCCGTCTTTGGAAATCAGTAGCCTCGTCCGCACGAGGGCAGTTTATTTGTTCATTTTTATTCGTAGCATTAACATTTCAGAAGGAGACATTTGGGCGACGGCAGACAATAGCCTAGGGAGTGACCCCGAAAGTACCGCTACGTAGATATTGTTAACGTTCTTTCAGTCTTTATTAAATAATACATCTCTCCAGTGATGTGGCGGTCGTTGTAGTCGTATTTTAGCTCGTGTGTTTTGACGCTGACTCGCGGGCAAGGGCTGGTCTGTCAGTCCCAATATAGAAAGTCACTACCTGGGTTTGTGCAGCAGTGGCACCGGTGATAATCCTGGATTTCCTCTAATCTTCCAGCTCCTCTCCAACACACACACGCACGCACGCACACACACACACACACACACACACACACACTCTGCACAAAAATAAATAAATACACAAATGAATAAATAAACCCTCTGTCTAACCAGGAGCGAACATGTAAAGACGTCTCTCTACGGTTTGATAGACAAGCCGTGTAAACTAATGCCCCCCCCCCCTCTTACTTACTTTACTTACATTGAGCAATACCATATCTACTTAATTAGGCTCAGTGGCACGGCTTTCCCCGCACGTGTCGTGGCCTCAGTTAACGTGGACCATGTGTATTGACACACGACTCTTTCTGGCTTATTCGATTATGTGAAAAGCCTCACCACAGTGTGCATTTTCAAGTCCCTGCACTCCGGGGTCACCATCATAGAGAAAAAAAAAGAAGAAAGAAAATCCACAAAATTCACTCAAGCATCATCTATGCTCACAGATCAGTCTGGTGTTACTCACTAGAAGCTCTTTCTGGGTGTTTCTTTTTTTTTTTTTGCCAAACTCCCAAAACCATAGTGCTCTCCAGTCCTCGCAAAGTCAATAATAGCATCCTTTGGCTCAGCTGCCGCCCCCTACATCACAGAAAGAACAGCAAATCCCCTCGGCGCATCAAACTGGCGTGCAGGGGCGGACTGCTGAATCAACAGCAAACCGGTCCAACTATCCCCCGCACACACCGCAGCTCCCTTTAAAGAGCTCTGCGCTGCCGGCCCAGATCTCCTTGGGAATAAAATTTCCAATTTCAAGGCCGTGATCAAGATGCATCGACCCACACACACGGCAGGAAATCCTGTTACTGTGCAATATATATATATATATGTATATATATTTTGTTGCCCGTTCCTACATTGTCTCTTTGTGTGTGTGTGTGTGTGTGTGTGTGTGTGTGTGTGTGTGTGTGTGTGCTGAGTGGGTGGGCTGTCTCTTCTCACTCCTCTACCAATGTGTGGGTCCTCTTTTCTCTCCTCCTCCTCCTCCTCACCTAATGATAGCTCAGAGTGCCTAATAATGAGCTCTCTGTGGACCTCCAACACAAAGCTGTGATGAAAGTTCTGCAGTGCTCTCTCTCTCTCTCTCTCTCTCTCTCTCTACACACACACACACACCTTTTTGCCACCTCTCGTAAATTACGGATTTCTGCTCTCTCATCGATTTGCGTGGGCAACGGGAGCCCAGTCAGCTGCACTTCAGCTCCTGCTCTTGACAGAGTAAGTGCCAGTGTGTGCTCAGGCTTTTTATTATTGTGCCACAGGGCATCGGCCTCACTCTCCGGCTGCCAGCATGATGAAGGACTGCCTGCAGTTCCTTATCGAGCCGGCCAAGAAGCTCAAGATCCGACTCAAGGTACGACTCTGTTCTCCCCTGATATTCGCTGCATGTGTTGCTTTTGCGCATCTTGCTCCAAAATGTTATGTTTAATCTTGTGTTTCTTTGCTCCAGGAGTCTCGCAAGCGGGTGAGACTTGAGAAGAAGGAGCCACTGGTGGAGAGCCAGTTATTTATTATGGAACTGGCCCGTGAACTCAACAAAATCTGCCAGGTGAGCTCCCCTCCTCTGCCCTCTCTTTCCGTCACAGGCCAAACATGCGGCTACATGTGTCTCACCCGCGTTGTTTCTATCCGTACCCCAGAGGTCAAACATCCTCGGCCACATCTGGACCAGCGAGGACATCTGGCCGGCTAGCGTGTGTCGCGATTTCATCGTGGAGTGGGCTGCCGTGCTGGAGAAGAGAGTGCAGGTACGCGCGGTCACTAATAACTCGATCGACTACATGTCGATGTCTTGAAATGTCTTGTTTAGTCGGACCAAAGATGTTCATTTTAATGTGACATAAAACAGAGGAAAGCAGGAAATCTTCATATTTTGCACACAAAAAAAAAAAACTTTGATCATGAAAATAGTTGCAGTTGCTGTCAATTGATTGCGATCGATCGACTATTCACTGCAGCTCAACGTCGATGTTTGTGTTTCTCGCTCAGCCGAGGGTCATCCTGTCCGACTACCAGTGTGAGAAACCAGGGAAAAAAGACTGGAGGGGACACCTCCTCTGCATGCTGGAGGCAGGGGGGGAGTGCGACATGGGGCCCCACAAGAGAGTCATCCTGGACTGGACGCGGGAGATCAAAAGCAGGCCTCAGGTGAGTACGGGGCGGCGGGCGGCCGCTTGGTGATTAAAGTCTTGACCCAGTTCCCTCCGTGCATCTGATAAAGATGCTTATGCTAAACCCTGCCCTTGACCAGCGAGCCGGAGCCATGGTTGCAAGTTAAACACTTAACAGTGAGTTGAACATTGTTGCTTAACTTCTTTCCAGCCCACCGTCTGGCCGGGGGAGCCGGTGCTCATGATGCTAGACGACCTGGAGTTCCAGTGGAAGAGGGGCCGTCTGCCCAACCTGCTCCCGGCCGTGGAGCTCGTCATGCTGGCCGTGCTGAACGCCGACAGCCCCGTCAAGGTCTGGATGATTAGATTGCGTTGATTATTTCGTCTTGCTCCCGAGTCTGTCGCCAGTGATGGGATAAGCAGGGCGCGAATTAAATGTAATGAACGCGCTAACATGAGTGGTGCATTTGCATGATGCTGTCAGTTCAGTGGTGAGAGTCATTATGCATACGTGCTGCGTGACACCCAGTCAGGCTAATCTCTCTGTCTCATTGTTAAACGTGTCCATTGTCTTGCCTTAATGTGTGTGTGTGTGTGTGTGTGTGTGTGTGTGTGTGTGTGTGTTTAGGAGGACGTGACCAAGCAATGGCTGGTCAGAAAGCAGAGGAGCCAGAAGATCGGTGAGTGCACCTCAAAGCGTCTCTTGTAAATGTGGGAAAGTGTTAGAAGATAAAGAGCAACAAGCAAGCGAGATCAAATTATAAAGACGCCAGTCAGCATTCAAGAGGATGAAAAGCCGTCCATGATGTGTGAACTGCTGCTGATCACAACAGTGGGCGTCCACACAGCAGAAACTCCACGAGAGCCCTTTCCATTAGAACTAATCAGGATCGATAATGTGATTAAAGGGATAGTGCCCGAGGGCAGGTCGGGGAAAGGAGCACGTGGGAGGGCTACAACTCTCGGTGGTCTCCCTGCCATCACATTAATCACGTATTTCTTCTTTCAGACGCCGTCCGCTACATCCCCCACAGCGGTGAGTGGAGAGTCCTGGCTATATTTCTCACTTTCCATCGAGACACACCGATGCATCACATTTCCTCACCTGTGTGTGTGTGTGTGTGTGTGTGTGTGTTCTGATTAATTACAGTCCGACTGGTTCATTATACTGGACTTGAGGACTAGAGCTGGTTGGTTAATCATATGGGATTCTGAAAGGTTCAATAGTTTAATAATTTATGTCGGGAGGAGACCCGTAATGAATTGCTCAGTAAATGACAACTATTCATTCTCTGTTTCACCACTAAAACTTGGCACTTAAACGCCACATTAACATATGATCGCCTGTCGGTCTGCTGAGTGGTGCCGGGCAGGCAGCGTGCAGTGACTCCTCTCACATCACATCAAGTCATTCGAGCCGTTGATGATATAAAACTGTTGGAATGCAGCCGCTTTCATGAGTTTCTGTCCTTTTTCTTGACAGTGTGGAACTGGATTTGCGATGCTGCAGGTATGACAACCATTTGCCATCAGATCATCAGATCACAGTCTGTCATCAGATGTTTACAGTTTGTAACCCCCCCCCCCTCCCCTCTGTAACTCCGCAGAGGAAGTCACCTTGGACTCAGACTCGGCCAACCCGGACCTGCTCATCTCCACTGATGAAAAGCGCATGCGGTGCGGCCTGGAGCGCCGGGACGCCCCCCGGTGCCGGCAGCGCTTCGACGGCTGGTGGTGCGCCGTAGGCCAGGAGGGCTACGCATCCGGCCGCCACTACTGGGAGGTGGAGGTGGGCGAGCGGGACTGGCGGCTGGGCGTGGCCAAGGCGTCCGCTGTAAGGCAGGGCTTCCGCTCACTCAACACGGATACGGGCTACCTGACCCTCCGCCTGGAGAGGGGCGCAGACCTCAAAGCCCTGACGGCGCCCGCCACCCCGCTCTCACAGAGCCTGGTGCCCAGGAAGGTTGGGGTGTACCTGGACTTCGAGCAGGGCCAGCTGTCTTTCTACGACGTGGAGAAGCGCTCCCACCTGTACACCTACAACGAGGAGTTCACAGAGGAACTGTACCCCGTGTTCGGGACTGTGGAGGTGGTGAAAGAGCTGGTGATACGGCCTGCGGATGTCAGACAGCCGTGCCTCTGCCCCGGGCCCTGCCTCTGGAACTGAACTGCTCGACGCACATCAATCACTCCTCAGTCCCGATCCTCAGCAACCCGCAGAGTCTGTGCTTCGATCCACCACTTAGTGAAGTCGAGTCTCGTGCGCTGTCTCTGGACTAGAAGCCGGACCCTTTTGTGCGGGTTGCCTCGTGAGGACAGGAACAAGAACCGCCACCATTCTTGCATTACACGCTGTGTTGCGCCGCCTTCACGGAGACGCGCGGTGTTTGACTGTTCGCGTTGTGGAGATGAATATTTCAAGGCTGTCGGGTCGAAACCCTCACAGAACAGCCTTGTTTTTAGCTAAATGGAATTGAAACTGTCCAATAAGGTTTAGAAGTCCATATATGTTTTCTTTTGAAGTTAAAAACTGGAGTTGCAGTGTTCGTGGAAATGTATTTTTTTGTTTCCTCTTTTTTTTATTACGTAGAGATGAAAAAGCTTCACACATAAAAGCATGAAGGCTCTGTGAGAGCAGATGATTACCGGCATGTGAAGGGTTAATTTCCCACGCTTCTCTCGCCTCGAGCTTCCTGCAAACACTTGCCAGGCATGAGCTCGTTTCTGCAGTTGTGTTTTTGTTTGTGTGTGTGCGATATCAAGATGCCAGTGCTGCCCCCCCCCCCCAACAACATCAATAAATGAACTGTAAATGCTCCACGTTGTGTCTTCAGTGGTCACACACACGCAGATCTAGAGGAAAACTCACATGTAAACACGCCGATTTCAAATCTTTATTAAGTGCAATAGAATTGACAGACCAACAGAAAAAAGAAATGCAAAAGTGATACACGTTGATCATGTGTGAATACTTAACTGAGTGTGTTTTTGGTGAAACGTTCATCTGCTTATCCACGTCAAAAATAAGCAGTAGGACTTGAAGCAAATACAATCTTTCTGTCTTTACATACCATTTCTCTAGAAATATCAAGCTCTCACCGTTCGGATGTTGATCTACTCAAAGAGCAAATAAAAAAACAAAAAAAACAAAACAATGGCCTCGCAGAGTGAGGAAACATGAAACGCAAGAACAAGTTAGATATAGATTTCTGATCATCTCTGTTGTAAAATCACGCCTCTTGCTTGTCAGTAGGAAATGCGGGTGTTTGCTGAAATACCTCTATATTTGGCATTCCAATTTAACGTCAGTCTGCTGAAGTAAAAATCTTAAAAAGTATTAAATATGCTTGGGCAAAAAAAATTATAATACAAATCTATGAACAAAAGTCCCAAATACACCACTTTTATACTCTTGATCGCTCAGGATAAGAAAACTTTCCTGCGTCTCAAAAAGACGGGGGAGAGGTTTAAGCTGAAACAGTCAAAACACCTCACACACACACACACACACACACACACACACACACAGAAAACATCTCTCGCAGGCAGGTGGAGGACGGGAGACAAGGGGGAAAAGGTCACTTTGGATTACTGAACCGCGGTCAGATTAGTGGCCCGTGCTGGCCTGATTTAAAGCCCCAGTGTGCATTCCCAGATCTGCACTGACAGAAGGAGTGGAGTCGGAAGCGAAATGCTGCAGAAGCAACAGTGAAAGATGAAGTGTACATGCTAAAATGATGGAGGAAAGCGGCCACGGTTTGTAACAGACACGAGAGTGGCCTCCTCTCCATCCATTTATGACTTTAAATCTTTTTATGGTCACACGACACACACAGGAAAACACACACTGATCGCGCATGAGCACCCTGAAGCCGACTCTTTTTAAAAGAGGAACCTCAGATGTGACTCCTCGCCTCGTCGTGCGTGTGGGCGTTAACTTGGGCGCCGCTAAACAAGATCTTAAGATTCATAAAACATCTTCTTTGTGACGGTGGTTCCGCCCATGACGCTCCTCTGGACCACCTCCTTGGTGACTTGACGGGTCAACATGCCGCTGGTCTCTGTGTGCTGGGTGGTCATCATCATCCCGTCTGTGAGGAAAGAGAAGTTGGTATCAACGGGCGGATATAAATCTACGTATCTTTTTAGGAGAGCAGGACTGAAGCTTCATTCGCACCTGAGAAGTAGGGGTCGTTGAGCATGGTGTGGGAGACGTTGGTTAGCGTGCTGACCTCTCCTGGCATCTGGAAAACCTCCCTCCTCGTCATTGATTGGCTGTTGTACTGAGACAAAGCGCCTACAGGGACGAGAGGGGGGGGGGGGGGTACAGATGTGAAGATGAAATCATCTTGAGTACATAGTTAAAGGGTGGTCATATCAATCACTTTAGAGCAAGAAATCTCCACAGTTTAGGTGTGATCATTCACAGCACACAGAGGAAAATACTGGCCTAATTTCTACAACGTTTGCTGTTGGAATTCATGGTCCCCAGAGGATGAATCTTATGGTCTTTGCCCCCCCCCCCTTAACAGTTAAGTAACCATCCTTAGGTCAAACTGTCAGTATTTTTCACATATGATAGTAAAATCCTGATTTCCATGAAAATGGCTGCAAGTATTCATGGTCCTCAGGAGATGAACCAATACGGTTTTCTCTAGTGTCAACATCAGGCCTTTACTGAATTTACTGAGCACATCCATGCCCCTGATAGGAAAGACATGTTTGTTGTGTTTTAGGACCCTATGATCTTTCCTCAAATGCCATCCTGAGGACAGAGTTCGCAATTTTAGTCCCACGACTGACGAAATCCGAAGAAAAATTCATCAGATTCATCTTACTTCCATCCTGTGACTCGATGGTGATGATTCCCTCCCTCTCGGGGCCGAAGCCCTGCGTGGTGCGAGCCTGAACTTTAAACTTGTAGGGAACGTTCTCGGTCAGGTTTGGGACGGTCAGGCTGGTCTCAGAGCTGTCGCCGTTCACCTGGAAGGAGCGCACGTCTCCTGGAGGAGGCGAGGTCAGAGAATAAAGTGCTTTTCACAACAAAGACTAAGAGGCTTATGGGAAGCTTGAAAAAAAAAGAAGAAGCTCAAACCAACTATATAAACTCCTAAAAATAAAAAAATAAAAAAGCCCCCACCTCCACCGTGCAGCTGTTCACAGGTAACTACATAGCCCAGGATGTCTCCGTTGGGTTTACGAGGTTTCTCCCAGCTTAGCTGCAGGGAATCGGGGCTCAGGGCAGTGAAGACCAGGGGGCCCGGGGCGCTGGGAGTGCTCAGAGTAAATGGCGAGCCTTCAGTGAAAGATGAGACAGACAGAATTAGAGGAGAAACATTGTACTTCCGGTGGCTGCATGAAAAAAGAAAAAAACAGAATTCAGAGAGTTCAGCAGAATCAGCACCTGGCATGGGGCTGAGGGGACTCTTGGGATCGACAGCGGACTCGATGGTGATGACCCCCTCTCTCTCTGGGCCCCAACCCTCCTGGCTCTGAGCCTTCACCTTAAATAGGTAGGAGTGGTTGGGCAGCAGGTCCTGGATGATCACAGAGTTCTCTGCTGGGTTCGTCACATTAACGCGCTTCACCTCGCCTACGGGAGAGGATGCAACGTTACGTATGAAAGTCGTTGAATGCGCAGCGTGCAGAGAACTGAACAGGATTTGGACTGCTAAAAATACACTGGCGTTTAGTATCGCGCGGCAGGCAGGCAGGCAGGGCTCATTTACCTCCGTTGAGGAGCTGATAGAGAACGCAGTAGCCCAGGATGTCTTTCTCACAGTGGGGCTCCTGCCAGCTGACTTTGAGAGCAGTGGGACCCAGAGCAGAAAACACCAGTCTGCTGGGGGTGTCCGGAACACCCGGAGAAAGTCGTGCGTCTGATGTGGCGACACAGGGAGACAAGAGTAAAAATACCGCTGCATATGATCGCTATAAATATGTGGTGTATCTCTGTTTAGACTCGGGGTATAAAGGGTGAGATCTTTAAAGAGGAGATCAGAGGGGGAGATGAGGTGGGGGGCACAGAGGCAGGAATAAAGATGACATTATGCATTATGCGTCGCACCCAGCAAACACATCCCGTGCTTCATGCTCGTATGCCGCAGACTTACCCTGGAGCACCCTGTCCAGGTTATACAGGGCTTCGTTGACGTCTGAAGACTGGGTCCTGGCCCTCGGACCCTGAGACAGGCTGTAGCTGAACTGGCTCTGAGAGCTGCTCTGCATCCCAGTGTAGCCGAACCCACCTGATGGCGCATTGAGCGAGGGAGGGCAAAGGAGGAGGGCGAAAGGGATGGTAATGAGGAGAGGTACGGGGGAAAAAAACGAGGGAAATAGCAGAGGAGGAGGGGGGAGGAGGGCAGGTAGGGAGTGAAGTAAATAAAGATATACACAAGAGGTGAAAGTAGCGCAAAGTAGAGACAAGGGGAGGGAGGGAGAAACAGCGATAGTCAGCATAGCACCTGCAAAGTGTGCAGCCAACAGCCCCAACCCTGCTAACCGACGTCCAAGCCTTTGGCCTCATGCGCCTGCACAGTTTACCTGCCGAGGCATCTCGAATCTTGCACTCCAGAGTAAAATCAAAGAAAACTGCCTTTACGTTCACTCTGGAATAAATCCAAACCACTGCTGGGGTTTCAAGCCTCACCTAGGTCTGGGAACTTGCTTGGCACATCTCCCATGACGATGGAGTCCCGGATGTTTTCATCTGTGTAACCCCTGTTCTCTGAGCGCTTCCTCATGATGACCTCAGATGTGTGCACTCCTCCGATCATGTCCTGCCTGCGAGAGCCTCCTACAAAAAGAGAAAGATAAAGACAAAGCATATCTTAATATATATATATATATATATATATATATATATATACACATTTTCCTGACGCAATTACTGGCGTCCATCTTACCTGGTCCAGACATGTAGGTGGTGGTTGTTTCTGTGGTGAAGGAGCCGCCCGCCCCTCTGTAGTTTGAGCTCAGAGTGGACATAGGAGAGGATGATGTCGACAGGTTGCGGGTCGCTGATCCCCCTGGGAAAAGGAAGTTCTGGTCCCACTTCCCGTTCATCGCGTAATCTATGAAACACCACAACAGGAGCCAGAATTGTCAACAGACGGAACATAGAAAATGTAGCAGGTAGCATTCAAGCCTTCTGACATTGATTGGGGCGACTCAGTGCCACTGATGTCAAGCTCCCGAAAACCAGGCTCAGCCAATCTATAGAGGGAAGCACCAGCAGTTTCAGACCTGCAGCTCCAGTCGTACTTGTGCCACCTACGGGTTACAGGAACAGCAACAGCGGCTTAGACTGGCAGATGTGCGCCATCTACTGGCAAGGCAGTGAGTGTTACAAGTTTTTTTTCTTTTTGGAGATTATCAAAACTTTACGCTCGGCTCTGTCGTGGGACAGCTAACATTTGGCAAATGTAACGTCTAGTCTATAGCCACTACTACACTACAACTAAACGCTAACGCCAGCATGCTAGCATGCTCACAATGACAATGGTAACGCGCTGATATGGAGCGGGGATAATGTTTCCCATGTTCATCATGTTAGCATGTTAGTGAGCTGAAACGTCATCAATAGCAATAGCTTTGCAAAGCCTGAGCTGCATACAAAGTGCAGCTCAGGCTGGACCACATATAATGGCAAGTCATCCAATATTTGTCATTAGGATTAATAGCATTGGTAATAATAATGATGCAGCTGTAACATCATTTCCTGCAAGTGGCACACAAGTGGTAATATTGCAGTAGCTTGAGCTGTCTTCACCTGTAGGTGGCGACATGTCTTCATCTGCAAATCTGAACCGCTGCTGCTATTACTTTGGCATGTGGAAAACTGGTCTAATACCGACTGAACAGCTCCCCTTGTGGACAATCTGCAGCGTGCAAAATGTGAATAAGTGATTTTCTTTTTTTTTTTTACAAACCAGTTTCATGAGGTGCTTTGCATCTAAAAAGGCACATCAGAAGATGAAAACAAACACAGCTGCAAGAAAAAAACAATTAACAGCTGAGGAAAGGCGTCATCATTGAAACTGCCCTGCAGAGAGAGAGAGATGAGACTGTATTTCATTAAGAAGCCATTATATCCATACAGCCGCACAGTAACACACACACCCGACAAGCTGATTCAGATCACTACCTCCCCAGTGGGATGGAGAGAGGACAGACAGAGACGGGCACCGGGAAAAGCCTGCCCCCGATCATCAACTGGAGGCGGGGCAGTTGATGCCAGTGCTCTTCTCTGGGCAGGTGGCGGGAGGATAGATGGGACAGGCGCCAACTAGGGGCAAGGGGGACAAGGACTGAAGCCCGAATTTGAATGACTGAACAAATGTTGATATTTCTGACAGGGTCAAATCACGAAGGCAGAGAGAGACGTCGGAGGCCCCTGCCGGGCACCTGCACTGGCCGTGCATAATAGCTGGCATGCTAGCTGTCTGTCTGTCTATCTGCGGGTCTAATGGAGTGGTCTTCACCTGGCAGGCGTGATTGGGTGTAGCTGGGGCGGGGGCCCTCATCTGAGCTCGCCTCTGTGTCTGTGCTCAGCCGACTGGGGATGACGTCCACTCGCTTTTTCCACGACACCTTACGGAGATCCAGGTTGGACCCCACCAGCTTGACAAATTTCCAGCCTTGTATTTGGGGTCATAGGGGGAGAAGCAAGCAGGCCAAGGATAGATTTGTAGCGAAGAAGTATCAATGGTGGGTTTTACAATACATCACTTTACAAAAAAGCTATAAAACACATAAAGGGAATTACATATATATATATATATAAATATATAGGATTATGTCACAGAGGTCCAGATTGTCTTGGAGGCGAGGAGCAACATCAGGATTAACTTCCAGGGAAAACTGACGAAGAGCACGAAAAACGGCTGCAGAGAGCAGGAGAGTGACAGCAGATTTAATGAGCGAAGGCCTTGCGGTTTGTGATCGTAAAGCACTTCTATTGCAGATAATATGGGGGATGCATTGGAAGCAGATTTAGCTGCTGCCTGGCTGGGGCGTTGCCTACGGGGAAAAATGCCCGTCAGATAGATTCAAAAAAACAAAAAAGGGCAGAGCCACGAGAATGATGCTACCTCTGAGCTTCACAACTCTTGCAGCTCGCCCTTACAATGTCACTCTTGTAAAATGAGGAAAGAATATTGATGTCACACAGGGAAACGGAGGGAAAAAAAGAGGAAGAGGCCTTCTCATCCTGATTGATTCGAGAGGAGCCTCACAAGCGCAAATCTCCCCTCTCCTTCTGACAGGGCAATGACACCACAGCACACGTTGCATAAACATTGAGGTTGAACCCTACACACATTACAAGAACAAAGATGCCTGGGAAGCACTGAGAATGTGGACTTAAATAATTGGATCCATATTACACTCATCTTTCCAGGGCCAAATATGCATCGGAATAGAACACTTGCACAATGAGTTGACACTGTCAGCTGTTGTGAGCAGCTTGTGGTTTTGGCTCTGGGTACCCACCATCACCAGAGACGCTGGGTGTCTTGGAGCCTGCGGGGGACTTCAGCACCTCATTGCTGTACATCAGGTAGCCGTCATACTCGTCTCCTGCCTCTGCGTCAACAATAGGGATATCTGGAATGATGGGAACTGGGGACAGAAAGAGAGGGGAATGGATCTCTTTTCGAGGAAGTACAGATTTACCCGTTGTGTGATCTAGAGGTGGGTTTGCCCCTCAACTTACTGGACAGAGGTCTGGCAGGCTGTGACGCCAGGTTGATGGTGGCATCTCGGTAGGGGCCCCAGCCCACGCTGTTCTTGGCCCGCACCTTGTACTGGTATGTCTGGGCATTCTGGAGGTTCTCGATCAACAGCATTCGCTTCTTTGGGTTGTCGATCTTTACTTTCTTAGCAGCGCCCACTGGCTCTGTGAGACAAGTATTGGGAAATGATGAAAATGACATCACGCAAACATTTGTACGGTATTTCCTTTTCTTTCTTTTTTTTCAGGTGGGTGGCTCTTACTCAGTTCATCATCGATGGGCGTGTAGATGACCTCGTAAGCCGTAATGTTGCCGTTGGTCTCTGCGGGCTCTGCCCAGCTGATCTGAGTGACTGTTGGACTGATGACGTTAAAGGCCAGGCGTCCAGGTTCACCGGGCACTGGAGAAAAACAGGACAGGAACAGCTCAAAAGCAGCATAGTTGTTCAAGATCTACTCATCACTAAATTAAAACAGGTTACACACACACACACACACACACACACACAGTAGTTGTTGAGAGATTAGTTGTTACTCAATATTGACACTGCATGGTGTAACTGTGGTGTAGCTAACTGAGTTCACTGACAAAACTTAAGTTAGCTTAAGTGAACTGTAAAGTTACGCAACATACCTCAAATTACAAAATGTTAATGTTTGACTAAATGACCAATCAGCTACGTTAGCATAATTGGATATTTCCCACTTATTCTAAACTGCATATAACTAAATATGAACGTCATGCTACTGCTCGTGATGCTACAGTGACTTCATGTCTACACGGCCAGCACTCCAGATGTTTCCTAGCAACTAATTTAGACATTACCAAGGGACAAGGCTGTCCAACTGTAGCGAAGACATTTCATATGTTTTAATGGTGAAACCCAGTTTAGTAAATCACTAGTTTGAAATTGGCTCGTTGTTAGAAAGAACATTATGTACAAACAACCCAAGATTAAATCACGCAAAAAAAACGTGAAAATTCTCTCGACAAGAAATCTTGTTGAAACCAGTTACATCTGCTTGTATCTCCTACAGAGCCTTTCATGAACAGCAGTTAACTGAATTCTCAGTAATTACCATCCTCCAGTGTTTGACAGGCAACAGTTTCTGTATCGTAGCCATCTCCCATTGCGTTGTAGCCGCACACCCGCATCTCATAGTCACAAAAGGGGTAGAGGTTGGTCAAGTCAGCCTGAGGAGTCTTCACGTCTAAGACCTGGGCATCCTTCTCTGGGTCGCCATAGATCCAATACTTTACCTAAAAAGCACAAGGAAACAAAAGATACAGCATTTGAGAGATACAGCGTCTGTTGTAGATGATGCGGGTTAACTCAAGTTGAAGCTTCTCAACACGATGTACCTTGTAACCCAAGGGGTTACCGGGCGGTGGGTCCCAGTTGAGGCGGATGCTTCTAGGTCCCGTTGCTTTGGCTTTAGGGTTTGCTGGGGATTGAAGATGACCACTAGGGGAGGTGGCTTTCTGATTTATGAAGCCCTTTTGCTGCTTATATTCAATCTCTGGAGCTTTGGGAACAGCAGGAAGTGGAGAAAGTTAGAGACTGAAACAAACATTTAAATCATATAAAATCTGAAATGTCACAGTTCCAGAAACTCGAATAACAAATGCCATCTTATGTCATCTTTGGTTCCATGTTTTTGCGGCAAATGACAACTGTCTTCCCCATTGTGTCTTACCTTCGTTAGTGACGTTGACAAGGGTGGTCTTCCTCTCTCCGATGGAGGTGTTGCTACTTGGGTCCCACAGCTCCAGTTGGAAGGTCTCTGGCTGTATTGGGCCAGGGTGGGCCTTCGGGTCGATCACTATGTTCTTCTCCGTCTCTCCAGGACCAAACTTTAGTGGGCCGGATAACTCAAAGCGCTGGGCCTTCTTGGTGCGCCACTTCACTGTGGCGGGGCTGTCATGGTTGCGAGTGCGGACCACAGGGATGGTGTAGGTTGGGTGAGACGTGCTGAAGTTCTGGGTGCCCTTTTTGAACATTACCACACTGGGCTCTGGATAAAATAAGAAAATGGGAAGGAAGAGAAGCAACCTTAGCAATCAGTGCTTTGGCTGGGAGGAAGACACACTGGTATAAAGACGTCCTTTCACCTGGTTGGTCGGCAATGGTGACAGTAGTTCTCGGGTAGCGTCCCAGCTTGGCACCCTGCCGTGGGTTACTGAGATCCATGACAAACTGCTTGACCTGTTTGTCTTCCAGGAGGCCATCTTTCTCGCTCAGCTCCAGCAGACGAACAGGCACTGTTTTCTGGGTCTCACCAGGACCGTAGGTCAGGTCTCCCTCCACTGTTATATAGTCCTATGTGTTAAAATACATAGGAGGAACAGGTTAGGAACACAGCCCTGCTGCAGACCTATATAACATAACCCACAACTGTTGGTAACAACCCCAAATGTTTTGTGCGTATAAGGACACCAAGTTAAATTTAGGGCAGTGCATCAGTACACTGCCATTAGCTCACCTTCTTATCCTTGGCTGTGAGGTCCCGTGTGCGATAGGTGACCTGTGTGCGTCCATCTTCTATGATCTCTCTGCTGATTGGGATGTTGGCCAACCCGTCCTGCCTGCTGTAGGTGTAGGCCGGCTGGAGGAACGAGAAGACACTGGTGGCTGGCGAAGAGGAAGGAGAGAATCCATTAGAGCAACCCAAAAGTGAAGATCATACACTTGCACTTTAGTCCAGGTGACAGGAGCTCTGATAGAGTTGATCGTCTCATTTTCTTGGAATCCAAAAGTGCATATCTATAAAATCTGAGATTTCTCACCATGCTCTTTGATGATGGTGATGTTGACCAAACGTTTCCCAATCTCAGCAATGCCCAGTGGCACATCCACGGCCTCTACCTGCAGCTGCTTCTTGTCATCGTCTTCATCCTTGACAAAGAGCGGCACATGAACGTCCACGGACTCCACGCCTTCTTGGAACTCTATGGCTCCCGCAGCCTCTGCAGAGCAAGGGCAAATATGGCAGGTCTGATAAAGATATACGCTGCTCAGTAGAGCGAGTGATCGGTTTAACTTCGTTACAAGCCGTGAATTCTCATTTCAACCACACACACACAAATAGTTAACACACACCTCTGTCTGTCGCCACAGTGTAGTAGCCGGGCACTACTTTGAGGTCGTGGAAGTTTCCGGACTGGACATTTTTCTCAGTGAGTTTGACAATATCGGGGTAGCTGCCGCGAGGAGCAGACAAGATGGTGTCCATGATGGCATAGTCCTGCCTGAAGAGCACAGGAGGGGCAAAGAAGTCAGACACGCGTGACCTTCGGGTCCTTCAAATAGACAATGCACTCTGGTGTTTGTACGAAACGGGATGTTACCTTTTTCCGGCATTTCTCTGCATTCTGCAAGAAACCGAAACAGGTATCAGTTGAGTGAGAGGCCGGACATTTCATTTGCATTTTTATTTTGATTACGGGAATATGACGAAAAACGTATCTTACAAAAACAGGTATCATCTTACCTAAATGAGGTCTTTTGCACCTTCTGGGCCCCGGGAATCTGCTTGTACACCTCATTTAGCTGGATGGAGGAAAATACAGCACTCAGCACTCACAGTCATCATTCATGCACTTGCACATGCGCCCGCGGACAAACAAAAACACACTCACGTTATCGGCCACTTCCTTGCGGAGCTGTTCGGCGTCTCTGGACTCGGGGCGAGACAGGTTCTCAGAGAACAACCTGTTTAGCCGGAGGGAGGTCGGGAACTGGACTACAAGGGGAAAGAGGAGCCATGAGAAGAAAGCAAACAGAGGTTAGAGTTCCAACATCCAACATCTGCTGTGCCCCGGACGTCTTTAGCCTGACATGCACTAGATCAGTTTATTGTTGCTGCCACATCTGATCACTCACTGATCTCTTTAGGGTTGGGCTTTATCAGAGCCTGCGGGTGATTGGGTCCTCGGTGTACGTTATCAGTGACCTTCCAGCGTACCACATCGGTTCCTTTGGGTGGGCCGGTCCTCACCATCGGTGTGTCCAGATGGTCTGAGGTGAGCAGAGACTGGCGGAGCAAATACTCATCTTCCTTGAAGCCAACCATGCGACCTGGGGAGAACACAACGTAAGGTGGCTCATGGTCGACGTGGTCCAGGTGGGAGGATTTCAAGCAATACCGTCACGTGTAACATAACAAAATGTCTCACCTCTCCTACAGCAAGGCAGCAGGGCAAGACAGCTCTGTGTCAAGAGAAGACAGGTGGCATTACTTTCACTGAGACTTAGAAACATGAATGCTTATGGGTGTAAATGTGAGCGTTCATACCTGGCAGCAGGTTTTGCAGCAGGCGCAGTATTTCCAACAGCAGAGCAGCAGAAGCGCCAGCAGTAACAAGAGGAACAAGAGGAGCGGGAGCAACCACAAGAGGCTGGCGGGCGGACAATCTGAAGGTCCATCGCAAAAAAAGTAGATACAATTAGAATCATACAGAGATTTAACTGGAGTAAAGAAAAGTGCTCACATCACTCCTGTTCTAAAGCCATTGTCCCGGACAGCGAGCACTGTTTAATTCCAGCGGTGTCCAGCCATGCATACAGTTTTGACTTTAACTGACCAGGTATTAAGATATCTGCCTCCACCCCAATACAATGGAGGCGAAGGCGGGGGGATTTTGTTTGTGGTGCTCACATCTTCAAAAAATTACAATTAAAACATGAACTCATGGTACTCTGAAATATCTGCACATCTCATCTGTATGGCTACCCACTACAGGTGAGTGAGAGAATACTTTCTTTTGCAATTATGGTGCACCTTCCCTTTGAGATCCTGGTACATGTCTACAAACATACTGCTGTTTTGTTGAGAGAACGGAACATATGTGACGCGTATCCAACCTGCAGCTCACCTTTCTTTTTAAGCACTTGAACCTCCAGGTCTTTAACTTTCGGGTCTTTGGGGTCTTCGACAGTGTAGTGGTACGTGCAGTCGTCCTCCTTATCGCGGAAACTGCATGAATCGAGCACCTTCTCCGCTGAAAACACACACATACGTGCACGTATGAACTATTACTAAGTGTTTGCAGGCATCATCATCATTACGACCGAAAATAAGGCGGCATGTATGTGCAGAGTGTATCTGGATAATTAATTATTCAATGAAAAGCATCATCACGGTCGTTTTGCTCCTCTTATATGCACTTACATTCTTTGAGTTCATCCACCATGACAATTTTGAAGGGGCACTTGTCACACTCCTCTTTCTGTTTCTTGTCTCCCGTCTTCCAGGCCTGACACTGGACGCAACTCCTCATAGCCTCACACACTCCGAACTGAGCCTAGACAGGACACACACACACACACACACACAAAGACTATACAGACTATACAGAAACACTAACTACACGACTACAAATTGAGGCATAAACACACGTATTTATAAATTACATCCACACACCTGGAAGTTTGGCTCACAGGTTGAAGTCATCTCCATGCCGGACTTTGGACACTTGCAGCGGCCGCACACACACTTCCCTCGCCCATTGCAGACACCCTGGTTGCAGATAAAGACACAGTCAGGCACTGGCTGACACGTAAGGTTGACACAATAGCCCCTCATCTGCAAACCAAAAAGTGCTGGCTCTACTCACGCCCTTGCTGTCCAGACAGGTCTGGTTGCTCTGGGGACACTCGCAGGCGTTGCCCTCCCAGCCCATGGTGCACGCGCACCGACCCATAACGCAAGAGCCGCGGTCTGATGAGAGAAGGAGGATTTAACCGTTTTATCCATGTGCTGAGTGGTGTGTGCGTGAAAATCAATTTAAAACCTGCAATAGCTAGCTAATTGCTAACTGTCCGTCTGCTGTTTGGTGCTGGGCAGGTAGTGTGCTGTGGGTTTATCAGAGCGCTTTAGTTTGATTTACTCACTGAACTGTGTGTGTCCTTTTACTCTTATTACTGATAGTATTAAATATTAGGTTTCTATCAATGAAACTAAATATAATTTTAAGTAGGGGTGTTGCGTTAATAATTTTTATAGCATTTCTGATGTGATGTGAGAAATGTGAAATTGTGATGGAAAGCGTGACAGCCAGTTTCATCACAATGTGTCATGTGCTAGATTGATACATGCATGATTATGTATGTATATAATTAGCACAATAAAGCCATGCAAAGAGACAGTATGTGAAAGTACAGGGTGCTGGGCGGTGATAGTGACATCATACACGTGCACAAGCCCTTGATTCAACAACCCCAACCGCGTTGTACCGTTGCAGAGGAAGCCTCCGTATCTTTGACACTGGGTCTTGTCGTACTGACAGTAGGGCCCTTCAAACTGATTTGGGTTGTAGCAGACGCAGGTTCCACACTCCATGCAGTCTCCACGGCCTGAACAGGGTTCCTCTGTGCTTGAAGCTTTACACTGGTTGGTGTCTTGAGCTGAAGCACTTGCTGAGCAGTTGCAGAATGTACTCAGCCTGAAGAGAGACACATGGACAAAGACTTTATTGAACCCAGAGGCCTGAAACAGACCATAACCAATGTAAAAAAAATATGGTATGTTTTATTCTAAATAAGAATGAATGATTAATGTCTCACCAGCCATCATAGCACCGACACTTCCCGCACACCAGGTCTCCGTTGCCGTGGCATCTGGCTGCTTTAGGGATGGACGTCTGGAGGAGGGATAAAAGAGACACTGGGATGAGTCTGCCATAAAGAAGTGTGAGAGAGTGACTTCATCTCGACTTCATGTGCACTTCAGTGTTGAACTGCGTGTTTACCTTCTCACAGTCGCAGGTCGGACACAGGACCGAAGCCTTAACGTTGACGGCAGCGTTGAAGGTCGTAGGTTTGACTCTCATTGTCCCCTCTTTTATGTCCGGGTCCGTCTGACAGACGGGCTTCTCATTGACCATTTGCTGGGCTCTGAGCCACATCTTGAACTTGCCCTGGAGGACACACACACACACACAGACACACAGACACACACACGTTAGAGCAGCGTGTGCCCACTAAGCATTTAGCTGTATGAGTCAAGTTAGGACAATAATGCTAAATACTAAATAGCCTGTAATACCATAAAAACTGATTTTAGTCATTAGTTTAATTATCCAATTTGAAAACATTTGATTGACGTAATGTAAAGTAATCCTAACAAAAATTACAATTTTGGTGATAAACTGAATCCCTCTCATTTTTGGCAACAAAATGATTTGAGGGAACATATAATTTACAGCAGCAAGATTTCTACAGAAATGTGACCGTAAAAGATATGCCATGTATCTATGTATCTGCTTATAATTCCAGGGGGTACTTGAGGTACTTTATTTGTATTTTTTGTAGGTCCTTTTTTAAATTTCCATTTGACAGGTTAGGTTTTATTAAAGTGTGCCTTAAATATGTGTCACAGTACAGTGCAAAGTCTTACTTGTCAAAAAAAGGGAGTGAAGTGTATGGATTATATGTAATTCGAATTATGAAAATCCCATTGTTGCCAATAAGAAAGACAATGGCAAAAATGAATACATTGGTTGTAAGCACAAAATATCATTCTTAGTAAGGATCAGCTTGTAAAAACCAACATTTGGCCTTCTAAATCCATGAATGTATGTTTGTGTGTTTAAACAGTTGTTTCCGTCTTCTTCTTACTATCGCTCCAGGCTTGAAATCAAAGGCCCCGTATTCTGCAACGCTTCCACTGGTGTGCAAGAGCTGTGCCTCGAAAGCCTTGGGTTTCTCCTCCACACGGATGCTCATCTTAGAACGGATATTCTGTGAGGATATCAGCGAACAGACATTTGACTCAACAACATGCAAAAAGCTAGAAAAAAGATACTCTTTCAACGTGACGATTGTCAGAAGAGGGGGCGTTTTACCTCGAAGGCAATCTCCATGACTTGCAGGATATTGGATGAGTCTTCTTGCAGCAGACCAACCTCAGCGATGGGGAAATACTCTTGGAGTTTCTACACGAGAGACGCACACACAATACAAAAAACGAATAAATCCATAACCGCCATGTTTCAGGAGCACAACTTCAATGAAAGCCCACCGACCTTGTAGTACGTGTAGGAGTGGTTGGTGACAGCAAAGACAGGAATGATGTTGTGCTCGCCCAGCACACTGATCAGTGTGGGTATTGAGGGGTAATCCTGGTGTATATCCTCTGTGTATCTGTCGTCTTCGTTCAGGTGGCAGACCCTGTCGTTGCGCGGCAGGATGCCTGACAGCACGTTGGCACCGTCGGCCTCGTAGTGGAAGGCTGACTCGGTGGAGAACACCAGGAGATGCGTGCTGTGTTTGCGCCAGCCGATCTTATCCTGGAATGGGAATAGCAATAGAATGGGAGCAGAGGACATCGTGGTTAGTAGAGAACAAGGATATGTAGGTTAAAGAAATTAAAAGATCCAACTTCTGCAGGGCAGATACCATTGTGGCCAAATGTCACAATTATTATTATTGACATATTGAATTTCCCTTCATTCTCAAGATTCTTAAAAATGCAATAGCTAATCTTTTAGTCACTTGGGGGCAGCGGAGACAAGCTGTGAACACAGCTGTGATATATTACTAACTTTTATGTTGACATGGGGAACAGTTTTCTCCACATCCATCAGATACAGAGCAATATCATTCATATGGAGTCTTTTTTGTGTCCAGCTGATGAATGCGAATCCAACATGGTCTGTTTTGGTTTCCCCTAACTCTTTAGGAAAATACATGACTTTTTGGCTACCAAATGCTCCACTGTGTTCACCAGCTAGTTGCTAACTTGGCAGGTAGTGTGGTTTTTTTAGAGCTTTTTTAATGAAGACAGCTGTCTGCTGTGTCGGAAAACCCTATCAGAGTGAGACTGAATCAAAACAGTAAAGTTGAGAGCTGAAAGACGCTAAAAAGCTAAAAACAAAACAAAACAAAAGGGTTACAGCCACTTTAAAGAGAAGACAAGTCATTAGGAAACTAACTTCTTCTGCTTCTTCTTAATTTTGATCGAACCACTGAAATTTTTTTTCAGTGACATGCACCAGTAGTCATAACGTCAGTGAACTCACTACACAGCAATATGTACCCATTAGTTAACATTAGCTACCATAAGCTATACCAGACACCAGGCTGCAGTAACAAAACCACTGAGTGTACTGAATCGAGCAAAGGTGCGTTTTATTCCATAATTATTTCATTTGTTGTATGATTTTCTTTCAAATGTTATACGGTCTGCCTTTAACAGAGAATTAAAGGCAGGTTTTAGCCTTTGTTTTCTGAGAGAGGTATGAGGGACATTTCTGGACCTGGAATTTAAACTCACAAGTGCCTGGTCACAAGCCAAGAGCAACAATCTGTTTTGTATTTAGTATTCTTACTAACCCCACAAACTGCAGCCTGCAATATGGCATCAAAACCTCCTTCAGGAGCGTCCAGGTTGCCAGATATCCTCTCCTTCTGGAGCTCACTGGTGAAGAAATCCAAGTCATTGGTCAGCTTGATGACATTTTCAAAAGAGAACGGAGGGTCGCTGTTGGGCCATGGCTGTTTCAGTCTGTGGAAGGAGGACAGGCACAAGAGAGGAAGGCAAAGAGGAAATGGCATTTAGGTTACAGTACTGTATGTATGTGCTTAACTGTCTCCAATATGTTCGTGTCACATTTTCTCTCTTACTTGGAGGGTCTCATGTCAGTCTGGGGCTCAATCACTTTGTCAACAAACTTTCCAAACCCGATGGTGTAGTCTTCTGACAGCTTCTCCACCAGCGTAGCTATAGAGAACACATTAACCATCAGTATTACCGCGACAACTTACTCGACAGTCAGCATTACGGCACATCGCAGACACAAAGATGCTCACCCAGCTCTTTGCCCATCCTCTTCAAGTTGTCCAAATCGTCAGCCATGGAGTTGGAGAAGTCCATAAGAATATAAAGGTCCAGAGGGCCTTTGGTTGGAGCAAACACCTCCACGTCCACCAGCTTCTCCTCTCCTGGCAGAAAGGTCATGCTCATCTGCTGCGGAGACACTTGAGACTGCTGTTTGCTGATGTTGATTTTTTGCATCTGAGCAGTGAAAGGAAGCACAAGGGGGGAAAAAACGGAGGGAAAGATGAGATCGCATATGACTAGAGAATTGTGGAATGATTGGAGGAGAAATGGGAGTGATGAAGACTTACCCTCTCTATCATCATACTGCTTTGAGCTGTGATTACAGCCGCAGAGCTGCAGCCATGGGCCAGTATGTTCTCGTACAGGTCACAGCGAGGGCCATTAAAGGTCTGAGGGAACAGGAAGTTCCATCAGCGACTTCTGTGTTTTTGACATGAACTTGCAGAGTCTTCATATAACAATCATTTGTGTTTCGTGCAAATCATAAATTGAGCCTGAAGATGGTAGCAAACTCCATCTGCTAATTAATTTTCTTTTTTGGTCAAATTATAGAATTTGTCTTCCTAACCGCTGTATTATTTCTTTTGCAATTTTTAGATGTTAAATCATTTTATAAAGCAAATCATTTAGAATTTTGGGATTTGGGGAAAAAAAAAGTTTTCTGGACTGAATGCAGTCCATGCGGTACACATTAGCAAAGTACTTAGCTACCATCCAAAACTCAAAGTACTAATCAAGTACATGATATGCTAAAAAGAGCAATGTTTCTCCCTGAGGAATGCCGCAGCCCTAATGATTTCTCTCGGGATCGACAGTCAAGTGTTTTCTTTCAATCCAGTTCTTTTATACTCCTGCGGTTTTCTGCTCTCACCTCTTCGGGGCAATAGGCGCAGCCCTTCATGGCCTGCAGGCATTCGGAGCAGGTCTTGGCCCTGGAAGCGAAGCAGGAGTTCTCTGCAGGCGGAGGGAGAGGCAACAGAGTAAGAATCAAACCTGAGAAACATAGCTAGAATACCTCCAGTAAAACGAAACACGACGTCTTCCTTCCTCCTTATGGTGTTCAAAATGAAACCAAGAAGCAGTAATACAGTACAGTGATACAGTAATAAAAAAAGTAGATAAAATAAAATATTAAAAAAGCCCTGATCTTTGTGAGATAAATCTTCAATAATTAAAAAAATCATATACTGTATACACTGTATATTATATATTTTACTGTGTGCCATACACTCCTCTGCAGTTTAGGGCTGCATCAAACTATTATTCAAATTATTAATGAATATGTCTAGTATGTTATTGGTTAATCGATTAATCTTTTAGTTGATATAATGACATAAATTAGTAAGAAATCGATTCACAATTTCCCCAAGGTTCAAGGTGACTTCTTCAATTGTGAAAAAACCCAGAAATATTGAATTTTTAATAATATAAATCCAAGATAATCAGCTAATCCCTACGTTTCAGAGACTTGATACATTACTACAATAGTTGTTGACCCATTTACTGTCAATAATCGCTAAACCTCTGTTTCACGATTTCAGTGACCCACTTAGCATTTAGCTAAAATGTCAAGACAACCCTCTTAACGTTGAAAAGAAGCTTCTGAAACTAAAAATATGGTAAGACGTCGATAGCCAACTATCTTTTTCGGCTACCACCTGCACACAAAATAACATAAATGACTTGTAGTGAAATCAAATCACAGATTATGACTCGGAGCTTCCTCACCTTCAGCATAACAGCAGGTCAGCAGGACGGCTAGAAGCCCAAGCCCCACTGAGAGATGTAATGTCCATCTCCCCATCTCCTTCCTGCAACAGAAACACAAATAAATGCATTCACACGTGCACGTGTGCAACGCAGCTAAAATCCACTGTTAAAGAGAGAGACAGAGAGAAAAGAGAAGAGGCAGAGAGAAAGACTTTTACCGCCTGGTGATACCTCTGCAGACTAAGGTGTAACTTGAACCACTTGTACTTTCCCTCCGTCAAGCCCTGGAGAAAGTGAATAAGCCCAGACACTCCCCTTACCTTTTCTTACTGCTAACTGAGAGCGGTTCAAAACAGGAAGACACTTTCAGAGAATAACAGCATGAGCAGACTTTAACAGTTTTCCTCTTCTAAAAATAACAAACTTTTGTTCTGAAAAAACATAAACATTCGTCTTCTAACTCAATATAGGCATAAATAGTAAGTCTGTTCACCCAAATTACATGTACAGAATATTTTCTGGTATCTCGTGGTATCTAGCCATGCAGATGGTTTTGGTGCTCAGGTTTTGAGATTTCTGCCAACACCCCAAAACAATGGAGGTAAACGGAACCGTAGCTGTCCAATGAAAACGCTGTCAAACTACTTTCTACAGAAGAAGTAGTCATTTTGAGAACTGCTGACATAAAGGTCTGTAGATTGCGCAGTAATGGTGGTCTCTGATTGTGGAAATAGATGTTGTTTTGAGCACCAGGCACAAAAGTCCATTCACCTCCATTATACTGGGGAGGAAGCAGAAATCTCAAAGGCTGATATCTCAAAACCTGGGGAAGAAAACTGAGACTGAGTAATTTGGGTGAAACAACCCTTTTTTAATCCTATTCTCCAATTATAATATGAACACGCTTTTCATACCCGGACATAGGTAGCTAGGTGATGCCATTCATACAGGCTTTAATTGCTAATTTGAGACAAATACTGCAAAGTGCCAGATAAGGCATGATGAAACGTGATGATGATGAGGAATTACGACAGGAAGGGACCAATACAGGGTGGGACCAGGAAATATTCCGGGCAGAATGCTGCGTAGACTCTTCACATCAAAACCACTTTACAATTTGATGCAGGAATCTTGGATAGAGAACAATCTGATACACAGGAAGCCGCAAACGCGATCTCCACTAAAGACAGGAGGTGGAGAGTGAACAAAGGGCACTATGTGGCATGAAATGTTTCAGTAATTGTCTCAGTGGGCAGATAACTGAATACTGTACGTGCCACCACAGCACAGACACACACACACAAAAAAAAAGATCCGAAGGTTTACAACTCTGAGAAGGAATTTCTCCTTGAGGCGAGAGAATGACCTGTCCAAGTTTAAAAACACAGGCTGAAAAGACATGGGAAAGGCACCTTAGCACCTCACTGTGAGCTGACTACAGGTGTGTGTGTGTGTGTGTGTGTGAGTTCATGCCATGAGGTGTCACATAAATCACTGTCCAGAGAGGGGTCAAGGGGGAAAAAAAAAAACACAGAACAGACCAGCTTCTATCCTCCAAAACTTGACCATTAGTCACAGAATAGAGTAGAGAATAAGCACTTCTGTGTGTGTGTGTGTGTGTGTGTGTGTGTGTGTGTGTGTGTTTTTTTTTTCTTCCTCCCCCTCAGACAAAGCCAAAGGCACGCAGGCGTTTATGACACTCACAATAAACCGGGAGACACAAATTACAGCTTCCAGGAGACAGAAAATAGAACTGAGTCATTCATGCTGCTTTTTCTTTGGTCTGAATGACTCCGTGGCACAGAAAGCGAGTTCCAAGGCGCAGTTGTCGTCTCTCAACAACATGCCTGCCAGGTGAACATACCACCGCTCATGACATCATCAGTCAGGGGCTGGGGTCTTTAGGGGTCATGCTCGGGGGCCTGCCCTTGACAGCGAGAGCTAACTCACAACTACACACACCTGGAAAACCCCAGCCTTTGAAGCTAGCACTGCCATTCCACCTTAAAAAAAAAAAAGAAAAAAAAAAAGCCCCAAACAACGCAAAGCAACCTAATACAGCAGGTCTTGAACGTCTGAATCACCAGGCGACATAAACACTGGGAATTCTCTCTGTGCCATTTGCTCCGATCCAGCTTCTTCCACCTGTGCTGCTTTGTAGTCTGTGCTTTGATATGGGCAGTCACGCAGAAGCACACACCAAAAAAAAAAAAAAAAAAAAAAGATTCAAGAGAAAATAACCACTAAGCTCAATCCAAATATGTCCAGAGCTCAGCCTTCAGTCTTGCATGCAATTCCAAAACCACATGCTGAGATATAAAGTTACATAACGGACACTTTACAGCCATTCACCTCGCTCAAAAAAGTCACACAACTATGACATAATGACAATCTGTACATTTTGCCGGGCTGAGGGGAGCACGATTTAGCGAAGGTGAAGGACACCGAAAACAACAGAGCCATTGGGAAATTTATGACTGGATACAAAGAGACTACTGATCAAACAAACCTCTTACTGCACTCTCGCCCAGTCCAAGTCCAAAAGTCCAACAACAAATAAGAAAAAAAAACTAATCCCTTTTTGCTTTGTTTGACCCAAGAGTTTGGGAGTGAAGTTTGTATCCAACCTGTGAAAAAAAAAAGTCCTTGTGTCCTGTTCAAAGTTCCAAAAAGAAGAGATGGACAGACTTTTTGTTTCTTTTCTGTCTTTTGTTTCTTCGTTCCTGTACAGTCCGGTCTGGTCAAATATTGACTTCGAGTGTGTGGGTGTGCTTGTGTGTCTCCGCGTGTGGGAAAGAGTTTCTAAGTGTGTATGCGCGAGAGATATGAGAGACAGGGAGACTCAAGGCAACTGAGTGAATAAGACTGTGTGTGCTGCGACTTGATCTCTCCTTTAGCTTCTGCGCACGCACACACGCACACACACACACCCACACACACACTCTCCCTTCCCTGTCCAGGTGAGTAGCTGTGACGGAGGGGGTTAACTCCCTTCCTGTAGATCTATTTCTTCCCCACCCTGTTAGAAATGAAAAGCTCCACACCTCTGTGTGTCAAGGCCCCCTCCCTGCTGCATTCCACCCCAGCTCACCTGTGTGGGCTTGAGAGTGGGTAGCCAGGCCCCTCCCCTCCCTCCGTGGCCTCCTCCCAGGCTCTTGGGAGTGGCACACAGAGCAGAACCCTGCCTGCAGGCTATGGGAAACGGCTTTGTGACTCTTGTGTTTACACAATCGGGTGCTCACACTAACGGGCACATTTTCTACTTGTCAAATATGTGATATGAACATTATGATTGCCTTTTTTTTTCCTGGAGGTGAAGCCACGTCCTTTCGCTCTGTAGAAGACCAGTATGGGGATCTGCATTCCTGAGCAGAGGGACCAGGACGGCACAGTGACCCTGACACTCAATCCTAAGGCTCACCGTGTTTAATCGTGTTCCTACAGCCTTTTAAGGAGCCTACAGAGCAGACTAGATTGTGGACTAGACCGTCCCACAACTCAAGGTGCATAGGTTTAAATATCCTCTCACCATTTGGAGACAAACAAATCCTCCACCCTTAACAACAAAACAGGTCACTTGTCATTGCCTTCTAAACCAACCCTTACAAATGTTTCCTGATTTTGCATCACTTGCCTTCCAAAATGAAACTTATGGAAAATGAAATTAGGGTTTTCTAGTCGCCGCTACGGTTAAGGTTTGGTTAAAGTTTGGGCAACTAAAACCACACGGTTAAGGTTACAGACGATCGTGGTCATGGTTAAAACTAGCAATGCTGCCTGTTGATAGGAGGCGGGACGTGAACTGCAGACACTTTGTACACCCTACCATTCACCTAGACCTCCTCCTGAAACCTGCGTTTACACACTGTGATACACACATCACATGTATCGCATATTGACAGAAAAATTCTCAGAGAAGAAATGACACAACATAAGCATCCTTTCTTCTTAATCACACTTGTTTCAACAGAGTTCAGTGGTGAATTATTTCCGGTTTCCCTCTGACAACCGCTGATAACTGCTATTGTGAAACCTTTTAATGGATCCCTACCAGTCTAAAGCCAATGTGATATATTTTTGTTTTAAGGTAAAATCATCTAGTTCTAATTCAGCTAAGAAAACCTGCAGGCAGCACAGGCCCTAATCAATTTCAGTGCCTGTTAAACATATGTTCAAGTTCGGTCGTGGGATGTCTGTTTTGGAATAAGGATTATGTTTTTGGTCTTTTAAACATGTATTGAACTATTATCTTTTACATCGCTACATTCCTTCAAAGCTTGCCTTTTAATTATTTTGTTCTTGCCCGATAGCTTCTGTTTTAATTGAATTGTATTAGATGGGGAATAATATTTAGAAGAAAGCAGTAGGAGTTCCAGATAGGGCCAGCGTCTCTTTCCTCTTGGCTCCAGCAGACCACACATCAGGCGTTAAAGGTTATTCTCAATCACTGTCACTGTACTGCACCTTATCACCCTCCTTATAACTGCACTCAGATCAGAGCCCGTGGTGAACCTGTGGTACAAATCTGGGACTCAAGGAGTCAACATGACTCGTTCCTCTTCACTGTACATACCACAGGCAATCTACATACACAGTCACGCTCCTAGCAACCAGATCTGGTTTGATACAATGGCTAACTTCTCTCGAGGGGAACAAAACCTCTGCAGAGACCCACCCCCCCCCGCCCCCCTGCTTTCTTGGCTGACACTTTGGCAGGGATGCCAGTTTAAACAGCCCTTTCACATGGTGGAGGAGGAGCTGGAAGGGAGTGGCCCACCTACTGTATCATTTTTGTGTAAGGGTTTCCTGAGTGCACGAAATAAAGCACTTTTCATGCTCCATTTGAGCTTTCAGTAAACATAGTAATGACTCCCAGCAGTTAGTGTGGCCAATATTGGGAAGCTGCACAGTTACAGAATAAAATCTCCAACTGCCTAAGGCATGAGATCCTGCCCCAGATAGCAAAATATGGGTGAATCAACAACGAAATATTGTACCGATGTTGAATAAACATGAGATTTTCAATCATGACTGACACTAGTTGAAACAATGTTACACTAATTAACTACAAGAAACCTTTTCATGACATTTCCTATATGTATACATTTGCTCTCAACGTGCAAATAAAGTTCAAGAAAACTTTTGCTTTCATTGGGTAACTCTTTTTAATATTCATGAAACTGTACTAACTCATCAAATATATCAACTAGAAATATAATATCACAGCATCTCGTGCAAACTAAACAGTGAATGAAATACTAATCCAGTCATCTCATGTGATTTCACGCTTGTAAAAACATGATTTTCACTTCTCTGAGTCGCCAAAGGGTCAGCCGCAATGCTTTTTCTCTGTTGCAGTGCAGTCCTAAGAGGGCAAAATTTTTTCAAAAAGACAAATTAAAAAAATTAACAATTCGTTTAATGATCAGTGGAGAAGACATCAAAATTCTAAAATCTTAAAGAATGATTTCAGTAAACCCAGCAAACTCAGAAATGACCACAGAGCTAATATTGACACAGTAACTCTGGCAGACTGGTGCTTCTCCTGTGCCTAGTCATGCCCATGACATACCATTACTCACAGGTTGTGGAGGATCATAAGGTGTGGTGCTGGCCTCAGGTGGATGCCAGCGTCCCTGTGAATTAACATACAAAATACAATGACTTTGCATTGCAGACAAATACGGACATTTTAAGCAGCTCTCCACACATAAAATACTGTGACACATTTTTTACCTAAAATTTGTGTCACTTACCGTCATTAAGCTCCCAGTAGTCTCAAAGGTGTCAGCTTGGATTGAAGATCTGTTAGCATGAACTCCTGAAAGTTTCACTGTAACTGAAAAGACGCCTTTGAAATCTGTTTTTTTTTTTTTTAAGAATTCAATTTCTCTAAAGGAGCTGAAGTCAAACTACCCACATAAATCGTTTGCATTCTTTTGATAGACAATCATCCATTTGTGTCTCTTAGGTTAGCATGTAGGTATAACAGTGTAAAAACAGGCATATATATAAGTTTACCAGTTTGTGCAAAACCAGTAAAAGTGACATTTAATAATACAGCTAACTGCAGTAGGTTTGACCCAGCAAACATATCTGCTTCTCAGCATAAAAGAGGCTATATTAAACCTTACATTACTTGATACTTAAGCATGACAGTGAGACAACATCTGACATGCTAATAGCTAGCCTAATGCTAGCTGGCATCGTTTTCTTTTTCTTTGCAGCAAATGTGACCGCATTACAATAGTTCACTTAATAACCTTTACGTCCCGTAAAGACAGTACGATAATGTAATGCACTTTTCCAGATGTTTGCTACATAAACGTATAGCTAACTAGCTTCCTGCCAGATCACCGTCAAATATCGCAACTATTACAGTCAATGAACCAAGACAATAATGCAGCTATAAGTTGACCTGTAGTTATGTAAAATTAAAAGATTGATACGTACCTCTTTCTCCACAGGTTGGTGAGAGACGAAGAGAACGTTGTGCAGTTGGTACAGCCGAATATGGCATTTTAGTTCTAGAAAAAAACGCCTTTCAGATGTTTTCCTCATTACATATAAATGTTTTAGTTTTCTTTGTCATCTAAAACCAGACAGGTGCTTTATTTAAAATGAATGTGTCCCACACACCCCTAAAATGGTTGTCCCCAAGTCCTGATCTAATTTAAATACATGTCAAGAATCCCCAGACAGAAACATACGAGACCATGGGGGTCTCTTTGATCTACCTCCTTGTTGTACCAAAGAACCCCATTTAACACATCCAGTTAGAGATCATTTATTTACTCAGCAAACCTGTTATTGTCTGTGCTCAGGAGAAACTTAATTTCATGTCGAAAGTGAAATGAAATTGTTCATTGGTCACCTGAAACTAGGTGGACCATCAAAACACATACACACAGACAGACTACGGGCCAACCACAGCTGTAGCATACACTATTTTGCATTCAACTATCTGTCCATTGCAAACATGCAAAATTAAGACGTTACTTACTGTGAACAAGATGCTGCTGTGGTGAACTAGACTCATTAGCAGAAAAGACAGGGCTGCCCTCCCAAAGCAGGCTGTTGGGAGACCAAAACAATTTTTTGGACACAGAAGGGAAAGCCCGACAAGAATGTCTCCTCTCTCAGCTCCCCTTCGCGCACTTCAAACCGAGTCCAGTCTGTGCTGCGACTCCTCGCCAATTTACATGACAAAAACTGCTCTTTTTGGATCAGTGAGTTCATTCAGGGCTTATAATGGCGTCTCCCCCCTTTTCTTTTTTCTTTCCACCAATAAATCTGCCGGAGTTGATGTAAACCACAGCACAGAGGACAGGCGACACTTCGGTGTGAAAAGTGAAACACTTTCTGACTTTTTAGGACAGTGTTTCATATGAGGAGACCTGTGAAAACAGTCTGCATTTAACACAGGGACAGGACGCTAACTATTCATAGCTTCAATTAGCAAAAATGCCATAAAGGGTGACAAGGACAACGTAAAGTTTGTATTAAGTTGACCAACCTAGTTAGCATAAGGGTTAACAAAGCCACATACTTAATATCTTAATAATTTGCTCATATTTCTTACAAGTCTTGCGTAAACACCTACTGAGTCAAATCTGCGTGACGACAACGGGTGGATGGGGAGAGTGTCGAGGGGGGAGTCGCGACCTGTTCCGAACACCGTGTACGTTGGGTGTGTCTCGCGGGCTCACCTGCAAGATGCTCGCGCACGCGCACGAGCTCATTAACGGTGAATCACGCTCTATCAGACATTATGGGTGCCTTCTGTATCACATTTCTGTCGCTGCTAGTCCACTACAGCGTGAAGAGAAGGGGGGGGGGGTCATCTTAAGTTGTAAAAATTAGCTTAAAATGTTCAACACATAAAGCTAAGTCAAAGTATTAATCTAGTGTTTTGGGTTTACTACAGTTCTATAGTTGGATATAACTGAATATGTTTATATGGAAATGCTATGTAAGTGTTGAAAGTACCCAGAACTACATGCATGTTTCTACATCTTCACATGGTTGTGTCTGTTTAGGAACACTTTCATAACTCCCACCTCAATGCAGCCAGCCAGGCGTCAACAATAATATGGCGAGTACGTAAATCTGTTTTCTTTATAAATTACTTTTATGAGGGACTGCGCTTCTTCTTCTTTTTCCTGGTGTATTTGAATTCCAGGCCCTGCAGAAACACGTTGAGACGCATTTGTTAATCTACTGTACTAAATGCATGACTACTGTAATGGCTCAGTGGCCAGATGCGTGTGTGTGTGTGTGTGTGTGATTCAGCTGGATGCCACGAATGACTCAGGGCTACGCCACAATCTCTCTAACTCTGCGGGGTCCACTATCGCACCCAGATCTCACTACAGATTTGGGCCAGTTTTAATGCGACCTTCCTGTTCCTCTAAAATAGACAGAAGTTAAAAAGTAGTTTTTTTTTGAAATTCTAATCATTCACATTTAAATCAAATTTCAGTCACAGCTTTACTGCCAACCATCATCCATCTTTTATAGGACATTAATATCACTGGGAATACAGGATTAGGTTTAGATAAATACAGTTGGAACATAAGAGAGTCATCCTCGCATATTTTCAGTGTTTCGTTTTTAGACTGCACCCAAGTGTGAAAGGTTATGGCAGAAATATTTGCAGCCTGTAACAGTAAACAAGTGGTGAGGCCCATCAGTTTTTTAATAAGCCCGGGTGGTGCTTCAGAAGTACACTGACCTCTTAAGGCAAGCCTGAATAGAAGTCAGATGTGGAGGAGAGCACGAGTCAAAATTCCACCTGGAGCACACATGCATTCCCTGAGAGAAAGTGTGTGTATGTGTGTGTGTGTGTGTGTGTGTGTGTGTGTGTATGTGTGTGTGTGTGTGTGTGTTTGCGGGTGTCAGCAGCAGGGCCAAAGAAATTCTTCAGTCCAGATTCAGGCCAATGCCTGCAGTCAATAGAGCTTGTTCCTTTCATTTCCAGAGTAAAACACAGATGTAACGCTTTGTTAAAAGTGTAGAAAACAATGGAAGTCATTTTGTCTTCATATGGGCTGAATAGTAAACTGGATGCCAACCTGTTCCTGATTCCACGCATAAGCAGAAGCCTTCACTTTCAGCACGAAGTGTGGTGGTCACAAACAGTTTGTGGTAAATGACAAAAACAGACAACAGTCCTATTGAAAAGGCAACATCTGATCCATTTATTCACCTTATCGTCAACACATACTGTATGTACAAATGTAAAAAAAAAAAATGGGGGGGGGACAAAAAAATGCTGCACATGTCGAGCTATTACACGTAACTGCTACAAGAGGCATGAAAATACTGCACCAGAACTATGGATAGAAAAATAAACCATCTCTAGCAGGTCTGTTTAGGACCGTTATTCAATCATTGTCGTGCTCTTGTCCTCTTCAACTGTTTTAAACAAACTATTGCCAACATATATTTAAAAAAAAAAATGGATGACAGACGTGTTTCATCAGCGTGGGATCTGCATGCATCACTCAGATTTTCAGATGCTCTATCGTAATTTTCACCAAACTGCAAGTTTGGCTTTATGATGCAATAATGCGGATACAATCCCAGAGATAGAAGGCAGGTAAGTCTTTAGATTAGTCTGTGTGTACCAGAGGGCATGTTGTAGGTTGCTTCTAAAAATGTTACACCCGAGCGTCCATCGGTTCATTCGTCCTCTCTCTGCATCTTTTCACATATATAACGAGCGCGGGACGGCGCTTCTTCCAGCTCTTACAGACACACGTGCTTCTGTGCGCTCACTGCTTTGCCTTCTTCAGGATGGTGCCCACCGCGGAGATGACGGTGGTCTTGGTGCCGCTCGCGGTGGTCGTCACGGAGACGACAGCGGGCAGGGTCGCGGTGGTAGTGATGATGGTGGGCTGCGCCAGGGTCACGGGGATCGCAGAGTCCCACTTGCTTTTCCTCTTCTGGGCTTCTGCCGAGGGGAGGGAAACACAGGGGAGTGATGAGAAGCTCAGGATTTACATCCCCCAGCTGCACAGGCAGATGACCTGACGCTACGATGATGCATGTTGGCGAGAAACACTCGATGTAAACATAACTTTGTTTGGGTTGTTTACAAGAAAACTCCACAGAGCTCCTTTCATCTAAAGCCCTCTCCAGAAATGAAATCTGTAAAATTGCTGGCTTGGCCTATCTGCCAACGTAATGGCTTTTTGCCATTCAAACATAAGCCTCTGTTCCCTAAATGTTCCCTAAAGGCTCTATTTAAACATGAAAAGATTATTATGGATAGAGCTGCAATGCTCAAGTGGTATTTATAAATGTGACATTGGGAAAATAATGATATCAAATGATGGATTTTAAAACTTGTTTTGCAGTTGTATGACTGAAAAGCCTGTTTGACACCATGAGGTCCAACATGAACACATCATTTTCTGCAGAGCTTTCTGTACTTCTGCTTTTGTCCTTGCTTTTTTTCACTGGTTTGAAGCAGACGTGGCACAGTTGGATGATTGTGCTGCTGTGGCCTTAACGTTAATGTGACAACACTCAATCCAGACTTGTGCTGCGTTGGAAGGTCACTAGTTCCGACCTAACAACACTGCCGTTGCGGCTTTTTTTTTTTTAAACCAGCCATATAAAGTCACCATGACTGTTTCGTGGCATGGTGCCTTTCTGAAGGGAGCTCAAGCTGTGCGAGGTGCTGCACTGGTGGACGTTTACCTGTACCTGTGGCTGTGGTGGTGGTGGTGTTGCTGGTGGTGGGGGCTGCTGTGCTGGAGGGGTTGGTGCCCTTCTTGGTCCCCGTGACAAACTCAATCTGCGAAAACACACAGAATGTTACGACACTGATCCAATTCCTGGTGCCGCTTGGTGCGCAACAACCACAGTCTATACAGTGTTTGTCGAGTGAGGGGAAGAAAATGACTCGCTCCCTTTGTCTGGTTTCACTATAACACCAAAACCTTGCTGCTCTGCTGCAAGCCTGCATACATTTCACATTACGACTACATTTCACAGTAGAGAATAATAAGAGCAGCTACTGTGGGGGTGCGTGTTCATTCAAGTCCAGTTTAGGTGCAGCTGCTGCTGCTGATGATAGCAGCATGCATCACCTCGGAATGATTATTTCAGAGGTAAACAGCAAAATAGCTGGCTGAAAAAAGAAAAAAAAAAGACACACTCAGGTGTTTTTAAGCAAACGTCTGCTGAAGATGTTGGCATATACATGGAAACCTGGAGAGAGAAACACAAAACACACGAATGGGCACGGCGGAGCTGTAAAGCTGCACTGGGCTGGGCCTGAGCTGCAGTTACGGGAGCTCAGCTTGGCAATGCTGATTTCTGCGTGCATCTGACGGAGGACTTAAAAACAGAGCGTGAACTGCAGCTGGTGGAGACTTGCCCCTGACGCAGGCAGAGAGGAGAAGTGACGGCTGAATATTCCTCCTTTTCTGTCGTTGTTGTTGTTGAGGCTCACCTTGGTCCGCTCCTTCTTGGCTTTCTCCAGTTTGTCCATCTCCACTTTCTGGGCCTTGGCTGGAAGGATAAGACACGTACATGAGTCCTGATCACACAGAGATGTGAGAAAGAAGACGACGAAGAAAGTGAGCTTACCTAGGCCTTCATAGTAAGAGTCCTCTGACCAGCCATGAGGATCAAACATATCTTTTGGGTAGTTAGTTCCCAGCTCATCTATGCTGCAGAACTGAATGAGCTTCTCGTAAATGCTACAAGAAAACCAAAGAAAAGAAAAGACACACACATCTGTTGTTATATTTTGTTTCGTCGGCAGAGAATATGAATGAACGTGTTCACACCAGAGAGTATATCTGGTAGCACTCCATGTGTGTGTTTGTTGGTTTGGGTGCGTTCTACAGCTGCGCCGCATACCTTGGGTTTCTAAATTCTTTCTTTTTCTGGATGTGGCTGTTTGTGTCAAAGTCTCCGTGGAGCTTCCTCTCGTACAGCTTGTGGATCTTGTCCTGCGACAAACAACAAACAAATAAATAAACGAGGGACGTGAGCAAACAGCAGGCGCGCACACACACACACACACACACACACACACACACACACACACACACACACACACACACACACACACACACACACACACACACACACACACACACACACCGTCAAAGTCCTCAAGATAAACAAAAACCTACTGTACATACATGAATGGGGCTATTGTGTGCGAGAGTTTCTGATACATCTGGGAGATATTTGACAGCCAGGTTCAACTGAGCCACAGGGGAGCTGGCAGATGTAGCCGGGGCATCCGCAGTGACAAACGAGGGCTAACGTGGAACAAGATGGAAGAAGGGAACGCTGCTAAACATGAGAAGCTATCAAACGAGTGTTTTCTGATTGTCAGCTCCCTTAAACCACCACAAATGTCAACGTCGCACACACTTTGTTGACCCAACCATCCACCTGCACCTCCTTCCTATGGAGGTTTTTACTCTGCTGTTGTGATGAGTCATAACACGGACAAGTTTGGGGCTCACTGAAGGCCTGAGCTCGTGGGATTCTGGGAGTCAATGGGGTGTTCTGATCTCAGGAGGTCGGGGGAATGGTGGCAAAAGGCCTTTTGGAAACTGTTCATAAAGTGGATACATTCCGGCAAATGCCGAAACAATTCAACCGTAAGAAACAAATTCTAAGCACACATGTGCCTCTGCTCCCCCGCGGCCTCAGGGCAGGGATATCCAGACCGTTCTGGTGAAGGTGAATCATTAGTTGTTCCTCTGATAGGTGGGGGTGTGGGGGTGTGGGAGTGTCAGCCCAGGGGGGATATTGCTGAGCTGTTCAGCCACTAAGTCAGCCGTGTGTCCTGACCTGCCTCGGCTCCTCGCGGAACACACATTATTGCGGCGCTGAATGAGCACCAGCGAGGCAGAAAGAGAGCCGGTGGTGCTAAATTGATAGAAGATGACACTGTGCGCTGGTTTAATTAGAGGGGTTAAAGTCTCAGGATTTACGCAGCCACCAGAATTTATCTCCAACCCCAGAGGGAATGGGTGAAACCTCTGAATGATTCACTTGGCGTGGAGAACAGGTTATTTTGACTGTATCGAAACCGAGATGACTAGTCTCTGGATGAGGCAGCCCTTAGCCCTGAACGCTCCGAACTCGAACTCTTGATCTTGAACTCCCAACTCTAAAACGTTGTACATATGCCAAAGGGGGCGAGTGCAGACTGTGTGTCTGCTTATGAAACCAACATCTTCCTCTAGGAGCCAGTGACAAGTCCTCATCTTTTTAGTGGGATACATTTACTACCTGGAAAGTGTTTATCCAGCACATAAAACAAGCCCACAGACGTGCTAAAACACACAACACACAGGGCACCAGGACTATAGAGCTCTCAGAAAACCCACAAGCCCAGCTATACCCACACACCCTCGCCTCTGGTCTTATTAGCACACATAACCGCGGCCTCGGCGCTGATATAAAAAAACTGCCTGCAGGAGACGAGAGCAGCAGTACATTGTGTTGAAATAGTGTGCTACAAGAAAATCTTTCCAGTGAAAGCTATGTGGTTAAATGATCATGTAACAGTGGAGGCGTGTCTACCTGTAGTTGGCTCGAGCAGCGTCCGGGGGGTGCGGGGGGGATCCTGATCTCGTCGGGTGACATGTTCCTCACCTTCTCTGAGAATAGAGCTGAGCGAGAAGACAGAAACATAAAGGTGAGCCCCTCTGTATGTTTCCACATCAGCTGCTTGCCCTCTCTGCCCTGCCTCGCGTGCCTTTACACCCTGAATAAGGATCAATTAAGAACCAAATCTGGTTTTCGGTGTTCTGAATTAACGGATGACAAATGAGGAGGAAGGTGGGATATGGATATGCACTGGAGAACAAACATTTAGCAAACATTGCTGGCGAATTGTAGTCCTATATGTCTGCCAGTGGTTTTACAGGGTAGCGTGGTATGAGGAGTGCACGTCCCGGGCAGGGAGTGGCTGTTGTTGGGGCTTGCTGGGAGAAGGGAGGCTCCTCTCCCCTCCCTTTGGACGCATCCCTTGTTTTGCTCTCCATGCTCGACTCGCCTCCCTCCGCTTTCTCTGACTGCGGGCCAGGCATTCTTCAGTGTCACTCTATATCCAAATCAGACAGACAGCCTTTACACAGTCATTCGGCACTATCAATCACGCTCTGAATAAGTGCTGCAAGCTGTGTGCGCGTGTGTGCAGCGCACGCAGGGGCTGGGCCCTGCACGACATTCTGTGCAGATCGCCCGGCAAGTAAAAACTTGACAGGACACGCGGGGAGGGGGGGGGGAGTGTTTTCTGAAGTGCTAGTCTTTTAGCTTAGCCCTGCGGAAACACTTCATGTTGCAAAACATAAGAAGGAAAATTCCACAGTCACGTACTCTCACACTGTTGAGGTGGTGTCTCCAGGAGATTTCATTCTCATCCACAATGTCTTATGAGCCCCTAACTTAGCCTGGCTATCATAATACATCAATATAGCTGGTACAGCCTGCCTGCCCCAATAACCTATCAATAATTGAGTTGGGTATGATGTTTTGGTTTTCTGTGCTAAGACACCCATACCCATTGACAATGTCTACGAACTGCATGTGCTCTTTTGCTGCGGTTGACTGACACTGATCCCATCGTTTACATTCCGAACGTGTTGACGCTGGCGGACATTGTTTGGGCCAACACTTGACCTGACCAGGATCAGGTTCAGCAGCTGCACTGCCTGCCGTCCCTCTATGCTGGCTACAACACATCTGTTGACACAAACATTGCTGGTCCACGGTGAAGCAATCCCTGCCGGTGGGATGGTGCCAGAGCTGCACTTTTTTGAAGTGTTTGTGTGCAGACAGGACGCCGTCGTATACCGACACACTCTTTCCAGCTGTCCCTCCCTTCGGTATCTTTGCCGTCTTCCTTGGTATGCCGACTTGCCACCCTGATCTCCCTTCTGTCTGGAAAGTTCCGAACGGCAGCAGTACCTCCCCCCACCCTCCATTTGCTTCATCGCTGATATGACTATGGTTTTACCTCACCCCCAACCGCAACAAAGGAGGGGCAGGGCGTCGCCCTTGTTAGCCAGACACATGAGGAACTCTGCACATCTGTACATATTTTATATTTTCCGTGTATACATTTATTTTGTTCCCCATATTTTTTATATCTGTATTTATTAAATGTATATTGTTTTTGTTTTTTTTAAATACTTCTGGTTTTTATTGACACAGTGCTTGTCTGCTGTGAGTTGCTGCACCTTTCTGTCTTTGCTGCTGTGACTTGTAAATTTCCCCGCTGTGGGACACACACATTTGTTGACAGAACGAAGTGAGCAGGTATACAGACAAAGATAAAAGCTTCTACTCCTATATACCCATATTTTAAAAACACAACAAAAATACTGTAGCCTCCAACAATAAAAAAAAAAAAAAAACCTGACAGGGCAAGTCAGATGAGTCACAGGCATCAGGTGGTAGCTCGGTATTTCATTTAACTCACAGACACACACATGCACACACTGTCACAGACCACTACACATTGTAGCTGCAACAGGGGTTCAGCATCGTGGAAGCCTGCTAATCCACTCTAGACAACAGGAGATTTGGTTCATAGCTTTGTAGCCTTGCTGGACTAATGTAAACGCCAAAATAAACTCTGTAGCCTCCAGAGTAGCAGAGGAAGTGTGAACAAGTCACGCCCTGTGCACTAAATATCCATGTTTATAAGTGCGAGAGGAATATCCTAGTAGTACCGTCTGTCAGGAAGGACATGGAGAGTAGCAAACAGACAGAGAAAAGATTATATTCTGCATCAAAATGACCATCTGTGCTCCCGAAAAACAGACAGAAAGTCACAATCGGTGCCCTGAGGGTCTTTTTGGACGGACAGACAATGTCTGTCCCTTCAGCGAGCAGACAAAGAGCTGTCTTCAGCCTGCTGACAGGGGGCCTTTTGCCAGACCCACTGTGACATTTACTGACAGACAAGACGGAGGAGCCAAGCGCCGCTGCAGTAATGTCAAGTGTCCAGGCCTGGGCTGTGAGTCACACTCTGCCACCGCGCTGCACTGGCGGCTGCAGCCATGCAGCCATGGCAGCCGTTTCTTTTAAAGCTGAAAAATTGCTATAGTGCATTTCCCCTTCCCTTTGCGACTCCTTTTCAAGGCTGCAACAAACCAGTGGAAGATTGTGGAAGTGGTGACGACAGAAGGGAGCAAATTGTGTGGGCAGAAGCCGCCAAGTTCCCTCTGCTGCTACCGTGGAGCGTGTTGGAGGGGGTCCAAAGGGAGGCTTCTCAGTGTAGTACACTTTTAGAACACAATGGCAGTATGAAAGGACGCAAAAAAAAAAGAGAAAAAAAGTGAGAATTTCACTTTCAATTCAATTTAAGAACTAATCCGCTTTATAAATTACCTCCTACTTGGAGTCATGGAAACATTCCTTTCAAAATAAAATCATATCACATTATTTGAATTATTATAATCACTTCTACGCCCTCATTGCAACACATTGTTAAATGTATCGTTTTCTGCTGTTATTTGCTGAGGAGGAGTGCTGCATTGCATCATCAGTGCCATCATCTGCATCCAGCTATGATACCCGTATAAACAAAGAGCAAAGAGAGGGAATCGCTGGAGCCAGAGGTTTATAGTCAGTAGTAAACAGACGCGGTGTGAGAAACGCCGCTCCCTGTGCCACTCACATCCTGTATGGCCTGACGCTCGCTTACACACCTCTATGGGTCGGCCATTACTCACTAACCGCCACCAGGGGTGGACCTTCATGACCCATCCGTCAACAGGTGGACAAAGAGGCTTTTATAACTCACCTGGGTCTAGTTAGTGATTCATACATTTGCTGCAGCAACACCCAACTGACGCGGTGACAAGTAAAAGTCCGATTCTTACACAGCATCCTGCCATGCATTTGTTTTTATTCTACATGCACATCCAGAAGCGGCTGTTATTCTATGTGGTTCTTATACTTTCTGACTTTCCTACCCTGTCTATGGCACTCACCCCCAACTACTAAAGACAGGTCACAAATATATAGTTTCATAAACAAGAGTAAATAGTGCATTTCTTTGGGGCCATTAAGACTATTTAAGACCTTTTTAATACCCCATAGAATGTAATTTAATACCCACGTTCATACTGGCTCAAATATGAAAGTATGATGGAAAATCAGTAGGGACAACATGGCCTAGAATTATTTGTTATCATGTCATGTTTTTTCAGTACTTTCCTGCAGCACATAATCATAATTCCTGTATGTGCATATGTGTACTCACCAACTAGCTCATTGGGGTCCTTTCTTTCTACTTCTGTGATCTGTAAAATCAAAACAAAATTAGAAGAAGAAGAGGGAAGAGAGGGGAAGAAGAAAAAAACAGAGAGATACATGGGATATTTAGGTCTCCTTTGGACAGGAGAGGCTAATCATCAACCCTTGGTGGAGGGAAATATGAACAGCACCAGTGGTAGACATTATTAAACCATGATCCCCACTCAGATATAGCTCATTACAGTGGATTACAAGAGGGTTGGTGGGGTGAACTCAAAAGCTGGAAACTAAAGCTCATTCCATTTGTACGTGAAACCTACAAATCACAGGCTGCACAGAAGAGAAGCCGTCAGGAGAATAGTTTCTCAGAAGTAATAGAAACCAGAATAGTAAATTCAGGCAGCTTCCAGTGAATGCCTGAGCTCGGGAGGAGGAGGAGGAGGATGAGGAGGAGGCGGAGGAGTCCCGTGCAGCCTCTAAAATATGCCGCCTGTTGTGCCAGCACTGTGGGCATAACACAGGTTCAGCACAAAGGAACAGTACTGTTATTCACGGGCATCACGACGTCACCTAGCAACTGCGCGGGCACATCAAAGGACTGTCCTGAAGTTGGCCAAATCATAAGGAGGAGGAGGGAGGGAGGGAGGTGGGTGGAGGCAAAGACATGGAGGCACAGCAGAGCCTGCTGGCAGAAATCCAAAAACCAAAAAACATGAATAAATGGCACCTGCTGTTTGAGACACAACCAATAAAAGGAGTCTTCGGGTCACTGATCCACAGCTGAAGCTTCTTTCCCATTTGGCCGACCTTTGCAAGCGCTACGAAACTGCAGCACTGGTTCGGGCATGATTCAGTGTCTTTGAGGTTTTTTTCCCCCAATAAAATAATTTAAAATGCCTAGTTCAAAGTCCAAGCTGCCTTTACCTTAACATGTAACAAATGTGTGGAAACAAAAAGATAACTGTTCTTCTGAATGCCTAATATTTGTCATCAAAATGTCTTTTTTTTTTTTTTTGGGGAGCACTTCTAATCACGGGAATGATCTATTTCTTCGCTTCCCATTTCAGGCTCATGCATACACTGTACACGTCATCCAGCCATCCTGTCCTGTCAACAGCAGAGCCACGTGGACCTGCAACTGCATCCAACCACTGCACTGAAAGGCACAACTGGTCTTATTCCCTGTGCGTTTTTTTTTTTTTTATATACATATACATACATAGATGTCAACTATAATCGAAAAGACAAACACTTAACAAAAGGCCTGCTGGCTTGAGCCCTGCGATCACGCCACTGTCTCCAATCCAGCAACATAAACGTTTGAATTTAAGCCAATCATAATCTTACAACACCCCATAAATATTATACGTGCAAACCGAGGCTCTTTCCCAATGTGACCTGGCACAGGGCCGGAGCAATATCTCAAAGCTTTCCTGAGTATTCAATCACTCCACAGGGCCCAACTATTGTGTGGTGACCCTCTTATCTACGGTTAGCCAGCACTGTATCAAAACACCACCGAGCAGCTGCCATTCACAGGCAGCAGATAAGATAACTGCAAGGGATCATAAGAAAGTGGGAGGCTGGAGTGAGAGCTAATATAAACGCTCTCTCTCATTGTGGCAACTAGTAAGTCTGAATCTGAACATCGTTCCTCTGCTGCTGCAGGATACAATACGAGTGACACGCATCAGCCAACCCAACGCCTGAGGGCTGAATAAAAACCTCGCAAACATAATAATCATCTTGCAGTGAAAAACCTTGCTGTCCATGACTTCACTGGAAATACGGTCCAGAAGGAAATAGCACTCCACCTGTCCATGCACGCATTATTGGGAAATCATCACACACGGTTTCACAGTTAACCATATCACCAGATCCTTACATTGCCAATGATGTTATCTCTGCTTCATGACACGGCATATTGGAGAAACAAAACTCTCACACAACAGCGGCTTATCAGATTTTGATCAATCAAAGACAGGCTGCAAAACAAAGCCTCAGACAGAGCAGACATCCTCCGATTTTGTATTGTTTCTGCTTGTTAGGTTTGTGACTCACTCTCACCTCATTGACCTGTACCAAACAGCGCAGCAGGAAGCTGGCATGCTGTCCAGCTCACATAGCTGTTACACACACACACACACACACACACACACACACACACACACACACACACACACACACACACACACACACACACACACACACACACACACACACACACACACACACACACAGGGTGGGGTTAATATGGTGTGCAGGTTCCTGCAGTGTGCTCAGAAAAACAGCTCTTCAGTACAAATCACTGACCTGGTCTCACCTACATAAAGTGCCTCATCTGTCATACATAAACCCACAGCACCATCTAGTGGACATGCTCCTCCGTAGCGCGTGGTTTTAAAAAGTTAGTCACAAAACACCTGAGAAATGAATCATCCCATCCCATCCCATCCCATCCCATACCAGGTGGGCGTCCAAATACCTCAACATCATCCACGTCCCTCCCCTCGTCAGACTCGTCCATTTCCTATAAAAAAAGAAGAAAAAAAAGAAGGTTAACACCGTAAGGATCAAAAGGAGATTAGGCCAGAGGGTGGTGGGGGGGTGGGGATGACAACCACCACCCGGCAATGGACTATAAAAAACTGTTGGACCCTTTTTTAGTTCTAGTACTACAATGTCTTTGTTAAAGGAACATTACAAAAAATGTGTCTGACGCCTTAAAGCCTTTTCACAATAGGCTATTGCTCAAAGGTAAGTTAATCGCAAACTGAAAGTAAGGGGTTTGAAAGAAGTGGGTATTTAGGAGACTTGAGGGCTTAATAACAAGACGCTAGTGAGTTGCACTATGGGAAATGTAGGATTCAGAGTTTTTTTAGGAGCTTGCCCCATACTAGGGACTCAAAGGTCAGGATATCTCAGCCTCTGCTGCTTTGATGTACCCAACTTTATGAAGTGAAATACTAAAACACTGGAGTATGCCTTTAATTCAAAGCTTCTGAACACGTCACTATTGTCCGACACTGTAACAAGGTTGTTTTTACAGTATTCCAAAGCGCTCCGTGCATCATGGTGAAAGTTGACAGCCTACACTAAGCAACCGGACACATTCAAACCCACTACACTGTAATGTAAAACAATAAAACAGTGCTGTAATAAGTACTCCCTTTGTGTCAAATGTTGTTGACACAGTGTAAGAGTTGCATTGATGAGGGGGTAATCTACTGTAATATTAGATTCATTATATTGTGTAAAAGACATGGCCAAAATATGAAAACAAAATTTGAGAGTGATAGGAGGCTACAACGCTGTGTATCAAAAGAGCTGATGGTCAGTTTTGGATCATCTAATCGAAAAAAACAAAAAACAAATTTGAACTCTAGCCAGGTGACCCTTTTGTTTACATTTTGATCACGGCCTGTGTCTTTAACACCTGAAGTAGTGGTTTCACTATTGCTAACTATTGCTGATGACTCAGCAATAGTTGGATGTATCAGTAAGGGTGATGAGGAGGAGTACAGGGCTGCTGTGGACAACTTTGTCACATGGTGCGAGCAGAACCACCTGCAGCTCAACGTGACAAAGACAAAGGAACTGACTGTTGATCTGAGGAGGACCAAGGCGCCAATGACCCCTGTTTCCATCCAGGGGGTCAGTGTGGACATTGTAGAGGATTACATGTACCTGGGAATTCACATAGACAATAAACTGGACTGGGTAAAGAACACTAATGCCCTCTACAGGAAGGGCCAGAGGTCCTTCAACATCTGCCGGACTATGCTGAGGATTTTTTATGAGTCTGTGGTGGCCAGTGCCATCCTCTATGCTGTTGCATGCTGGGGCAGCCGGCTGAGGGTGGCAGACTCCAACAGACTAAACAAACTGATCCGCAAGGCCAGTGACGTTGTGGGGCTGGAGCTGGACTCTCTGACGGTGGTGTCAGAGAAGAGGACACTATCTAAGCTGCGGGGCATCTTGGACAATGTTCTGTCATGTCCTCTCCATGACGTACTGGTCGGACACAAGAGCACCTTCAGTGGGAGACTCATTCCTCCCAAATGTACAACAGAGCGACACAGGAAATCATTCCTGCCTGTGGCCATCAAACTGTTCAACTCCTCCCTCTGAGTGTCAGACACTCAGGAAGAGACTGGAAACCTGGACCTACTTCACCTGTTCATATACTACTACTCACTATTTATTCTTAAATGTTTCAGTGCAATACATATATAGTCATACACAACAGTGCAATACATATATATATATATACACACACATACATATACATTGTTATTGTATATATTTTTTACTTTATTTTTCACTTAAATACTGTAAATGTGTATATTTTTATTTTCTATTTCTTATTTTTATATTTTGTACATACCTTTAGTTCTAAATTATGCTGCTTTACTCTTGAATGGGAGCACCAATACTGTACAATTTCCCCCCGGGGATCAATAAAGTATTTCTGATTCTGATTCTCTTCAGTCCGAGGCTGAACAACACATAAGAAGTGTGATCAAGATTTTTGACTTCTACGCTCAGCTGAACTCTGATGTGTTTTATTTGTGTTGAGAGTGCCAACGCTGATGCATCAAAATGAACGGCCCCTTCTCTTACTTGAGACTTTCGGTGCTGTAGAAGCTAAATACAGTAATAAATGTAATAATAGATCAAAATCTCAATGGTGAAAAAAAAAAATCCTGATTAGCATTTTATACATAATAGTACCACGCTGGATAAGTGCAATAGTGGACTATTACTATTAAGACTATCTTGGCCAAAATATCCAATCGGACAGCGGATTTTTCAAAAGATATTGCAGTGCTGGTACTAATAGTGTTTAATGTCAAAGGACGCTAGGTGACAAGATGTACTGGTGTTATTTTGGTGATTACACACTCTTCGCAAAAACATCTGATCTCAAATAAAATGCAGCTTCTGCCACAACCAAACAAGCACTGGTGCAATCCTCTCAGCCTCCTAATCCCCAAATGTCAGTGGAATCCAACTGAATGGTCAGTAGAAATAAAACCTAGGGAACGCCATGTTTCTCGCAGCAAGGAACAAGCGCTTCCAAAAAATAAATAAATAAAAATGCAGAGCTCAAATACTGACCGAGTTGCTCTCTCTGCTGTCTTCATCTCCCGACCCTTTGTCATCGGCATCCTCGACTCGGTTCAGGTCATCGTCACCATAGCTGTACACCAGGCCTCCTCCACACCCCCCTGGAGACAGACAGGAAGAGAGACGGAGAGGTCAGACAACTACAAGAGGCGAACAGCGTCACAAGCAGCTGGGCACTGCAATAAGAGGGAATGCAAGTCTTGGTTCAGCTTCAGCTTTAATACATGCCCGTTCCACTGGCAGTGTATCCGGGATACAGGAAGACACCTGACAGCCATACTCCATTCAAAAATCTGGCAATATAAATTTACTACACACAAATACTACCGAAGCACTCAAGATTTAAAAATAAAAGCTAACATTACATTAACACATGGGATCGGAAGTGAAGAAGAAGAAGAAGAAGAAGAAGAAGAAGAAGAAGAAGAAGAAGAAGAAGTGAAACCAGCAAAACAAAAGACCTCTGTCGTTGAGATCTTCGCGTTTCTATATCCATTATGTGCCAGGGCACGCCAACGAGACCACAACAAAACCAGCAAGACCCCGCTGAAATAACTTCATATGTTTAAACTTTGTACATTCGTGGTTTTTACAAACAAGGTTTTAGGGTACGTACGTGGTCTTATCTGTCAACTAGCTACGTTAGCTACAGGCTAAAGTTAGCTACCACATGAAAACCCGGGGTAAGAGTCGCGCAGCAATAGACAGCGTTTTTTAGCCGCCATACTTCGAATCAACAAAATGATTAAATGTGTTATCACATACCCGCATCTTCTAATTCAGGTTCAGAGTCGGGCTCCGAGTCGTCCCCATAGTCTGCCAAAGAGGACAGCAGAGAACTCTTTTTACCGCTCGCCATTGCTGTGTGCGTCGCGTAAACGGCCGTCGCAGAGCAACAACGTCAGTGAAATTGTAACGCGCAAGCACCAGTGTGGCGCCGGGAGATGTAGTTCTTATGTTTATTTTGGCGACGGTGAAATCCCCCAGCCTGTGGCTTAACAAAGGGAGGTGTCGAATTTAAACACGTCATTATTTTTAGAGTGAACACAATAAGAACAATAAATAACCACCATTTAACTATCTATATTTTCCATTTTGGAGCACATGCTGTCACTGTTCAGCCAAAACACTACAAATGAAATGAAAATAAAAAAGGGAAATGCCCCCCACAAGAAAGAGTAAAGAAGAAAAGAAAAATGTAATTTCCTCTTTCTACATCCCTCTAGAATCAACATAATATGTAAACATGCTCTCACAGCTTCCATATCATATAAAATTGGCATTTTCTTCTGTGCCCTTGCGTGTCCAACTGCTGCAGTTGCATTTTTAAAAGGAATCTAATTTAAAAGACAATAATACACCGACCCAGCGTCCACTTCTGCTCCGTTTGCAGTTCATGTAATATGTAACATTAGACTATATAGTGTTTCACCAGTGTGGAGAGGTGCAACGATGCTACCCTCACTTGAATGCAGGGCACACCAAGACCAGCAACTGGGCCATGTAGGCCTGTCTTTTGTATCAAGTCTAATGTGAGACTGTACATGCTCTTTGTTGATTGGTTTTATTTTTGTTTGTTGGCAGGATGTTTTATAGAAATCCCCCAAAAAAGCCACAACATTAATTTTTCCATCTTGCTTTACAGACCAGCAGGATTTCCTGTGGATGGCCTGGGCAGAATCTCACCCTGGCTGAGATGATCCAGCTCTACGCCTGTCCCCCTGTTGAAGCTGATTTGATGATTGGCAGGTTAAAAGACATCTGTGTGCTAGGTTAGAACTGCCAAAAATCTTTCTTTCAACAGCAGCAATCTACTATATTTCAATGGGAATGGTTGACATGGTCATTCTATATATACATCCTGGACTTCCTGCAACATCAGTGGTTTTTATGCGTTTTCATAAAGTGCCTTTATTGTGTTGGTAATTTAAAAAAACACCCCAGGTCAATTCAGACAAATTCTCCATCTTGTCAACATTCATTTGACAGTATACGTATGAGTCAGTTCCATTCACACGGGCTTAGATCACCCCATCCTTCTTCTTCTTCTTCTTCCTCTGCTGGCTCACTTCTTTGGGGCCGCAGCAGCATCCGTACAGCAGGGCGAAGGCAATCAGAGACAGCGTCCCCAGCACAAACACTGCTATGACCACGAAGCCGCCCAGTGCCCACGGCTCCTGATGCAGCCGATGCAGGAACCATTCCACCCAGTCCTTGGGTGACCCTGTGGGTTTCAGCTGCTCAGGCACACTGCACGGGGAGGGAGAGAAACCAGATAAAAGCTCAAATGGAGAATGAATGTGGATATTAAACTGATGAGAGTGGATGCCATTAGCCAGCACTTATAATGCTTTATAGAACCCATGGAGCTACATTATCCGCTGGTGACATAATGTTGGAAACAGCTATAAAACCTTTCAAAAGCTAACACGTTTTTTTTTATCAGCATGCTCCATAGAAATCTGCTGATGTTAAAAACTATTGTCACCCAACAACAATCCTGTTCAGAAACTCACCTCTCCACGGCCATGTCCAGCTAAGTGTGTGAATGTACTGTCGCGCGTGAGAATCGATGGGTTTCAGCTACTGTTCTGAGCCACTCGAACTATTTGAATGCAGCCCAGACATTACAGGCCACTATCAGTTTGTGCGCGGAGGAGGCTTTTCATAAATCCAGTGGCTCCAGTTCTGCTTTCCAGCGTGACACTTTCATTTGCTCGGTGTGGGCAGGGCAAAGCAGAAAGCAACAGCTCCTGGTTAATGTTTACTCAAATATATTGACTGGTGGAGGCAAAGGAGAGGTCCGATGATAAGGTATGCATACAGCAGTGCAGTGTTTTACTGATGTGATTTAGACCAACGCATATTTTGATGCAAAGTAGAGGCAGTTATTGGAATAAAGTCATGCACTATTTAGATGGAAGGTCACACCATGCTCTGGGATATAGTTAAGTCTTTACATTTGATCCCATAAAAAGAAACAAGTCAGTATTATATTTGTTTTTAAAAATATTGAACGTTTATTACATTTCAGTTACATCCACAAATGCAATGTTGCATTGCCTCAGTAAAAAAAGACACTTCAATGTTACAATATAACAAGAATACATTTGTAACTGTTGTTTGTCAAACAATGACCAGCTCACATTTTCCATTGGCACCATTTGCAACAAAAACATTTTAAAAAAAGATTCTCTTCACTTTGCCAGCAGATGGCGCTCTGTTTATTTACACCAGCAAGTTTCGGCTGAAAACTGGAACTAGTTAGTACACCACAAACACACACACACACACACACACACACACAAGTTGGAATGTCTGTACATCTCCCATGCTGTTTTTCACATTCCTGATGAATGTCAGCAGAATACCAAACCAGTCCATTTGTAATAACGGAGTCACTGTCAAATCAGCTACTGAATCTTTTCATCCACTGCTCCACTGTAAGGTTTTTGTTGTTGGAAAAGGCTGCCGCACACTGTTTCATTGTCCTGGTCTGTGGTGAATCTTGATGAGTTGTGCCACTCTGCTGCTGATTTATGTGGATCCCTGTGGCACGGCTCTCTGGATGTGGAGCCGGTCTTTATCACAGTGCTGGAAAATATGCCCCCATCCTTCCCTTGATGAATCTTCTTTGATGACTTCCTCCACGAAATCAAAAAATTCTACAAAAAAAAAAGAAGCATTTTCCGTTTTGTAACTGAATAAAAAGTGATTACAGGAAGGATGAGAGAAATGACGGAGGCTGCATTCACCGGTGGAGTCTGTTCTCCGTCTCAACTTCAGACAGGCTGCAGAGGCTGTACTCTGGAGGCCTGGTATTTTGGCTTTCCACAGCAGCAGCAGTGGACGCAGGACAGCACGATCATGAAGAGAAACGTGGCTGAGGGGAGAGAAGGGAAGGGCAGACAGAAGATTGAAGCTTCATGTTGAGTGAACTGAATGGCTAAAATAAAAACACAAATGTAAATACGAGAGACCTTCATTTCAGTATGTGGTCAAAAGTCACTGAGGGTGGTGGTGGTGGTGGGGGGGGGGGGCGGGTTGTGGGGATCACAGTGTTTCTAAAACCCTGGCTACAGCCACGTTTACAGCCTTTAAACATCATTGAATGCATCTGCGTCTTGTAATGTCGTGAATCAATAACAACTCACCGACAAACAGGATGAGCACAAAGAAGGCTCCCAGCTCCAGAGGACTGGCTTGTGGGAGACCTTGCAGCTTGGTCCACACCTTCTGAAGAATATCCATCACCTCCTCTTTCACCTCCATACCGACACTCAGATGCAGGGCCCACGTGGAGATGTGGGGGAAACTGAAAAAAATCCCTCTGGTTTTTTGTTTGCTTTCAGGACGGGAAATGGGTCTTTCTAGAGCTCACACAGCTACACCTGAAAAACAAGATGATACGGTGAATGAATGAGAACTTCACCGTCTTGTGGAGAGACGCTGTAAATGTAGAGATGAAGAGGTTATTTTCATCTTCAGCTCCACCCTTCACTACTGCAATTTTATACTTCCACCCTGCAATTACCCCTCAAGCCTGGTAAGAACATATGCCCTTCATCCCTAAACACTCCATGTGCTTTGTGGGCCCTCACTCATTACACAGCCTATCAGCACCCCTGATTATCCCACTGATTAGCCTGTATGCGAAGGTGTGTGTGTGTGTGTGTGCGTGCGTGTGTGGATGCTCCGCGTGGACAGTGTGTGATTCCCTGCTCCCTGCCTGGGTACACTGGTATCCTGCATGTTCAGTTTAATTATAAACGGGACGGACTATTTCCGGCATGGCATTTCAAGACTGAGGCCTGTCATCATCACTGGGGCAGCTGTGTGTGGGTGGAGAGCCCACAGGCTGATACTAGACAGGCTGAGCAGGCGGCAAGGACACAGGGCCGTGACATGGCAACACAACAGGACACTGAAGGCAGCCAGCCCCCAGAGATAAACTCTGAATGGGCATGTGTGCCTTAATGATAAACTCAGGAACTAATTTGATTAATGAGTCAACTGTTTATACTTACTTAATGGTCATACCAACTGTTTGCACTCTACAATATGTACTACACCAAGCTATACTATACTGCCCTGCAAAGGAAGAGAGCAGTATAATACTGCTATAATAAAATGAAGCTGTGACGGCAGTTAGCCAACTATAGTTAGTTAGTTTAACGTTACGTTTAGCAGGAGATTAACGTTAGTTTTTTGTTCTGCGTCACGACTGGATTTGGTCACTGCCTGTCACTGTTACGTGGAATAACAAACTGTCTTACCAAGATGCCGCTTCATCAACATATACAGTTTTCAATTACAAATAACGGCTGGTTGGAAAATGAAGAAAGATTTAGTTGTAGCTAGCTTAAGGCTGTCCGTGACTACATCGCACCAGCGGAGGCCAGCTGTCACTTGCTAGAACTCTAATTGAGCTAGTTTAACTCTCTTGCTCACCTGACGCAAATTATACCGTTCGACGTGTTATGAAATTAAAAGTGGCAGTTGTTCGTTTACTTCAATGGCTAATTTTGATATCACTTTTTTTGTTGTTGAAATGTCAAGAAATAAAGCTAGCTAGATACTGTGCTTCAGAATTCCTGGCGCTTGCGTTGCTAGGCAACCGTTAATAGGAAGGAATAGGCTACGTTTCTCAGGGTTTGGCAAGGAGTTTATTATACTATACTATACTATTACTATACTATACTACACTATACTATTACTATTACTATACTATACTATACTATACTATACTTAACTATACTGTATTGTACTACAGGCTACTCTACTAAGCTATACTATACTATACTATATTCTATTCTATACTACTACAATAATACTTTCTCAATGTATGTGCAGGAGAGTAACAATAACAATAGATGCACACACATAATAAACAGTAAATACAGTAAATGCAAACAACACATACATTGCAGTAGATTCAGTGAAGGCCAACTGTAAGAGAAACAAGTAAGTGTGATTCAGGTAAATACATAAGAAGTATTGCAAAACATTAGTTAAGATCTTGCAGTTCTTGATGTTGTTTATTGGTTCAGGAAGTGTGTGAGTGTGTGTGTGTGTGTGTGTGTGTGTGTGTGTCTGACACCAGACACGCGTTGGCTGCTACCTTACATTGATTGAGGAGGTTTTTTTTATGTTTTTTTTTGTGGTTGGCATGTCACAATGTTTTTGGTTTAGAGACGTAACAACAGACTGCAGCTCTTATACAGGAAGAACCACATTTCCTGACATCACTTTGTAGTGTGGAAATACTGTATGTCCTCTGGATGTTTGGATCCTTTCAAATCAATTTGATTCACCACCAATATCCCCAATAACATGCGGTACATGCACATTTGTTCTTAGGTGCATGCATTCTTGTTTGATTTTCTGGGTTCGGGTTAGGCCTGTCCAGCTGACTGTGAAAATCTCAACCACCTGCCAGAGTTAGTCTGAAGAACGTCCGACCTCTGCAATCCCCTCTTGTCTTTGTCCTTCCGCTGCCCTCCCACATCATGTTTCACAATTTGCAGAACACAGCCAGAGAACAAAACATGCTGCGCAAAACCTCACTGCAACGAAGAATAACTTCTTTGCACTGAATCTTGGGTCTTAAGGTGGCGTAATTAAACAAGCGTCTCTGGATTTCAGTACACCCACTTAGTTGTTTTCCTTCTACTTGCTGAAAATTACAGCTGTCTTTGGCATTGAGTGTGATGTATGTGGACGAGTAGCACTGTGAAGTGCGAAGAACAGGGCTCTTACCTCTGCAAGTTCACTTCAAGAGCGTCACTGTTTCCACTTGTCCACTCCTCTCTGTGAATGAACCAAACACAGCTGTGCAGAAACACTGCCCCCAAACAACGTTTCACAGACCTCCACTCCCTCTTCTTGCTTTGGTTTCACCCTCCCCACCCCCCTCTACTCGCTCCTCTCATTTGTTTTTGTTTTTTTCTCCCCCCACCTTAAGTTTGTTTGTGGTGCCTGCTAGTCTCAGGCTCTTCATCTAATTAGCCTGCCCAGACGCAGAGACCAGCCCTGGACTCTTTCGGCAGATCAGCATGCCCTGTTCCTCCTGCGGTGTGTGCTCACTTTCCCCCACTATGACCGCTAACTCCTGTTCTCAGGGAGTTTGTGCACCTCCTCCCTCTCTCTCCTCCTGTTTCACCCTCCCTCTCTCTCTCTCTCTCTCTCTCTCTCTTTCTCTCTCTCCCAGCCTCACCCCCCCCTCCAACCACTTCCCAAACTGAGTTGTTCACATGCTGCTTACGCTGTCTCCCACTCCCCCTCACCCTCTGTCCTGTCTGTACATCTGAACACCCGCTCACTGCCCCCCCCCCCCCCCCCCCCTCTTTCTCTCTCTCTCTCTCTCCCTCTCTTGGTTGCTAAAGACCAGCTGTGACAGGGCCTCTTTTTTGTCTTCAGTCACCGTGGAGACAAGGCTCCTTCTAAAAGGAGCAGGGGGTTGTGTGTGTGTGTGTGTGTGTGTGTGTGTGTGTGTGTGTGTGTGTGTGTGTGTGTGTGTGCATCCATCTGGTGTCCCGCCAGCTGACGCCCATATTTCTCAAGAGCATGTACGTTTGCATCTGATTCTCTCTCGTTTCTTCCGTGTGCACACGAGGGAAGTTGTGCAACAGACATTTTCGGTAATGTAGGGACTGCTGGTGGATCCACTGGAGGCTGAGTTCCTCCTCCACCTCCATCAGAGGTGGGGGTCTCCTGTGCTCGCGAAGAATGAAAGAAAAAACAATGAGGCCGTTCCTTTCTCTTTGTCGTTGTTTGTTTGTTTTTTCTGAAATAAGCGGCCGGGCTGTTGTGTGCTTTCCAAGCTGAGCCACAATCATCCACAAATGGCCATTACTCATTTCCCAAAACTTGTTGGAAAAACACTGTGCAGAGTTCCTGAGATGGGAGTGTGTTGAAGTTGGAGCTGTTGAAAGACAATGGTAAGCCTAAAGTTGTGCGTCTCGGGCCAGAAATGGTCTTGTAGGGTACTGCAGATAGATAGACGTTTCCTATCTACACATCCAGCAGATAGGAATAGGATAGTTTCCAGCGACCAGGCGAATGCTACGTCCAGCGTCCGCTCTCCTTTGACCGCCGCAACAAGTGAACAGTTGCCTGTGTACACATCAGGCAAACGTCTATAAACATTAGCATTACCATCTCTCCTTTTTGGTCAACACCAGCTCCTGAGGGAAACATGAGAGCGGTGAGAGTGAACCAAAACAGTAAAGTTAGGGGAAACAAAGAGCTGAAAGATGCTAAAGCGCTACACAGAGCTGAGGGGAACCGCCGATTCTCTGTGGCTTCGTCACGACTAGCGGCATCCTTCACATTGACCCGTTGTTAATATAAAAACATCGATAACGTTGTGCGAGATCACAAATGTCATCATTCATGCAGCTATTAATTGCCATTTATTAGTTATTCTCCTTTTGGATGACGTTTTGTGTGTGTGTGTGTGTGTGTGTGTGTATGGGCTATTCACACTTATTGCTCACTGACTCCTCAGCACATTCATCGTTGGGCGGAAACAGAATTTCTCGCAGCTAAAGATGTGCCAGGAACAAAAACAATCCTTAGACGTCTGACTGCTGTGCTCTGCAGCAGTGACGGTTTGGGAGAATGAGATTCAGCCCACAACTGGAAGACCTCGCTCATGAACTCGTCCTCCATGTGAACGGCACTCCTCGTCTCCATTCTGAGTGCTGTGGAAGAAAAGATTGATTTGTCGTGGGGGTGTCATTGACGTTGAAGGGGAGGGTCAGTGGTTTATGAGTAAAGCAGGGAGCACGGTGTGCAACAGTAGGCGGGTTTGTGCTGACCCCTGAGTGATGGGATGTGGGGGAGGTCTTGTGAATGGGGGGGAGGCAGTTGAGTCAGTCTCCAGGCTCAGTGTTGTAACATGATAGCGCTTTAACCCTGTGACCCCTGACGCAGTCGGACACGAAGAGCACTCTGCGCCCCATAAACCCTTATTCCTCAGTTCCTTTTGCTACTCAGAAGAAATACACGAATCGAAAGTAAGAGGCATCTTGTCACAGATGGATGCAGAAAAACACGGTCATGCATTTATTTCTTGTCAGTTAGACTATTTAAATGCTCTCCCCGAGGGTCCACCTCATGCAGCCTAACACACTTCTTCTGGCTTCTGGTAACATTTAGAAATAATCACTTTTACTCTACAAAGCTTCGCAACCCCCTTCTTGTAGAGGCCTTCTGGTTTGTTCCAAGGGTTAAACCTGAAGTTAGTGGAGATGCTTACTTTTTATGGTCTTTTTTATACATGCCCGTGTATATATATATATATATATATATATATATCCATATTACTGTATAAGGCTCTTTGCTTTTCTGTGTTCCTTGCTGTATTTCCCTTGGAGTAAGTTATGCTATGTAAATTTAAGCAGCTAATTCAAAGGGAATTATGCCACAAGGTCATTTCTAAGGAATTAAAATGATGAAGACGAACTGTCAAAGTATTTTAATCAAGTGACTACGCTGACTGTAATCGGCCATATACCAGCTTCATAACAGCATACCCAATAACAGTTTGTGTATTTCACGCTGTGAGTCTATATTTTTGTGCCATATAGTGAGTGGGGTGATGAGGAAAATGATGGAAGCCCTGTTTTTGTTCTCCTTGATCATTGCTGTTCCTCTTATGGGTGTGGGGGGGATCCTTATATTCATGTCAAAATAAAAAAAGAGACGAATTTATAGGCGACAAAACATCTGCGTTGCAATGTGAAGTTGTGTACCAGCGTGTATGTTTTGTGCACGTGTGTGTCCTGTGTGTATGTTTTGTGCACGTGTGTGTCCTGTGTGTATGTTTTGTGCACATGTGTGTCCTGTGTGTGGCAGAGGGAGGAGAAGGCCTCAGTTCTGAGAGTTATTATGATGATAATAATAATCCCATTTATAGTGGTGCAGAACAGTCCATGTTCCTTATGTCATAGTTCTTTTTCCTTAGTCAGGCTGATGATACATGTATGGGGGGGGGGTAAACGACACATATTGCTTTCATCACAGAAACCATCCGTTTGAATTGCTGAACTGGTCAAGCAGAGGGGCTTTCAACTGAGACGAAGCAGGCGCCTGTTTTTCAATCAAATCACTGTCTTTTTTAAGCCTCGGCCCAACTCTTTCCCACCGATTTAATGTAATCAGAGTTGGGGAACGTAGCCGCGCATGTGTGTTCATGTGTGTGTGTGCTAGTTCAACGAAATGATTCAACAGTGGAGCGCAATGACACTCCCGAAATGTCTGCCGCTGTCATGCTACATGCTGTCACGCAGCACGACAACCACTGAACAGCCCTCGAAATGCCCCATCCCAGTCATCACAGCAACAACAGCTGGTATTGATAAGGCAACTATTTCGGTATGCAGTCCTCAGAGGGGGATCAGTCCCTGTGACGCGGCAGAATGCCACGCTGTCAGAAAGAGTGAAAACAAATGGACACGTGCATGAGTCGAATGAGTCGCATATATATATATATTTTTTTGGTTTGGACAACAGGGTCATCTTCATGTATTGCCAGCTGTAATAACACGAGTCTCCGTCTCAGTCCTCCTTTAATTAGTTGCTAAGGGAGATCTCGTGACCCACATTCCATAGAGCCGTGACACAGAGATGGCTCTCGTTGAGTGAAATGCAATAATTCAGTACATAACAAAGCAGTACGCCCACTTATATTCTAATATGTGTTATTTATATTTATTAGACTATTCTGATGAGCTGTTGAATGTTAAATGCCCCACTTACCTATTATAATAATAATGTACTAAATCATATTTAATCGTAGGACTGAGCTCTGAGGTGTACATGGAAGTATTACTCTGATGTTACTGTGGCTTGTATAAAACTCCAGCATGCCCTCTAGTGGTGTAAATAACACACACCACTGCTTGTGGCAGGTGTGAGCCGATTCATTTTGCATGCAGGCACCCAAAGTTGGACTACGGAGTTCAGCTACAACTGTCTCACAGTTCCAAAAGCAGCTTCAACCTGGAACCTCAACACTTGTTTTTGATACTGACAAGACAGTTCCTGATGCAAATGGAAATTTTGCTCATTTTACTTCAGCGCGATTCTTGTTTATTTAACATTCGATAACTCTGGCTTACTATTGTTAAATGGCAAAAAGAGATGTGTTTGTAACTGTATGTTTTGGTATTCAGATTAAATGCAGAAGCAGCTGTTTCTAAGACCGTGCAGCATCTTCCATCAGGAGCTAAAGTGCACCAGACAGTAGACTCCCTTTGGATGCACTCACGTAGACTGTGTGAATAATTCATATCCAAATATACTGTTTGATGAACTGAGGTGTTGTGATTTTAAAAACTGCCTCAGCACACCCACCTGTCTACTGTCCCCCTACGCCAACCGTCACCACCACCTCCCAACCCGGCATCACTGCAACAGACAGATGCATATGTATATACATACATTATAAGGACGTGACTTGTATTCCTTACACAGCCTTAGACCCTTTACTTCAGTAAAAGTAGCAATACCACAGTGTACAAGTACTCTGTTACAAGTGGAAGTAAAGAAAATCTTGTGTTTGCATCAAAATATACTTCAAGTACCAAAAGCAAAACTACTCGTTATGCAGAATGACCCATTAAAAAAATAATTAAATGATTAGTTTATAATCATTGACACATATTTTGTACTAATAATGAAAAGTAACTGCTAATTCAAGTGTTAAAATCAATGTAGTGCAGTAAAGAGTACAATATTTGCCTTAAATACCATAAAATGGAACTCAAGTACAGTACTAGTATCTCAGAATTGTATTTAAGTACAGTACTTGAGTAAATGCAATTTACTTTGCTTTACTGCATACAGATACATCAGTAAATGTCACGAGTGCTGCAACAAGTGCAACATCCCTCACCGGCTTCCCACTCCTGAAGCGAGTTGTGTTCAGTGGGGCCAAGTTGGAAGCGGTGCTGAACTGAACCCAGGTTTCAGGAGATGCACCCCTGTTGGTGTGTTACGTTCACCAATTTAAATAACTGACTACGAAATACCTTTACTGTGGATTAAACACTGCCTGGGTGAGATGAACCTGCGTAAATCCGTAATGTTTCCACATACAAGTCAGAAGTATGAGCTAATGTAGCGTTTACACGCTCTCTGACATTTTAGCTTTCTGGTATAGTACGTTACCTTTTAACACACGTGCCTTTGCTAATCAAACGGACGTCGTCGTGTTATCTTCACATCTAGAGGGCGCACTTGAACGAAACCTAGTCGAATGGCAACAAAACTGTACTCCCGCATTTTACGAGCAGCACGTGAAGGCACCGTGAGCGTGCCGCTCGGGACAGGGAGAAAGGAAGTGCTGTTGTTGCAACTTCGCTGCCACGTCTGTAGGAGCGGCGGCGGCGGCGGCGGGTCTGAGGACCGGGATGGGCCGGTGGTGCTGGGCGGTGGGGGGATGAGAGGGAGAGGTGGGAGTGACCGAGGAAGCACAGAGGAGAGGAAGGAAAGAGGAAACACGTAGAGCCACAACACAGCACTCCCTGAGTGTGCGCAGCTCCCGCAAGAAGGAGCGAGCCGCCGCTTTCTGGAGGATCCAGCCCGCTGGAGCGCTATTGTTCAGACAGAAGAAGGGGGGGGCTTGTTATTTCTTCGTTTTTTTGTCTTCCCTCGGGGGGTCACCCATGCTGAGCTCAGGGAGAATGGAGGAATTCGTGACCGAAGAGGAGGAGCCGTGGTACGACCAGCAGGACCTGGAGCAGGGTAAGACCAGACACCGTCCGATGCCTCCCTCCCTGCCCGCAGCATCCCCGGCTGTCAGCCGGTCAGCTGGCCTCCACCTAACAAAGGCTCTCTGTCGGGGAGAAAGACAAGCCTTTCCTAAATTACCAATGCGATCAGTCGAACACCGAAGTGGTTTCGAAGGAGCAGGCTGAGCTGCTTTGACAACAATGCGTTGAAAACATGCCAAGCAGGGCCTTGTGGAGATAGTCAGCATCAGTAGCTTATGGAAGATTTAACATCACTAAGTACATTATATTCCAAAAAAAAGGACGACGTATAAAGCATGTTTTGATATTTTGCGGTGCTGGAACCATTAGTCGATTAATTGAACGGTCGACTTTGACCACCGATGATTTGTTTAAGTCATTTATCAGTCAAAATGCAGAGAGTTTCCTGGCTCCAGCTTCTCAAATGCGAGATTATTTTTTGCTGCTTTTGATCTGTTTTATGTTATTGTACATTGAATATCCTTTGGTTTTGGACGCTGTGGGCTCTGGGGGGGCGCGATGGACATTTCCCTCCTATGTTTTAGAAAGAAGTGTCACAAACTCACAACACGAGAGCCTGATTATTACGCAAGTAGTAGGGCTCTGTGCACTACAACAACAACAACGCATTGGTGTCATTTCCAAGCCGTCTTCCCATCCTTTTAGGCTGACGTGAGGCCTGGATCCCCAAGATAAGCAGTGATATTAAAGCGGTCTGGTGGTATGGTTGCCTTTTGATGACTAAAAAATGGTCAAGGGGTCAAGGTTCATCTGTGGTGCTGATTCTAACTGTGAACTCACTATTGTTTTCATCATTGTCTGACCATGAATATGATGAATATGAAATGGAGCCACAATGTGAAGACGAGCAAAAGCAGCAAATCCATGCCAGAAGCTCGGCGAAGGACAAAACCCTGCAAAAACAAGCCGGCAGGAGGGTTTCGCTCGCTCCCTCTTGGTCTAGTTAACCTAATTCGGAGTCGGCTGATTAAGCCCCAGTCTCTCCATTAAGGCCTCCGTGCTCTACACACAGTCAGGAGTGACTCTTATCTGATACGCGAGAGACTTAAAGGGAGAACCAGTCTACTGAGCGCTCAGCGACCCTTATAAAAAGGTTGCCCGATGTGTTTTTATGAGGGCCGGCTTTTTATGTTCCTGTTCCTGTCCAGTCTGTCGCATGCAGGAAACTACATTTTGGATGAGGCCCCTTTTTATATTGCTATGCCCACTGAACATCTGCAAAAACAATTATGTGAAGATGCATTGTAGGGCTTTGTAGAATCCTCGCCGTTCTCTGCACCACTTATTTCATTTCCTGTCTTTCTCCGTTTCTCAATCAGCTTGTGGCAAGTAGCTATAATGGCAGGCTACATTTCCAGGGTGGCGGGGTGAGATGGTGCTGATGCTGTGATTTCGCTTGGCTAGAGACAAACATGCACACGCAGGCGGACACCCGCCCATCATTTGTTTTAGGCAACTTCTTTCCTGTCGCACAAAGTGTCGCACACACACGAGGGGACCGGAGGATAAAAATAGGCCTTCAGTAGTCTTTGTGCTTTTTTTTTTTTTGGGGAACGCCGAGGAAGAAAGAGCAGCACAGAGGACAAAACATTCAGAAGTCAAAATGGCTGGTGCCTTAAAGTGTGTGTTTGATGGAGCGCAGAGGGCGCCGGACCTCTCAGAGCAGCGGCGTGCGTCAGAGCGCTGACTGCCGGAGCTCGTCTTTTTCAGGCAACATTTCAGGACGCCATGAATCCTTCAGAGAGAGAGAGAGAGAGACACACACACACACACACACACACACACACCACTGTCGTTGTATTACAGTAGCTTGTTGTCATGAGTCTGACCTATAAGTGCTGTGGGAGAAAAGGGTTCTTTTTGCGAGGTTTCATCCAGGGGAAACATTAGGGGGGGGGGAACGAAAAGAGCACGTAACATATTTTAACTCGAAATGATGCAGAGCTGAAACACTCAGTCGATTGCGCGATTAGTCGGTCGACAGAGAAATAATCGGCAGCTATTCTGATCATCGTTTCAAGCAAACATAGTGTACCATTCTCTGTTTCCCGCTTTTTTTGTGTCTTTAAACTTTTGGTCAAACAAAACGAGACATCTGAAGACGCCGTCTCAGGCCCCCGGGAAGTTGTCACGGACGAGACGATGACTGGCAGCTTCAGTCGACAGTGAAAGTAACCGTCAGCGTCTCCCTGCTCCTGCTTTGTGCGGCGTGGAATGCTAAGAGATGTAGCTGCAGCTCACATGTCACAAGTCTTAGAGCAGAAGAACGGGCGCCATGCGGACGTGTCACTGGGATGCGTCTTTGTTTGGGCCTCTTTGTGTGCTGGCCAGAGCCTCCGCTGGCCCAAGTCCAAGAGGACGGAGGCATGCGTGGCTCTACCAGCTGAGGCTGGAGGCTCTGTTGGCTTGACTTACATCTGATTAGAGGCTTCCTCGGCTGTTTAAACGCTCCTGTTACTAGCTTAATGAGTGTTTGTGCCACCTAAATACGGAGCATTCAAGAGCAAAGGGCTCGTTGTGGACCATAAATATCGCGCTAAATGCTGCCGCTTTGGCGTATCGTGCATTAGGGCAGTGTGTGGACAGAAAGGCAGCCTGCTACAGCACTAAATAATTCATTTCTGGCCACCAAATGTTCCCAGGACCTGCTCTGCTGCAGGAAACAGACGAAGAGGAGAAGTCTTGTTTTCCACATTCCAATGAATCTCGCGGGAGACGTGCACCTTCCCAAACAACGCTGCCTGTGGAAGAGATCACCGCGTGCGAGCATATTAATGAATAAGACACATATGCACTGGCAGATTGCGTGGAAAAGCTTTATGGAATTTGAGTCCTGACCTTGCTCTTGTGTTTACTGCGTGGGAAAAGTGCAGGCCAGTTCTTTAGAACGCACAAACACAGCTGGGTTGCAACTGGTTTCCTGGAGCATGTGTGCGGGGGGAAAGGTATCTGTCATACGTGATGTGATTATGCTGGAGTTTCCGGGCCTCGTTGGTGTCTGCGGCGAGCATCGAAACGCTTCTGTTGTTTGCAAGCGCATCGAACGGCTCTCTTCTCCCCCTCTCCCACTTTCACTCTTCCTCCTCCTCCTGTTAATCTCTTGCCGCTGAGGCTCTTGGCTGCGGAGAGCTCACGCCCCCCCTCGTCTGGCAGCCAATGAGACGTCGACATCTGAATGTTTGGGTTTGGGTTTTAGATTTGTCAGATTGGCTCAAGGCTGGATAGGATTTAGTTTATTGATGAGAAGAATGCTGGCCGGGCTGACATCACACTGATCCTGATGTTGGTTAGTCAGAATAAACAAGTTGGTTTATGTTGAAGAGAGTGTAGTTTTTGTGAGATGGGGGTCGAAAGCTCTGGAAACGAGCTAGTAAGTTGACCGTGAGTTAAGATTTAAGATTCTCGTTGGTACCTGAGCTGCTGCTGATGCCAGGGCCCCCGCAGGAATTCATTAAGCTATCAGCACAGAGGGAAGTGTGTGAATTGGTCCACATGGAGCTGTTGGCAACTGCATGTTTAGCTTGCTGCTCATTAGTCTAATTGAAGGAGGTGAGGACAGCACTGCCAGGTAGAGGAAGAGGAGCGCGGTCTCAAAACGTGACTGTAAAAATAGAGCCTGACTGATGTTGGATTTTTAAGGCTAATACCAATTTTGGAATTTGAGGGATGAAAAAAAAATCTCATTACAATATATGGGTCAGTACTGATTTTTAATATAAACTCTTTCTTGCGTTCATTGAACCTGCATTCATTGATTTGGCCACTTCCAGCGAGTCCAATATTCGCCCTGTTCTGGTCTCCACCATCTTATTTTTTTTTTCTTATTTAATTTACAATTATATAATAACTGCGTTAAGTCTTTAACTTTAATGTCAAATACACACACTCATGTCAGAGCCAGGGATCGAACCGGCGACCTTTCCGTCTTTGGTCTTTTACCTCTGGACCATGGTTTGATATATTTGCTTGACACGTGACAATTTACTGATTATCAAGATTGTTTATGATCAGTTCTGTTGTGAAATCCAACAATGACTGGCTTGGTAGAATCACAATCTGAAAATCCCAATTTCTCTGGCTGTGGACCCGCGTTACAATGCGGTAACTACCGCAGTAAATTGCGGGGGGGGGGGGGGTGTTGCAGTGACACAGGTTAGGAGCTGGCATCCGTCCCAGCGATCACTATTCAATAGACGAAGCCAGGGCTGCACAAGAGACGACTTCCTTTGCTGCTCGGCATAGTCCTTAGAGAGGTCGCAAACCACAAATCTTGCTGACTCAGGCCCAACTACGTAGGCCGTCAATACCGCTGAGTCAGAGCGCCGTTTGAATAAAGAACGATGACAGTGACTCACCTTACTTTGGAGGCCCAATAGCAGTCTTGGAGCACAAATGAAACAGTAGAGCGTGGTGCAGTAAAAGTAAAGCAATGGCCGGTGTGTGTTTGACCGAGAGTAGAGATTCCCTGTCGACATTATTGAACACGTAAAATGTAAATGTCCCTGCCTCAGTCGAAGCTGCGTCCCAGCATCTTGAATTTCAGCCCTATTTCTGTCCTAACCTTGGAGGAGAGGTGTCTCTCCAGAATTGTCTTGGCACCAATCTCTGACCTTCATATTCAGTCAGCGGAGAGAGGCAAGGAGCTGCGGGGGTGTGGGGGGGTGGGGGGTGCTATCTCTCTGTCCTCCTGCTCTCCTCTCTCTATAATTGAACTGGTCCGGGGCAGACCGGGACGACACGATGGACCCTTTGATCATTCTGTTCCAGGCCCTGTCATAACCTCGCCTGAAATAGAACAAAGCGCTCCATTAATCGCGACGGCATGTAATCTAAATGGTCCGTCTTCGTGCGTGAGATTAAATTCCCCCCTTCTCCCCTCTCCCCTCTTCCCTCTACCACCATGTCCTTTGGACATGCTCTTCACCCATCCCTGGTCTCCCCCCATCAGCTTCCTCCTCCCCCCTACCCTCTTTGTTTGCTCGCCACTTTCTCCACCTCGCTTTCTGCACTCGCGACTTATTTGTTCAGCTCTCGCTCAATTTCCTGTCCGATTTCCAGACCTCCACCTGGCGGCGGAGCTGGGGAAGACCCTGCTGGAGAGGAACAAGGAGCTGGAGGACTCGCTGCAGCAGATGTACATCACTAATGAGGAGCAAGTGCAGGAGATTGAGGTATGAAAGCAGTTGGAGGTTGGGAAGCACGGAGAAGGGCTTTATTATTATTATTATTTATAATGATTTAGTTTGAGATTTTCTATCTCGATCTCAAACTAATTTCTCCCTCAGTAACATTAACTGAAGGCCCATTAATTGAATTCAGTACAGTTGATAGAAAAGTGACAGTGAGTGAGTGACAGTACTTTATATCCATCATCTGGTGATGTTTTCTATGGAGGAATAAGACGACCGTGCAAATTATTGCTTGATTAAATGGTTCATTTACTAATCTGTGTTTGCTTTGATTATAAATAAGACAAATGAGAACTTTGGAAGGAGGTTTAAAGTCGTTTTTGACATTAGAGACGGCAGCTGACGAAACGGTCTCACCTCAAATCTCCAGTGTCCATTTAGTGGGGGTGCTTACGATCATATGACATGGTCTTGTGAAAGAAAATATTCAGGAAAAACTTCTGCCGATGAAGATCATGGGATATGATCGAAAGCTCCAGAACAAAGTAGATCCGGAGGTGGGATTGTTTTGTCAGAGAGAAGGGTTTAGAAATGACTGAATAATGAATGATGTGCTTGTGCAAACAAGCATGTATTGTATACATATTTGTTTGTCCCGCAGTACCTGTCGAAGCAGCTGGACGTTCTCCGGGACATGAACGAGCAGCACGCCAAAGTGTACGAGCAGCTGGACGGGACAGCCAGAGAGCTGGAGCGCACCAACCACACGCTGGTGATGGACAGCAAGGCCTCGCAGCAGAAGATAGAGAGGTGAGTGGGACTGAAAGCTACCTTTTTCCGTTTTTCCCCATTCCTCCATCTCTTTACCCCCTAAAACATGTTCCCTTCCCCCTGCACCAGGTTAACAGGGACCATCGAGGCTTTGCAGAACCAGGTGGAGTCCCTCTCAGGGCAGGTGGAGCAGCTTCGCTCCATGGAGCAGCTCCGAGTTAGGAGGGAGAAGAGGGAACGGCGCAAGACCATCCACTCCTTCCCCTGCCTGAGGGAGCTTTGCACAGCACCCAGGTATTTTATAATTTTTTTTTAGATTTTCAGATAATCAACCTCATCTGTACTCCTAGTGGGTATAAAAAAAAAAAAGCTGTACCATGCGTTCGTGTGTCATGTTGTCAGGTACGAGGACGAGTTTGTCGTGGGCAGGGCTGAGAGCTTCACCGTGGACGTGAAGCGCCAGCCGTTCGAAGAGGAGAACCAGCATCTGAGGGAGGCGGTGTCGGCCCTGCGGGCGGCGGTCCGGACGGAGCGGGGGCGTAGAGAGGGGGTGGAGAGGGAGTGCAACCTCCTGCTTGCAGAGTTCTCGCGGCTGCAGACGCGGGTCCAGGTAGGGTGCAGAGATTACCACAGCCTGTGGTTCACGTGCTGTTAACATACACCAAAATACTGCAAATTACTGGACGGATACCGCACTAGATACTGATTGGTTAAGACAAAGTAGTCCCTTCTCCCAAGTCAGACTGAATAACAAGGTGAAGCCATTTGTCAAGCAAAATGAATATTATTTGAGTCCAGGTTCTCTCATGTGAGGACTTGCTATATATCAATAGTGAAAATACAGTACATGCAGTGATAGTGATGCTGGACTCTGCATATGGATTCAGATCAGAAGAACCTGTGGATCTCATTGTGAAGCTGTCTTTGCTCCTAGGATGCCGAGAGCTGCCAGGGGCGGGTGCGGGAGTTGGAGGTGGAGCTGCAGGAGCTGCAGCAGCTACGCCGCGCTCGCAATTTCCTGCTGAGCAGCGAGGATGACGGCGTGGCTCTCACCCAGACCGTCCTCAACAGCACCCCGGAGACGGACACCTTCCTGGAGGTGGAGGCCGGGGAGATGGGCGGGGGTGTGAGGGAAGAGAGCGAGGGCGGGGGAGGCGTGGGAGGGCAGGCCCTCCCCGAGTCCAGCCCCGTGAGGAAAAGCTGCAGCGACACGGCGCTCAACGCCATCGTGGCCCGCGACGCGTCCGGTCGCAGGAGGGGCAGCTACGCCCTGCACGCCAACAGCGTGAGGAAGAGGGGCATGTCCATCCTTAGGGAGGTGGACGAGCAGTACCACGCCTTACTGGAGAAATACGAGGAGCTGCTGGGGAAGTGCAGGCGCCACGAGGAGAGCCTGTGTCACGCTGGGGTGCAGACGTCCAGACCGGTCTCCCGAGACCCGTCCATGAAAGACTGCGCCATGGGCCCCACCCCGGCGCCTCCCCCTACCCCCACCCAGTCGCCCTCCACCCCCGAGGCCATTGAGAGCATCAGCAAGCAGGTGGAGGCGGTGGATAAGAGGCTGGGGCAGAACACTCCAGAGTACAAGGCCCTTTTTAAAGAGATCTTCTCTCGCATCCAGAAGACCAAGATGGACATCAAAGCTACCAAAGCTGCCAAGACGAGCAAATCTGGCAAATCTGGCAAGTCTAGTAAACAGTAACGGTGCGCCGATTTGGCTCTAGAGAGGACGATTATGTGCTATTATACATTAGTGTCAAGGGCTGGGGTACACATTCTTACAGAGGGTGCGGCTTCGAAAAGCCCCAGTGTTCCTCCTCAATATCTAGTGGCTTCACTGTCTTGCTACTACTTCAGGCGTATACCACAATAACACCAGAATAGCCACATGCCTCTCATGAGCCTCACGAGTGCACTAAATATTAAAGCTTCACAGTAAAAAAAAAAAGTGGAAATCTAAAAATCTAATATTAACGTGAACGTTTATTATAATGGACTCTGCTAACGTGTGTGTAGTTGCGGTAAGAAAGACAAAGATTGATCTCAGGCCGGGGTGCTGTCCTTCTCAAGAATGACCTCGAGGTGCTAATAACTCTCCTCCCGTCAACATATCTCGCTACACAAATGAACACTGTTACAAATTGAAATAAGCCTTTTAGCCTGGACGTCACGGCAACTCTCTTGCACCGTCCTTTGTGTGTGACCTTACTGCTTTTTTTTTTTTTTTTTTAAAGTTTGCAGTGCCTCGCCCTGTTATCTAGAGATTTCCAGGAGTAGCTTTCTTCCTGACAGTTCGATAAAAAGATTGATGCCACTCTCATGCCCGCACGATAAACAGGAGGCTGTACAGCCAGCAGCAGCCGTTTAGCTTAGCATAAAGGCTGGAAACAGGGGAAACAGCTAGCCTGGCTCTGTTGACAATGACAAGCCTACGTGGCAGAGTATGTCTTCTCAGCTACTATTTCTTGTTCTCAAGCTGTTGTTTTTACACTTTGTTTTTTGAATGGGTTAGCTAAACAAGATATAACGTTAACGTAACGTTAATTAGCGAGCTATAGAGGGGTATTTTGCTAGCTTTGGACGGAACCAGGCTAGCCGTTTGCCCCGTTTTCAGTCTTTAGCTAAGCTAGCTAACTGGCCGCTGGCTGTAGCTTGATATTTAGCACACAGACACGAGAGTGGTACCAACATTCCCACCTGTAGGCAAGAAGAAGTGTGTTTCCTAAAATGTTAAACTTGTGTTTATTACTTTAACTCATGTGCTTATGTTCCCTGGAGATCAAGTGAAAATAAAAAAAGGGATGCTAACTGTTAAACTTCAGGAAAAGAACCCAGACTGGAAACTTAAATGATAAACCTTCTCCCTCCACTGTGCTAAAAGTCACCTCAGCTCTCTTTATGAGGACTAAAGTGTGTCTTCAACTGGACTACATCAGCCCATTGGGGCAAAATGAAAATGGCTCAGAGATACAGGACACACTGTTCCATCTATAGTAATGAGTGGGGTCTACAGTGTGGGCGATAGTTTAGTTAAACCTGTTGTGTGTCGAATGTGTAGGCGTGATGATCCCAGTAAATGCTAAAGAGCTGCTGTCTTGCAAAAGACAATCTCTGCAGATTGTTACTGTCACTATTCCCTCACTATAAATACCTTGAAGGCTGTGTGAAGCTGAGATGTCTAATGGTGGTTTTGCACAGTTAAAGCAGTTTCTGTTTGTTGGGGGAACACTTGTTTCTACATCTGGCAGGCCGGGCAACGACAACATAGTAAAAAGACTGTTGCTGATTCTTGATTCTTGTTGTTGAGATGGTAGAAAAAGGCCATTGAATGAAGACAGCATGAACATTGAAAACATATCCTTTTTAAAGAAACTGGTCCTGTGGTGGAACCTGATATTAAAATGGAGGAGGAGGAGCTTTTTTTTTTACACAAGTGTTGGGACTACTTTCCTTTAATTACAGCTCGACACACTCTATAGCAGAACTGTAACCAATATAAGGCTTCAAACCAGGGCTTTGTCTAACACCTAGCAGTCTTACCAAACTATAAAACTAACCTGCAAACATATTGCACCCTTTTTTTTGACAATATACAATACCTATGCCTTTTTTTCTGGGTAACCTCCTATGTATAAACCTTTGTTATATAATGAATGTTATTGCAGCTCATTTTATATCGGATTCTTCAGCAAGGTTGAAGACACAGCCAAGCCCGAAACCTTTCACGCGTGGCACAGCCGACACCCGTGGGACCCCTACACCGGTGTCGGTGAAATGAGTGAAGGGTTCTAGTGGAGGTTCCTTTACTCTTGCAGCAGGTCAGTTCTGTTGGACTGAACTGTGAAGTGTGTTTGAGGTCAGCGCTCGTGTCCTTCAGAATGATTCAAGCGCATGGATGGAGGAGTATGTGTAAGCATAGACAAAACAATGCCAAACCACAGCCTGTTTTTTTTTTAAAGGCTCATGAGGTTTCTGTACTGTAATGTCTTGCCTATTGCACTTGAAAATGTTTGACGCCTCATCTTTTTGTTTTTGCATATTTAGGATAGCTGATATGAAATTGTATCTGTGTATTTATTTGTGCGTGAATGTTTCTTAATACTTTTTTTTTTTACTTTTTCAGTGCCTATATGTGAATGTCACTAACAAATTGTCCAAATAAACATTTAATTTGCTTTACTGATATTACCCAGTTTAAATGTGTGCATTATTAGTTAATAAGATATTGGCATTAAAGTTTACTCTGCTCTGGTATTAGCTCACATCATTACTGAACTAAGACCCACTTTACCCTGTTAATAAAGCATTGATACAATGCATCCTGTGTTGCTGTTTTTACTGAGTGGGGACATGGAAGAAATTAAAGAACACTGTGCAGGGCAGCAAACACCCCTGTTAACTGGCCATCTCTGTGTGTTTACTTCACTTTCTAGTACAAATAACATTCATACTGTGCCAATGAAATGACAGCACAGTTGGAGACATCCCAGAAATGAGCGCAAAAATAATAATAAATGATACATAATCATATGTAAATACATTTGTAAGAAACAATTAGACCGGATCCAAAGAAACCACCATACAACAATGAATGTTAACGACTTTATAACTGTTTTTGCCCACACCCACAACCGTTTCAGTATTTCTAAGTGACGCTGGAGCAGAAGTGTCTCATGGGAAGAAGGTGGAGGCGTGTGTTGGACTCCGGTATTTTCCAATTGGGCTAGTCTGCATCCTTGAGGCCAAATTCTCTCTTGTAGAAGACATTGCTGCCTGTTTAGGCTTTGTATAACTGCGCAAAGCACGCGAGACAAGGTTGTTCCATCTGTGTTTCAGTCGTGCTTGACTTTGAAAAGAGGGGAGTCTGCAGGGGTAAATCAGCATGTATAGGACTGTCTCGAGCGTGGCTAAGTTAAAGAGCAACTTGGACATGTTGCTAGCTAGTGTTAGCTACTGGGCATTTACGACTTGTATGGAGAGGTTCAGGTTAATGCAAAGTTAGCGCGTCTACCGATGTGCATTAAATGTATCTTGCAGTAACTTGCCTCACTTCATGTAATAATATGATGTATATTGCAATAATTTGTAGATTACATGGCTTCTATCCCGTCAATTCGACCGCGTGGCCTAATGGATAAGGCGTCTGACTTCGGATCAGAAGATTGAGGGTTCGAGTCCCTTCGTGGTCGTGTTTTGCGCTCGATACAGCAGGCAGTTCATATTTTTTTTAATCTGTTTGTATTTGGTCCCTTAGCTAGACGACGTCGAACCACGTTGTACCCATGAATCAATGAAGCTAACGTTAAGTCACAATAATAATAGCCACTCAGTTACAGAAACAGTAGATGCAAGTAACTTCGGCTCATGTAGCGTCATGGTGCGCGTTTAAAGTGTAGAATGTATTTAATATATATATATATGTGTGTATAATTCTAAAATAACACAAAAAAAAAAAGATATAAATAAAAATCATTTTTTTTTTATTTCATTTTTGTATATTCATTCGTAAGCAGAGTGGCGCAGCGGAAGCGTGCTGGGCCCATAACCCAGAGGTCGATGGATCGAAACCATCCTCTGCTATTTTTTTTCCACCCCTCACACACTGCTGTGTACGTGATGCGGTCGTCTCGTCACCTTTTCCATAAGCTACCAAAACCATAACCTAAAAAGTTGTTCATTGACCTTTGCCTTCAGCCCAAGATTAAAACTACAGGGGACGTCATGCCCAATTTTAACTTCAAAAGGAGATTTCAAAAATATATATTTTGTGGTCATCTCCTTGTACTGCTGGTACGGCTTAACTAGACATCCCTGCAGATTTTCAAACGACATTTACCTGACTCTTGATAAATTCCCAAATTGACCATCATAACGTTATACTGGAAAATATGTACAACTAAACAGAGCTGAAATATATTGACATTTAGATGGACTAAGTTATGTCCAACAACATAAATCTACTCAGATAGGGGGGGTCTGTAGTCTCATGTAGTATTATGCAATATCTTCGACCCCAAACAGACTGACAAGGCCTACCATCAATTTCCATGTACATTGGTGAGAGACCAAGTATACGAATGACCTCATATTGTATGTGTGTATTATTGAGCCCATACTTTGCCTCCCATCTGGGTGAAATAGCACATTTTTAGGGAGTCCCACGTTTTTCATTTCTGACATTGCTCATTGCCACAGAATATCGTGTAACACTGGTCAACAGCAGCAGTGGTTAAATTTTAAACATCCTGCACTGGTGTGTATATGTCTGGTATTTAGAAAGAAAAATGTTGCTACTTTTATTTTATTTTATTTTTTTACAAAAACATAAAGACAAAATAATAAACACTGGATATATAAATGATATGCAATTATTGACAATACAATCATGGGAGGTAGAAGCATAACAGTCAGTCAGTTAGTCAAAATCCACTCGTCTGCTCTTCTTGGTATCTGAATGGATCTTCTTCTTTTTGAGTCGCTCCTGGTTCCTCTTCTCTAACCTGCACAACATATTATTTCACATCAAAGAAAATCATAAGACACGTTCACAATCAAGGCGGATAGGAAAAGAATATGTGAAACGACAGGGTGCTCTACTACTGCCTGGTAATACCTGGCTGCCCTTACGGCCACGTCCTCTTCTGTTGGTTCATGTGGCATCTCGCTGGCATCACTTATGATGGCGGAAATCTTCTGTATGCAATCAGAAAGGTTTCTCTGCTGACTCCTGCTCAGCTCTGAGGTCACTATCAGCTCCCCGGCCTTGTTGATGCGGTTTTTGTGCTGTGCCGCGAAGCAGAAAATTAAAAGGATTTTTACACTTTAAAAATCAGCCAATCCAGAGGTCATTCAAATCCTAACTGTATTGCTTTTCTTATATTAACACAATGATCCCTGAGGAGGAAATAATACAAGAGAAACCTTGATGGGAATACAAAGCACATCACTTTTATTTGAGAACTACAGTATTTTCTATGAGCTGTTTTCCATACATGCGCTTCACGTCAAAGGTGATGCAGGAACACAACCATGTACAGGAGTGTTCAATTGTGATCAACAATTCAGCTTTAGTCCTGATTCCCAGCGCATCTGAAAACGCACCTTTTCAAAGATTTTCTTGCGAACATCCTCGGGGATCCAGTCAGCTGTTTTCACATGGAATCGGACCTCTGCTTTTGTGCTGACTGTGGATTGAGATGTGACAGAACAGATTCAAGCTGCCAGGAGTGGCTTGGGCACAACTACTTATTTATTTATTTTTAAATAAAGTTCAACTTTGTTCAACCTTTATTGACATGCTGACCACCAGGACCACTGCTTCTGCTGTAAGATACTGTCAGGCGTTCTAAGAGCCAGGAGGAGAGGAAATATATTGTTAAAAAAAACACACAAAAGGAGAACAATAAATACTGCTTTAGTAAACATAATTGTATATTTACCCACTGGAATGTGCACTGGGGCGTCCTGAAAGAGTAAAAATAAAATGAATCTGTTGCTTTACTGGAGGATATAGGTCCATTGAACTGTTAAAGACATCATTAGACCATGATACAGCACATTTACACTGTTTTATGAATTTTGGTTTGTTGAGTTGTTCGCATCTCAGTTGTCATCTCTTCTCTCTTTCATGGAGGGGGTGCCACAGCAAACTCCACTCACAGGTCTGGCCACATCGCCCCAACAATGACCTCTGGAGGGGAAAGCTGTGTACTGGTGTTCACCCTTGAATTTGTGTTGCCGCTGGGATGTAAAATGTGGCACTGGCAATAAACGGGGTGCTCACTTGGTTTAGTCACAATATTCTAGTGTTGACACCTGGTTGAAATACAGTGTGTAAGTTATGCAATATATCTCAGACAGCCCCACTCATCGGATGGCTCCAAATGGCTGCATTTTGATAGCGTTATTTAACTGACCTGTACGGTGTCTGTCGCTCGGGTCCCGTAACCAACACTAAGCCATAACATGTTGTTAATGTTCCTTGTTAAAGCACTCCGTAGTTTTACATGCTGTGGAGTAACGTTTACTCCTGCACTGCGACAAAGTAAATAAGTGCGTCGCGCTATGTGTGCCGCCATGTTGGAGTGACGTCGTTACGGTGTTATGACAGTTTTCGCTACCCGCTCAGGATGAACCACCTGAAGCTCATTGTTTAGTAGCTACTCAGGTGAGATATGTGTAAGAAGCAGACATACAACCTCTATAAATAGGATTAAAAGTAGGGTAGCGCATTCTGTCAGGTAGGAAATATCCATCAGAATGGACTACTACCTCCAGAAATGGGGTTAACAATAGCGTGTAAATGTAGCCGCTGCAGCTAAGCTACTAAGCGACACTTGCAATTCCGTGTTTGCACTGGAATGTTAATTGCCTTGAGTTCATGGAGGATGATGACAAAAGAAAATAAATTTAGGTTCCACCGAGATTTGAACTCGGATCGCTGGATTCAGAGTCCAGAGTGCTAACCATTACACCATGGAACCACATGTGACGGTCACTGGAAACTACGAATATGAATAAACCTCTGCGGAAACTGATGACAGCAAGGTAACAGAAAACACTCGAAATGTAAACAAACCTGCGATGTAGATTCGTGTCATTTTATGCGCAATACCATGAAGACATTGTTGGCACATGTAATGACAGGTATTTCCTGAATAAAAATGACCATAGTGGTTTCTGGCTAACGTGCAAAGATTGCAACCAGTGCACTACTTATCACGAATATTGCAATATTTCCTGTTCTCACTTATTTTAGTTATTAGCTTTGAGGAATTAGAGGATTGAGTACTCTGGCAATTGTAGCAGAAACAACATATTGATGACTGAGGGGCGAGGATGAGAGGAGCACAGTATAGTACACAAAAGTCGTTTTTAAAACTATTTGGCATAGGGGGTGCAATAATCAAGTGCCAGCGGAAGAAAAAAAAAAGCGGAACTGCTCTACGATGGTCTCTGTATCTGTAGTGCACCACCAGCGGACGGACACTGCTGGATTTCGAGCAAAAGAAAACAAACCAGCCTTGTACATAATGCTAGGCTTTATGTCACTTAACCTTATGAGATAAATGGTTACCGATAGTTGTCAAGCAAGGTGTTGGTATATTAACGTTACTAGCTAAACATTAGTAGTGTTTGTCACACGGGATTAGCTATCATGTTCTCGGAATAGCTATAGAGTATTTTTAGCTAGATAGCTAGCTAATGTTAGAAGCTAGTCGCGCAATGGTATAGATTCTGCTAGCAACCGTTAAACGCATTAGCGACATTATCTAATGTTAGTCAAGCTACGTGTTGACAGGTCGCAAGCTGCAACATTGTTTATGACATCACCTAACTTACGCTATATTAGGTGACGTTAGCGGATACACACGCGTAGGTTAGGTTATCTCCCAGAATACTAACGTTAAGTTAGCTAGCTTAACGTACACTGTCAGACAGAAACCATTTGGGCTAACTGAGCAACGTAGGTAACGTTAAAGTAGAATGTGACAACAATGGGTAAAGGTCGTTGCCAGCTAGTGTAGCTGCTGCTTTGGCAGTGAGGTCATGACTTGAGGCGTCCATTGTTCAAGAGAGTCCTATCCACTGTATAGTGGTGAGAAGGTTAGTTTCCGTCGGTGAGATATTCCGGCTTGTTTACCTGCAAAATGCCTGGAATAGTGGTGTTTGGTCGGCGGTGGGGGATCGCCAGTGACGACCTCGTTTTCCCCGGCTCCTTTGAACTGTTCGTCCGTGTAATTTGGTATGTTGTCTACCTTCATGGATGTCCATGATTCAGCGAGGACTTGTGGCACGCTAGGCGTAATGCTAACATCCATTGACTCTGCTGCTATTTTTCCTCCTTAGGTGGATTGGCACCATGATCCTGTTCACTTACCACAAGGGTCGTTTTGACTGTAATGGGAGAGGGGTTCTTCACAGCTACCTGGTTGGGCTGTTGGTAGTGCTGGCGCTCATCATCCTCTCACTATGTGCCATTGTCTACGTCAGTGCCCGAGGTAAATCAGTTGTGGTTTATCAGGTCTCCTACCTTTTGCTGGGGCTGGAGTTTGCCCACAGCAGCAAACTACTTGAAGTTCACAGTCACTGTAATTTTCATGAGTTATCCCTTTTAAAATGAGTGTTTCAGGGCTTTGCTAAAACGAAACACAGATGGGACAAATTCAGGTGCAAAGATCAGGATTGCATTTTTTTGTTGTTTACACGGATATCTATGTTGTTTCGCAGGTACCATTACAAACCAGGGCCCACGGCGCTCCATCCCTGCACTGGTGTACCTGCGCGCTCTCCTGTACATCCCTGAGCTGGTGTGGGCCTGTCTGGGTGCCGTCTGGGTGTCTGATGACAGCCAAGGCTGCGACCCTGCCACTGTAGGTGCTGTCATCGCAGCAGTGGTTGCCAGGTAGGTTGTTTAGGCCATCGCTTCATCATTTTGTGTAATTTGTCGAAGAGGTGCGCTTTGATCCGGCGTCTTTCTCTCTCTGCGCCACAACAGCTGGATCATCCTGCTGTTCACGGGTCTGGGGGTGGTGTTTGTCTTTGACCCGCTGGGCAACCCCCGCCCTCGGCCCGCTGCCATGGAGCCGCTGGGAGTAAGAGACATGGAGAGCAGCGAGGGCACCCAGTTCCTCTCCACAGCTCGCTCCCTGGCTGTCAAGGTGTGGGAGAGCAGGCTGCGGCTCCTGTGCTGTTGCCTGCCGCAGGATGAAAGCCACCGAGCAGCATTCTCCAGCATCGCGCAGCTCGTCAGCGGATTCTTCTCTGTAAGGGGATCCCCCTCTCTTTTTGTCTGCGTTGTCCTTTACATCTGCACTCAGTCAGATTAGATGATAGAATACGTCAAGGAAGACTGAAAGCAATTTTATAGTGTTAATTCTAAAATGACTGTCTAGTGGTGTGATACTGCCACAAATCTCACTAAGATTCTTTCTGGTATGGTGTGTGTGTGCGTGTGTGTGTTGCAGGACACAGACCTCGTAGCCAGTGACATAGCAGCTGGTTTGGCTCTGCTGCACCAGGAGCAGGATAAGATGGAGCAAAGCCGAGACCCAGACGTCACAGTCTCTCACAGCCCTTCCTCTCCCATTGTAAGTACTGGAGTCTGTCGGCCATGCAGCTACAGTGAGACCTCTGAACAAATTGTGTGTCTTTTGCTGTTCGCAGGGAGAAGATCTGGAGACCGAGTTGGAGAAGGCAGCTCACTGTATGAAGTTTGCTGCAGCAGCTTACGGCTGGCCGATGTACGTTTACTCCAACCCCCTTACTGGGCCCTGCAAACTCAGTGGAGACTGGTAAGTTGATGTTGGGATATTTCCTTCCAATGGGGAACAAAGCATTTCACAGAGTATCCAAAATCATCCTTGTGATGGGAGATTGCTTGGCCTAAAGTTATTATATAAAAAAATATTTTTATTTAACTCTAGGGAACATTCATAATGATTTATTCATTAAAAAATGACACTGAATGTATGTATTGAGAACGCTTGGATGTTTTTGTGCTTTACTAAAAAGGCTGTGTACGTTTACACACGTGTGGTTTTTACAATAATAGAGCAGAACTGAAAAATCCCAGGAAAGGAATTCTAACACGCCATACAAAATCAATTTGTTACAATGATCTACAAGCCATATCTAACTGCAAAACATTTTAAATCTATAATGCAATTTGGTCGCAGGTCCTGCCAGCACTGCCTGCCAAGCCGCATGTTCCCATCTAATCTAGAAAATCAAGTTACACGTATTAAAGAACTGAACTCTCACTCATCCTACATTTAGGATTATTGTTATTAGTATTATTGTTGGCGGCATCGCTGTCTTTGGACTTTGGATATCATGCAGCCACAGATAAATGTTAACAGCTGGTACAGGCTGCGCATATGTTCGGGAAACTCAAATCAAAACCTTGTGTGTTTTTTGTCACCAGCTGCAGGAGTCGCTCGGCCGAGTACGACATCGTTGGGGGAGACCACCTCGGCTGTCACTTTTCGTCCATCCTTCACAGCACCGGTTTGCAGTACCGAGACTTCATCTACGTCAGCTTCCACAACCAGGTAGGGGGGGATGCTCCCGCGCGTGTGTAGTTTCCCCCTCAGTGTCGGGGATTCAAAATGGTTTGTCCATATTCTGTGGAGCATGTAAGCAAAGCCGGGTTTCTTGCAGATCTATGAGATCCCCTTCTTTGTGGCTCTGGATCACAAGAGGGAGGCCGTCCTGGTGGCTGTCAGAGGAACACTGTCACTGAGGGTGAGTCTTTTTTATTTTTATGTATTCTGTGTTGTTTTTGTTGTAAGTGTATTTTTTTTTTTAATTTTTTTTTTTTTTATTCACAAATGTATACACACTTGCAGTGAATCTGACACTTGTTGTCCACATATGTACATGTGATTTCTTTCGTCATCAGTCCCTCTGTACTGTGCCTTTTGTAATGCTTGCTGCTGTCCTCCTATTTCCTCTTAATGTTCAGAATCACTTCCCCATTTGTGTGGCTGCCATGGTAACTGATAGAAGAGTGTTGAAGGAGCCTGATAAATATAGGTGCTGGCTGGTGTACATCTGCCACTCCTCAAAAGAGATTAAAGTAGCGCCCGTATATATAAAAAGAAATGGGAAGTGAGAGTGTGCCGAGTAAGTGAGGGGTGTGTGTGAGAGTGTCAACGCATGTCTGCACACATACAAACAGTGAAGGTGAAAGAAAGGTGGCTGAAAATTATTGTCTTTCTGCTTCTGTTTATCCACCCCCCCCCCCAAATACTCTTTAACTTATGCCTTTGACATGGGGTAATCAGTCTCCCAGTTTATTGTGTATTTCACACAGTGTCTGTCCCGCAGGATGTCCTGACAGACCTGTCTGCCGAATGCGAGAACCTGCCTATAGAAGGAGTGTCTGGGGCCTGCTACGCTCACAAGGTGACTGTCCCATTTTAACCCCAGTCTTTGCAGATGTTCACACCGGTCTCGGGCAAGAAGGTTTTTTTTTTTTTTTTTTGTATCTAAGGTGTGTGTTTTCCAAGAGATGAGTGCATCTGTGTCTCCGACTGCAGGGAATGTGCCAGGCGGCGGGTTATATCTACAAGAAGCTGGTCAATGATGGCATCCTGAACCAGGCTTTCTCCATCGCACCGGTAAGAAGCCCTGAACCACCAGATATCGTCGCACACAGGTGTTAGATCATGAATAGTTCTCTTGAGTATGCAGTGTGTTTCCATGTCCCTCTGTTTGTAGGAGTATAAACTGGTCATCACTGGTCACAGTCTGGGTGCTGGCACAGCTTCACTGCTGGCTATCCTCTTGCGCAATTCTTACCCTACCCTGCAGTGCTACTCCTTCTCTCCACCAGGGGGACTCCTGAGGTAAGACAGGAACACTTGTGCAAGTGCAAACAGCTGATGGTGTGTTTACAAGTGTTGCCGCAAATGCAAAATGCTGCTGAGCCGCCGAATCATTATGTACAGTTAAAAAAAGAAAAAAGGAATAGATCATACAAATTCAAATGTTTGAGTTATTGCATCCAAAACCAAAGTGTTACTTTGAGACATAATGTATTTGGACTTATGAGAACATGTAACGTTCTCATACCGACTGTCCTGTGTCAATTATTGGACACAGCTTCCATTGTAACAGTGTATTTTTTTTTCCATACACAGTAAATCTTTAGCTGATTACTCCAAGGACTTTGTGGTCTCGGTTGTGCTGGGAAAGGATCTAGTTCCCAGGTAAGGTTTTACTGTGTATTCTTCACAGCCATTAGAACATATTGTTTAGCTAACAAGTCATAATAAATAAATATTGTTATGTGGACGCTGGTTAGGTCATTGTTGCAGTTTGGTTAATTGGTGACATTATTCACTGTGGATCACTGAGGGTCAATATATGTGTGTGTGTGTTAGCTGCACTGCAGACTCTTCAGAGGGCCAATATGAATGTGCTGTGGTGCAAAGACTATTATAGCCTCCTGTGTGATGGAGTCTATATTTGGCTCTGCCCTGTTATTACCGGCACAGAGGAGGAGAAAATGAGTGCAACTCACACGCTCCTTTCGCCTCTGTTCTTTTTAAGTTGTGCTTTCCCTTTGCAGTATTCCCACTCCACATCATTCTCTCTGTACAGATTAAGCATTCCCAATATGGAGGATCTGAAGAGAAGGATCCTTAAAATAGTTTCCAACTGCAATAAGCCCAAGGTAAGAGCCATTCAGTTTTACACCATGACGCCATCTTTCAGCATCTTGAGTCGTGCAAACGGTAATTTCAGACCCTTTTCTGTGTGCTCCAGTACCGCATCCTGCTGCAGGGATGCTGGTACGAGCTCTTCGGGGGAGACCCCGATGACTTCCCCACCGAGATGGACGACAGGAGGGAGGAGGAGCTCAGCCAGCCGCTGCTGGGGGAGGAGTCGCTGATGATTCGCCACTCGTCGTCCTATCAGAGCCTGGCGTCGGATGACTCGCCTGCCCACACAGCTGCACACTTGCCTCTCTTCCTGCCGGGGCGCATTCTGCATATCACGGAAGATGGGCCGTCACGGAGGTCTGTCTGTCCTGCCGCTATTCATTGTCTTTACACATATAAGTATTGCAGTACATTACAATCTTGACGGTTTCTGGCAGCTGGTGTGTGTAGATCTACATGTTGCACACCCTGAATACCAGATGTGAGTCAGTGCCAGGTGGAAGAAAAAAATAAAGGCCTCAGGTTTTTTGAAATGACAATTGTGAGCTGGATTTGACCCAAACTACTTCTTTCCGTCTTCGTCCTCAGATCCTGTTTTTCCCAGGTCCGGTACCGCGCAGACTGGTCTAACGAAATGGCGTTCAGGAGTGTTTTGATCAGTCCCAGGATGCTTGCGGATCACATGCCGGATGCTGTGCTCCGCGCACTCAACAGCCTGACCAGTGACAGGCCCTTCTCCCTCTGCCCGTCGTCCCTGAACAGCAGCCAGCACAATACTATCTGAAATGCACCATAGAGACTGACTCCTTATGTCTGTGCTCCCAGACTCGACAGTATTTTAAGCCTACTCCTGTTTGTACGTAAGCCATGTGATTCTCCCCACGCTTGATCCAGGACTGTTTCAAATACTTCACGCTCTTCATTTACACCTGAAGCCCGTTTTCTAATGCAGACTTTTGGAAACTGGATTGTAATGGTAATGGGAGACCATAGGGATTGGCCTGTTGTGATCTCCACGATTCGTTAACATGCTGGAGCACAAGTACTTTGTTTAATTGCACTTTTTAATTATTTAATTCAAACAGTTTCCACTTTGAGTTATGAGCAACTTCAATGCCATGATCTTTGAATGTGCGTTGTGTACGATATTTGACAGTGCTACTGTTAATGACAGTGTTCGACGTTTTTTGTTTGTGCGAGTGCTGCACGGCTGGTAGAGACCGAATTTGTGCCGATGTTGTCTTCCTTCTGTGTGGGGAGGACTGAACGGCAGTCTGATCCAGAATGTGAGGATACAGGGGTAACTTTTACCCCAAAATGTGGACTGAAGCATTGCGTCTTCATTGTGTAGCAACTGTGGTTAGTCCGTCTTGTGTTTCGTGTCTTAAGACATCAGGGTGAACAGTGCCTATGCATTACAGAAAAACAAACAAAAAAAAAAAAACAAGTCAACAGAATTGCTTTACAGGAAAAAGACAGTGAATGAGTGCAGTGTGTTTACAGTAAGTTTTGTTCTGCATTTTCTACAATGCAGGTTGAATAGCGCATGGTGTTCAGCAAAAAAAAAAAAAGATAAGAGGTAGAAAGAGTGTACTCATACATTTTGTGGGAACCTGTTTACTTGCCATGGATATTACTTTTTTTTCTCCAGGTAATGTATAATAAAGTTTGAATCAACTGATGCCTGCATAACTATTTCACATCCTCAATAGAATGCATTGGACTTGATGCAAATAAAAGCTTTTGTGAAGCACACTGTTCATCCTTTGATTATTATTTTTTTTTTTTCCAAACAGAAGGAATACAAGCAGTTCCTAACATCAGCAACAGCAACCTGTTGAACTGAATGAACCATAACTAAACTTTATGATCTATATATGGAAATTGTATGAGGAAAATTTGATTAATCCCTTCACTACAGCCATATGAGTCAATGGGAGGGGGGTGTAAATAATTGTGAAATGTGCCCAATGAAAAGATCACTGAGGATTGGTTACTGTTTTTACTCCCCATCCCTCATCAGCCCTGTTTAGCATGTGACGTAAGCGCGACGTCCCGTCACCGACACATGACATCTTCAAGTGATCCTCGTAAGCTCCCGTTTCTGAGCTCGGGCATGGTAAATTCCAGTGCAGACAGTCGATACAATATCAAAGTTGGCAATATGTTGACAACAATATATTTCTACCTTTGGCTGTGAACTTATGTAAAAATAAATAAATAAAATGGTAAGTCTACACCACTGCTTTGTGCTGCAGCTTTAGAATTAAAGGGAGGAAATGTGCTGTAAACCGGTGACTGACATTATGTGGCGAGGTAACTAAATCTGACAAATAAAAAGTGGAACATGAAAATATATTAGAAACGTCTGTAAATGAAGGTATAGCTACAAAGAAAGTGTTTCTGTTAATCAGTTGTTGAAACGGTTTGTTCTCCGCCCCCCAAACGTCACATAACAGCAGCTATATATGAGCAACAGGACAGAATTATTCTTTCAGCCTCAACAGTATGAACTAATGAGCCGGTAGCGTTCTTTTCTGAGCACCGTAGCCTTCAACCGTTTTTACAACATTGCAGCGCTTTTAATGTCTGTGTGCACCTTTTGCACATTTTACAAAATTGCGTAGGTTATATTCTCTATATCGGGTAAATACTGCCACAACTTGAGGTTCTTTCTGCAGTGTTTACTACTTACTATGTCGTTTCACTGCCTTCATCCCCGTCTGTCCGACAGCACATGAAGGCAGCAGGAGCTCATCTGTTGGACAGGGAAACTAATCAGGAGCCAAGTAAAGACTTTTCAGTACTGCTAGCTACTAGGCTAGCAAGCTTTAAAGTCAGCCGTCCAGACGACTAAGGAATACAGCCTTTGTTACGAAGTACAGTGTCTCTTCTGTACAACACACAACAGTCGAGCTATGTTTTAGGAACACCTTTTGTTGTTGCGCTGAAAGTAGCAAGGCGGACAGCCCCTGGCCAACTGAAGCTTGCGGCTAGCTCATTAACGTTAGCTGGGAAAGAAGTGGCAAGAAAAAATGGAGCTGGACGACGTAGTCCTGTATCAGGACGACTCGGGCAACTCTGCCATGATGTCCGAGAGGGTCTCAGGTCTGGCCAGTTCAATATACCGCGAGTTTGAACGGCTAATCGAAAAATACGACGAGGACGTAGTGAAGGATCTGATGCCGCTGGTCGTCGCCGTGCTGGAGAACTTGGACTCGGTGTTCGCTGTCAACCAGGAGCACGAAGTGGAGCTGGAGCTGCTGAAGGAGGACAACGAGCAACTCGTTACCCAGTACGAACGAGAGAAGGCGCTGAGAAAGCACGCAGAAGAGGTGGGTTTCACCACACAACTGCCAAACTAATTTATGACCCGGATTACAGATTACAGGCTCGTATTATGCGCTTTAGTATGAAGAGATTAAATGCCGAACCCAATTGGAAAATCTGTCAATTCCCTGTTGCGATGCGTATCAGCTACACACCATAGCTCATTAACCATGAATTAGTACTTTTTATGAATTAGGTAAACCATTATTTCATTCGGCATACTTACAGTCCCCCTCAAAGTACATTTTGAAGACTAATTACACTTTCTAAACTGGGTGTTAATAGTTGCCACCGTCCACTATCGCGCATTTTGGCGGAGGGAAATTGAGGGAATAACAGGCGAACCTTCTCTGTAAATTAAAAGGTTGTTAAAGGGATCCCAGCTTGGTGGGTTGGCTTCGTTTCCTTAATCGACGAGACTCCCGAGTTTTTAGCCGTACTTTGGCGGCAGGTTTATGTCACCATGGTTGCCGGCGACTCTTTGGGACCCACAGTTTGCCTTGTAAAACCTCAATTTTCAGTGAAGCCGCAGACAGATGCAAACCCGTCAGTGAATTGTTTGTCAGGCGGCTGCTTTCTGCCGCCTCCGCGACCTAAATGAAAGTCAGTGATTACATTCCGCTTCGCGACTAATGGAAGCCTCGCCGCCCTCTCATTTGATTCAACCCCAAATGACACACCTGTTGCCGTGCTCTTCATTACTTCAGCACTGCGGCGCAGTCTGTGTCCACCAGATGCTGTGGTGCCACACCAGCACACTGGGTCTCAAGTGCAACCTGTGCGTTTACATCGTTATCAGGTAGTCCTAGTTTTTGCTTTGCTTGCACCCTATGGAAATGGGGGTGATGTATAAAAATTGCTACTATTTGCACAGTGGTCATCCGGTATTGAATCTTGAATGCACAAACACTGAGCCTGTAATCTGGCCTATTAAACCACAAACTCATAACTCTCAGCTTTGCTCCTGTACGCACGTGTGTGCACGCCCCCCCCCCCAGTCACTACCTATTGTTAGGTATGAGTGAGTGTGTCATGAGCTGCCCTCTCAACCCAACGTAACAGGATCACTAAAAGCAGACCACAGTAACAATGATGATAATGAAAGTGGTTGCAAGATGTCTGTGATACAAAGCAATAATATCTGTGTGTTAGTGTGTGTATATATAAGGAGAAAACGAAAATGTCTACACCGGTGTCACATTCACGTTGTCAAAATGATGTCACAAAGGTGCCTTGAAAGAAGACAGAAGTTCAGTGACAAGAATCATTTGGTCAGAAACAAACAAACTGGCCATTGTGTATATATTGTTCTTAACAAAACTATTTGCAATAGGAACCATACTTAGGTCCCTACCATCCAGGTGGTGGTGGTCCCTGCACTTTACCAGGGCTGCACATATCTGTAACAATTTGTTTCATGGAAAACGAAGCTGAATATGAATTGCTGTATGATGTTTTAATGTGGCTCTTCAGTTTGTTTTAGACATGTGCATGCTTTTGTTTTGAAAGTACTACGTTGAGTGACTCTCTGCGTAGTCACAGTTCCAAAAATCATTCGGCTACAGTTGTAGTCCGAGGTTTAAAATCTTGAGTCCCCGAGAAAGCTGCAGTTTGAGTGCTACGTGAATAATGCATTGTGTCATGCTCAGCAGCAGCAAGATCTTGACTGCACGGTTGGTTCTTTTCAGCCTGTGAGCGGCACTGTGCACGGGACTCGCTGTTCAAGAACTACTTTAACTTCTTTAGAGGAAAACACACGACATAGAAGCTGAGCTAATTGTTTCCAGGACATAACAACTAAAACTGCAGCTTGAAAACGGACTAATCGTCAATGAATTTCATTCAGGTGTGTTTGTGTACTTTTTAAAAGCTCAAACTCGCAGTATTCCTCCTCGTAATCCTCACCGGTCCTCATGTTTGGGCATTATACACACAAGCAACCCCTCACTGAATTCTCTTAAACCCCCCCCCCCCGAATGACTGCAGGGGTTTGCACTTAATCTGCTTTATTATTTTTTCCAGCCTCGGCGTATTTAATCCCAGCAACATTAGTGTCGGCCAACATAGACTGGAAAAAGCGCTTTAAGTGTTAAAGACCAAGCCTTACTGCAACACAAAAAGAGTATTTCATTTCTTCATTTATTTATGCGAGTGGTGATGTGCAAATCACACTACAATGTGTGCAGGTTCTCGCCACTCCTCAGTGTTTTTTTGTTGTTGTTGTTTTCAGAGTCGTTGACATTTGACTTGACAGTTAAATGTTGAATGACGAGCGCCACAGGCCACAAAGCAGTGTGTTAATAATGTATGTCGTGTCCTAACATGTTGCTTAAGCTTTCCGATAGACCTGTGCGGATGGGATTTCTCCGTTGGTATGTTATGGGCTTACATGCATGTTGTTCCCTCTGGCCGCTGTATGTGAAATACCCCCCCCCCCCACCACCACAACTAGCTCTCCACTCAGCCGGATGAGCGGTTTGCTTTCATATCGGTGTGTAATGTTCTTCGCCCTGTGACTCGTCTCTATAGGAGGGGTCAGCTTCTGCACATGAACTTGAACGAACAATCACAATTCAGGATGTGGCATATGTGGCTGCATAGATTCCCGACCTTGTCAGGATGGGGTTAAGCCGTCATATTCAGACTTGGCCCAGATATTAGGGCTGTTTTATGGTGCTGATATTAACACAATGCTTTTTTGATACACAAGTTTGCTGATTTATATCAGGAAATATCAAAGAAGAAATAAGCTGCTGAATGTTTGCATTTTATTTTGATAACGCTTTAAATAGATCTATAAAAGTCAAAACTTTCAGAATAAAGTTTATTGAAGCAGACATGACAAGTATACAGCGAGTCACCGTATGTAGGGTGAGTTTAATTCAATGAAAACATCAGAAATCTTACAGGTGTTTCATATTTTAGCAGCTTTTTTTTGTTGGTACATTCAGCTCAATATGAAATGCATTTTTCCAAAGTCATGTAAATCGAGGAGAAGTTTGATCCGCAGTGCTATACACTCCTTGCTGATAGAGCAGTATGCTGTTGAAGTTTGACTTTCCACAGGGGCCGCTCTTTGTCCTTGTCAGAAACTTCACACCAGAGGACTTTGTCATTCCATTATCCCTCAGTCACTCGGACCGATGTGACCAAGTTGACACCAGTTGCACTTCACATGGTTAAAACTGTCAAACAATGGAAGAAATTCATAAAACAACTCCCTGTTCCACAACACCAATGGAGGCACATGAGTAGGCACATACTCGGTTACTAAGCGGCTCATTTGGGGGGTGACAAGTCACTCCAGAAGCAAAGAAGTAGATTAATCTTACCAAACAAACACATTGTACGAGCCAGGTCCTGCTTTTTCGCTGCCCCAAGCCCAGAGGAATACGGCCTCCTCAGTAGTCCGTCTCGGCAGAGCAGAGGAAAAGGCAAGGCAGGAAATTCTTGGGGAAAAACAGCACTTCCCTCAGTTCTTTTGTCCAGCCAGGGTGGTCTGCCGACCTGCAAAAGGACCACAGCCTAAATGCCAGCTGATTGGTCATCATGGATCAAGATAGAGGGTTGGTATGTGGACGGTCAGCTCACCGCCTTGGTCCAGAATGAAATACCTCAGTAACTATTGGGTGGACTGCCATGGCATTCATGGTCTCCAGTGGGTGAATCCTCCAGACTTTGCTGAGCCCCTGGCTTTTAAAACTCGAGCACCACCGTGATGTTGACATTTGTGGGTTGTTGTTTTTTTTTTAGTGAAGTATTTATTGCCATGAAATTTGGTACAGATATTCATGGGTGCCCACAGGACGAACCCTCATGATTTGGGTGATCCCCTGTAGCGCCACCAGCAGGTCACTTATCCAGTGAAATATCTCAACATCTGCTGGATGAATCGGCACAGCGCTTTGCTCAGGCAGTTCCCAGATGGTGAATCCTATAATGACTAGGTGACATCCACATGATTAACACTGTCTTTATAATGGTCAGTTCGATGATGACCGCAGCCTTACACGCCCCTGTTTTCCAAAATGTCCCGCAGCCAAAAGCACTAAAAGGAGTTGATTTCACTCTCTGTCAATTGAGTACCAATACAGTGAAGCCCTGTCTGTGCGGGTGTGCACGCACTTGTGCCGCAGCCACATGTGTGTGTGTGTGTGTGTGTGTGTGTGTGTGTGTGTGTGTGTGTGTTGGGGTGGGGGGGACAAAGGGAGCTTTATGCATGTAGCGTAGGGGGAAGAGTGCACGTTAAAACGCCGGAACACTCCATTCTCTGGAGCGCTGTCATATGCAGAAGCCTCCTTCCTGGGTCATATGATGAGCAGCAGGGTGAGAGAGAGGAAGATGTTGTGAGTTTGTTGTTCTAATGAATGTGTTGACGCAGTGGGGGTGGGGGGGTCGGCACGTGTCATCCTTAGTTTGTTCGTCTTCTATAGTGTTGAAGCGTAAATCTGAGGAGAATCCTGCATTTTCTTCAAATCCTTCTCCTTTCAGCAGTTTCAAATGATCAGAACTAAGACCAGTAACTATTTAGCCCCCTCTATTTAGCCCCCCCCCCCCAATATGAACCCCCTCCCCATCTGTAGTCTAGCCCAGTGCTATGTTAATGCTCTTAGTAGATTTACACGGGAAATGCTGCTTTACGACCAATACCACAGTTCTTAAGATGCTCCCTGGGCTTTCCGGACCCCACTGGGCCCTCAAGCCCCGAATAACCCCCCCACCCCCTCGTGTAGGCGCATGCAGCTGTTCATAGAAACAAGGCCAGATATATTTACTTGTTTGTATTTGTTGGAGGTCCCTCGGTAAAGAGGACATTCAAAGATGATTAACGGCAAATCAAGTGCTCCACACTGAAATAGTTTTGAGGGCCTAAAGGCAGAGAAAAACATCTCAGCCCATCAATGCACGAATTGTGTGTCAGAAAGAATAAAAACAGGCTTTGTTTCCAGAGCGAGCTCCCGAAAGCATCTTGAAGAACCACCTTTTGTTAGACACCTCCGGTCTCAATGTTTTATACGTGCGTGTAAAGAAGAGGCTGCTTGTAAACAGGGCGCCCAGGTGATCCCTATCTCCTTGCAGATGACATCCACCCCTCCCCAATCCCCCCCCACACCCCCTACTCCAGCCCAGGGCTTATCCACAGTGAGTGCCCACATCACAAGACTGCATGGTTACAGGCAAGGCAAAGTCTGGGTCTGTCACCAGACACCTGATCAGCTGAGGTATCAATAGATCAATAGATGGGCTCCCAGTAACGCAACCGACCAACCAAGAGAGAAATATCTCAACAACATCCCCTCAGGATGAATTGTATTAATTTTGGTGATCCCCCCCGACCTTTTGTCTCATGCCATCATCAGGTCAAAATTTGTCCAGTGATCGTTTTTTTCGGGGGTTTCAGTGCTAATTAGCTAATGTTAGCATGTTAACATGCTAAACGAAGACAGTGAATATGGTTAAAATCATCTCGGCTAGACGCCAGCAGGTTAGCGTCGTCATCGTGAGCCTGCTTAGCATTCAGCTCACAGCATTGCTGCGTCTAAGCACACTGCTAGCGTGGCTGTAGACTCTTAGTCTCGGTCACTATTTTCTAACATTTTATGGACCAAATGATGAGTCAATTAACAGAGAACATCATGACGCTATGCTAAAAGTCAGCTAATAATAAAAGTGTTCATTTCGTCACATGTTGGGAATGCGGCAGTATGCGGTGCATATCTGCGCGCTTAATTCTCCCTTTGAGTAGGGTTTCATAACTATTTTCAACTTTTTTGCCCCCGTATATACTGCTGCAACTGTAGTTTGATTCACACACCTGGTTTTTTCTTCATACTGTTTTCTTTTGTGTGTGTGCTTCGCCAATGTTTTCATGTTATGTTAAAATCCGCATTTACTTTTGTTCAGGCTTTTTCTCCACTTAATGTTGTTATGTGTCCCTTCAGAGACCCCACTTGCCGCCAGAGCTTCAACTAAAGTTTCATCCAATCTGATCTATTCACCAGCAAAGTGTCAGTTGCCACCAGGGAGCGGTGGTTGGCCCAGCATATAAATGGATTAGATTTGGGCTGATTGGTCGGGTGACGGTTTGGGAAGCCGAGTCGAAGCCCCAAGTTTCTGGGTCTTTGACCCTGACCACTGATATCCAATTGCCCTGCAGGTGTCCGTAAAGTAACAGATTATGAATATTATTCTGATCATCATAGGCTTTTCTTTGTGCATGTTGGTGCTCAGAGTGCCCCCAGTTTCTCCTGATAAGAAAAGATCCCCTGAGAGAAGGACTGAGGTCGGAGATAACGGCTGCCATGAAGATTGAAAAGACAACCTTGTTGCGGGTATCGACTGTTACTAACTTGCCCAGGAAAGTGTGTGTGTGTGTGTGTGTGTGTGTGTGTGTGTGTGTGTGTGTGTGTGTGTGTGTGTGTGTGTGTGTGTGTGTGTGTGTGTGTGTGTGTGTGTGTGTGTGTGTGTGTGTGTGTGTGTGTGTGTGTGTGTGTGTACGCACGCAAACACACACGAGTGCACACACAGAGGCTGTAGCCATTTTTGGGTGAGGACGCTGGCGCTGTGCACCTGTTGTGCAGAGAGGTTTAGATGACTTTCACAATAGGCAGAAGACAGATTCTGTATGCTCTAGTTTCCATTCGTTTCAACGCTGTTAGCATGAGCAGATTGTTATCACACACACACTTAAGTCCACAACATCTCCGTAAACAAGTCATCTCATCAGTCCCTCGCTGGGAGTTTGACTAGTTTGTGCTTTGATGATGAACACTCTGCTCTCTCCCTCTATTTCCTGTCTCTATCTGCAGAGGTACATTGCCTTAGAAGACTCCCAGGACGGCGAGAAGAAGGATCTCCAGTGTCGCCTGGCGACGTTGGAGTCGCACACACGTCAGCTCGAGCTGAAGACTAAAAACTACGCAGATCAGAGTAAGTCCATTGCTCTGTACATCTGACACAGGTTTTTACTGTACTGGCTCTGTTACTGGAAAGTCTAACGCACACACGCACACACACACAGCCTACCCAGATACCCTGTGAGCAGCATCGACAGTTCGCAGGTCTTGTGACTGCCTGTTCGCCTGATGTGCCCGAGGGCAGATGGACTCCCATGTCCCTACTGAATTAAGGCCACTATTAACACACGACGAGTGTTTGCCTGCCAAGTCTGCTAAACGAGCTGTAGTAGAATAAAGAAAAGCTACACGCCTAAAGCACTGATGTCAAAAGTGGGAAAGACCTTGTAAATGTAAAGGACAGTGTAGCCTCTGAGGTAGTGGTAGTCCTTTCCAGGCCATCAAAAGCAACCCTCATGATGTGTGCATGACTGCACTGTGTGTGTGTGTGTGTGTGTGTGTGTGTGTGTGTGTGTGTGTGTGTGTGTGTGTGTGTGTGTGTGTGTGTGTGTGTGTGTGTGTGTGTGTGTGTGTGTGTGTGTGTGAGACTGCTTGTTTGTTCCACCGCAGGGCCGTAACCTACGCCTCGCTCATGTTAAGGGAAAATTTGAGAGCTCTCAGCAAATTTCTTTGATTTCTTCCCATGTGACACTTCCCCCTTTTTTTTTTTTTTCTGTTTCATTTGTCTGTCATCATGTTTGTGGACCGAATTGGCAACAGTGTGACCTGGATCACTGATCTGAGTTTGATCATGACAGTGGAACACACACACACACACACACACACACACACACACACACACACACACACACACACACACACACACAGTTTAACTATATAAACCCAAAGACACTTTGAATGCAAACACACTGTCTCCCCCACATTTCTGTTTACTAATGTCATTATTTCATTACTTTCTCTCTTCATTTTGAATGTAATTCTGCCTTTTATTGGATGGCTTACAACAGAGAATGACACAATTGAGAAGGATGGGCAGGGTGGTGAAAAGCGGCTCAAACAATTAGTCGATTATTTGGTTTCGTCAATTGACAGAAAAATAATCAGCAACTTCATTTATCATTTATCAAGCCAAAATAGTTTCCCAGGTTTCAGTTTCTCCAATGATTCATTGATTTATCGAAATCTAATCTAATCTCAAGAACACCCCCAGGTCAGTTTTTTTTTGCCATCCATGTTGCCGAATTGTGAATAGCAAATGTAAAAATTGAACGTGATCAACAGAAATAAGTATGAAGTTGTTTTTTTTTACTTGGATATTGGTGAGACATTCCCCCCTACATTCAGACTTTTCATGTTTACGCCGCACACCTCCTGTATCTGACCTGGGTTATATCTGCCCCCCCACACACTCTGCAACCACACTAAAGCACAGTTTCCTCCATTCTGTGCAGCTGCTGTCTGAACCGTTGCTCCTCATCGATTGTGTAGGTGTCAACATTTTTTTTTCTTCCCCCCCTCTAAATTCTATACTTGAGCCTGAGCCCTGTTGAACACCTGCTAAAGAGGCCATTTTGGACTTCAAATCTGCGCTGCGAAGCATGAAGCGCCAGCAATGTTACCGAGAATTAGTTGCGTCAACTCTCAGTTTTGCTAGGGGACGTTTTTAGTGCCTTTTTGGTGAGAGGGCATGTAGCTCGGCTGACATCTGAAAACACACACGCCAAGAAGGCTGTTTTGACTACAAACTAATGCCACCTTGGAGACACAAAGAATGGATTACCATTGTTGCTGCCTGGATTTGACTGAAGCTGATGGTTGCTCTATAGATAAGTGTATGGATTGTTTACAACATGTTTTTTCCTTTTGGTTAGATAGTAAACATGAAAAGCGCGTAACTTTTGTAAAAAGAAGAAGTTTTAAAGGAGAATTTTTTTTTTCTTGGACTTTTATCATCACACACATCACATATGTAGCAGTGTCATGAACCTTTTAGAGTGCTGCCGTGTCATTTTGCCTAGATCTAGATCATCATTACGTCACCATGGCTGTCAAAATCGAATCAGCTGTTGATGGAGTTGAGTTTGATTTGAAATTTTAAAATGGTTTAAAACGCTGACGATTTAGAGTTTGATCTCATGGCCAAGTAGAAATAATCCCTCCTCAGCTTTCTGCTCGGTGTAGCTCAGGAGGGCTTTTGTTGATGCATGGTGGCCCTCTTCTGGCTCTGACGTGCTATTGCAGCAACTACTCCCCCACCACATTTAAATGGTACAAAACGTGAGGTGAATGCACTTTTATTTCTCACCAGGCGGAGCCGTCTGATCCACGTTTTGTCAAAGAAATGAGTTGTTGTTAGTAAATCTTGCTGCCGTCACGCGTCCTTTGAGTAAATGTTTCTCCTTTTCATGCAGTTAGCAGGTTGGAGGAGAGGGAGGCAGAGCTGAGGAAGGAGTATAATGCCCTTCATCAGAGGCACACCGAGGTAAGCTGGTCATCTGTGCATGTGTTTACACAGTAATGCATACATACAGTGACTGCATATGCACTATTGTTTTTGACTATGACTTATGATAACTTTAGACTTTGCATAAAATACAAATTGATAAATGGAAAGCTGAGACCTCCTCCTACAGGTGGATACAGAAGCAAGCTAAAAGCAAGGAACACGCTGGAAGTGGTCTCAGAATCAGGCACGGGCCTTGGTCGGGAAAGAACCCCCCCGCAAAAACCACTCTGACCTACTGAGTTCTGTGGCCAAATTGCGAGATGTTGCAGCACCGTTATGCCGTATAGCGGCCAGAAGGAAGTCATGATCCCAGTTTCTCACCCGTTAACTGTGATTGTGGCCCCATAATGCTAAAGAGCTAATGAATTGATGATAGTCATTTGTTGCTCTCAACACACATTATTTGCAGAAAAATGATATATAATACAGAGGGGGTTTGGTCGAGACAGAAACAAACGTGTCTTTCCCCGTTTTGAATTCAAGATGAAGTCCAGTAAAGTGACAATAAAACACTGACCTGTGAGTGATGGGAAAAAACTGTAAAACGGAGCGGGCCGGTTGAAGATGATCAAAACGTGAATGACATTCCCGCCGAGCCTTTGGTCCGCCTCGGCCTGTTATTCATGATGCATCACCAACAGATGCCCCAGCGTCCAGACAAGCCTCTCGAGCCTCAGCGGCCAACCGCTGATCTGAGTACTGTTGAATAGAGGGGATGGAAGTCCGATAGAAGCTGTCACCAACACACTGTTGGTACACGTGTGTCATTTATTGTGAGTGTGACTGTCACAGCTGTGCCTGGACACAATATACCTCATATTTGAGTGACATTTAGTTTCTGAATCCCTTTTTAGAAGTACCGGCAGCTTATGAAACATGTAAACTTCTCGCTAATTCCGCCCCCCTCTCTCTCTGTGTGTGTGTGTGTGTGTGTGTGTGTGTGTGTGTGTGTGTGTGTGTGTGTGTGTGTGTGTGTGTCCTGTACCTTCCAGATGATCCACAGCTACATGGAGCACCTGGAGCGAACTAAACACCAGCATGCAGTGACGACAGCGGAGCCCTCAGACGTAGGCACAGGCCCATCAGTCAGAACGCGGTGAGACGAGCCAGCCAACGGCAGCTTTCTCTCTCACTTGCATGCTGTTCGTTCTAAATTCAACTTAAGTCACCGTGTTCATTTGTCAGTCCTATGAACACTGAACATGCTAATCTTAGAAAATACTGACAAGATATTGAGGGTCACTTCATGAAATAAACGAAACTCAAATATGCAAATATCTCACCCAGTCACGACAGATGAATTCACAGCTCCATAGAAAGTGGATTTGGATTTGGAGTTGGACGCTCGCAGTGTTTTTATGTGTTCGCCTACCAGGTCTGCGACACTGTGTTGGAGCGGTTTTAAGCACTGCAAGCTCTACTCCAACCGCGCGCACATTATCTTGCCTTTCAGGCAAGAGGCAGAAATAGGTCAGAGAACCTGTCTCAGAAGAGAGATCGAGCAAAGAAAGAATGAACGGATGCTGTGGATGTGGTGTAAATCAGGGCTGGTTGTTGTTGTTGTTGTTGAGTAATCTACTTTGATAGGATGATGAGCTTTTGCGGCCGATTGCCCACTTGCAGAGCGGGCTGCCTGCTGTGGGGAGCCGAGAGGTCAGTAGGACCGTCTTCCTAAACACTAGCCCAGATATCACACATCTTTCTCCTCAGGGTCTCCCATCTCTGCCATCTTTGAGAAGGGCCTCCTTGGCAGATGTACAGCTGTGTCATATCATTTGGCATATTGAACATATATAACATATTGAATTTTGCACAGACATCCATGGTCCACAGAGGATGTGCCCCAAAGGCTGCGGTGATCCCCTGACTTTTCATCTCGCACCACCGTCAGGTTGGATGGTTTTTGGTTAAGAGTGAAAAGTCTCGACATCTATTGGATGTATTGCCGTGAAACTACATTAATATTCACGTTAGTAAATTCTTATAACTTTGGTTGTCCTTTGACTTTCCCTCTTGTGTCATCAGGTCAACATTTGGAAATTGTCCAATACTGGTCATTTAATAAAAGTATTCAATCACTTGCCATATCCATTCAACTTGTTATGCAACTCACAGAAGCAGTTGGCTGCACCTGTGGAGAAGTACGTGTGTGATATGATACGTTCTCAAACTTTTTTTATGTGTGTGAGTACATACTTTCATTCATTGTGATTTACTGTTATAAAACATGGAAAAAGTCCAATTGTTGTGAATAGTATTTAATAGAAAGGCACTGAGTGTACCATGGACTGTGTCTGTGCATTCAGGCAGCCCCCCATATTCCCTAGCCCTTCACTATCCCTCCAGTTAATGCGGACACACTGCCAGCCTCCCTCCCTCCCTCCCTCCCTCCGTCTCACACAGACACACACTTTTTAATCAGTCTCCCCATTTTGCAGCCAATAAGCTGCAGCCTGAGAAGAGGCATATGGAACGAGCTGCCTCAGCATCCAAAAGAGAGGGGGAGATGGAGAGAGAGAGAGGGGGGGGGGCTGTGTGTGGGGGGGGTCAGAGTGAGAGAGGGAGAGCGTTAGAGTGTTCTAGACTGCACAGCGGCAGCCGCGTTGCATCTCGGCAGAGGAGAGGAGGTGTAAAGGAGGGAGGAAAACAGAATCACCTGCCAGAGGAAGACGCTGGAGGAGAGGAGCTGCTGCTGCTGCTGCTGCTCTGCTCTAATCAGTCTCTGCTGCTGAAGCCCCCGGGATTACTGTTGTTGTGACTGCTGCTGGCAGATCGCTCTGCCTTTGACCCGCTCCCACTCTCTGTCTGCCTCACAATAGAGCTGCAGCATACAGCAGCTTCCGCCGCTGACTCCCCGCTACAAGGATACGGCATCTTTTAACCTCAGCTGTAGATGTACTTACAGTGGTTGCTGTCCAATCAGAGGTCTGCCACCTCATCTGCTTTCATCGTCCGTGTCCCCCAACCTTCTGGTCCCCGTTGAGGCACTGGGCCATGATCAGGGGGGGGCCATGAGCCCCGGGTGTATGCTGCTGTTTGTTTTTGGCTTCGTAGGGGGAGCGGTGGTCATCAACTCTGCTGTACTGGTCTCTCTGTCAGTGCTGCTGCTGGTTCACTACTCTGTCTCTACCGGCGGCTTACCTGCCCTGCCTTCCTTACCCTCCCTACCCAGACCAAGCAGGTATAATGTGTGTGTGTGTGTGTGTGTGTGTGTGTGTGTGTGTGTGTGTGTTATCTTAATGTATGTTATCTTCATTTATCTCCCCTGCTGTACTCTTGTTTTTCTAGCCGCTGCTAATTTGTAGCCATGCAGTCGCAGCGTTGCTGCCATGTGGGTGTGTTATAGTCAGACAGTATGAGACCGCACACTAAAAGTAGGTCAAGAGAGAGAGAAAAAATGGCAGAGTCATACCAGGATGAAACACCACCTTTTTAGATATCTCCATATCACCAGAGTTCGTAGCTGTTTATGATTTACTCTCATCATTTAGTTTCCAAGGTGAAACCGTAATGGAGGACTGATGGTGAGCATGTGATTTTTTATTTTTTTTTTTCCCACCTCACCCCTCAGTTCAAATAACAAAAGGCAGCATTGGTCACTATCAGTGGCCTGCGTGTGACCTCTTCCTCTGGATATGGTGCTCCATTGTTTTTGGGCTGCTGCTTTTCATCCCTGCCTGCCGGCTGTTCTTTTCAGCCATTGTTCTGCTCGCACTGTACAATATATATATATATATTTTTTCATACCTCGTCACTGGAGTGAAAATAGCCACTGGTGCGTACCTGGTCTGCTGCAGCTGAGGGTGCAGTGTATTTACTTCACTGTGTTCCTATGTGTTACTGGGTATTATTGGTCTTTCAGGCACTTAGAGTTGTTGTGAAATGGAGTGAGCTAGAGGTAGTAACAGATAGTTGTTCTTGCTGAAGTGTCCCTGAAGTCTCTTAGATGACCTCCTTCTAATAACACTCACGGCAGAATACGTCTCCATCGCAGAGCCAGATAGGCCAGAAATGGATTTGTGTTATTGCCTGGGCTAATAGGTGGGATGCAGTGGGGTTAATGAAGTGACCCGCTTCATTTCTCTGCCCACCACTTCAGTGTTGAACTGTCTCTAGGGGGTCTTTGGTCTCTGTGAAGTCTTGACTCAGACTTGGTCATTTGTTTTTGTCTGATTACGTTATGCTTAACTGCCTCCACTGCACTGACGGCCAAATTAAAAGGCAGACCTGCCCGTTTCATTTGATTTAAATGTATGATCTCATGGAAGTGAGTACCGTAGCTGCTGCACAGAACTTGATTCATCACTTCAGACTGTAGCCTGCTCTACCAAGTGTCGCTTTCTCTCTAAAGGAACCTCATCGCTTTGATACAGTGTCAAATACATCGCATACCAAGCACTTTTTATTGCCCAGTATAAATCACATGTCCTTGCGGCACACTGACGTCGAGACTGCTTTCCTTGCTGAAGGTCTTTTTTACTACCAAAGGAATTCTTGGGGATGGCAACATCAGCCCATCTGTCGGCTGGGCAGCCCAGCACTTTGGTCTAGACGGAAATATGTCACACTTATGGAATGGCTTGCTACAGAGTTCGGTGCAAACATCCATCGTACCCAGAGGATGAACCCCAATGACTTTGTTCGCCCCCTTTAGAGCCGCCAGCAGGTCAAAGTTTTCACTTCTCCGAGCTTTAGTGATCCCTTGACTTTTCCTCTAGCGGGATCGTGAAGTTGACGTTCGTGGTTTTAAGTGAAACTTCTTTCATGAGTTAAAATGTCCTTACCGCTATCGGATGGACTGCCAGGACATTTCGCACACACATTCATGTTCCCCTCAGGATAAATTGTAATAACTTTAATAAACCCCTAACTTACCCCTAATCATCATCAGATTAAATTTGTCCAAAATGTTAGCTAAATAGCTGTGTTTAGTACTGACTAGCAAATGTTAGCATGCTGAAACTCTAAACTAAGATGGTGAACATGCTAAACATTACACCTGCTAAACATCAGCGACGTTAGCATTTAGCTCAAAGCACTGCTGTGCTGCTAGCATGTCTATAGAGTTTTGTTTTCTCTATAGTCCTAATTACGTAAGAATGACTTGACCACCAGGCCATTACTTTCTTTAGGAACTGCTCTTTTCCCTCATGAATCATCCTCCCTTCCGTTTGTCTCCCTGTCCAGGAAGGAGCGTCCCATCTCCATGGGCATATTCCAACTTCCTGGGACTGATGGCATGACCCCTGACCTCCAGAGGGAACCTGTGGACACCCCGTCCGAGCCATGGAGATTCAACAACCTTAGCCATCCCCAGTCCGACACCAGCCTCAAGGTATGACAGGCAGTCTTGATGAATGTAAAAGAAAGACGAGTAATAAAGTGTAAAGTTGCTGTCTGAAGTTGGCTTGTGGAGCTTCCCACGGATCGGACTGGTGACATCATCCCAAGTTCGGTTGAAAGAGGTTGTGGAAACAAAATGTAAACACTCAATGCCAGCAAACACCAAAGAGAGTACGTTTCTATTCAGAGAGAAAGGATTGTTCAGCGTGTCCGGAATTTTTAGCAGCTTGTGAGCTTGTATTTGTGTGTGTGTGTGTGTGTGTGTGTGTGTGTGTGTGTGTGTGTGTGTGTGTGTGTGTGTGTGTGTGTGTGTGTGTGTGTGTGTGTGTGTGTGTGTGTGTGTGTGTGTGTGTGAGAGACGGGGTGGCTTGGAGCCCAGCAAGCAAAGGAAGTGGTACCATTCGGGAGCCTGCCTTTAACCTCAAGGGAGGGTGGAAAGGACAGAGTGTCTTCACATTGTTGCTGTTGGAAACCATGCTGCAAGCAAGGCCCCATCATGAATATTAATGGGTGCCTAATAACTATTCATTTGCCGTTATTAGACTAGTATGGGGTCAGACGGAACTTGTAAGACTTAGGAAGTGGTTTATTTTGACCCACGTCATCAGGACTCGTGTTGCATTGTTTCGTAACTGGCAGCCAAAAGTCATATAGGCGTCGCAGTACTTCTGCACCCACAGTCTTAGCAGGCACCCCCAGTGCAGATACACAGCAGTGCCTTTGTGTTTTGTCCCCTGACTTGACATTTTCCAAAGATTTACACTTAATGATCCCTTCCCTCTCCCCCGTGTGAAGGGGCGTGTGTGAGTTTTTTTTTTTGGAGGGTTAGGGAAGAGTCATCACCAGCAGAGTAGCAGCAGAGGGAAGTCCCCCCACCGCACCCCCCATTGGTTGCTACAGTGCTACTATAGCAACAATAGAGTGACGGCAGCATGCAGACAGGAGATGTGGAAGGAAACACTGCTATCGGTGCAGAGAGAGACATCGGGGTGGGAACATATTTGAAAGGAACAGACAGTATCGAGAAAGCTTAATTCAGTGTCTGCAGAAGCTTTAAAGTCTCCCCTTCGTCCGTTTTCAAGGTGACTGAGGGATCCGTACAGATGCTTTTGTTGTCGTCCTGATTGATTCTTTTCCATCAGGCACTGTGCTATTTATAGGACTGAAGCCACCGGCATTAACGGATGAAAACAATACAGGTTAGAAATCCCGTGTGCCGCAAAGGGGCCGCTAAGAGCTGATGAAACCTTGGTGTCGGATTGGTACTGTAAATCCAGTTCATTTCCATTCATTTACACAGACAGCCTTTGCCAACCAGGTCACCTTGTGCACCAGAAGAAGCCGTAAATACTGCTGCTACTACTACACGGGTCACTCACCCGTGGAGTTCAGGCTTTTCCCACAGCTTTGTCTTATTTTCTTAGACACATTCAGATTTGTGCTTACATTTTTTTTTGATATCCTTCAGTCTGAGGAACTGTTCTCCCCAATCAGAATGGAAGGTGACAGTTCCCAGGAGAATGTGCCCAATCAGGGGGCTGATCAGAACCAGGTAGACCTGTCTGTCACTCATGGACAAACTAACCACGGCATCTATCAAGCATATCTAGTTTAGTAGTTGCGTTGCAGACTTTGCTGTAGTGTGATAAAACACAATGATGCTAACATACTGGCAACACAAAAACTGCATGATACTGACCTGTTCCCTTTTTTTTAATATCCTCAGCTGGCCTCAAAAAGGACCGTTTTGAAAGCGACAGAACAAATAGTTTTTCCAAAGAGCAGACTTTTTGCTTAGTTAGGAACAGCACATGTGTAATTGATGACATCAAAAAGGCTGCGTTCCATTTAGTTGAGCTAGTGGCTCACTGGGACAGTTGCCGCGACTGAGCCAACAATATGTTTTTCGTGCTATGACAAGTCAAAATGTCTGCAATGAAAAAGGTTCAGGTTCGTATCCTGGATGGAGTTTCCTGGTTGCACGTTGTGGTCTTGGTTAGCGTTTGAGTTGGTTTTAGCTGCATGGCAAAGTGCACACGGTTTGGCACATCTGTTTTGCTTACTTTTCTTTAAAGAACAAAGTAGATTTATGTGCTCATGTAGTTTTTTGAAAGAGTCTTTTAAAGTTTGAAGAATCACAACTCAAGGGCCACTTACAAGCTTTCTTTGGTCATGGTTGAAAGTGTTTTTTCTTTATCTTTTTTTTTAGTTTACTTACGCTTCTGTTTTATTGTGTTTTGCTGCATTTACAGCTTAAATTGCATAATGTGGAACAAATAAACATGTAATGTGTCTCATGAAGATCATAGTTTTATCCTCCTCTTCCTCCATCTTCAGGATGAGTTGGCCAATTCGAACCGCGGGGGCTCCAAGTCCAGTGCTCCAACCAACCAGGGAAGTGTTGGAACTCCTGTGTCTTTACAAGGTGGAGGATCCAAATCCAACACCCCCATGTCCGCTCAGGGTGGTACCTCGAAATCAAACACCCCCACGTCTACATACAGTGCTAACTCTCAGTCCACTGCATCGCTACCTCCTCATGAAGGAGTGTCCACAGGAACGAGTCCTGTGTCCAGTGTCGGGGGTGGGTCTGCCTCTGCCACACCCCTGTCTACCGCGGCTTCCAATGTCGCAATGGAGTCTGTGGACACGCCCCTGCAGGAGCAGCAACTTTCAGACGGGCTCAACAAGAACCTGGACAGGAACAGTGGAAAACCAGAGGGCAGCAAGAACATTGCAGCGGTGCAAGAAGGGCAGCTTGGACAAGATGGTCAGTACTGCAGTTCAAACACCTCGTCTGCCATGTTAACATCAACCGCCTGCTGTTTGAGTGTACCGGATTGCTCATTCTCTTTGTTCTGTATCTCTGCCGGTTGTACAAGATGATGGAGCAGACAACCTGGAGAAGTCTGAGGTGCAGGCCATAATAGAGTCCACCCCTGAGCTGGACATGGACCTCGATGGCTGCAGAGGAACAAGGTAGAGGACCGATGGGTCGACATTTCATTGCCATTACCCTAAAATTAGCTAAATGTTAAAGGAGGCTGGTGTTATATATATATATATATATATATATATATGTCTGTATGTTTCTTTATCTCAACAAACCAGTGAAAAGACCAAAACCAACAAAGCATTAAGGTGTCAGTATGTTTCAAGCGATGTTCTTGCCTCATGCCTCCTCCATCATGATAACCCTTGCTCTCTCCCTCTCTCTTGCCCCCCCACCTTACCTGTCCGTCCAGCACACCATCCAAAGGTGGCATAGAGAACCTAGCGTTTGACCGAAACACAGACTCTCTGTTTGAGGAGCTGTCGTCTGCAGGGAACGACCTGATAGGAGACGTGGACGAGGGAGCCGACCTGCTGGGTAAGAAGCCCTTCTCTCTCTCTCTCTCTCTTTCTCTCTCTCTCTCTTGCTCTCTCTCTCTTTCTCTCTCTCTCTCTCTCTCTCTCTCTCTTGCTCTCTCTCTCTTTCTCTCTCTCTCTTTCTCTCTCTCTCTTTCTCTCTCTCTCTCTCGCTCTCTCTCTCTTTCTCTCGCTCTCTCTCTCTCTCTCTCTCTCTCTCTCATATGACTTGATACCCGATAATCTCGTCATAGTCTCTATTTTTACAAACTATTTTCTCCCCCCTGCCGTATTCTCTGAATTGTCTTTTCTTCGGCTGTCGGGCTTTATCCTCCTTACAGATGAGTTTTCTGGTGTGTATCAATAACCCCCCCCCCCCCCCCCCCCCCCCCCGTTACTGTTACCACTTCATTAATCTCAACATTTGTGTCCGTGGTTGTGTGTTCCCTCTGTGACTTTCTCATGGGATGTACAGAATAGAGTGATACCGTAGACTAGAGATGTTCAAATGGGACCATTTAACTTCCTTAAATCTCATGAGCCTCTCCCTGATTTGCATCATCTCTTGCATGACTCTCAGACTACAACTTTCTAGGTAAGAGCAGTAGTTAGTTAGTGTGTAGGTAGATGTAAGAAATACGTTTTTGTATTGATTTTCAACAATGCTTATATCGTTCCCTTTCACGTTGGAGCACATGATGAGATGACACATTCATTTCAGGTATGGGTCGGGAGGTCGAACATCTTATCCACGAGAACACCCAGCTGCTGGAGACCAAGTTAGTGCCCATTATAACTGTTTCTGCAGTTAAAATCCTTTTCTAAGAGGAGTTCCTATTTTTTTTTTTTTATATATTTTTTGTCCTACAGGACAGTGCTGCCACCTTGTGTTTTAATGTGGATATTGCATAGGATGTATGTTTTTATACGCATGCGTATTTGTTTCCAGAAATGCTTTGAATGTAGTGAAGAATGACCTGATAGCACAAGTGGACGAACTGTCTTGTGAGAAGGAGGGCCTGCGAGGTGAGCTGGACGCTGTCACTCAGGCCAAGACCAAACTGGAGGAGAAGAACAAAGAACTGGAGGAAGAGCTCAAGAAGTTAGTCGTCTTGGACTGGCCACCTGTCTGCGTATTGTTTTTGTTTTTTTTTGAGTATTATAACTGTGTAAAGATGGCTGCTAAAGACTTTTGTGTGCTGGCTTACAGGGTTCGAACAGAGCTTGAGGACGCCAAACAGAAGGTCAAGAATGACAACGAGGATGACGTGAGTTCTTGATATTTGTTTGTGTGAGTTTTGTAAGTTAATGGAACGCTACCTAAATGTTGAAGCCATCTCTCTGTATCTGTAAATGTGACCATATCCGTGCCAGTTAGTTCCTTTTCTATAAAGCCTTTAGCCTTTTCCCTTTTAGCTTCACGGCCGTTGTGTCGATCAGTCGAGTTTAAAAGGCCAGTACGGGCGCGTGTCTTGTGTAATCCGCACGAGCAGTGGGTCAGTGGTCTGGTGTTGTGCTCCCGTAGAGCGATGTGCCGACAGCGCAGAGGAAGCGCTTCACCAGGGTGGAGATGGCCCGAGTCCTGATGGAGAGGAACCAGTATAAGGAGAGACTGATGGAGCTGCAGGAGGCCGTCAGATGGACAGAGATGATCCGGTAAGGGGGGGGGGGGGGGTTGCGTCGTACATAATGAAACATTTGTCTTGTTTGTACATCAGTAGAATCAAACAAAACAAGCTTGTTGTTTAGGTCAATTCAGTTAGAGAGAAAAGTAAATGTGGCCAGTTTTCTATAGAAAAATGTAGCACTTTAACTGATTATTACAGTAGTGGTATACTGAGCATTACTCCGTGATATGCTCATGTAATCATGACATTCAAAAGTGGCGTTATATAGCAGCTACTCACTATAGATGGCCAATAATGAGACAAAGTGCTGGTAAGTAAGCGTTTCTTCTTCCACAAAACCATCTGTGGAAAGTGTAAATAGTACCCCCCCCCCCCCCCCGTACACAATGCTGTACTATGCAAACAAAACTGGCTCCGTATGGTTTGATGTCTCAAGTGGAAATGAAGGAACTGACTGTAAAACCCCGTCGAAAGCATTCAATTTAATTCAGAGTGTCTTGTCTCTCTCAGGGCTTCAAAGGAGAACCCAGCTCTTCCAGAGAAGAAGAAATCCAGCCTCTGGCAGTTGTAAGCGCCTCCTTTTTTTTCCTTTTTTTCCACTTGAGCTCTTAAATACCAGCCACTGTGTTATTTATGCGTTTCATTTTGCTTTTTCTTTTGTATTTCACATTGTGTTGGTTGTGTTCTCCAGGATGTAGGTAAATCTTTGACATGTTAACGGTGTCTGTCTCGGCTGGCTTCTGATGTTGACGACAAACTCTCAACAGGGGAGAGCCAGCCGGGGGGGTGGGGGGTGGGGGGTGGGGAGGCTACTCTGATCTCAGATCTGAGGTGCTTTGCTGTCACAGATGTCTTTTCTTTTTGTAATTCTTTTATTAAAAATTCAAAGGTAACGGACATCAAGCGTGACAGAGGCTTTTGAGAGAACTGAGATGGGGACAATGCGCTTGTTTGCTGGCAGAGGGATTTCTGTGGTGTGATCCCGGCTCTCCTTGTTGTTGAGCGTCATAAGGAATGAGTTTGGTTTGGTTTGGCTTGATTTGATTTGAGGGACGGACATTGTTCGGGGCAGGTTTTTTTGGCAACGGGATCGGGACAAGTGAGTGTGTGTGTGTGTGTGTGTGTATAAGAGAAGCAAAATCTGATAAATTCACCATCTCTCCTGCTCTGTTTCTGTGTGTCCCTCCTATATTCTGCCTGATGTCGTGATGTCTGTGTGCAGGAGGTGTGTTGAGGGGGGTAATATGGGTGGGGTGTGTTAAATAGACTTAGCAGAGCCTATTTCTCTAAGTTAGACTTACAGTATCTGCTATGCAGGTATTCTTTAGAAACACGCTGAGCGTGTGTTGCTATATACACTGCCCGTCCAAAAGTCGCACACTCTAATATTTCGTTGGACCGCCTTTAGCTTTGAGTACGGCACACATTCGCCATGGCATCGTTTCAATAAGCTTCTGCAATGTCACAATATTTATTTCCGTCCAGAGTTGCACTAATTTTCCGCCAAGATCTTGTATTGATGATGGGAGAGTCGGACCGCTGCGCAAAGTCTTCTCCAGCACATCCCAAAGATTCTCAATGGGGCTGAGGTCTGGACTCTGTGGTGGCCAATCCATGTGTGAAAATGATGTCTGATGCTCCCTGAACCACTCATTCACAATGTGAGCCCGATGAATCCTGGCATTGTCATCTTGGAATATGCCCGTGCCATCAGGGAAGAAAAAACTCCATTGATGGAAAGACATGGTCATTCAGTATATTCAGGTAGTCAGCTGACCTCATTCTTTGGGCACATAACGTTGCTGAACCTAGACCTGACCAACTGCAGCAACCCCAGATCATAACACTGCCCCCACAGGCTTGTACGGTAGGCCCTAGGCATGATGGGGGCATTACTTCATCCGCCTCTCTTCTTACCCTGATGCGCCAATCTTTATGCTCCCTAGCAAATTGAAGCCTTTTTTTCCGATTAGCCTCACTGATCAGTGGTTTTCTTAGGGCTACACAGCTGTTTAGTCCCAATCCCTTGAGCTCCCTTCGCATTGTGCGTGTGGAAATGCTCTTACTTTCACTATTAAACATAGCCGTGAGTTCTACTGTTGATTTCTTACGATATGATTTCACCAAACATTTAAGTGATCTCCGATCACGATCATCCAAGAGTTTGTTCCGACCACATTTCTTCCTCGAAGATGATGGTTCACCACTATCCTTCCAGCTTTTAATAATGCGTTGGATGGTTCTTAACCCGATTTTAGTAGTTTCAGCAATCTCCTTAGTTGTTTTCTTTGCTTGATGTAGGCCAATAATTTGACCCTTCTGGAACAGATTAACATCCTTTCCACGACCACAGGATATGTCTGCCGACATGGTTGTTTAAGAAATGAGAAGCTACTCACCGCATCAGCTAGGGTTAAGTAAGTTGCTGCCAGCTGAAACATATTCATCACTGCAGTAATTATCCAATGGGAGGCTCTTACCTATTTGCTTAGTTAAATCCAGGTGGTGACTTTTTATTTTTGGACGGGCAGTGGATAAACCGTCAGGTATCATGTGATAGATTCTGTGTAGAGTTGGGGGGGGCAAATGAACAGTGTTACTGTCCAGGCCTGTTTTGCTCTGTGTTGTTGACTAACATCCTAGTCGGTGCACAATATTAACCCCGCACTCCCTCCACTGTTCTGGGAGGACAGCTGCTCTGATGCTTTGCTGTTCAATGGGGTCTTGACCACTTTAACAGGGGCGTGCATATCACTGCCTGACCTGTTGCCTGTGTGAAAGCTGGCATGGTGTGTTGGCATGGGAAAGTTACCTTTTTTTAAATTACCCTTAAATGTTGAAACCTGCGTCCCCACCCCCCGCTGGAGCTACTGCTTGTGTCTACCCCCTCTATACGTTTTGTCTGTGTGCTTTTTTCCCCCCCTCTTTCTCTCTTTCCTTCCCACTTCCCCGCCCTTACACCTCCAGTTTCAGCCGTTTGTTCAGCTCGTCGGGCGGGGCGGCCAAGAAGCCGGCGGCGGAGGCCCCGGTGAACGTCAAGTACAACGCGCCCACCTCTCAGATTCAGCCGTCCGTCAAAAAGAGGAGCAGCACCCTGCAGCAGCTGCCCAGCGACAAGAGCAAAGCCTTCGATTTCCTCAATGAGGAGTAAGTCAGCCGGTTACTCTACTGATCCCTTTTTGGCACACGGACTCAAAAGCATCAAACATCTTTAAAAAAAAAAATCTGTTTTTTTGTTTTTATTTCACTCAAGCATACAGTTCTGTTTTACACATTTGAAAGGCTTCCAAAGTTTGGAATCAGACTGCCGGACTGTCTTGGGGTCAAAGTGCAGTAACGTGTTTTTAGCATTAGCTGTCTTTTTTAGCACTTTGTGAAACATAGTGACCACACAGTAATATCTCCATAACATAATGGTTTAAAATGTCTTTTTATTATTGCACTTCTATCTGTTTGTTCCAGTTTATATATATATATATATATATATATGATATGATATATATGAGGTCTGGTTATTTCTCTGGGTTCTTTTTTTTGGACACTGGACAACAAAAATAAACATATTAGAAGCATTAAAGTGCAGCATGACGTGCTGTCAGTCACCGAAATTTGTGAGTTTGCCCCTCGTGGGCCCACGTAGCACTGATGATGATGATGATGATGATGATGCAGGATGACCTCGTCAACACCGTATAACTTAATGTTAGAGTTGTTGTTGTTTTTTGGTTCAATTTGGTTCCATTTTCAATAAATTGCTTGCAGTTTAAATGATCATTTATTTTTCTAGAAACCGTCCAAGAAAAGACCTTTATCTCTATTTCATCTCTCTGTTTCATGTCGTTCTGCCCCGCAGAGTGGCAGCCGACAACGTGGTCTCCAGACGAGAGCAGAAGAGGGCTCAGTACCAGCAGGTCAAAGCCCACGTCCAGAAGGAGGACGGCCGAGTGCAGGCGTACGGCTGGAGTCTGCCTAAGAAATATAAAGTGAGGACGCGACGTCTCCTGCTCCAGTTGCCATAGATTGTCTGTTCCCAGTGTGACGTAAGCGTTTGCCAGAAACAAACTGTAATGCCGTGGTTTTGATTTTCAGGCCAATGGTGGTCCGGCAGAGAGTAAGATGAAGAATCTTCCTGTTCCTGTCTTCCTCAGACCACTGGATGAGAAAGATGCTTCTATGAAGGTATTTCCTCCATCTTGTCAGCTTTCATCCTCAACATTATTATCATGAATGATTCTTTTTAGATGGCTTTCAACCAATATGGGAAGACTCATGTTGGTATGTCTTGACTGAAGCCCCGTATGAGCCAGATACACCATCAGACCATAATAACAATTGCGCTGCATGTATTTACGGCTCCTTTGCTTTGTTGCACATTTCTCCATAGCCTTCATGTATTTCAGATGTAATGTCATGCGCGTTATAGTAACTGTGTGTGTGTGTGTGTGTGTTCGTGCTTCAGCTGTGGTGTGCTGCTGGTGTGAACCTCTCCGGGGGGAAAACCAGAGACGGAGGTTCGATCGTAGGCGCCAGTGTGTTTTACAGTGACGTGCCCGGACCAGAGAGCCCTAAAAGGAGAATAGGCTCTCAGAGCAGCCTGGATAAACTGGATCAAGAACTCAAGGTACACACACACACACACACACACACACACACACACACACACACACACTGGTTCCACTTGTTTCAGTGCAATTTTTTCATCGTCCCATCCCACATGGCGATAAAAGTAGGAGTATAAATAATTCAAATCACACTTGTTTTGTTGTTGCAGGAGCAGCAGAAGGAGCTGCGGCAGCAGGATGAGTTGTCGTCGCTGGTCTGGATCTGCACCAGCACCCAGTCCACCACTAAAGCCGTTGTCATTGACGGCAACCAGCCTGGAAACATTCTGGAGAGCTTCTTTGTTTGCAACTCCCACGTCCTCTGCATCGCCAGTGTACCAGGTCAGCCAAGTCCTCAGTGAAGCAGAGAGGATTTTATTACCGACACCGTTTAACAGCAGCAGTGAGGAGAGGTTTTCTCATTCGTCTGTGTGTGTGTTTTTTTAATTTAGGTGCAAGAGAGACGGACTACCCAGCCGGCGAGGAAGTGGCTCCCAACTCTGAGACCGGACCGACAGGGGACGACGGCTCCCAATCAACCAACAGCAGCACAGCAGAAGGCGACGGCGTGCTCGGAGGCATCACCGTCGTTGGCTGTGAAGCCGAGGGAGCGACCGCTGTTCCTCAGAGGGCGGGCAGCCCGGGGAAAGACGGAGAAGCCGGTATGAGATGTCAACCATTATCTTGTTGATCTAATTTTCCTCCTGTCTCGCTTTTTCATGTTGCTGTGAGATGGAGAGAGAGAGCACGCTGTTTTTAAATCTTTAAACAAGCTCGCAGCAGAGTTAGGAGTGAGGAGTCCTACGTTTGGAAAGTTCTAGGCCTAAAAGTAGGACCAAACATGCGTCACTTTTGGCCAGTTTACACCCTAAATATGACCCAACGCGCATGAGGTTTGCCCCGTTTGCTAAGAGCCGATCCTCCCCACAGAATCCAGACCAGCCGAGGAAGCCACCGAGGCGACGGAGGCCAGCGCGGAGCCCGCGGACCAAAGAGAGAGCCTGGGGGGAGTCTACACCGAGCACGTCTTCACCGATCCGCTGGGAGCTCGGCAGACGGTGGAGGCTCCTGCCAACTATTCTCAGAGGTAACATCAGGAGGCCCCGTTACCCAACGCAACGTCGCTCCACTCCAGCCTGTCCAACAAACCCAAATATACAAAATATATATATCCAGTGCTACCACTGTCCAATATTGATTAAACTGACTCCCTTTTTGTTTTGTTTATTGTGATAGAATTCTTTAATTCTAATAACTCTAATACCTCGTGTTGCCTCTGCTCACCAGGGAGAGTGATCTGTTGAAAGACGGCGTGAGCTCAAGCCTCAGTGCAGAGGAGCAGGACCTGATGAGGGAGGAGGCTCAGAAAATGACCAGTGTCCTGCCCACCATGTGGCTGGGTGCACAGAACGGATGGTGAGGTTTTTTTTTTTTCGGTTTTTTATGCACGCGTTTTCACTTTTTGTGCATGGCCGGAATTCGAGAAAGCTGCTGATTTTTGACAAAACGTTTCCTGGTTCCAGCGTGTACGTCCACTCGTCCGTGGCTCAGTGGAAGAAGTGCCTCCATTCCATAAAGCTGAAGGACTCTGTGCTCGGCATAGTGTAAGTACGCTGGGATGTTGTTGCTTTTTTTTGTTGTTTTTTTAATGCGTAACTAGCCGGGTTTTTCTCCCCCCGCAGGCATGTGAAAGGGCGCGTGCTGGTCGGCCTCTCCGACGGCACTTTAGCCATCTTCCACAGAGGAGTAGGTGAGGCGACGGCGACTTTAAAGCTCTTTGTAAAAGAAACAAGTAATATTTACCTGATGTGGGATTCATCTGTAAATATAACCACGGGTCTTGACTGTTTTGTGTCAGACGGACAGTGGGACCTGACCAACTACCACCTTTTGGACTTGGGGAGGCCACACCACTCCATCCGCTGCATGACAGTAGTGCATGACAAGGTGTGGTGTGGCTACAGGAACAAGATCTATGTGGTGCAGCCCAAAGCCATGAAGATAGAGGTATGATGAGATTTATCCATCAGACATTCATGTTCATGCCAATTAAGTTTTTACTCCATTTAATCCCTCACCGGCTGCTAGCTCGCCAGGCCTGCCACCCAGAGGGGGCACCGCTTATCTACTTGTAACACATGACATGCATCGACACAGATGATTGGCAGAGAGAGAAAGAGTCGGAGAGGGAGAATTGTCTTATTCATTTGAAAAATAATCCAATTCGAGCCTGAAGCTTCACGGATATATATATATATTTTTTTAAAACGGGCCAGAACTTCAATGAACTTTTCCCCACACATCAAAAGTTGCTTCAAGTTAGCTTCACGGCGTGAGAGTAAATTTGCCCTCTGCGTTATTCCCCGTTTTTTTTTTAAACTATTTTTGCAGAAGTCTTTCGACGCCCACCCTCGCAAGGACAGCCAGGTACGTCAGCTGGCCTGGGACGGCGACGGCATCTGGGTGTCCATCAGACTGGACTCCACTCTCAGGCTGTTCCACGCTCACACCTTCCAGCACCTCCAGGACGTCGACATCGAGCCCTACGTCAGCAAGATGCTGGGTCAGTTCACTCTCGACGAAAAACGTGCGCGCGACACGGAAGACACTTTTGTTCGATGTGTTCTTTAAATTCTTTTTTTGTTGTTGTTTTTTTTTTTGTTGAAGGTACGGGGAAACTGGGCTTCTCGTTTGTGAGGATCACGGCTCTCATGGTGTCGTGTAACCGCCTGTGGATCGGCACAGGAAATGGAGTCATCATCTCCATCCCTTTGACGGAGAGTGAGTTCAGGATGTATCTATCTCATTACATTTAGGCACATTTTTCTCCCATGCATCTCCATGTCCACCTGCTTCTTATTAAAGGGACGCTCACTACAAGCAACTAATGCTCAGTATTAATACTGAATATTTGTTTTTGTTATTATAGCGGCCATTATGCATTATAAACAGACTTGCTTCCTCCCATTTCTGTGTGTGTCTCTCTCTCTCACACGTCCACCGCAGCGGCCAACAAGGTAACCAAGGCGGCAAGTAACCAACCAGGAAGTGTCGTTCGCGTCTACGGCGACGACAGCGGCGACAAAGTGACGGCCGGGACGTTTGTCCCATACTGCTCCATGGCTCACGCTCAGCTCTGTTTCCATGGTCACAGAGACGCCGTCAAGTTCTTCACCGCTGTCCCGGGTAAACAAACCAGGCTGCATGTTAATAACTTCGCCTTCTACGTGTGTATGAACGTGGCTTCTCATGTAATTGAATGCAGAATTAAAAACTAGCGAGCCAGAGAGCTGAGATGTCATGTAAACCCAGCACACTCATAACCAGGGAAAAAAAACCCGGTTTGGGGTTGTTTACAGTTTGTGGCTGTGTGCTCTCAGGCCACGCGGTTCCTTCTGTGTCCTGTGGAGGAGAGGCAGCAGGTGACAAGGCGACAGACGCCGCAACTCAGGAAGGAACCAAGTCCATGCTGGTGATGAGTGGAGGGGAGGGCTACATCGACTTCAGGATGGGTGAGTTTGTTACATGTGACGGATAAAAACATACAGATCGCTGCAGATATAGAGACAAGTGTGATGTCTAGCTGTATGTTGAAGAGGTTCTTAGGTGTTACAACCGATACCCCCACCCAACGCGGATATCACATTGAGTGACGGCTGTCCTACGACCTAATCTTTAGGTTTTCGAACGGACTCCCAAAATCTACACGCAAGACCGCCTTAGCCTGCCGAGGGAGCCTGGTTACGTTCCGGGAATATCATAACAATGAGGCCTATATAGTTGACTATGTGCCAACGACCGGATATTAGCAGGAATATCTGTGTGTGATAGGTGTTTGAAGATTGGTGGTACCCCAGTAAGACCCTGAAGGAAAAGATCAATACTGAGGGAGGTCCACACGGAAGGGTGGCAGACACTCGCCTGGTTTCACACTGGGCCGCCTCAAATGCCCAAATCCCTAATACACAATTTAGAGATAAATTTAGGAAATCCCTCCCTGTGTCCCAACTATTTAGAAACTTTAACAGTAATCTCCAAACAATCCAAAGCAGCAGCAAAACATCAGACAACTGAGTTGAACCTATTTAACATGTCCTTCCATGTTAAACATCATAATATATACATAGCAGCTTTCTTAGAATTCATCAATCAAAGTCAAATTATTATCTACTGTCAGCATATCTCAAGGAGAGGAGTCTTCTTACCTGAGGGAGGCTACCTAGATGATCTCAGAGAGGAGCAACACAGGACTTTGGTCAGAGTGTACAAAGTACAACCCAATTTTATTGGAGTTTTAACAAAAAGAATAAATGGATACAAAAATGTTCAAAAAGGAAGAAAATATAACAATTTGGTAACAAAGTCTCACAAACAACCAAGGCAAAAACCTAAGCAGTCAGTCAGAGTCGCACACCCACTCAAACTCCTCTGTCTTCCCTTTTTGTACCCTTTACCCCCCTCCAAGGGGTCAGGGGTTCAAAACGTTTATTTTCTGAGAAGCATATCGCTAAACACCATATGACCATTAACCACATTTTGCGAATACCTCATCTTCCCTGCTTTGCAAGAGTGTGATTTCACACTTTGTAGGGTGTCAGGCAGATGCATGAACCTAAACTGGTCTTCACGCCACCTAGACGTCGGTTTAACAGAATGTATAAGAACAGGCTGTCCTGTCACAGGACGTCTGTTCCCTTTTCGGAGAATAGGCAGGTTTAACGTACTTCCTGTCCTTAAAGCTGAACTTAGTTTGAACTTTTCAACTGAGTTTGAAGTATCACTCAGAAAACAAAAAAAGGGGGTGAGGGCATGACTCGGACACAGCATAGGTGGAACACTCAACAATGTCCCCCCTTTTTTTTTTTTTAGGTGACGAGGGCGGCGAGGCGGAGGACAGCGAGGAGCCCCCCATGAAGCTGCAGCCCCTCCTGGCTAAAGCCGAGCGCAGCCACCTCATCGTGTGGCAGGTCCTGGCCAGCGAGGACTGAACTCTGACCTCGGAACCCCTGAGGAATGTTTTGCCTTTTTCTCTCAAACCCGCTGCTGTGGAGGGGGAGTTCCAGCGGTCGACCCCCCTCCCCTGCAAGGCATGAGTTCAATCAGCACTTTGTTTTTCTTCCGCAGACCTGAACAATACGAGTGAAGCAAACAGAAACTGCTGGACTGGAGCAGTGCAAACAGTTTCACACAGACTGCATGTTATTGTTTTATTATTAGCTGTTTTCTCTTATTTTATGGATTTGGTTTTCAATCTGGTATAATGCCTATAAACCCTTTCTTTTGAACTTTTTGTTTTATATTTGCTCAGCAAATACAATGAATTCTCCTCCAGACATTTCCACGTTCCCTTCACCAAGTCCACATTTGTGTGCTCATGCTGGACTCCACTTGTTGACTTGCTGACACTCAGTTGGTCGAAACATACAATAATCACCCGCGAGCGCCCCCCCACCCCTCCCCCGTTCCCCCGTCCTATTAAGAATGTAAGACTGGGGGCAATCATGTGTGGGAGCCAATCATGCGGGCTTCTTGATGAATATCAAATCCTCTTCCATGATGTTTTTTCGTTTTTCATCCTTTGAGAACTTGGCTTTTGATTGTATGCAAGACCAATTTAATTGATCGCCAGTTGTCTCCAGGTCCGGAAGTCGAAGTCAAATGCAAATACATCAGATTCATGCAGAGGGTGGCCCCCGTATCTATCTAAATATTAAAGACGTGATAGTGGAAGGCCCAGTTTATTCCTCTCATGTGTAATGCCATGACACCAGTCACAGAGCTAAGCATCTGATTTTCTGAAAAAAATATCCCAGGGTTTTTCTTTAATAACATTTACCTCAAATACTCTTCTAACCATCTGAATGAAAGAAATATCTTGCTGTGTCTTCTGCATGATTAAAAAAAAAAGAAGATGATGTTTAACTCTTTTCTGGTTCTGGAAATGCCTTCAGAGCAGTGCTGTGTTGTTGCATCACCTCCTTTTTTAACCTCGCTAGCCTTGTGTTCAGTGCTAATTAGCAGATGTTAGCATGCTAACAGGCTAATCTAAGACGGTGAACATGTTAAACAGTATACCTGCTAAACATCAACATGCTAGCATTGCCGTTGGGAGCATGTTGGCACGCTAACATTAGCATTCAGCTTGAAGTGCAGCCTCACAGAGCTGCTAGCACAGATATTAGCATGGATATAGACTGTTCAGTCTTGTCCAAAGATCTCTGGGTAATCGGATTAACCTCTGTGACTTGAATGTTATGATGACACATTAGAGGCACAAACCGGAGCCTGACTAACTCCGTGACTGACTGAAACTCCATTCACAAAACCCCGAATTATGGAAAAGCAGCAGCTGTTGTTACAATCTTACCTACAGCTACGCACTGTAAATCCTCCCTCCCTTTTTTGAGTTGGCTTTGGTTGCGATGCTGAAAGATTCCCAGACCGCAGGCTTGTATTTAATCCAATATTACGTGAGGTGTGGACTCCTCTGCTCTCGGCCTAGCCACAAGCTCGTAGACACTTTAAAGATATGCCTTAGGTATCAAGGGTGGAAAGGACTAACTTAACAGGCTTTTCGCGTGTGACAAAGTATTTATTTTTTTTCCTCTTGAAAGAATGTTCCGTTTGCTACCAAAGGATTAAAGAATTAAAGAGCGATAGCTTTGCCACATGCTGAAACAATGCTCGTGCCTCATCTAACCCGGCACCTTTCGAGCAGCATGTTTGCCTCCGTGTAGATAACATGCCAGTTTTTGTAACAGAAATCCTGGTGTATAGATGAGATATATTTTTAGACTTTTTATATTAGGAAAACAAAATATTTTCATGGTGTGAGAGAAGAGGAATGTGTTGGACCTGTTGCTATGAGAGGATGAAACAAGCTGCCCCCCCCCCATCCTTATCTTGACATTTAGAGGTCAAATTTGTTTTGGTTTGTGTGGCGCTGCTCTGCCCCCTTTTTGTGCGAGATCATGATGTTTATTCGAAGTCCTCAGTGAACTCTCCCCCTGACGGCAAACTAATTATGTCAGAAAACGTTTCATGTCTACTTTTATGAATTTTTTTTTTTCTTTTTTTTTTTTCTCAACGTCTTTTAGACTGTACTCTCTTGAGTACAGCGCACAAAGATGTCCATTTGGGTGTAACATGAGACTGTTTCCTGGCCTCTGTACCAGTACACTGCACTGGTACGTTCTTTGTTTTGTCCTCTTTGTATGGAACTGTGTGTGTGTGTGTGTGTGTGTGTGTGTGTGTGTGTGTGTGTGTGTGTGTGTGTGTGTGTGTGTGTGTGTGTGTGTGTGTGTGTGTGTGTGTGTGTGTGTGTGTGTGTGTGTGTGTGTGTGTGTCTTCTCTCCAGGAGAGGAGAGAAATGTTATTGCAGTTTAGCCATTTCAGTATTTATTTACAATGATTGAGCCTTTGCAATTCAGAATGTATCTTTGTACATTGGATATGAATATATATGATTATATATGTATGAAACATGAAAATGGCTCGGGATTATTGTTTTGACAACAGCCAGTTGCTGTTGAAATTATATGAATTTGTTTTGTGTGTGTAAGGGGGGGGGGGCTTACCAAGCTATGCACTATGTTTCTGGGGGGGGGGGGGGGGTTCTTCAGACCTTGTTTTTCTTAAGTAGAAACCCTGCAGACCCTGACACAATCAGTTTTCAACTCCAACACAGGAAAAGAATCATCCCAGGTCCCAGGTCTCCGTCACCCCCCCCCCCCTCACCTCCATGCTGCCTGTCATTAACTTGGCAGGGATTTCTTTTATTTTTCCTCTCCTCCAAGTCAGCAGTACACACACACGCCACCTTGTACTTCTGCAGCATCTCTAGCCTTACTTCTCTTTTTTTTAACCGTCAATTAAAGCAACGTTTGTGGGCTAAGTTTTGTCTGCTTGTAATGTTTGTTTTTCTTCATCAGAAGTGATTCCGTGCTCTTTAGAGCTGACGTTTTGTGTCGAACAAACAGTCTCGGACCCACCAAAGGGCCCGTTACCAGTTAAACCAGGCTTACTTCACTAAACCAGACTCATTTTCCCTTCCGTAAAATAGTGTTGGATAAGTCTGACTTAAGTAACCATGGAAACGTATCCCTCCAGGCTAGCCTGGTCTTGGTTCAGGCTAGTTCTCAGGCTTCAGCTTAGGCTGAACCAGGGTTCCAATCAATCTGACAGACTGAAGCACAGAGCTCTGCCCTGAAGGGTCCTCAAATATATCTGAGTTTGACATTTTGAAGGAATCAAAGTATCTGGCATTCAAACTATATAGTTTTACCGTATGGAGGCTGACGTGTCACAAATCCACCTGAAAGTTAAATGCGAATGATCTCATTTTGTTGCTGTAAAATACAAGGACCTGATACTTCAGAGTTGTTTAACGTCACTAAGATTGTATGCGTCTTCAACACACACCATACAAAGAACGTTTGATGCCAAGAGTTCAGTTCAGCTCTGCTTTTGTGAAGCGGTTTTAATCCTGGTTCAGTTCACCAGGCCTTTCACAGCGCGCCTTGCTTCTCTGAAACCTCCCTCGGCTCTGTAAACTTGCCTCAGCACTGTTTTTCTTGTTTTGTTTTTTTTGTCTTTTTGCTGGGGCAAATGTCGTCTCATGTTTCTATGATTTCCCATCTTTTGCGCAGGACCAGAGGGCATCAGACCCACAACACCAGGAAAACCCACACCCTTTTCTTGCACGCGACGCTAGGTGGCGTCCTCGAGCTGCGCTGTAACACTCTCTCCTCCCAGTGACTTTATTCAAAGGGCACAAGCGCCCCTCCCCTGCCTGTGATTGGCTCCACCGCCGTTCTATTCAAGGCCTGGGTCTCAGCCCTGGTTGAATGAGGCTGAGCCGGGCGCTTAGCGGCCTGAGAGGCTGAAGGAGAGGCTTTAATCTCTTCGCGGGCTCTTGGGAGAACACCTGGCTGTCATGGATCACAGTCGCGACAGTGGAGCAGCAGGTTAAGTAACACAGAATGATGCAGCATGCCGGCTGACTGTCCAAAGTAATATCTCATTTATTTTTTATTTATTTTTTTTTTTTTTTTAATCCACACACAAACACATCACTCAGTAATGTCAGGTAGTTTGCTACGAGCTAACATTAGCCTCCACAAGCTACTGGTCACGCCAGACCAAATAAGACTGCAGTTGCGAGACCCGTAACTTTTCACTCCTGAGAGGAAGAAGTTATTTCACCTCTTAGAAATAATTTTGTCAAACAACTGTAAACAAATGTGCTACTGCCAAACTCTCCAGAATAAAAGCATCCGTGCTTTTGGGGACTCTGCTGAGAACACCGAGGCCGTGCTCTCTTTCCACTCTTAACTTCCATTCTTTCACACTCTGCACTGCTGCGCGTGTGCTCGTGATAAAAGTCCCAAACATTTCTACACCAGGGGGAGGGGGGGGATCTATTCTGCCAGTTTGCATAACCTAACAGCACCGTTTTGGCGTCTGCAGTTACGTAAGATAGCCAGATGGTGGCTTCAGGGTTGAATGGAGGGGAGCGGGGGTGGGGGGGGGTTTATCCAGGTCCCACCACAACCCTAACCTCTTGGTCCTGTGGAGGGAAACTGCTGCCCAGGATGCTCCAGCTTACCTGACCTACTAATACCACTGCAAATCTCTGTTTACAGTAAGAGCAAGATGTTCTGAGGTAAAAAGCCTGCAAAGAACATGCTGTAAGATGAGGCTCTGTGTGTGTGTGTGTGTGTGTGTGTGTGTGTGTGTGTGTGTGTGTGTGTGTGTGTGTGTGTGTGTGTGTGTGTGTGTGTGTGTGTGTGTGTGTGTGTGTGTGTGTGTGTGTGTGTGTGTGTGTGTGTGTGTGTGTTCTTGTATACTTCACAGAGGGTCACACGGGTGTAATAAGGTGGATGCTGCTGACTTTGCTGAATGCCACATTTCTCACCACAAGACGGCGAAATCCACCCGTTCTCAAGATGGACTTACGGTGGTGCATCCGTTCAGCATGAATCATGTGCGACTCAAATGTGCAGACACACACACACACACACACACCGGGAGAGAAACAACACACATCTTTTTGTGAGTGTGTTGGTATGCAGCCCCGTCGCCTGCGTCACGTGTCGCAGGCCCTCGTCTGCTCTGTCATCTCAGCTGGCTTGACACAGTCTTCCCTGGTGCAGGGTAAACAAACAGCTGGAGTCCCCTCACACACACACACACACACACACACACACACACACCATCTATTTCTGTCCCCTCATCGTTGCTCATTGCTCCTCTCACTCTCTGCTCTGCCCTTCCTCTTTGTCATCTCACGCCCTCCCCTCTGTTTTCTTTTTTCTTCCTTATATGATGTGAGGACTCCCCTCCTTTGACAATCATCTCTGTCACCAAAGGGGATGTTTCTGTGTGTGTGTGTGACTCTCAGATCGCTTAGAACTGAGTTGACAGTGTGTGTGTGTGTGTGTGTGTGTGTGTGTGTGTGTGTGTGTGTGTGTGTGTGTGTGTGTGTGTGTGTGTGTGTGTGTGTGTGTGTGTGTGTGTGTGTGTGTGTGTGTGTGTGTGTGAAGCTTCAGCACACCTCCTTGTTTCGCCTTCATTAACCTCCAATATTAAACAAATCGTTTTTGTTTGGGTTTTTTTAGATTATTTCTGACTGCATATTGTCTGCTCTCCACCCTGACACTTCAGATCTGCTTCTTCTGGCCTACACACACACACACACACACACACACACACACACACACACACACACACACACACACTGAACAGTGCATATCTACACAGAGACACTGATTACACACACTAATTTCTCTTTTTAACTGCCTGAGGCCAAAACAAAAGGGGAGAACGTGTTCCATTTTTCACATCTACTGCTTCCTTCCGTCCTTTTCCCCCTGTCATGGTGTTCCTGCAGCATTTCGTTTTGGTGTGCGGCTTTGAACTTCAGCTGTTAAAGAGTTCTTCAGTGCAAGTGGATCACATTTGCCACGTTACACCAGTATGCGTGATGGCATGGCTGACAGTGTGTGGCAATTTCATTTCACATCCCTTTTGATTTGAAAAGAAACGGTTTCGTGCCTCTAAAGGTGGCTCTTTTTTCTTTGAATCCCTATAAAACTGAGGTGTGAAACGACACCTTTTAGAGGTTCTGTTGAGCAGATTTTCTTTTTTTGTTACCTTTGGACACACAGCCAGGCTACAAACACGTCCTCTACGATGGTGTTAAACAGTACAAGCGATACATTCTGTAACTGTCCTTTAATTTCTAATCATTTTGGAATAACCCATCTTGGCAAATGTATATTGTATTTTATTCCCCAGGGGTCCCCTCAAAGGGCTACATAAACAGACAAAGGGGGTTTATTATGACACAACCTGGCAACCCTACTCTACCTTACTCTAATTAATGTTTTATTAACCATTAAGCCATTAGTTACATCTTACAAACAGTGTTGTGCTATATGTGTTTTAGAGGTCATTATATTTACTGCACGTCCATATGTCATATTACCACACAGTTCGCTAACAAACAGCTAGCTTAGCATAGCAAAAAAAGAAGCACGTATGAAAACATTATGTTTTGGTTTTGTACATTTCAAAGATTTTGATAATTTACCTTTTTTTGTGTGTGTGTGAAAAGAACGTATATGGAAATGATTATTCAAAGTAGACAAACGTGTTAAGGGGGTGGGGGGGTAAGGAGTCGGGGGTCAGCTGAAGAGGGCTAGGGGTTTAGGGTGCCAGTATCTGGGGATGGACTGCTAAGTGGCCTCCGAAGGCCCCCTCTCCAGTGTGTCAGTGATGGAGTCTGCCCCCCCCCCCCCCCCCACCCCGACCGGTGCCATAAACACTGTCAGGATGAATGAGCCTTAGCCTCTGCTCTCCGCTGCTGCTCATCTGACAGCCCATCTGCCCGTCTCTCTTCTTCTTCGTCTTCGTCTTCGTCTTCTTCTTCTTCGTCTTCGTCTTCGTCTTCGTCTTCGTCTTCTTCTTCCAAAAAGTGAAGGTACATACTGTGTGAGCTGGAGAGATGAGATGACGGGGGTAGAAAAAAGGTGAGAAAGGGAAGGAGATGTATTTTGAGAAGCAGAGCCGGAGGGTGAGATGAGTCACCCCAGCCCTCCCAAACGCACTGGGCTCAATGGGGTCTCACACAGCCTGCAGACACACACACACACACACACACACACACACACACACACACACACACACACACACACACACACACACACACACACACACACACTCCGTCCTTGCCCTCTTGGTCTGCTCTACACTCCAGCTTTCATCCACGCACGGGTGCACACACTCCAACGCACAAGAGCAGCACTCAACCTGTCAACTGCACAAAGTGCTATTGTGGTGTCCCCCCCCCCCACACACACACCCCAAGTCGTCATTCCCAGTGTGACCAAATGTAATCTAATGATACGCCACATGACCATGAAGCACAAAATATTACATCTGCCCAACACCCTTTGATTAGCAAAAAATTGAGCCCCCCCCCCCCCCCATAGCTTTCATTTTCAGCAACATTAAACCGTGAATATCATTTCTATGGAAGTCTAATCCTCTGGGAGGGTTTCTGGACTGCAAGTTATGTAACACACGCAGAAGACAAGCACTTCCCTTTTCCCCCCAACATAAGTCTATCACAGACAGCGACATCGCATCACATGCGGTGCTGCGCGGAGGAAGCCGCCGAGGTGCAGGCGATAGATGCACACAGCGGAGGCAGCAGGCTGGTCAGAGGCAGCGCGGCGACCCACGACGGATGCCTTTCATAGTGCCTGGCTTTTGAAGCAGTTATGGTTCAGGGTAAAAAATAAATAAATAAATAAATAATAAAATCTGCGCTTAGATTGGTATTCGGTGCCTTCAAGGCCTCTCCGAGGCTGCTGTGTGGTCTGTGTGGCCCTTGCCCTCACACCGAGGCGTGGCTGCGGCCTGCAGGGAGCACTGCTGCGTTGGAAGTTGGGATAGAAGGGAAGAAAACAAGCCCTCTCTCTACCTCAGCCCTGCAGAGCCTGGAGACACACTCCTGTGTGTGTGTGTGTGTGTGTGTGTACCTGGCCTTCCTGTCTGGCCCTCCATCCTCCTGCCCACCGCTTCAACTTGTCCTTGTTGAGTCTCCTCCTTTAGTGGGTCAGAGAACATTGTGGTATATATTTGATCCATTAGTTAAACCTCGGGACTTAACTCACTTTGGTACCTCCATGTGGCGGAGGCCTGCGTGCTTTGTCAAACACGAAGTTCTGTTACTTTTGGAATGGACCCTGGTAGGTACCACGGGAGCTCCGAGAGATCAGGATTACTTAACCGCAGTCTCGAGGTCAAAAACACGATGCGTTTTGTTTGTTTGTGGCTAAATCTCCTGCGTGTGTCTTTAGAGAAAGATATTTGAAAGGCTGTATGAGGTGCGTCACGTCTTCCACAAATGTTTGCTGTAAAATGGCCAAACGGAGTAGATGCTTCAACATGGAACTGGGTTTGATGTTTTTTTTCAGGGAGCTGAGCGAGAAATATGCTCAGGGTGAGGCTGTGAGGTTAGTCGAAGTGAACAGCCCTTGACTTTACAGCGAAACACGTTCTTATAACACTGCAAATAACCATAGAGTGGAGTCTTGTGGATACCACACGATGCATGTGGAGTTCGGACAATAGGCTGTAATTTCAGAGTGTTCATTTGTATGTTTGCCTGCTGAGTCACAGCGATGACTCACTAAACTGATTCGCCGATGTTGAGAGAGTTTCAACGCCAATCCCCTTATTTTAAAGCAACACTGGGCCTCCAGTTTACAGAGAATATAGCTACCGCTCATTACACCCGAGAACAGTACTAAAATTAGGTCAAACAGCAGCCCCCCCCACCCCCGGTTCCCAGCTGCAGGCAGAGTGACCAAAAAAAAAAAAAAAAGCTCATATCTAGATCCACCGTACGCCACTTGACCAGCACCACCACCACGCGTTGCCGTAACAGGCAGGGTTAGCTTTCCATAATGACTGGCACACGTGGAGGACGCTCGTGATAGGAATTGCGCCTGTTGAGAGGTTCATGAGGCTCTGAGGATGTAACTGCAATGACGTACTGTTTCTGTCGGATCAGCTGTGCTTGACTCGGTTGGACTGCTCCGAGCTCTGCTGGCGGTGATGGCTAAAGGCCCGAAGCCCAGGGTCTGATGTTTTGAGTCCCGTTCAAGGCCTCCAGATCCGGACTCTGGAGATGAAGCAACGGGAGCTGCCGGTCTCAGGTTCGCCGTGACCCAGTTCTGTCCGCATGTTGCCTGGGAAGTGTCGGGGGAGGACAGGAGGTGGACGGGCGACATAAGAGACTGGGTGAGGAGAAAGGACGTTTGAGTGGACTCTAGAGCTTAGTAGAGTTCAACAAATACAAGTTTTACTAACTACAACACATAAAAAGTAATATATTATAAATGACTTGTTCCTCCTTTCCAAAGAACTGTATTCAGGTAGTATTTTTGCAGCGGTTAGTGTATTACTGGCTGCCAGCTGCTGCTGTCATGCTTTCACAAATGAGGATAACAGTTTCCTCTCCTGAAAAGGACCAGGGAGCCGGTGTCAGAGTCCAATGCACTTTCTGTAAATAAAAACTTTTTTTTTTTTTTCCACCTGGAGACTCTTAAGTATTTAGACATTACACACCTAAACCAGACAAAACCAACCATGGGATGGGGATAATCATCAAGTTTCATTCTTTACTCTCACATTTAGCCGTAGAAATGGACCCCAAAGTTTTTGTTGACAGAAATGGTTAAAATCCTACCTTTCTAAAAAAAAAAAAAAAGAAAAGAATAAACTAGAATTCCACAAGGCTCTGTCCTCGGCCCACTTCCCTTCACTTTATCTGTATATCATTTAACCAGAATCACGTCACTGCTGTCGCTGCACTTACAGCTCATCGGTTTCGGGATGCAAAATAGCTCCATCCTAAGTTTGACGTTAAAATGGTGAGCCAGGTTTAGACTCATTAGAGGCTGCAAATTAGTTTGATGCATTCAATGATCTTTTCACATTCAAGTTATTGTGTAACTTCTTGGTCACGATCAGCTTCTTTTTCTAGACTCTTAAGGTGATACTGACACAAAATTTTGGATATCTCACCACTGCCATATTCTTAAGACACTTAATATTTTAAGCACTAGTGTTAAACTCATCCATAATGCCTTGATAACCAGCCTATGCCTTTATACTTGTCCCTATAAAAATGTACAATAAATGACTTTAATAGGAACAGCGTTTCATACTGCAGCTTTGCGTGGGTGTGTTATAAACAAATTAACGCTTTCATATAGTGAATATAGAAATATAGGGCACTTCAGTTTCAAATTTTGCACTTTACCAAAATATGACCCATGCATGTGCACCCACCGGGCAGCTGGTCCGCCTTGCGTGGAGCCTCTCCCTGTCTGTCTGCAGACCATTGGCCCGGATCCCCGCTTCATTTGCATGATAAGGGAGAAGTGCATGATGGTCCTGAGATTGTTGCTGTGACGACGCAGAGGAGACATATGGCTCTTTCAGAGAATCCTTGGGGTGTCAGGATAGGTGGAAGCTCTCGCTGTGTGTGTGTGTGTGTGTGTGTGTGTGTGTGTGTGTGTCTGTACAAGGTTGGAAAAAAAAAGGGGGAGCGAGAGGAGATGTTTTGGTCTTTTTATGTAGCCGAGCTTGCTGACGCGCATTAGAAATGTTTGTGTGTGTGTGTGTGTGTGTGCGTGTGTGTGCGTGTGTGTGCACCCCCCAACACACACACACAACCGATCTGTATTGGCAAACAGCTGCCCTGAAATTCATGATTAAGATGCTTCACTCTGAAAAGAAAAAGCTCACACAATAGAGGAGGAAGGCTGCAGAAAATGAAATGTCTGTGCACAAAAACACAGTCAGGGTGATTCTGTGTGGGAGGGAAAGTTGCCCACACTTCATTTGTGCAAGATTTTTGAAATGACTGAGGCGCCGTTGTTTGCTGCATTTGGCAACAAGAACAATGACTTTCCTATACATCTAAAACAGCACTGTCATTGCGCGCCTCTCGCTACTCCGCCTTAACAAAACCCATATCATGAAAGCGCCTCTTTTTGTTTTTTTTTCCCCCGCCGTCATACAAACGCATGCTTGCTGTTGTTGTTTTTCAAAGTCCACCGAGGGCAAAAAAAAAAAAAAACACGAAAAAAACAAACAATGCAGGGCCTTTATTTGTGCGCAAGAACACGTGCCCGCCCTCAGACTTAGAGAGCAGCTGGCAGCACCATCAAACATTCATGAGAGAGATGGAAAGACTGTGAAGGACAGTGTAGGCCCAGGGATACAGAAAGAGAGGCGGAGACGGAGGGTGTGAGCTCACAAAGGTTAATGGGACTTATCTGCATTAACTCTGAGCTGCTGCTGTTGTTTTTTGGGTTGTTTTTTTTTACGGGGCATTGTTTGTGTGTGTGTGTGTGTGTGTGTGTGTGTGTGTGTGTGTGTGTGTGTGTGTGTGTGTGTGTGGTGAGGTGGGTCGAGGTGAGCTTCAATCGTGTTTCTGTCACCGGCGATGCTTGTGTTCGGGCCAGTCTGCAGCTGCTGCTCGGTTCAATATAACTGAGAGGTACCGGCCAGCTTCACAGTGCTGCACGGCAGCCGGCAGCGTGCTTTTCATGCTTTCATCGGCCTGTTCACAAGTGTCTGTTGATGGGGGGGGATCATGCCCCTAAAACACAAGGAAGAGCACCTGTAATGCTGCACATTGCCATGCGCATGTAAATGAGCGGTAGCAGTTTCCACTGAGTCTAATGTACTCGACCCCAGCCGCACCTCCCGTCATACACACTCAGGATTGGTTTTCCAATTTGAGGGCGGACGGGCGAACGCGAAGAGTTGGAGGAATCGCAGCAGACTGACGGATGACCCGACTTGACGTGAGCCGAGAAGTCAAGCGGTGAATTCCTCAGAAGGCTGTGATTGACACTGAGAAAGGAAAATAAAAGCCGCTCCCTCTGCGCGACCGTCTCTTCGATTGCCAGGGTCTTATAAATTATTTTGATGGTTTGATCAAGGTTACGCACAACAAGCAGAGATGAGCCAGCGCTGGTTTTCTCTCTTGAGGAGACTCAGACTCTGTAAGAAAAGATGCTTTACAGGCTTTTGGTGTTTTTTTTTTTTTTTTTTTGGTGGTTGTCACAGTGTTGCAATGCTGTGAATTCTATGACAAACACACCCCCTGCTGTGAGAATAAACATCAAGGGTCCCTTTCTTTGCTACCTCCAAAGTATAAAAGAGGGTAGATTTACGTTGGCTTTGTATTTGACTTCCTTTGGCTCAGGGTGACAAGGTAAACTATATGCTATATGCTATGCTATAGGTAAAATAAAAACCTGTGAGACAGCCAGTTCAATTAGTGTTACTACTAAACAAATGTACCTTTTATCTTTAGTCTTTTATAAAGGCACTAGTTACTGACGTTTGCATATTAACATTAGCATGGTGTCAAATAGATTGAGAAAAGTCCAAGTTAGTGCTAAACTTACTGTCTCTAACGTTAGCCTGATTATTAGCTTGTTGCTAACAAGTAAGAGTTGCTATATAGTTAACAGCTTCTGTTTTTTTTTTTTTACATTGTTGTATATTATCAGTTTTAAAGGCATTTGTTTAGGCACACACAAAGAAAATGTACGAAATAATAACAACACGAAAGGTGTATTTTCAGTTTCCTGACTTTGACAAACGTTGACCTGTTTAGCCTCGTATATGTTTAGCTAATTCATTCACTCCTAGCGAAAACACAAACAGCGGTCCGCTAGTGCGACTTAATGTCCTGTTCAGAGAGCTAACAGGTGTGAAATAGCGTTTCTACTGCGCAAATACTGTATAACACATTGCCTTTATCGCTGCCCTTTTAACGTTACATTCGAACATTCGCCAGGTGTGAAATAAATAGAGTCGGGTCCAATTAATGCTTGTTGCTAACAAGTATCAGCACGTTTTACTTTGTCCAACAAGCTAAGGTCACCTGCGCTAACATGAACCAGTTTGGCCTTTCAAGCTACAAGAAACAACATGTGGCCAACTTTTAGGATTGGCCCTTGGCTCACTTTACAAAATAAACGACATTAATAAGAATAGGTTTTACATTTTTAATGTCTGTCTTAAAACAATATTCAGGTACCTATATGTATATGAACCTCTCCTTTAACACCACTTGAATTCTCTACATCTTGTTAAACAACATGTTAAAGGAAGTGGCGTACCTTCCCTCCTGGGGACCCAGAGGGCGTGCATTTGCAGAGAAGATGAGAACACCCCCCCCCCCTCTCAATTTTAAGGGAGGATTAATAATTATCCCTAATTGATTTTTCCTCAAGCGCTGCATTTGTGCTCACTTTCAATTTTTTTATCAGCAAACTCAAGTTTTACTGTCACATATTTTCTGACAGCTGCTCCCTTTCAGAGTTCGAGTTCACATATTGTAAATATTCTGGCCAGTGTGTATTTTGACTCAGATGAAAGTCCTCAGAGTGGGGGGGGGGGGGTTACAGCAACCTTGCAGTATTTCACACCGCTCTGTGCAGCATTTCTCTCTCACCTGCAGACTCTCCTCACATGAATGTGTTTCTTGTGTGGGGGGGGGGTTGCTAGTTGACTATGAAACCCACACTGTTTTAGCTGTGGTGTGCTGGCCAGACTTTGATCAAGAGTGCCTTGAAATAAAACCTGTGCCCTTGAATCCACAGGCCCAGAGAAGGGGGATTGAGGTCAGCTTGTGTGTGTGTGTGTGTGTGTGTGTGTGTGTGTGTGTGTGTGTGTGTGTGTGCTTGTCCACAGCAGAGAGAAGAACATCTTAGAAAGTTAGAGTGATTAGCCGCGTTAGTGTCTGTGCTAATACTGGCCCATATCTGCCATTGATCCTCATCAGCCCATATGTTCCCAGAAAGGGAAGTGCCAAAGCACTTACGTACACTGACCAGGTTAAAGCTGTGTGTATTTACAGTAATGCACTGCTATTTACAGCGGGGATGCTACTTCATCTGGCCAGCCATGTATGGCACAGTACAGTAATAGGCCTAACGCTAATACCGGCCCTTGTTTTGATGAGCGCACAGCAGCACCGTGTACTGTACTTTCTCTCCCCGCTCTCCGTGCTGCTGGCCCTGTGACAAGGGCGTCTCTAATGGAGGTGTTCGGAAGGCGATGATGATGATGACAAATGTTCTTACAAATCAGCTGTGACTGGGAACAGGGTGTAGCATGGCCTGTGTTATTACAAAAAATAAAGTGCCCGTATGTGTGTGTGTGTGTGTGTGTGTGTGTGTGTGTGTGTCTGTGTGTGTGTCTGTGTGTTTGTGTGTGTATGAGCCGTGGTTTTCATATTAGTCCAGATGGTCAAGAGAGGCCTAGTTGAGCCCTATCTGTTCTGGCTGGCTGTGAAGCCGAGAGGTTTCTCTCTCTCTCTCTCTCTCTCTCTCTCCCTCTCTCTCTCTCTCCATCTGCTCGTGCTCAGTGGAGTCTCCAGCCTGCTGCAGTAGCGGGGCAGTTATTAGCCGGCTGGGTCTCAGGGACGACAGTAATTAAGAGATGAGATGGACTCGCGCCGTCCTCCAGGAGACTGCTGCAGCATGCCCCCCCCCCCCCCCCCCCCACACACACACACACACACCCTTCCCTCCCCTCCCCTCCAGCAATGGGGACCCGCCTGGCCTCCAACAATCATTCTGTTTATACAGCAGGTCAGAGAAAACAGGGCAAACCAGACAGACGGGCCTCCATTCCACCACAGTATCCTCGCTCTCCTTGGATGTCAACCACAGTTCATGTCGCTCACATCCAAACCATCGTCTGTTTCACAGTAAACCTGTACTCACGCGCATACACCAGAACGCCCACAGCCGGACCATGATGAAACGTTAAACTTCGCCGTTTCATTAGATCTTCCACGCACACGACCAAATCTGCATCAAAGAATAGCTTTGGGTTGTTTTCGAAGCGTCCGTGAAGTGGTTCCCTCCCGCCGTGTTCCGTGCAAAAGCGCATTCTTAAGTTTGGCCGACGCTAACAATGAGGCCTCCGTGGTGGTGTTGTCGTGCACCCTCGTCCTGGTGGTGGCGTGCAGGCAAACTGGAGGTGTGTTCCAATCAGCAAACATACCGCACAGGAAACAAGAGCCACAGAAACGCAAGTCACGCTGCAACTTTGGAAGATACATGATTTGGCTAACTGCTAGTGGTATGTTAGCTTCTGCTAAACCTACAAGTGAATTCGCGTCAGGGAGGCATCACCTCAGGGCCTGCGTGGACACAGCAACCCATAACTTTGTCAGACGTGCGTAATTATGTAAATATTGTATGAGGACCCCTACACTCTACGCACGTACTGTTTGGCAAATAATGGTAAAAGCTCATCTTATACATGTAGACAGGTATGTTTTTTCATTAAACTGAAATCTAATTCATGTAATAAATGTTTTATTCATTAGTGCCAGCCATCAGGTCATCAGCAGTCCAGATGGCACCCAGTGCTAAATGAACTTTATGTAAGGGCTGCAATCAAGGCCGGCTTAACCTGCTATGTGGGCCCCCGTTGAGTCCCCGTTTCTGCCACTCTCTGTGTAATGAACACAAGGGGGACCTGGAGTCTTCGAGCCCTTGATAAATCAAAATCAAATTTGTTGCTGTGTACTTTTCCGTCAGCTTTATAAATCTTAAAATAACAGGATTATGTAAAGATGCGTGGATACAGTTAATCTATTAACATTACTGTTTAATCTATATATTATTTAATCACCCTAAATTCATCATGATTCACTGCGATTTCTTTCTTTTTTGGCTTCATGTAATGCCGCTAACCTTCCGGTGTTGTTTTTGCCATTACCTGCCTGTAGTAAATATCAGCCAATACCCCCACCTGGATGTCACGTGACACCATTTCGCCGTTTTGATTTGCTGTTGCATGAAAAGTTCAAAGTTGATAAGCTGATACTTCTCGACATTGAGTCAGTGCAACATTTAATAAGATTTCGTTCCAAGATCAGCAACATTACAGGGAACCGGTATGGGGGAGCGTAAAGGTCTCGGCTTTAATGGCCTGAAGTATTCCCATGGGAACAATCACGACAGAGCAAAGCGTTAGAAAAGAAAGATGAAGGGGATTTAAGTTTGAGAGAACGAGCGGAGTGAGTGGAGAAGAGTCACTCTCCTGCGAGAGGAGGCCGACGTGAGGTATTTCTTGAGCAGATCCTCAGCCGATGACAGAACGACTGTAAGCACCCATGGGTGAGCGCAGTAAATCACAGAGATGGAGGTGTGTGGGGAAAGTGCAGCGCAGATTTTTACTTTATCATCTGACACACAGAGTTTGGGGCTAAACTCCACGTGTGTGTGTGCTCTCCGTCCACGGAGCTGCCGGATGTCTCTCGTGGTCCAGCGCGGGGCCGGTGGAAAATCCCACCCCAAGTCATGTTTCTCCTCTATCCCCTATCAGCTCAGTGGGGGGGCTATTCTCTGCTAGGTTTATTAGCACGGGGAGATCATTGAAGCCCTTGATTACTGCACGCAGCTGCTCTGTGTGTGTGTGTGTGTGTGTGTGTGTGTCTTTTGGTGAGGGCTTCTCTCGTGTCTTTGACCTTTGAGCCGCCGACCCACCTGACTTCCCTTGTCATTTCCTTTCCAAATCCGAGCCGCCTCGTACGAAGAAGCCCTGATCCACACTCCAGCAGCCATGACGGTTGCCTTTTGGTGTGACGACACCTAATCCGTATGTTTGTGTGTGTGTATGTGTGTGTGTATGTTCTCGCTAATGGACTTGTGTAAGAGGCTCAGAGCGTCACTAGGCTGCCATGCATGTGAACCACCCCACCCCCCACCCCCACAAACAGACACAGACACACACACACACACACACTTGCAGAGAGAGAAAACATTGAGATGTTTTTCAGCCATTAAATTGAGATGGACACAAAGCTGGTGGGGTTTTCCACTGTAGAGTTTGAAAAACATGGGATTGTGGGAGAGATGATGGACCCTACTGACCGAAAGGAATAAAATCCAGCCACTCAACCTGTTAGTGGGGGGCAGTTACTGAAAATAACATGTTCATTTGCCAAACAAATAGAGATTTTAGAATGTCGGACTACATTTTATTTTCTACACCTGATTTTAGCGTTTATTGATGTCCTGTAATTGCCACTTGTGGGCAGAGCAGCTGCTGTCCAGCCAACGTTACGTAGGCTCACTCTAAAGGCCCCGCACGTGTTTGTTTTCTTTGTTTTTTTTACGCCGGCTGATTAAACCCCTGCTCAGGGTGAAGAGAGGCGGAGCCATGCTGAGATTGACGCGAGGTGGGACCAATGGGAATGATTGAGGCTTGCCACAGAGCTAAGTTAAAGAGAGTTAAGGAGATGTCAGTCAAACTTAGGCTGTACACGCCCACACAGTCCCGAGAAGAGATATAATTATCCAGAATAAGTGAAAGCACCTGTGTGGGCGTGCAGGGCCTTTAATATTTTAAAACGGAACTATTTAAAAAAAAAAAAAAAGTAAGTATTATGCCATGATCTACAGTAAGTTCAATTAGACTTTAAATCTTAATGTAAGATAATTCTATATAGGCTACTACATCGGTGTATGAGGGCCATCGACGGTATAAAAAAATAATAATTACATAGCCGGGGGAGTGGGGTAATAAACTTGTACTTGAATATTCTCTGAGATTATGAAGTCATAAATCTACAAGAAGATCCACATCGTTTCACTTTGCCAGGTTGGATCTACCTCCGCATGGCGAAAGCCTCAACGGCTACGCTCCCATGGAAATCATGCGGGTCCGGCGAAATATGACAGCTTGGAAAATAGACAAATGAGGCACTGAATTTGATGTACTCCCTGACTGAATCCCCCCCCCCCCACAGAAATGGGTTAGAGTGGAGGCAACGTCAGACTGAAGATGGAAACGGAGTAGGGGGAGTTGATGGTTATGTCTGATGTCAGGCAAAGGTGCTAGAGGAAAAGTCAGAGGTTCACCAAAGTCTGTAGAACTCCTCCTCTGGGGACCTTGAATGTCCGAACAAATGTTTACGACAATCCATCCGATAGTTGTTCGGACAATGAAATGTACTGTAACATACTGTTCGATGGATCAAACGATTCGCGCGTAACAAGTCCTAAATCTGCGAAACATCTCTGCAGCCATATGATAACATCTTTACAGGGCGCACGGCGTCCACTCGGCTGTGATTCTTGGAACATTCACGCGCCAGAAGTCCTGAGTCTATTTGAGGTTTATGTGTAGGTTGGGATGGCGATCGGTCATAATACATTAACCTCTCTCGGCGCTGCGGGTCCTGCATACTCGGCACATGTAGGAGTGTGCGAGAGAGATAGCGGTAGTGGGATGGTGTGTATGTCCATGTATCGCTTACATAACTTTGGACTTCATGTTTCCACTTGGCCACAATCATTTCTCTCTGTCTGTCTCTGTTTGGCCATCAGTGTGTATCCACCCGGGCTTTAAATACAGATTCCAGCAGGATTACCTTAACACCCAGACCACACCACACACACACACACACACACACACACACACACACACATCCTCCCAGCACACATTATCCCCCCACTTTAATCCCAAATACCCCCGAGGTCAATCAAAAAGTTCCAGGTCACAAAGTTATGACGCCGGGGTGAGCGTGGTATCCAGCTCTTCCCACTGGCTGAGGATTACACTGGCTGACAGGGAGGGGACTTGTCTCTGGTGGGGACAGTTGCTAAGGGTCAGATATGGTTGACTGAATTATCCCTCCGCACACGCACGCACGCACACACACACACACACACACACACACACACACACACTCTGTGTAAACACACACATGCTGCCTCATTCTGCTCTCCATTTCACTGATCCTTCTGTCTTTATCTTTCTCTCCCGAAAGGATAATTCCAATTCATTACAACTTGGGTCTTATTTTTGTCGTTTTGACCCTCATTTTTGGTTATGATAACCTTGCTACGAAGTAAATTGCTGCGGTCTGATAACACGGCCACGTTGACAAAGTCAACAAGTCCTCCAAACTAAACACAAACACGACGTTTGTCATTGAGTTCCAAAACTAGCATTTTCTGACTGCCACCTTTTATGGATCAAGGTCTGTCTGCTGCTCCTGGACATGGTGCTGGTGGGTGCGAGAGTGAACCAAAACAATACAATGATGGGCCGTAAAACCAAAACAACGAGCTGAAAGAGACTAAAATGCTCCCGTAGAGCGAAGGCAAACGGCATAATTCTCCGTGGGTTCGTCACTATGAGCAACCCCTCGTGCAATACACATTTTTTCCTCTGCTAATATAAAAATACTGACTAGTGCAGCTTTAATGTTTCATTCTGTTTCGGCAACTAAAACTACTTGGTCAAGTTGGGTAAGAAGCCAAGGCTGACTGGCGGTAGCAGACAGGACGTGAACCAAGGTGTCCGGGGTCAAAGTCAAACCCTCAAACACCCCTCCCCCCCAACCAACGTCACCTTTGCTTCCCAGTGACATCAGTCATTATTCGCAAGGTCACACGAGGTCAGTGAACACAAACACTGGTTGTTTTGAGTGATTGACCAGAGACCATTGTTGCGGTCTCAGTTGAGTCTCACAGGGAAAGAAGCGAGCAGTCAGGTGGCCAGGCTTTTTAAACGAGCACCGTTTACCCAGACTATCTAACGCTCTTTATTTGGAGGTCAAACCTACAGTGAGTTGCACCCACAACGTTGGCAACAATCCCAAATTGTGCAGGGAAAAGTGTAAGGTTTGAAGCAGCAGGGTGTTGTCTGTCCCGTCTGCAAACTGTGATGGATGTTTGCAACGAGTGTTTGCGTAATACACCTCTCTGTCTCCACATAAGTTGGAATCAGCCTGGCCCGTCATTGTGGTAGTAAAGCCAGACTTTGATGATAACCCCCCCCCCCCCCCCCCCGATGGTAAGTTGCTGATGGTAAGATTCAAACCATAATTCTGCTTACTGACTCATATGTCTCATTCAGATGATTTATGTTCTCATTTACCCTGCTACCTCGCCCCCCCCCTCCCACACACCTTTTTTTTGTCTTCTTAGCTCTGTAGCTTGTTTTTTTTTTTTGTGTAGACAGTAAATTTTTCTCCCTCCCACTCCTTGTTCCACTGAACGCTGCAGGGCTGAGGCATTAAATGCTCTAAGCATTGTTGGGAATAAGAGCAGTCAAATCTTGTCCTTGCACAACCACTGAGGAGCGTCACCAGAGCACAAACACCTGTGACGCACACGCTCGTCATTGAGGCTTGCCCCCTTCTCATCTGACAGGAATAGCTTTCGCTTGTTTCCCTTCATCCTGTTCGCTTTCGATTGCGTCATCTCGCGAAAACAGAGAGAGAGAGAGAGAGAGAGAGAGAAGGGGCAGCATGGGAAGGGCCCTGAGCTTGTGGATCGAAGAGACAGACGGAAGAGGACATGTTGAAAGCGCAACAGGGGGGCGCTGATGTGATAATGTGGACTATTACGGATATAATACCACACTGATGAGGTGTTCACACAAACATGTGAGTGCGTGAAGGGGGGGGGGGGGGGTTGTGACTGGCCGGATACTTTGTTTGTGTGGGAGTCCCTGTGCCGTGAATTGGGAGAGAGTTGCCAGGCGTGAGCGTCATCGTCACTTTGCCGTGGCATGTTATTGCATTTTGAGGAGCTGACGCGCAAACAAGACATGGTCACATATCCGCGTTCACACACACTGAGTGGTCAGCGCTTCGGGTTTCTAACTTCACGGGATTTATGGCTTAGTAAAGATCGGAGCGTCAGAGACATGTACCCCGAGGTCAGAGGTCAGGAGAACACCTGCGACTCTAAAAATGAGTGCGACCCACTTTTACAAATCCTCCTCAAAGGCACTGCGGCAGCAAGGTGAGGGATTAATGAGTCAGTCCTCCCAAACTGGGCAAACTGGACACCGACAGCGTTAAAATGAGTGTCCGGCTAACTCACTTCAAACGCGGAATCATTTCGTTACTCGTGACTCATTGTTTGTCAGAGGGCAAGTGACATGTCTCGACGGCTGTCGGGTGGGTTGCCGCTCAGTTTGGTGCAGACATTCACGTTCCCAACGGGATGAACTGTAATAACTCCAGGCCGTCGGATCAAAAGTTGAATTCGTCCAATACTGACCACATACAGTACCTGCAAAGCTAATGACATTCCCATCAGCCTCAGCTGTGTTTTGCTCATTAGCAAATGTGTGCAAAACTATGGTAGTGAACATGGTAAACATTAAACCTGCTAAACATCAGCACGCTAGCACATTGTGTTCACTGCAGTATCTTGAAGAGCCGGTTTGTTGTTTCAGTTCAGACTTGGAGGATGGTCCTGTGGCAGGGCTTGCCATGAGGAAAAACACTTTGGAGCACTCAGCCCTGACGCTTACTTGTATTTGTAAGCTATTGCTGGTGATTTTATTTTAGATGTCATCTTATCACCCGCATTCGTGTTGCTTTTCGAGCGGGTCATTTTTAATAGAGGCTCAGCTTTAGTTAGCGTCAGCTGCTGCCAGGCCGGACCTGCTGACTGTCTCGCTAGTCAGAAGCCTGCAGCTGGCAGGTATGCTGCGACTGAGTGCTGAGCTGGTCACGTGTCATAGTCATTTTCGTATGACACTTTACTTTCCAAGATCCAGATGAACTCAGGTTCTTTCTCTCCGCCAGAGACGAGGAATTAGTGACTGATCTGAATGATTGTTGGATAAAAACTTTGTAAGCTGAGCTGTTTGTCAGTGTGATGTTGTTACTAAAGTAAAAACTACTAAACTACCAGCAATGTGAAAATCAGTAATGATACTGACAACACACGACACTCCTCATTAAGACTTTATCCATGGGTCAATGCGCTCTTTGTAGATCCAAACTATTTGCATATATAGTGGGAATAAATCCTTCCAGAAGCTCGGTTCATTACTTTTGACAGGTGGAAAGACAACCGTCCCAAAATTTCTCCGGCATAAAATAAGCAGCCTTTGTTTCACGTCTGTTGCTGACACGCAGTTTAAATTAGGCGACATCCCTTTGAAGTCGCCCTCCACGTTTCTATGGGGGGGGGGGGGGGGGGGGTTTCTTCAAATGCGCTCTGCTCATCCAATTACAGCGTGGCCATCACAGACAGGCTGCGGAAAAAGGGGAATACTGCGATTTCATCATTTACTTATCCTTGCAGGGCCTTGTCACATTTGTGATTCACCTTGTTGTTGCACTCCCCCCCCCACTTCCACAGAAGGCTGTCAGCCCAAATCAGACTGCCTGCGAACCTCTGGGACGCGACAGAGCTTCACTCACAGCCTCCAGGGAGCCCCGTGTTGTTTTGCTTATCAAACCATGAGCCAGCAGATATTTATTTCTGGTATTTCGGAGGTGGCACCGGGAGACTGACCTAATTTAATTAGCGACACTGAAGGTGAAGCCACAGAGGGTTGGAGAATACTTCTGATAGCTGTCCTTGAAATACACCTGCTGCATGCCACCTCTTCCTACATTGTCTAACATCCCCCAACAACAAAGCTGATAAATTATATGATCAGGCAGCAGCTCTACAGTGTGAAAAACAAGTGATGCAAGCTTACAGTTCAGCAGATCGCAGACAAACCTCAACTCGTATCCCTGCTTCTTCTCTCTCATCCTCCCCGTCTTTTCAGTGCTGCTGGATAAAAACTTGAACTTGAAAATTCGAAAATTATTGATGAACAGCGAGTCACCAGAGGCTACCTGCAACATCTTTGATGTATTCCGGCATACACCCGACAGTCAGTCCAAACTTCAGCTCCAGGCTCGCGCTCCTCTTGACTCACAGCTGGAAACTCTGAAAACTCTTCAGGAAATATTCCCACTAAAGCTAAAGCATTAACGGCAGAATTAGTCAACTGAGATGGAGATTTAATAGAATTTTACATGATGCTCCTCATTACTGTTAGCTGTACACCACGCGCTAATGAGCTACATTTCCATGCAGGCTAACGAATACATTTTAGCCATGCTAGCGGTGATGCTCTAGGGATAGAGATGTTAGTTTGAAACCTTGTCCAGACTGCTACAAAATGTTGTACTGACATTCATTCAACATGGTTTCCAGGGGACTTTTCCTCTAGCGCCACCGTGACGCTAACATTTGTGGTTTTGAGTAGAAGGTCTCGACAACAATTGGTTGTATTGTAACAAAATTTGATTCGGACATTCGTGCCACCCCCAGGGTGAATAGTAAAGAACTCCGGTGGTCCCTTAACCTTTCCTCTAGCACCATCATCAGGTTAATTAGCAAATGTTAGCATGCTAACACCCAAAACTGAGATGGTGAACATTGTAAACCTGCTAAACATCAGAGTGTTAGCATTGTTTTTGTGAGCATTTTCACACGCTAACGTTAGCTTTTGCAAAATTACAGGTCTGAAATAGACACGGACGTTCCGCTGGACAGCCAAAAGAGAAAACGTTTTAACGTGTTTCTGTCTGTCAAATTAGCAGAAACACTTCACACTGAGCTGATTTTAAGTAAATCTAAAAAAGTAGAAGGACAGGCAGCTCTCCATGTGACAACCAAGAGATCCACTTCAAAATACAAGGACGTCCCTCCGGGTGGGATTTAAATGACATTAGTTTGGAGGAAAAACAGCAGGTAGTTGCAGCTGTAGTTATTATTAGGGTGGAGGTAAAATAATTATTCACATATATAAATCCAGTTTGAATGGGGCTTCAAGTCTTGTTCAGTGTTAAGGCCGTGGCATGCTTGAGACAAATTCATTCACACGAAGCGTCTTTCTCACCTTTTTTTTTTGACAATCCATCGAGCGCTCGGCTTGAAGCATACTGACGCCTTTTAGCTTAAGAGAGAGCACAAAATACTGACCAACTGGCAAGGACTCATGGTGAAGTAACGCAGGCGATGAACTTGCTTTTAAGAGTCTTTAAACTTGAAATAGCTGAAAAGAACAATTGTGCCCGGCTAATATAAACTGAAGGGCTAATGGGCCACATGCCTGACTGCTCACGCTGTTTGATTGCGGGAGCTTTTTAATAGTGACAGCGGTACATTACATTAAAATGAAACTTGTTGAAATGAGCATGATTGGGCGCGGTATTATTTGAAAATGCATGTTTTTAAAGTCACTTTTTTTTTTTTTAAATCCATTTCAGCTCCAGCAGACCTTATTCAGCTGGTGGAAGCACAGATCAGACACACGGAGTGGAGGTTTGAAAACCAGCGAGCTAATGCGCCCTTGGACATCTACTTAACGGTATTTTCAACACAAAAAGGAGCAGCGAATTTTGCCTTTTGAGTGGGAGGCTGGAGTGTGACGCTGAGGTTTGCGGGCTAAAACGCTAAAACTGGGACGTGAGTGTGATGTGGGGAAGGAATCCATCCCTTTTTTTTTTGTTTTTTGAGGAACACGCTGTAGGGAAATGACAAAAAGAGGTGTCACCGTGACTTACTAGAGGAAGCGACATGAGCCAGCGATTTTCTCGATTTCAGAAATCCGGGGCATCATTGCGGTTATGCAAGAATGTGTGAGTGGGAGAAAAACAAGAAGACACAGCTCTGGGTTTTGTGATCTCGACCATGGAGATGGCCCCCGGACCTGTCTGGACCTTCATGGAGGACAATGTAAAAGTGACAATGCAAATTCCAAAAAAAAAAGAATGCTGAACATCAAGTCTGCTAAGCACAGTGTAAGATTGCATAACCTCTCTATCTCAGCCTATGTCGTACTTTCTCTCACAGTCTCATTCTCTGTCTGTTTTTCCGTTTAGGTTAGAGGTCTTGCAGCAGTCGAATTGGAAAGGATTTATCTTTTAAAAGTCAAGCCTTCCTCTCCCCACCTAATATGTGAGCGACAGAAGGGGCATAAGCCTCAGAGCTTTCAGATGGGTTTATTTTAGCCGCGGTGTGATCATGTGCCAGGAGACCTGCGGCCTGCGGGAAATGCGATGGGATGCTCAAACAATCCGAGAGGACACTGAACGTCGCCGCCTGCCGCTGCGGTTTGCGCACAGGTATAACATACGGTCATAGCGTGCTGTGACATAATGTCAGGAAAGCACCCGAGCTATGAGGAGATATCTGAGTGCTGTCCCTCTGACGGAGTCGATGTGCTAAATAAACTCAGGTCTTTAGCAGGGCTGTGCTATCTGGCTGAATCTCTACAACAGCTGGCTGCCTCGTTCAGATCTCTTAGTGCGAGTGGAGGCCGCTGCCACCGTCTCCATTAGATCTGTGGATGTGCAGATTATAGATATTCTCAGTGGGCCTGTCCTCGTCGGGCCAACCGGCGCTCTAATCCACTTCCTGTCAGGGTGTGTAGCCTGAGCCAGCTGTGGCTTGCACGTGGGTGCATACCACTCAGGTCTTCGAGTTTTGGCATGCAACATCAAATTACGCAACTTTTAACTTCTGCTAACAGCCGCCGCGCTTGTCCATGCTAAGCGTGTTATCCGTCAAATCAAGCGCTCCCTGTAGGTACAACTCAAGGATGTCAACAAATACCTCAGCACTCGCTCCCCTTTAATCCTCTGGGGGATGGAAATCCGCTGTCAGGGCCTCTCAGGTCTGTCTCTGCTGGTATTGATCTCGGTCTGCTCCGCTGGCCTGTTGGGCTGCCTACGGCACGCATGATAATGCGGACTCTCACTGCTGTTCTGCTCACAACCTCTATAACTCCTGGAGACTGGAGAGATTAAGTTCCAACTCTCAAATGATTAATCAATTTCAATTACCCCCCCCCCCCCTCCCCCATGTGATCAATCATATTCTCATTAATGTCTGAAGTGCTGCCCACAGCTGGACGGGGGCCGATTACCACTCCGGCTTCCAACTTGAACAGCTTTACTGCTCGAGTCCTTGTAAAATGTCTTTTACGGTCTCGTAAGGAGCTCGAGTGGCAGGCTGAGGGTGATGCTGCGCCGATGTTTGCATGTCAGCGGTCGGGCCGGTGGTGTCTTGTGCTGTAACCCAAGAGTTCACTGGCAGGAATAGTCTTCTGCTGATCACCAGGGCCCCCCCGTCTCCATTCGGCGCTATTAAAAGAGAGAGAGAGAGAAGAAACACCTCCATCATGCGTTGAAGTTGAGCAATCCGTTGGTGCCTCCATAAATTCCCTTCAAATGACGGATTTCCTCAGCTGATGTTCACAATTAGTTACTGCAAAAAAAAAAAAAAAACGACAACAAAAAAACAACAACAGCATATTATATTACACTCTCAGGTTACCGCTGTGCCAAAAACTCTGGCGTGTCTTTATGAGCTAGTCACATTTTCCCAGGTCACTCCCTCTGTCAGTGATCTGTTTGACCACTTCCTATGATGAGGAGCGGCCAGGCAGAGAGGCTGCTAAGTGAGTTCGCCTCTCCCGTAACCGGAGCCTTGACACGTAGGCGGGCCGGGCCGCTTGGGCTCTCTGTCTGTGGGGCTCCACTTTGCCTCCTCTCGGCTCCCTGACCGCCGCTTGTCCGGAGCCAAGCCGGTTAGCAGGCGCATAAATGTACAGATGGGGGAGGGAAAAAAAATGCATCAGGGGTCAAAGGTCAACTCATTTAGCTTGGAAAACAACAGATTCATTCCAGTTTTACAACTTGGGTCTTATTTTCATAGCTTTGGCTATTGTTTTTTATCAATTATATGTATAATAATATATCATAAAACTCATAAAAGTCATTTATAAGATCGGGGAACACAGGGACACACAGGGAAGTAAACGCGAGCAGTCAGACAATAAAGCTGGTTTATCAGGCCTATCTACACCGCGATACAATACAAATGGAGATAATGGCACGCACTTGCTGACAGTCTATCATTGGTGGTAATTCAGTCAGGTCTGAATTAGGCTTTTCTGCCAGATTAAGGGAGCAACACTGCCAGCCAGTCAGTGTAAAATGCCACCGGTGGGCTTCATAGACATACAGAAGTCATGCCAATTTGTCACAGAAATAGGAAGATAAGACGACCAGCCTTACAGTGGAATCAATATTGTTTCCAACATGCATGTCATGTCCACCATGCGAGAGGAGAGTGATCTCTGTGGTGTCCTGCTAATCAATGGGCAGATGGCTCCTCCAAATCTTCCGCCTCACGTTTGATTAGTATTCAAAATGTTGTCTGATTGCAAAGTGGGCTGCCGCACCTCGCCGCCGCTGGGTTTACGTGTTATTTTCCCAGAGCGGCTGCCTGCAGACGAGAGTGCCATTGCCTCTGATTAAACCCTTGAAGCAAGGTCTTCATCCTGGCAAGAACCCCGTGTGCGCTTGTGTGTGAGAGCGAGAGAGAGACAGAGAGAGAGAGAGAGAGAGAGAGAGTAAGTCTGTGTGTGAAGCAGAAGCGAAGCGAGGGGAGGCGGCGGAGCAGCTCTGTCTGCACGTGTACGCCGCCCCATGTTATCTACCAGGGGAAGGAGGGGCGCGGGTGGGGGCATGACAGAACACTGGCAATCTGTCAGTGCAGGTGACCTGTGGCGCTGCCAGACAGCTAACTGCCTAACTGCGGCTAACCAGCGTCCCTCCGTAAGACGATGAGGAGGGATTAGACAACTCTTGCCTTCAGTCACCACGATCACCTCGGACAACCAATCATGAGCCATCACAAGACTGTAAACACATGGTAGGGAGCATCACGACACCCCTGATAGAACACAATCGAATGGAATAGAATAAATGTTGCCAAATCTAAATGGAGTTTGGGGGAACTTGCCTTTAAACTGATGAACACAGCCAGGAAAAACAAAGGCACTCAGAGTTACTCTCTGCCTGACCTTGAGCGGCCCTTATACACACACCCACACACACACACACAAACACAGCAGTCATTAAGACCTGGTTCTGTATTGTGCTGGGACTGCAGTGAGGCTATTACACTCCCTGGTTCTGTCTCTCAATAATGCATGATTAATTAGCCAACTCTGAAATAGAGTGAAACTGAGCACAGGGTGGAAACTAAAGATGGACTCAGTAGGTAGCCACTGTCTCATACAGAGGCCTGCATACACACACACACACACACATACACACACACACACACACACACACACACACACATGCAGGCACACACACAAGAGTGTGGTGCATGCTCAGATATGCAGACAGCGTCTTATTTTCTAGATCCTTGAGTTTTTGTCATAAGCTCCAAGTGAAACTCCAGAGTGATGACTCGAGGACTAAAATAAACTTAGTACATGTGTGTGTGTATATATATACATATATATACATATGTATACATATGTCAGATATATATATATACATATATATGTATATATATATGACTGTGTAACGTGAAAGAGGTCCCTCATAATGACAAACCCACAGAGAATTATCACCAGATTCGTTTTAGCTTTTAGCTTCCTGTTTTTGTATAGCCGCTATAGCTGAAAAAAGCTAAAAACAAACAAACAAAAAGCTTTGCTAAACCCACTGTACACTAGCTGCCCAGCACCAAACAGCAGACAGACAAAGTTAGCGACTAGCTGCTGTGCATATTTCCCTCGGGATTTGGTGGAGACAAAAAACAGAGCGACACCAGGGGGCCAGAAACACAAAAAAAATGCTAATGTGAAGACCAGGCGCTACATGTGCAGTAGGCCGCACGACACGGAAGCAAACCGGAAAATGAGAAAGCATTTTTGTGTTGCCATCTGGTATCCAGTTCTCATGACTCATGACAAGTAGGAGACAACAAACAAGTCTCCGGGTGAGGTACAGTTATTTATTGTTTGCTAGCGTAACGCTGGGTACCGTTTACAAGTTAGCTAGTTCGTTACATTAAAACTATTTTTCGGGGTCGTGGGTTAACGCAAATGCGCGGGGACAGCCCACTTTAAGGACTACCACAAAAGTTGGACCACTCCGACAGCAGCCATGATACTTCACGTAGGTCGTATCACTCCGCCTAAACAATCGCTAACGCAACAGGCAATGAGTGAAGCGCTAAGTAGTTCTCATCAAAACACAAAACTAACATGTACATTTCATATTCCTCTAATTATGTAAACGTCATCACAATAAACAGAAAGTTGATCCGCAAAATAAATCCAAACATTAGCTCACGTTAGCCACCAGCAACTGGGGTGTATTGAATTGAAAGAAAGAATGCGTTTTGTTGCCCCATGAATTCAACTTATGTATGTATGCAATTGGAAATGTGTACCATTTCTTCTTTCAAATGTTTTATAAAGTTCCTTTAAAGCAAGGAACAATTCATTCTGCCTTGTTTCAAGATATTGACCACGAAGGGTTTGCCGGAAATGAGAAATGATCTCACTGCAAATGTCTGTTTTAAGCAACGTGTCAGTTTCACTTTGAATGAGACGCTTAATCTGTTTCACCCATCTCTTCCTCTTCTCTCTCACGTCCGTCGCCAGATCTTAATCAAAGCCCTCGGACTTCCCTTCCCAAGCGCGACGGCCCGAAAGTTTCCAGGTTTGGCCAACAAATGCCAACTATTTCCTCCATCCTCTTGAACCCCCCCCCCCCCCCCACTAGCTCTCAGGTCTGCCCCAGGCAACAGACAGTTAACATGTTACAGGGAGTCAGAGAAAGACAGACAGACAGAGAGAGGGCATCATCTATGAATAGGGAGTATTCAGGCCTGCCTCTGCCTCATTCCCACAGAGACCAGGCCTGGGCTGGAGTTTCACCCCGGGCTGGCCCTCTGAAATACGAACCTCTTTCATCACAGACTGCGATTCCCACTAGAAACACATTATTGATTCCTCCCTGCCACCCCTCCATATTTCATTATTGCTAAGGTGAAAATGGATAACAGGGAAGCTCATATCGGCACGCAGCTCAACAATGCTGCATTGTGGCAACTCGGCTCCACTCTATTTGAAGTCGACAGCCTCCTGCCCGGAATCACTTGCAGCGCCAGTGGCTGCGCACAAGCATGACCCTGTGCTCCGCCTGCCCCGTGCCGATAATGAATACATGGATACACAAACACAAGATGGGATTGTGAATTAGCATTCGGCAACAGCTGCTGTTGAAAGCGGAGCTCTGCTTGCGTAAGCTGCCCACTTGTCCTGCTGAGAAAGTGTGCGGCTTCGCTGCGCGGCTGTGTTCGTCACGTTAGTTTCCCCTAGGTGAATCGCCGAAAATATGGCGAGCGTTGGCCTCCAGCCGCATGAAACAAGATGCAGCGTCCCTATTGTTTTGGTGTCTCTGAGTGGACTGAGGCGCCCTCTCTCAGCTTGCGGGCTGCCTTGTTGTGCCTCCTGGGTCGGCGTGTCAGGGGAGCTTAAGGTCAGGCGCAGCTCCCGCATTCACAACTCAAGCTCCAACTTCAAAGCCCTGAGCGAATCATTACAAACCATGACAAAAAATCTAGTGTGTAGATGATGATGTGACAATCCTCTTCTTCCCTCCCCTCCTCTCTCACGCTAATCCTCCAGAGTCAGGGAGTCTGACGCGATGACTCACCGTTGTTGGAGGTGTTTTTTGTTTCTTTTTGAAGCAGCTTGATTGACATCCGTGCATCAGTTTTTTTTTTTTTTTTGGTGCTCTGAATTAACGGCAGCAATCTGTCTAGTTCAGGAGCACAGATGCAGGTTTGGATTTTGGAGATGAGCTGCAGATTGCTCTGTGTGATTACTGCTCTCCAGAGCCACATTCATGTATTTCGTTGTCATTATTTCTTCCACAATAGCTGGAACAGGTTGATTGAGAGGGAGAATTATCTCCGGGGTGGGGGCGGGGGCGGGGGGGGGGGGTGAGAGTGCAACATCTGAGCTTTTGCAACTAGTCCACAAGAATCCCGCTGTAGAGGCAATCAAAATATTTTGTAGTATTTCGGCCAGTGAAGTGAGCGAAAATAAACCAAAAAAAGGTATCCTAAAATTCCAGCCTCGACACTATCTGACCCTAAAACTGACCAAAAAATACAATACTCTTTTAGCCTGATATAAGCATTGAACTGTAGTGTATCAAGAACATATACTACCTCACTATTACTTACTTATTACATATACTACCTCACTATCACTATTACTTACTTATTCTTAGATGTGCAATACATACATATATATATATAGACAAACATATACATTGCTGTTGTATATATTTTTACTTTTATTTTTCACTTGAATATTGTAAATGTGTATATTTTTTATTTTCTATGTCTCATTTTTATATTTTGTACATACTTTTATTTCTAAATTTGTGCTGCTTTCTACGCTTGAATGGGAGCACTGGTACTGTACAATATTCCGTCTCTTTCCAATTTCTGGAAAATTGTCGAAATCAATGGACTTGTGTTGGTGGCGTTTGCTGAAATAATCTTACCGCAGTGGCAGATCACTTGTTTTGAGAAAATGTGTTGCTGGGCTTGAGGTGGATCATCAGCAGACATGTTGTTTGTGTCTAAGACACAGTTGTGAATCAATTGAAGGCATGTGCTATTTAGATGAATGAAAATGCTCTTCCTGTAGATTGATTAGATAAATGTGGGTGCAATGTGTCTTGATGATGGAACAAGCACACATCATACCTGCCCAGGGAAAAGGGAACATGTACCGTATGCATTTGTGTTTGTGTGGTGAGTTGATCCTGCCCCTATTCAATTCAAATTGAGGATGTACATGTTGACCTCGTAGACTCATGGCACTGTGTCCTGGACTTAGTCATGTGAGTGCGTCACACACACACACACACTTGTGAGCTAGCGGGGGAGAAATGCTCTTATGGACCCTGTTCTGAAAGCAGGTTTGCCCAAGCTGTTTGTACTGGCATCACTCCAGACTACAGCGACTCACACTGTGGCCGCGTGCAGAGAGGGGGGAAAAATATAGACCATTTTATGGAGAAGAAAAAGTGCAGATAAGAAGAGCAAACTGTCACTGGGAAAAAAAAGGGGCAAATATTTCAGAGCTAAGTGTAAAGAAGAGAGCGCTTACACAACGCGAGTGAAGAAACAGAAAAGAATGGAGGACGAAATGGTCGGAGGTGGGGGGGGGGGGCAGGGAGGCATGTTTGGGTTCATTCTTTGACCTCTCGTTTCAATCAGGGCGAATTTGTGATTAATGGATTTTCACACGGCCATGGAATCACTCACCACTCCCCTGCGACATTCTTCCCGATCTGTCGGCTGCTTCTAGGTCTGCTCCCAGTTCAGGGCTGTGGGTGTCCCTCCGCCCACGCCGCGGGTCGTGGCAGACAGTAAACACTGCGCTGAGTAAATGCCTGACAGGACTCAGCTCAGAGGTTAGCTGCACCGGGCCGTATGGGCTGCACACACAGAAGCTTATTTATTTCCTCTGTAAGCCGAGGCACACGCTAAACGCTTACTACACACATGCAGTTAACACTTTCTTTGCGGGTTAGACTGTGGCCAAATCTCTCATAGACTCTTTGATAGGTTTTTAGTGAATATACAAGACCAAGAGCCTATAGCCACACTAGCAGCTTTGTGAGGCTGTATTTAAGTACAGCGGTGCTTTGAGCTCAATGTTAACACATCTTAGTTTGGCGTGTTAGCATGCTAACATTAGCTAATTAGAAGTAAACACAAACACAGCAGAGGCCAAAGGTCACCCGTTTCACGGGTAATAGGTCATGAACCTGTGTATGGAATTTCATGGCAATCCGTTCAATAGCCTAGCTGTTGAGATATTTCCCACAAAAAAAGCTAAACGAGCAGGGGTATTCAACTAGAGAACAACTAGTTAGAGAAAATGTCCTCAAGCAAAGGTCCGGAACATGATATATCCGTGTGATATATATTGAAGTAGCCTAGTAGTTGTATCAACGTCTGCATGTGATCAACTACTGACTGTCAGATCAAATAAAGAAAGTACAATTCAAAAATTCAAAAACTATACAGATATATAATACTGTAGATATGTATAATGTTCTTCTCTCATTAAGTAAAAGAAGGGCTGCATTTAAAAATAAAATAGAGAAAATAAATAAAATGCCTTTTGAAAAATTGGGCATCTTAAAATAAAGTGTTTAATTTTAGAAAAACAATATAAAGTGTAGCAGCAGCTTGAGTTTCCCTTTTTTCTTTGTTAACTCTTTCACATCTTGACTCAACAGTCTCTCTCCCCGTATCGTTCACTCGTCTTCTCATCTGTCACTCGCCTCTCACCTCTCTCGTCTGTCTGCATTCAGAGTCGGAATGCACAGATTTGATTGGCTGAGTAGCGTCACGTGGGCTGGCTTAACTCGTATGAAATTGGTCTGTAAGTTTCCTGATCCGCTGAACCAGCACAGCAAACACTAGAAAAGCTGCGCCGGTTAAAATAGAAGCGTGCCATCAACATTTAAAATCCCTTAATAATTTATTGATTAAAGGTCCGGGTCCGTATAGGACGGCGTCTGGGTCCGGACTCGGACTGCGGTCCGCCTTGTTAGTGACCTATGCCTTAGAGGATCACCAAAGTGAGTGGAATTCATCTTTAGTCTGGGCCAAAGTGGTGGAGCGACCGACGTTGCCACCTCTAGATGCTGCTAGCATGGCTTAAAAACCACGTTTAGCAACGAACGTAGCTGATTTCGCAAGAAATGAAAGGACCCACGCGGTCAGTTACGCCACAAATGCTGTGTGAATAACAACTGTGAATGAAAGGAGTCCAACTCTGCGGTGGGTCTAGTACAGTAGCCTAGTATTTACTACAAATCGTATTACATCAATAACCAGGATGTAGGAATTTCCCTATCTCACAGTGTAAGCTCAGCTGTTGGCGTGGAGCCTCTGGGCAGTGGATATTTCCCAACACCAGCAGCTTTGTGGGATTGACACAGCTCAGCTGCATTGTGGTGGGCACTGGAGTGGCCTTGTGTGGCCTTTTTGTATTGTACTTATAGGAGGTGGCGTAACAAAGGGACACATGACGTTGGTTTTGGATGGTGAGAGATAAGAGGAGGGGAGCTGACCCACTAAGGTCAAACTTCAGATTATTTAGAGGCTTATCTGCTCACAAACTGCGCGCAACACGGTCAACAAGTCACCGACCCAGAGTCCTTATTTAGAGACGCTTTTAGGTTCGAAACTGTAATGAAAAGAGAAGTTGAGTCTGTACAGTAAAGCATTTATTCTTCAGTGATTTTACTCCCGAGAGAATTTATTGTGATTATGTAAACAAAAAAGAAAAAAAGAGGCTTGAGAAAAGTTGACAAAAGAACAATAATAACACTCACAGAAATATTGATGGTTGCATCTGTTGTTTGGATTGATGATTAGCGTTAACATTAATTTTCCTGTTTATTTTAGGCTAGTGGGGATTACTAGCTATTAGCTAGCTAACTATTTGAACTGTAAAGGTTGGTTCACCCTTGGTTGAGCGAAAAGCGCGACATTTTGGGAAATACGCTTGTTTGCTTTCTATCCAAGTGTTAGCTAATCACATTGGTACTGCTCTCTCATGTCTGTTCGCACAGAGCTGGTGCATAGTTAGGGGGTGCTATGAGGAAATCCCGTCCTTCATCATTCAGGTTTATTGTAGTTAGGTGTTGCCATTTCCATTTATCATCTAAACCGACTGAATTGACTGAATTGACCGCGTTGACTATTCACCCCAATGCTTTCTGATTACTGGGCTGAATTGCACTGAGTAGCAATTCCCAGCCAAAGAGCAATGTCACAATTACTCTCCCTCTCCCCTCTCCCAGGAGATCATAGCATTGAGCTGCTGATGCAGTTGCATACAGTACAGCGGCCCCTGAAACACTCGTTTTTCTGCACCGCGGATCTTTTTTTGTGTTCTCACGCTCTTTTTCGCCCCAGCCTATCACCTTTCCCCGTTGCTATCAAAGAACATCCATCAGCGAAATATGGCTCCACCTTCTCTTGTTACCCCAACAGCACTGTGTCAGCTCTCTGAAGCAGAGAGCACTGACTTGCTACTGCTGCTGCTGCTGCTGCTGGCGGTGTAGGGGAAGTTACAGACAACCCGCTCCACGCACTGCACACATTTGTCTCCATCAAAATGACAGGTCACTTTTCCTGAGTGATTCGCTGGATGTTCGACATGTAAAGCAAGTGCCTCATGAGTCCCCCTCAGGACGTTTATAATACATATGATCATGACTTCTACCTTATCATTCCCTCTCATCCAGTCTCCCCATCCTGGTCAGTTGTTTATGGAGGCAGGACGAAGCAAAGAGAGCTCTCTTTTCTCCCGTCCACCATACACCACTCGACCTCCTCTGCATTTTCAAAAGAAAAAAAAAAAGAAAAGAAAAAAAAAGCTTCATTGCCATTTAAGAGACGAGATCTGACATTTGTCAGAAAAAAATAGCACTTGAGTGCTACTCTAACTGTGGAAGAGCATGGGGTAATGTGTAAGAATAGTTGCCATGACTACATTGACATCATTTCTGGCAGAAAGGACTGAGGGCTTCTTCAATGGAGGGTCTGTGCAAATTCTGGCTGTGCATTCACATTGATGGGACTTAAAAAAAAAAAAAAGCAAAAAAAGCCATGTTTTAAGGAAGTCATCAAGCTTGTACAGTGTGAATGTTTCTGTCAATGTCTCGTGAGGATGATGATGATGATGATGCATGTTGTTTGCATAATCCGACATCACCAATTGCGATGCCTGCCTAGGGATGGATCTCACCCACACAGACGAAATCTGTTTTAAGGAGTGTGCAGCGGGTGCAGGGGAGAAGGTTACAGTCCAAATGGAAGAGGAGCAGAGGGAGGGAGAGGGGTGGGGGGGTAAAAAATACAAATCACAATGACAGGGACAGCCTGCCTACAGTAGCACACTCCATTCAGTATTCATGGAAATGTGACACATTCCCACTGCAATGGATGGCTCTCACTCTAAAACTCATTCTATCCACAAGCACTGGCTGTTCATTTCGGGGCGTAATTGAATTTCTCAACAAAAAAAACAAAAAAAAGTAGATGTGACTGCAAGGGCACAGCTTTGCCATGTAGCGCGAGGCAGGACGGCGGCAGAGAAACACAGAGTGATCCCACCCCCACCCGCGCCCCGTGCCATCGCCTGCGTTATTAAGCTTAGCGCGACCCTCTGCCCTGTTCTGTTGGCTGATTCATGACACAGCACCCGGCGTGCTAAACATAATCCTCCAACATGAAACTAAATAGTGGAGCAGAATGGTATTTAAATGGGAGGAGCGCAGCTGATTCCCTATTGTGTAACCTTTCCTTCTCCTCCAGATGGCTTGATGTGAATCTTTCCAGGGGTCAAAAAAAAAAAAAAGCACTGTAACCCGACTCAAATATGAAACCGCTGGGTGCCACACGCGAGAATACGCTCTTTATTCCACATAAACACGACCTCTGTTCCCTCTGCAGATGTATGGGGATGTAAGCTCAGACTTTGTCCATGCATGCAGGCATGAGAGAGTGTCAAGGAGGGGGTGGGGGGTTGTGGTAGCAAATATTACCACTGCTTATATTAATGACATTCTTGGCACTCGTGTGAAAAAGGGCTCTCACTGGCCTCCCTTCCGCCTACCATAGCATTTGTAAACAACTCGAGAGGAAGCGGCACGCAAAACCCGATCCCCCCCCCCGCGCACGCACACGCCAGACTCAGGAGGACTGTCATGTGCCAGAGCTCAAGACTCATTTTCTGAACTTTTTTAACGAATTTCCTGTATAAACAGCTCATAACGTGATGCAGAGAAATAACTCTCAGCCTGCTTTCATCACTGCAGTCGAGTGTTTAAAGAGCGCCGTTCCTTTGAATTTAAGGGAAGAGTAAAGCAGGTGCTTGTGCATGCGCGCGTGACGCCATAAATTCCAGCGAGCAGCGCAATCTTAGATTGCTATCACCACAGATCCGCTATGAATACTAATTGCGCGCCTTCCTCCTCTTCCCCGGCTAAGACTGTATTTCAATAACAGGGCAGTAAAACGCAGGATCACATTTATTCAGCTGGTAAATGATATACAGGCGCGGAGAACTCCTTTACAGATTAAATAACAGAAGAGAGAGAGAACCTTGTGTTTGGAGAGAGGGGGTAGCAGGAAACAGCACTGGCGCAGAGTTCTGCCAAAACTGCACTGAGATGGAACGTAGATGTGACGCTTTGTGACTCAGGTTGTCTGACAAAATCAGCCAGTTTTCAGGATTCTGTTTTCAGCATTTTTAAGAGATCATGATGAAAAACGACATATAATGACTGACATGCCGCTCGCGGGGTCAATTCCATTTTAGCAAAGGCAGGGCATTCATCAGATAAGTTGATACGAACCTCAAAACCCTTACATGGTCACGCTGTCACACTTCTCCTCATGGCGCCGATCTGCATCCTCAACACTTTAAAATTTTGTGAAGGTGTTTTCGTAGAAATATTAACCTATGCCTTTACCTTGGTCTGGCATGACCAATACTTGATGGTAGCTAATGATAGTGGCGCGATACTGCTGTGTAACTGATAACTGACTTTATGACTCGTCTGTACTTGTGCGACTGTCACGCTATGTTTTACCGGTCATCATTAACCCTCAATTGTCACATACGGCTACAGTGGCAGTGGTTTTATAGAACAAGAAGTGACATCACGGTGAGCTAAGCGTTTGATTTCCTGTCCGTTCTCTCTTGTCCAACTTTGATTAAGAGGGAAAAATGACTCCCAAAAATACTTAAGCTTTTTTTGGCCACTCGGGGGCAGAGCAATAAACTGTAAACACAACACTGACATGTTATGACCTTTTAGGTTGATATGGTGAACTTGGTAGCAAACTTGTTAGCCTATTTCCACATCCAGCAGATACGTAGCGACTTTAGCATTCCTTTGGAGTCGTATTTCTGGACACCTGGCGAAAGCCAGACCCCTTTCGCATTACACATAGTCATGTGATACACTGTCGATATAAAAATAATGCTTATAGCAGCTTTTAACAAAATATCCACCATGTTTTGGTTGTTGTTTCTGTCTATATACATAAAGATTTATGCTGCTGCACTTGGTTACAGGTCACAAAACGATGAAACAAAAAGAAATGAAGATAAGTGAACTTGTCTTCAAAGGGGTGCAGGGGTTTAATGAAGAACCGCAGGAAAGCTAAGAGCCTGTAGTTTCTTATGGCAAGTCTGTCTATTTTGGCCTGTATTTTGAATTATACTTCGTTCGTCTTCTACGGAAAGAAGCAACCAGATAAGAGAAGTGCTACATGAGTTGCCCCAACCTAAAATTGAAAAAGGTAATGAAGAAGTCTCTTGCTTTTATCCTGCAGGTAAAAAATTCTGAGCTCAAGATATTGGGAAAAAAAGAAAGAAAGAAAAAGAAGCCCACATGGTGAAGCACGGAAGGAGTGAAGTCGCCTTTCCGAACGCTGTTTGAGCTTTGAAGTACACTGGAAAGAACAGGTCAATCTAATAAATCTATCCGAGCTCTCTCAGTGTTAGTCAAATAACCGAAAGAAATGAAGGCTGGGCTGTGACAGCTTTCATTATACAGCATGCTCACATGAGCAATGCTTTTTTTTTTTTTTTTTTGCCAGTTCTTTCAGTTCAGCACGCCAGAACCCAATTTCTCGACACATAATCCGTGTTTGCTTACTACGATTTCTTGGTAGTGAGCACACATTCATATTATCCACTCTTACATTTAGCACTGAGCATGTGATGTTACACACATCGGATTAAAATCCACTGCCCACGTCTGGGAATTTAACAGAGTCTGTGTGTGCAGCTACAAAGCAAGACAGAAGCGAACTGACTTCACTAAAAAATTTGCATGAGTCATGCTACAACATCTCACTTCATTAGCTGTGTTTACCTCCAGGTCCCAGACAGACAGACTCGCAACAACAGGAGGAAACATTCGCCACTCACCAGATCCATACTCTGGTGGAGAATAACAAACAGGCCATTGTTGAGCACCACCTTCCCACGGCCAAAACTAACACTCACTTACTGAGTGGACGCGGTGGGAGAATGAGCAGAAGGATTCTGGACCCGCTCCTGGTACTTCTTACGGTGCTGGAAAAACGTATTTCTGTTGAACGGTGATGCAGCCTGGTGTAGCCTGAAACATGTCTGAACATTTGGTCAGAGTCACACACTTCCTGCACTGCCAGAGGAAAAACAAAACAAAAAACCTGCCCCTGCTCTGGTGGCCTTGGTGTGTCTCCAAGGCCCCCACGGTGTGTTAAGTTTGTGCTCGGGTCATCCATCACACGAGATCCTCTGTGGTGGTGGTGGTGGTGTGGGGGGGCTCATCTCTCACCCCTGCTGAGACTCAATCTGGAGGCTGGAAGAACTCTCCATTGTGCCTGCAGCATCCTGCAGCCCTCCGGCTATGAACTGACTGTATTTTATGACACTTTGTTTATGGCACTGGGATGTGGCACTGAGCTAAACATCGTCCGTAGCATTGTGATCCACCACAATTAACCCCCATATGGGTTAATGTATACGCTACCTATTGTTCTCAGAGATCTGCAGGCTTGAACAAGAATAGGAGTGATGCTATGAATACAAAAAAAAACGCACTTAAAGAGACAAGAGTGACTTTAAAAGATCCTCTGTCTGCCTCTCTTTTGTTCTCCATACATCCTCTTAAAACTTCTCACCAGGTATAGCGCAGGCTGTCCAAGGCCATGGTGAATAATGTACTTTGAAGCATTTATGTTCATTTTGGTTCAGCCAGAAAGAAAGAGGAGAGGGATGTGTCCAATTTTTATTTTTCACATTTCTGCTATCATGATTCAGTGAGGAACACGACTTGGACAACAGACTGTCTAAGTGAATTGTTATTGATTCAGACCAATCATAGACGCCTCTGAAATCATATTGACTCCCCTGCTATACCCTCTACAGAGCCTGCACACCAGTTTGAATGGGTTTTCGAGTCAGGAGATACTTTTGTGTCTCAGCAACCCCCCTCCAAAGAACAGCCTGTCTTCTCTCCCCTTCCTCCTCCCCTGCCCTCCCAGCTGTATAATTCATGTGGCATTGTATTTATTGTGCAAACACACAGTGCTGGAGCCCATGTTAGGTAAGAACAGGCTGTGGCGTCAGGCACCTTAGGCCTGACGGGCGAGCTTAAGCCCTGCAACGCACAGCTGCTGAAAACAAGAAGCCAGCACGCAGGCACCGGAGGGCAGCCGGGACCCGTTGTGTAACAATTCGCTTTCACAGTCCACAGACCTCATAATGAAGAGGATTTTATCACAGGTACACTGTGGGGAAAGAATGACAATATTTACACAGATGGCGACTATGAGATTCCATCTGTTTTGCTGTTTGGAGTGGTGGAAATTGTGCTGTATCACAGGACACCACTCTCGGCGAGGGAAGGCTGTTAGGTTTAGATACACAGCTACAGCTGGCTCAAGGAACATCAAAATGTCATTGGTGAGGAGTGAGGACCACAACCGGTGACAGGTGTGTCCCTCCGCCACAGTGACTCTCCAGCTCTGTTTAACCCTGTAATGGGACGAGCAGTGCCAACTGTGGTTGCATTTCAGTGTTGACTCTGGCTGGCAACAGTAATTATAGACTATTGAGCATTATCACCACAATTGAATACTTGTTCAGCCATAGGTTTCACGCATGATGGAGCACAACCTCTGAGCACAGAGGGCCTTTAACAGGGCTTGTCATCACATAAAACAGACATGTACAGACATGTCAGTCTTTTACCCTTCAACCATGTTGGTGTTAGATTTTTTTTTTTAATACTGTTACAGGAATCATATTTTGCCCCAAACAAGGCTTTCAAAAGATATCTTAGGGAAAACATGCTCGAATAAAATAGTCCACAGCACATTAAAGGCAAACCACTACCGTAAATAGAACCCCGCGGTTGATTGAGCACACAATCCTCCAATCGGAGCAGTAGTTGAGGTGGTTGTTGGTGACGAAGCCGCTCTTGGCCAATAAAAACGCCTTACTGGGTGTTGACCTCTGTGAGCCGCATCACCACCTCCTCCATGTCCGTGGCGGAGGACTACTATATAAACAAATCAGCCCAACTTTTAAAGGGCAGAGTTGTAAAAACTCCCAGGCTGTGGGGAGTAAGCTTGGTAGCCTGCGAATCGGAATTCAACTATACCCCACAGAAGCAAAATCGCCTGGAGCATTATAAAGACATCATTTTGTATCTCCCTTAGAAAGCAACATTAGAGGCTGTACAAGCGGAACGTTTGCTGGAGCGGACTCTGGCTAGTACAAGAAGGACCTACTGTGAATTTCCATGTAAGTAGATATTAACTCGAGGTCGGTATAACATTCGTTTTGTCGGAAACTGAAATAGTTGTGCATCGTTTTGTTTACCTCCCATTGATTCTCAAACTGACGCTCAATGTTTGTGAACGTTGGTCTCGTAGTCGAATATTCAGGCTATAGCCACCTAGCTAAGTCAAATGCTACGTAGTTCGCTACCTATCAACACGGTCGTCAGTCCAGACTAAAGCGAACCTCCTCTTGTCGCTTTTGTAATTTGCATTTGTACGCGTCCGCATATCACTTGTTTGCCACACGCGATGTCACCGTGAGGTAACGCCGATAACCAGCTGGTCGGGCTAAACATTAACAGTGTCTGGCGTCTCGATGGCTAGCCATCTAGCTACATTTCTGTTCACACCCTTCATTAAGTTGGCCAGCTAATGCTAGTTGCTCGGCCATACCAGAGCCGAACGTGACGAGAAAGCGAGCCGTTCTTGTATTTATTGCCGCTGTCGTCGTGCAATTTAAGCGAGTGTCTTTTTTCTTTTTTCTTTTTTGTTTTTACTGCGTTGTATGTAGAAAGGGCTTCACGGCTGTGGATAGACTTTGAATGTTGATTATGTAACAGCAGTTCTCGTCGCGAGCTTGTACGTGCTCCCCTACCTACCTAGCTCGCTCGGTGCAGAATAGCCTGTGTAGATTTTTTTTTTTTTTTTTAAAGCAAAAAAAAAACCTCATTCTCCCACTTCGACGCTCGAGGCAGGAGTTCTGCCCTAACATGCCCTCGTGCCAAAACGAGGCAATTGAAAGTCCCTTCTGACTATTGACACCTGCTATCAGATCCGCCGCCCTCCGCAGAGGTCAACCATGCTTGCGTATTTCTGTCACACTAGACCACTGGGGAACACACACACACACACACACACACACACACACACACACACACACACACACACACACACACACACAGGCATAGCTGACACCGTCTCTGAGTCAGTGGCCTCTGTTTATTTATAGCTGTTGATATTGTACAGCTGAGCTACAGAACTGCTGTGCGGAGGGGGAAGTGACTGGTTAATACAGATGAAATGTCATTGCTTTTTTTTTTCTTTTTTTTTTTTCTACAACAAATACTTAACGCTTTTCTTTTTCCTCTGTTTCAGGATCCTGAACCTAACCCTGTTGCAGGAAGGATATTTGTTTTCACAACAAGCACTCAATCAGAGCTTTATCATTGCACCGGTCACTGCTGCCTTGGAGGTTTTCGCAACGCTCAGAAAAAGCAACCCTGTGACGGAAAAAGAATCGCCCTCGCCACTGAAGCAGCTATGCAGCTTGAAATTCAAGTAGCACTCAACTTTATTATTTCGTATTTATACAACAAACTCCCTCGGCGACGCGTGAACATCTTCGGCGAAGAGCTCGAGAGGCAGCTGAAGAGAAAATATGAAGGCCACTGGTATCCGGATAAGCCATACAAAGGTTCAGGGTTCAGGTGCATCCATGTAGGGGAGAAGGTGGACCCTGTGGTGGAGCAGGCAGCCAAAGAGAGTGGGCTGGACATTGAAGACGTCCGGAATAATCTCCCTCAGGACCTTAGTGTGTGGATCGACCCGTTTGAGGTTTCCTACCAGATTGGGGAGAAGGGACCGGTTAAGGTGCTATATGTGGATGATAACAATGAGAATGGGTCAGAGTTGGACAAGGAGATCAAGAACAGCTTTAATCCTGAGGCCCAGGTCTTCATGCCAATCAGCGACCCTGTTGGGGCTTCCTCAGAGTCCAGCTCCCCCTCCCCTCCTTTCGGGCAGTCTGCTGCCGTGAGCCCCTCCTTCATGCCACGCTCCACCCAGCCCTTAACCTTCACCACTGCCACCTTTGCCGCCACCAAATTCGGCTCCACTAAAATGAAGAGCAGTGGCCGCGGCAACAGCGCTAACAGTGGCAGTAGCAGCAAGGTGGCCCGCACCTCCCCTACCAATAACCTGGGTCTGAATGTCAACACCCTGCTGAAGCAGAAAGCCATCTCCACCTCCATGCACTCACTGTACGGGCTGGGCCTGGGTCAGCAGCAGCAGGGTCAGCAGCAGCAGCAGCAGCAGCAGCAGCAGCAGAAGGCCTCTGCTCTGTCCCCTAATGCCAAGGAGTTTGTGTTCCCCAGCCTCCAGGGCCAGGCCAGCCCTGGAGCCGTGTTCCCCGGGGAGGGCTCCCTGGGTCTCGGCCCCCTGCAGTACAACAATGCCTTTGACATGTTTGCGGCCTACGGAAGCCTCAACGACAAGTCCCTTATGGATGGCCTCAACTTCAGTCTGAGCAACATGCAGTATTCTAACCAGCAATTCCAGCCAGTCATGGCTAACTAAAACTCATCATCAAGATGTTATTTATGAATGATGGTGGCTCAAAGAGAAGGAAAAACAAAATGCACACTAAGAAAAACTGGACTTTCAAAAGGATTATAGTGTCTAGTCAGTCAAGCGCATGTGCCCAAGGGTGTTTTTACTGTGCCCCCTTGAGTTTGTTTTACTAAAAGCTTGTTGTACAAACACATCCAAGCTTGGTTACTTCAATTCAACATGCATCATTGTTTTTCTCTTTCCTTTTTGCCAACCAAGCACAAAATTTTTTTACCATGTTGAGAAAATTCTCCAAAAACTTAAAAACACAAAAAAAAATACAAGCTTCAAGTTTTGGCCTCTTACAGTATTTTACAGGTGGTAAGACAAGGCTGATTTTTATGAATTGGCACTACTAAGTGGGGTTACTTGGTCTTTTTCTAATTGTATAATTTAATTTAGTACAGAGTTTGTAAGATATCAGAGTATATATTGTTTCTATGACATGGTGTTGCATTTATATCTTTTTACTACTCCAGTGATCTGTGATGGCTGCAGCAGCTTTTCCTTATATATTTTTTTCTTTTCTTTTTTTAAAGATAATTGTTAAAGAAATCCATCTTTAAAAAAACAAATACATCAGATATTCTAAAGATTGTGTACAGAGTATTCCTTTAGTGGTGGAATTCAAGTGTAGGAATATTTGCTTTTTTTTTTTCCTTTTTCTGAAAGATGAATTGTATTTTCTGTTAAGAGGTTAAAAAGATTTTGCTATACTATGGACAAAATGTAATCGTATGAATATTAATTTTGTACCTACATTGTGCAATACTTGATAAAAAAAAATACGGTATAACAAAGTATTTTGAGTCAGTGTCTTACATGTCAAGAGGGACTGAAATAGTTTATATTGTTAAGTTTGTATTAAATGCTTAAAAATGATATGCTTGTCTTTATTTTTTTTAATTTCATATTTGCACCCTGGTCTTTTTAATAAAAATAAACTACAGTTGAACATGATCTGTGAAAAGCTGACTTATTTATTGCTGGTCTAAACACGACAGTGACTTTTCTTTTTTTTTTTTTTTTTTTATAGTCAACCTGTAGCAGACGATGCCACTGGGCGATCCTCTGCCCGTGCAGATAATCCCATTGACAGTCACATGCTAGGAGTTGCCGCCCTGTCATGAGGGCAACCTGAGGCTTTAAAAATGGACTCTTGACTGTGCAATCCATGTGCCAACGTAAAGCCGGCAGCTTGATGTGCTGTAAACTTTGGATCTGGTCTAACCTGGGGAGGAGCGGCCACGTGAACTCGTGCGGCGAGCTATTTATGACCCAATCACGCTCATTGTAGCAGCCGTCACATCTCACTCAAAGCCTCTGTTTATTTTAAGGCGGATGTGCAGCGTTCAAGGTCGCCAGGCCTCAAGACGTCGGTTACAGTATCAGTATGGGAGGGCGTAGTGATCGCACTGGTCGGCTGTATCATGGGCTTGGGGGGTGTCACGTGAAGGAAGGAGCCAAGCGTTCATCGAGGGTTAGAGTTCCAACAGCTTCGCTTACCAAAGACATAATCGCACTGCGCAAGTTCTGTATGTGCTCAAAGGTCCGGGGTGGGAAAATGGCATGTGTGTTTTTATGCTTAAGCGATCCCTCCCTCCCTTCTTTGTCAAAGACTAGCTATGCACACGGAAGTATCACGACGGCTCAGCAAACGTAGCTACCTTAAACACACTTGAAGCCTGTTTTTAGATGCTCATAAATGTTATATGAGTGTGTATTGCCTGACCTAGTGATGAATTCTAAAATGCCACTTCATGGCACTCTTGTGTAATTACTTTTCAACAATACAGTAATACTTCATTCAGAATCCTGCCTAAATACAAAATTTGTATCACGTAAATACTCGATCTGCCCTTGTTTTTACTTTTTGAAGTTCACAGATGTGTTTATTTTTGGGTCTTCCCTCTGATCCTTTCTGTCTGCGAAATATTGGATGAATTCAGTTAATTTAAATGGGACCGTCGGAGAAGTTTAGAGGGGGAGATCCCCCTTTTTGGCAGAAGACCACTTGACACTGTGCGTTCAGTAAGAGCTCACAAAATTGTGTTTTACAAGCATGTCATATATGTACTTTTTTTTTTTTTTAACGTAAACTCTTAATCTGAAAAATAACTAGTAAATATGGCCGTCAGATAGATGTAGTGGAGTAAAAAGTACAATAGCTTACTCTGAAATTAGTAGCATAAAATATGAAATACTCAACTACAAGTACCTTGGGATACCAGCCTTTGCTTTCACAACTGCTCTCTGGTCAGATAACGCACCCTCCGTGGTTGGCTGTCCGCAGCCTAGAACTGTGCAGAGTTCGCTGTCAGTGCCAGGATACTACGGCGGTCAGTAAACATTCTAAGGTGCATATCCAGTCAGCTGCTATTTCTGGAGCTCTTAACTATCCAAACCACAGTCCATTCCCCATTGTGCGCCCTGCTGTAATTAACTGGGTCGGCCTGTACCGGAGAAACTATTTTGGTCCTCATCCCAAATTGTCACTTTTCAATAGGTATCGAGGTCTTTCAAGCCTTGCAAAAATGATATTCAAAACACGCACGCACACACACACACACACAGTTCCACATGACCACCTCAGCTCTCTCTGGGATAAACAGGCCCACAGATGGTCTGGTGTCACACCAGCTGGGAGACTCCCAGGGTGTGGGGTGTTGCCTTGCTGTGACTCCATCTTGTCTGTTCCAGAGTGTGCTCACCCCACCCCCCCCCACCCCCCCATATCTCGGACTTGTGTTTGATCTGAGGGGTGTTTCTAAGCCGAGGGGAAGGCTGCCTCTAAAGGTAATGTGAGTTCCCCGCTCCGAGGAATATCTGTGGAAGCAAAGAAAGGCCATAATGACTTGTGAAATTGAATGACGATGTTGAAATTTAAAGGGGTAGGTTGACATTTATTGACTTGGACCGCGGGTTGGATGAGAAGAAGTCCGTGCGACAAATATGAAGCGGCTTAGCTTAGCATAAAGAAACAGGGGCAAAGAGCTGGCCTGGCTCTTCCCCCGATGATCCCATTTGTTTCATCTGTACAAAAGCCGACGTGTGCGCGCAACAAGTTCCTGTATGTGCAATGCTATTTCTTGGCCAGGAGGAGTGACTTCCTGGAGTGGTTGCCTGGCAACTTCTCACGGCTAAGAAATTGGACGGAGCCACGCTAGCTGCCCCCCCCCCTTTGCAGGCTTTATTGATAAGCTAAGCTAACCGTAGTGGTACTTCCCTAAATGAACTATTCCTTTTAAGTATTTAGTAGTGATTCGATTTCACAATTAGTTGTCAGTCGCTTATAAGATTCAAATCCTTATGGCCTTTCTATGCTTCCATAAATGTGAGGCTCTGTCATCTCGTATCAAGTCTCAAAAGGTGATCTTTCTGGAACAGATGGAAACAACATGCTAATGAGGTGAGATAATGTCATTTATCTCACTTTTAAAGAATTAGTGAAGCAAGAGAAACTGCTATGGAAAGAATTAAGCTGAATCACCGTGCCACATTGGCAGACTTTGTCCCGCTTTGTTCAAACACACATTTTTAAGTCTCAGTTCATCGCTGATACGCTGTAAACACGGTGTTTACAAGGCACAGGGCCTGAGACGGAGTGAGTCACCCTAAAGTGCAGATGAAACATTTCAAATGTGTTTTAACACAGCGACCGCGTTAGCGCAAGGCTTCCAGCAAGGACAGATGGGTCCAAGTGTTTCAGCACAATGCCAGGGAACAGGGAGGGGGGCTGGGAGGGCGATCCAGCATTATTTTGGACTGTAGCTGATACCAGATGAGGATTTCAGATCAGTAGGCCAGAGGTGAATCATGTCATCTGGTGTACGAAGAAAATGACACTTTCTCCATGTCTGGCACAGATCCTCGATGGGCGCCGGCAGGTCTTGGCCTTGATCAAACGCTTGCGTTTCTATATTAGGCCCCCGTGATCAGAGCTGTGGCCTTGGTGAACGTCAGGAGGCGAGGTTAGCACCTGTTCCTGGCCATGGAGTTTGGTTTCAGGGGTTTCGCGGGGCAAGAGACACCCAGCACATCTGCAATTCAAGGAACAACTCAACATTTCACTTCACTGAAAGAAGAAGAAGAAGAAGAAGAAGAAAAGAAAAAGACCAGAGAGAGGGGGAAAGATAAAGCCCCGTCCAGGCCGTGTTATTCGCTGATAAACCCGTAGCTGAGACCTTAATGAATACAGGCTGTGCTGTGTTTGGCCAGGACAGAACCTCAGTCAGTGGCTGCTTTCAAGTGCTGCCAAGTCATTTTAGTGGGGATCATCCATTCGACCCTGTTCTTATTCCAAGCCAGACATCATTCAACCTAAAAGCAGCACATCTCAGCAATATGGAGTCGTAATCCATATTTCATTGTGGCTCTGTGTACGCCTGAGAGGGAAAGGAAAGAGTTGAGTGTATTGTTGCTGTGGCACTTTCTCTGTCCTTCCCCGCTCGCTGTTTGTTTTGGTTTGAAGGCGCAGTTGAAGGTTACAGTACTGAAAGGGTGTTGCACACTTCAATAGGTTTAAAAATAGACCTTGCAGGGTTTCTGCGTCACCGTAGGAGAATCCTCGCCTCTCATGCTACCCCTCCTCCCTCCTCCTCCCACCAGCCAACCATGCCTGACTTCACAGCAGGGACTACTTGTATGCTAATACGGCATGGAACAATTCTTTCCTCCCGCACCTGCATCATGACCCACACTGACGTAACGCCCGGAGAGAGGAATGAACTCCCTTTTGAGGAGCCTGGGTGGGTCCTCCTGCTCTAGAGGTATGCAGAGGACCCTGCCCTCTCAAGTCAGAGGCACGAAGACGAGCTGGAAAAGCAGGTAGGCCTGCAGGAAGAAAAGTGTGAAAAAGACAAAGGAGGGAGACACGCAGACGTTTTGCTTTTTTTTTTCCAACTACATAAACGGCAAAGCATGTATCCATGACAACACATTTCCCTCACCTTTTCATGCTGATAATGGCTCGCTGAAGCAGAAGAGAGCGCACTAGCTGTGGAATTAGGCCCTGGCAATTCACCAAAGGCAAATAAATGCACTGAAAATGTCTTGCCTTCGCAGACACAACCTTGTTTATTATGATGCCGGGAAGTTGAGGAAACACTTCAGGGTCACTCAGGTACCGGCTCCGATGCAGATAGTCATTGGGAATACGGCAGCGTCAGGAGTCTCCACAGATCTCTCTGCTGCAGCTGGATGTTTGAGCTGGGAGCTATCAGAGTTTGTTTTATCTTCGTTGTTTCTATTAATGTAAAAAAAAAAAGGAATGAAAAAAGATTTGATGTGCCTGTCAGCTAAATACCTTACATATACAAACATACAATAATCTGACATTAAATACTGATATACAAAGGTTTTTCTTTCCACACACCTACAGAAATTCAGAATTCATCCAGACAGTCTGGTGAAAAACGATATGTGTCGATATGTTGCGGGGGTGGTTCCAGTCCCACTTCGGCTCACTTTACTTTACTAGGGTTAAAGCTGTGTGTGTGTGTGTGTGTGTGTGTGTGTGTGAAAGGATGTGGCTCGTCGGGACGAACTCAAAGAGAGAGTTTTCAGCGGAAACGCTCCGATAAGCCCGCTGTACCCACAAAGTTAGCAACTAGCTGGTGAGCATAGTGGTTCGTTGAGCTGCTAAAAAGCTTCTCAGGAGTTAGTGGAGACCAAAGTGAATCACAACTCTAAATGAATACTAATGTCGCTTTTTTTTTGGTCTGCTAACACACAAACCAACTTTAATAAGGTGTCACTGTCGTGTCACGCCTTGTTCTGCCGCTCCCAAATGACCCAAATAATAATAATTCATACTCTTTTTAACTGCTGTTCTCTTGTTGCTTCATGTATCATTCAGTGTCAGGCAAAAGGATAACATGCTTCTTGCACTGTAACTAACGTCCGTAGAGGGCAGTTGCAATGGAAATAGCTGTTGATTTTCTCTGAGAAGCTAATCGGATGTTGTTGCCGAAATCTCAGAGTCATCTCGGACACTAGGACTAGATAGGTGAGAAAATATGTCATGCGTAATTTGAGTGAACCGGCCCTTTACCTAAGACATTTAAGAGACTGCTTGTACGACACTCCAGCCACAGGATGGTATTTACGCCTTTAAGTATTCACCGAGGACCTCTTGAGATGAGGTATTTGTATAATTTCAATGGCCACATCATTTTTGAGGACAACCGAGCATGGAGGAGGTGATGGAGAATATTTCTTCACCTCTGTTCCCGACTCACCCAGACCCCATCCCTCTCTCCAGAGCCTGGGAAGTTTCTCCTGTATTTGATGTACCCCGTCTGTGTAATTTAATCTCAGTGATTCCCTGCAGCTCTCTCCGACCATAAACCTCTGCTCTAATAATAGGAAGCCCAGGCACAGTCTCTCTAATCTCTGCCTCTGTGTGTGGATGTTTGTGCGTAACTGCTCTTGCCTCTGCGCCATAGAGATAAGGCTGCATTTGTTTTGGCCACTCCGAGGCCGGGCTAACTTTCACTCACATATTGCAATAGTGATACAGAATGAGGAAAGACGGAGGGGTGTGGTTGATGTAAGGAAGACCAGACCCTTAAACCATTAATGTTTAGTGCAACCTGCCGTGCAGACGTGCTATTGTGTGTCCTATCAGGGGACTGATAGGGCTCAAGCACACGGTACCAGTGTTAAGTGCAGCATTAAGACGTGAGAGAGGAATTTAGCTGATTAAACAGTTAGGACGGGGCTCTGTTGGCTCTCAAAGCTCTGTCATACGTGTCTGGAGCAGCCCCCGACTTCCCACACTCAGCTGTGGCCTATTTGGGTAAAATCAAAACACGTCTCCCAAACGTGGCTTCCTCGTGCTCTAGTTTTTGCAGTTACGCGGAGCTGGGAGAATGGAACGAGGAAAAAAAACAAACACGTAATCTAGGAGGCTGGGGCCATGTTTCATCCTTTTTTGTATCTCTGCAGATGAATAAACAGTGTTCACGGTGAGCTTCAGGACAGAATTTGATGAAAACGTAATCACATTTGGATATCGGAAGGTCTGACTCCCTGTTCTGTTTGCTGAACCCGTACCCGGCACAGAGACTGTCTGCCTGTCAAGCTTTGGATTCAACCACATGCCAAAGTGGTGTGTGTGTCTGTGTGTGTGTGTATTTGACAGCTCAAAAGTTCGGATGGTGTCTTATATATCGCCTGTCCAAAATGAAAACCACAGGAGCAAAATTGTAAGGAATGGATTAAACATTGTTTGTCTGCCATAACATGCGGCAAATGTTAGCCACATAACTACATCACTAGCGTACTAAGCATTACTTCCAAGGCCAAACAGAATATCAATATAGCTAGCCAAGATGCTACTATATCAGAGTTTAGGCTAACGTTAGCGGCATGTCCTGCTCTTTATTTGAGGAAGTTTTACACCACCAAGTCGTTATTGGAGATAGCGTTATCGTTTGCCAAATTCATCGGTTAGTTCTCATTCTCTTACATATGTGAAACGTTTGGAAATACGAACAATAAAGCAGAAGTCCAAGTTGTTTTTCTATAGCAATGTTCTGCCTCATGGCTCATTCACTGGCAGGTCCTGACTTGTTGGGACGGGTAACTTTAGCCTAAATCTTTCAGCATTATGTCATGTAAGTAGCCACCAAGTGCATATTTAAGACCCTTTCACAGGGCTCTTGTTTTAAGACAAGCCAGCAGGAAACATTTAAAAGTCAGATGGGGAGGGGGGGCAGAGTTTTCAGGCCAACTCATGGAGTTAGCTCTAATGAGCTAATTAGCTACAGCAGATAAAATCTGCTAGTGGCAGTTGTCATCTCAGACGACCAATTAGGCGGAAACAAGAGGCCAGTTTTTGTCTACGTCAGTCTGAAATGAAGGACGCATTTTATTAAGAATGATAATAACTATGATATTTCTGCCGCTGTTGTTGCACAATGCAGTACTAGAACGGAAAAGCTTTACAGGCGTAGCAACAGTAACTAAGGGGAGCAGAGATTAGTAAACAGCCCTTCACATCACTACTTGTATGTGTCGAATGAAAGGGGGGGGGGGGGGGGTGGCGGAGAAATGTCAGCATTGTGTGCTGGTTGCCATGTGTTTCTGTATGTGAAGTGTGTATGGGCGGAGAGGGAACAACCCCGGGATGACTCACCGCTGGAGAATTCCTCTCTCCGATAGGCCCGAGGCCAGATGAAGCGCGGTCAGTCGGCTGCTCCGAGGAGTATCAGGAAAACCGTCCATCACTATTTCTGTGCCTGCGCTTCTCCTGCCCCTCCTTGTGACTTTTAATGGCTGATGGAATGAGAAGTGATTAAGAGGACAGATATGCTGAGAACACACGTGAAAGCTGCCTCGACGTTTGCTCTTGGATCGGAGCGGGCGATGCTGTTTGAGCTTCGGCTGCAGAGGCATCAAATCATAAATGTAGAGGCTTTGCCAAAACGCTCTTTGTTTGTGCGCGCGTGTCCGGGCTCCGTCACCCCACTGCCATGTTTCATTTATGGCTCCCATCAAAATAGATGCGGCGCCGCTGGCCCCCCGCCTCCGTCATACTTCCCTCAGAGAAGGCAGGGGTGAGGAAGCGGCTCTACACTTTAAGTGGCCCTCTCCCACGGTTTAAATATTTCACTAGCCGAGAGAGCAAATGGCATCCTGATGCGCTACACGATATTCAGCGGAAAGGTCAAGGTGGAATGGAAAGATTCACGTGTGCCGTTTTTAGGACTCCTCGAGAGCAAGTTCTGCTGGGAAATCTGTCGGCTGGAGTAACATCAGCCTCAGATCATTGCTCTGCGGGTCGATACGGCTTTCATTCCACTACTTCAACTCCAAAGTCTTTCTGCCGTATCGATCCATCTGATGTCTTCTTAGACTTGTGGCCCCCCCGAGGATGTATGAGAGAACAAATCCTGCTATTTAGCTTTCATCTTTGTAATATGATTTTGCATATTTAACACTGTTGTCACATTCAGTACATCTTCACGTTTGCTGGCGCCCGAGCTTTGAAAGCCCCACAGAGGAGATTCAGTGCATCATACTTGAGTATCCATCTTACCTGAGAGGGATGGGAGCACACAGACGCCGAGATTCAAAGAATGCACTCTCCACCTCGCCCTTTGTCGGCCCGACAATGACGCGAGCGCCTCGGCTCTCGGCGCACTGCGTTGTGCTCCTGCATTCTTCAGATTCCTGAAAGGTGGCTGTTGGACCGACTCACATTCAAGGCCAACACTCACTGCTCCTCCCACGTGGTTCGGATTACAAACACGACGTTTGACAGGCAGGGCGACAGAAGGGCTACTGTGTAGAAATGCTCACACGAACAAGTGTGACTGTGTGCTAATTTAAAGGCTAACTCCAGTTTATTACAACTTGGATCTTCTTGGATTTTCATATTGATCGGTTAGCATTATTTGCTACTGCAAAGCACTCAACCACAGGATTTGACTGAGTGGTGGCTGTTATTGTAGGAAGCATCACGTCTTTTGGACACCGCTGCTATTCTTCTGATATGATCATCTCACAGATGTGATATTCACGTGGGTGCTCACAAATTGCCCCAGTGCTCGAGCACCCATGGGCATCGCTGCGATGAAGTCAGACGGGGCAAGACGTGGTGAGATAATCAGACAGGTTGTAAACACATGCTAGCTGTGTAGAAGGGTTATCCTTGCGACTTTATTTGGAGTTAAAAATGTCAGTAATTGGTAATAATCCCATCCGATCATCTGACCGTAGGTGTTTTCTTGCGCCAGACTTCTTTTAAGCGATGCCACCATGTTCCTGGATCTCAGCAATTACCTTGCTGGGCGCAATGTTATTCTCACCAATAGGAAGGACGGCCAAACCTACACACACAAGAACCAGAATCGTCCTTTAAGGTTTCATGATCTGGAAAACAGTCCTTCTTGTTGGTAAAGCAAAAACCCACTTCCTTTATGGAAAATGATGCCAAAGCCACAATCCCCGCGCATCTCTTACCCCTCTGTCCTGTATGTATGGATGTGCTGGGGGCCAAATTGATAAAAAAAAAAAATCTGTGATGCGCCGTAACGAGCGTGGAGTCAGTGTTTACTAGTTTACAAGCACAGCTAACACCCGTGTCAGTTGTTTACTTATGTAAAAAAGAAAAAGAAAAAAGGGGGCGCTTCTGTGCTCTGAACGGAACGTACGCATGCAATCCATCCGCAACAAGCCGGAGAGATACTTTGAAATTGCGTAACTCAACTTTCATGCGGCAGCAGAATTTCAAAATAGCTTGCATTAGACATGCAGCCGAGCTGTGAGCAGGGTAGCACTGTAAAATTCACTTTTTCAAAGCCTGCGAGTGTGTGTGTGTGTCCGCGTCTGTGTGTGTGTGTGTGTGTGTGTGTGTGCATGCATGTGTGTTAGGGCCGAACGGTTTCTCGGCATTAAGATTCTCATTACAGGATCAACTCTTTCATCCTTGGGTTCAAAGCGCCGCCCTAGCCGACGGCAGTGGGCGAGCAGATACGCACCACCATTTGATGGGGATGGGGGGGGGGGGGGGGGCGAAGGGACACAGCAGAGTGGAAGGAGAGATGAGGGCGGAGAAAGAGGGGAAACCCTGTGGAGGAAGAAGAGGGGGTCAAAGAGGAAGTTGAAAGGGGTGGGGTGGGGGGGCAGGGAACGGTGGAACATTGGGTGAGGACTAGTTTCTGGATTATGTAACCACAGTGGTAGGGATGAGCGTCTGCGTTGGTGTGTATGCTCCCTCGCATATTGTCGTCGGCCCGGCCGCTAAAGGACGGAGCCGCGCTGAGAGGCATTTGAAATACAACGCAGTGTGACTCTATTATTCAGTCGCCGGCGGAGGAGCGCTCCTGCCCGCCTTGCGCACTCACTAGAGGGCTTTTCATCAGCAACTCGCCGAAATCACGTTGCATATCAAGTGTTTTTTCATCAAATTGGTGATATTTCCTCTCCTCCTCCTCCCGTGTGCTGGCCTCTTCACAGGGCCAGAGATACCTTTTCTCTTTTTTTTAATAGCCCGCAGTTCCTGCTATAGCAAATCAATAGACTTACATTCTGCTGGCGCGGCCATCAGCAGGAAAGTGAGCAGCTCTGTGCACAGCTGCTGACATCTGTCGGACCGTGTAATGGAGTGGATGGGATTTCAGCTCTACATCAACCTGAGACATGAGAGCATGTCGAGATGAGACGTAGCCTCTGATTGGGACTCATGCTGCTGGGATGTGTGTGTGTGTACCTCCTCCTCCTCCTCCTCATTGTCCGGCTCCTTTGTGAACAGGGGATACGGAGCAGCGACGAAGGGGGGGGGTCTGTGTCAGGAGGTGTCACCTTCCATCTTTCCATATACTGACCTTCTGAGGTGACGAGCTCAGCTTGGCTTGGCCGCACATTTCTGTGTGTGTGTGTGTGTGTGTGTGTGTGTGTATTGTTCTCACTTTGTGAGCCGATGAATCATTTGCAGGGATGGCTGCTGAGATGCCTTTGAGGTACTGAGAGCAGCAAGAGAAGGTCAGTTCCCTCATGATTCTGTCAACAATAGGTTTTCAGTCAAGACCCAATCTATCTAGCTCTCAAACGCCCGTTCTTACAGAGAGGAAAAAACCAAAGGTGTGGACGTCAAAATGAAAACCTCCCTCATTTAATATTAAAAATGTGCTTCCTTAAATGGTATTGTTGGATTGCCGTAGTGTTTACTATATGCATGCTATCAGTCTCTTTGGATTTTCTGCTGAGAAATTAAACTCATCAAATTAACTCATCCGAATATCTAAAAGAGTTTTTACAGACAAGAAACACCATGTTTTTTGTTTTTTTTCTCACTTTGGACAGAGCCAGGCTAGCTTTTTCCTCCTGCCTCCAGTCAATATGCTAAACTAACCACGGCCTGACTCCGCCTCTAAGCGCACAGATACTAGACAGATATTGATCTAATCTCCCAAAACAAGCACATTTCTGAATATCATTCCTCAAAGTTTCAAACAGCAAAAATAAAAAAAAATGTTTTAATAATCTCATTGCTAATTCGCCAATTGCTAATTTAAATCTATATAGTATCTAATGACGTGATATATGCGTGTATATAGTATGTGTGTTTTTTTGCAGTTTATTCGTTTGTCTTTTGATATATATATATATAAATATAGATATATATATATACACACACACACCTACAAGTCAGTATGGTTGTATATATGCAAACAGACAGATGTCAAAGTCAAAGAAAATTCTGAATAAATGAGCGGAGAAAGAAAAAGAAGGCAGGTGCTTCCATACAGGTCACAAGAGGTCACTGAAAGGTTTTATGACTATGTGAATCAGGTGCTGCGGCTTTCACAGCTACGAGATCTCAGCCCAGATTAACACCTCTGAGAGATTTTTGGCGCCACATGTTCGACGGTGCTCTCCACCGCCATCGTCAGATCATACCTCAGAAGAATGCCGGTTATCCCTCCGGCAGAGCACAGGGGCACTTTTTTCTTTAATGTGTCAGCCACGTGCGCATTGAGGAGGTTTATACCCAGTAAAAAGACAAGTGTCTGAAACACCAAATATCACTGTTGTGTTGTATCTTCAAGTAATTAGAGTAGGAAAGAGATGACAAACCTGTACAGGGGTGTGAGCATCTTATCATTTCCTCATAGCAGGAGAGTGCCATGATTTTCACCGGTTGTGTTCTCTGTCAGGACCTGATCAACCGGCTGCGTTTCTAAACAGAAAGTGTTATTGTCTGTTTGCTCCAATTGTTCTGGGAATCACCACAGCTGCATCACCGTTTCAAAGTTCCTCCATGTTGTTAAGGTGCAGGCCTAACCGGACTGCAGGCGTGGGCTACATACTGTACGTACTTGCAAACGTGAGAATTTATAACAGCGCAGCGTGCACCATTTATGATGATTAACTATTGTATTTACTTCTCTGTGTGTGTGTTTTTTATCTGCTGGTCTCAGCAAAGTGATTGTGTTAAATATTGATGCAATGCTCTTCACGCCTTTATGGAGTGTAAAATTAACGAGCTGTCGGCTACGCGGATGAGATTAAGTGTGTGTGTGTGTGTGTGTGTGTGTGTGTGCATGATTCATCGGTGGTGGGCGTTTGGAGAGCTGCTGCTCTGCATGCTAAACTGACGCCACAGGCTGTGAGGGTCAGCACGCACTGAGCTCAGGAAAAGGACAACGCAGTTGGGAGGAGAGGCAGGATTGCTGTCCCTCCGGCTGACAATAACACTCCAAGCCATGCCCCCGCCCTCCATTTCTTCCAGAGCTTTCAGCTGCATCTGATGGCCTTCATCAGGGGTTGGAGTTTGCCCGTCCTTATGGATATATGTATATGAAACATGTCATTTTATATGTGACAGCAGTGGAATATAATATTGTCAATCGTTTATTATCTGTGTATACACCTGTTACATTTGGTTTACAGTATTGCATTTATTGAAAAATGTATTCAAATTATAATCCTTAAGATTTTCATGAAATCAAACTTATTGTTGGCAATAGCCATTCAAATGTATTTGCATTCCGTTGTTACCTCCCTATACAATAGTTTTAATTCGGTCCGCCATTCCTACACTGGACTGAAATTGCCCTGGCGAGAACAGGGGATTCGTTCATTACAGTTTGTTGTTTTATCTCACTGACATCCGCCTCACTATTACACTGGCGAGACCCGGAGTGGCTTTTATTGTGAACAGTCACAGGAAACACAGCATATTTGTCACAACCAAGACAGAAATCTTAAGGACTTTGCCTTTAATAAACGCTTAAAATGTTCTTATATCAACTACACTTATGGTGGGAATATAGTGTGTTATAAACCAGTTATTAAGTGTTGTCTTGTCTGCTGTTTATTAATGCTAAATAGGCGGAGTGCCTTTTTCCATGTATACCTTGGTCATTAGGGTTGATAAATATTTCAGGGAGAATTCCTTTTACTCAAAGCTGTCACTGTATTGAATTATTGTCTCGGGTAGTCTTTCTAAAGAGCATGTTCACTTATCAGAACGCTGCAGTGGCTGTGTAACTCTATTAGCTTCTTCCAGTAAAATAATTAAAATCACACCAATCTCTGCAAATATGTAAATTGCTACCCCTCTAATTTGGTGACTTAAAGGCAAACAGCACTGGCAAAATAATAAATAAATAAATAAAGGCTCCAGACTCTGACGCTAAAGCCGGCTGCTGCTGTTGTTTAATGCAGGAGGTATTTTTGGGGTGTGGGATGAATAAAACATCAGAGCACCTTGTTTATTTCCATCCTTCAACCGTAACTCGTTCTTTACATAATTGAATTCTAGTCCGTTCGAGGCAGTGCATCTAATTGAACCTTTACCCCGTTAGCCAGGGAATGATTTGTTTCCATGCTGACTCTAAACTCTGATCCTCGGAGGGCTGATTCTCAGCGAGGAGCGCTCCTCGCATAAAAGGTTGGGGTCAGTGTTTCAATCCCGTTTTTGGTAAGAAGGTGGACTGTTTGCATCACCTTCCCTTCTTGCTTGAGGATTTTTAGGCGCCTTCTGCTTGTGTCTGACTCTGTCTTTGTGTCTTTCAGTGTGTGAGGAGCTGCCTCCCTAGCTGGCAGCCATTCAACCTGGATGATTTACACACTAAACTGGCCCCCCTTCTCTTCTCCAGGTCAAAGTATCCCACCCCCTCTTCCTCTCCTTTTCTTTCCACACAATGTGATTTTGTTAATGTGTGATTTGTAGGCTAATCTGTCATGTTGCACATTACAGTAGAGAGTGCCCCCCCCCCCAAAACAGGCGTCGATTGTGTGAGATGCTTAGCCCATTGAGCACTGAGGTTCTTTATGCGCAGCCATGCCCTCTCCATATGGACGCCATTGTGGCTCGCAATTAATGATCACATTCAACGCCAACTTCCGCTTTCTCACACTGAACAGCAGCACATTAACATTCCACTCCAACATGTAGCCAGTGGAGCAGAGGGGTTACAGGTAGTGAGCATGGTCAGACGTAGGGAACTGAAGTAATCCTAGCTACAAGAGATGTGAACAAACCATTAAGTATTAAGGCGCAGTTATATGGCTCTCTGTTGCTGTGCTTATTCTTAGCTCCATTAACAGATGAAGTTTTATGGAGTGAGCTAACAAGGTCTGAATAGGTCCTGTAAAGCCAGTTCAGCAGCCTGACCTTAAATGGATAAAATGCCCCGTGTGAAAACACAGGATACAAGCTCTGCGTCATAATTGCCTGCAGACAAAAAGCATTTTGAGTATCAATCAATAGCCTTCTTCTTGGTATTTTAGCACAATGCCATGCTGATCATCCTTTATGCTGTACATATGGACCGTCATTTTGTCACGTTTTTAATGGTTAGTAGCAGACAAATCTCATACACAACTAGAGCAACTAGAAAAGGCACGTGTGATTGCTGCTGAAAATCTTGCAGTAAAATAGTTAAAACAGTGAAACACTTGACGTATTGTAGTTGAAGTCATATGTATGCATGTGTATGACCAGTGGAAGTTGTGGGAGTTAGAAGAGCTGAAGAAGTCTTTGTTGTTGTTGTTGACCTCAGACTTGAAAGGGTTTGAAGTTGCAAAGTGCAAGCAGTGAAAGGAGGAAGAATAGGAAAGAGAAAGAGATGACAGCAGCTGAAATGTCAGTTTGCATGTAATCACTAAAAGAAGTTGAACTGTCGTTTGAAGAGCAAGTAGTGAAAGCAGTTGAAGGGGGGAAAAGATGAAAGCAGTTGAAATGTGAAATGCTGACACATAAGCGGTAAAAGTAGCAGAATTTTCAGTGGAAGCGCTGAAGACAGTTCAAGAGATTTTATTTTGAAGTTTTGAAGTGGTTGTACTGTCAGTTGAGGAACAAAAAAGTGTTCAAGTGTGACATTAACACAGAGATGAAGTGAGAGCAGTTGCCAATGAGTGCAAGTGTAAGCACTTGAAATTTCACCTTGAACTACGGTTACAGAAGTCTATGAAAGCTATGACAAATGACAAGCTAAAACAATACGATTAAGTACAAATTGTGGTGATTAGTTTAAATTCTGAATGAAATTTCTTAGTGAAAGTATGAATTGAGAATGAAGAGGGTGAAGTGTAGGTGAAATGGTCCAAAGATATCCGAAGTTTGAACATCATTCATGAGAAAAATGCTAACGGGAATAATTCAAGGAGTATGAAAGATATCAAAAATGTGAATGAATGCACAGCCGTCCTAAGTAAGTTTGAATGGTGTGTCTATGTGAATGTATGCATACACAGTAGAGATTGGTTGTGCAGCTGACCGGGCCCCTGTCGCTCCCAATTAGCCCCACTCACTGCTCCTAATTCAATCCTTCTGCTGAGCTCAGCCGGGAGTAAACCGCTCACACACTCGGCTACTCACTGCTAACCAACTATCAGGAGGTGTGTCCAACATCTCACCGTCGCTTATTAAAGATGCTACATGTAGCCACAAGTTGATACGCCACTGTCAAAGGAAATGTGACGTCTCTCTGTAGAATTGTCATCGACAAATGTTAGCATCCGGCCGATTGTTCGTGTCATCCACAAACTTATATATCTTACACTTATATATAGGTGAGTCAGAATCATTCGGACCTTTAATTACGGCCAAATTTGAACTGATTGTTCTGTGTTTGGACTCAACATACTCCACGTTCCAGTCTCATGTAATGTACCTTATGTAATGAAGAAGACAATAAATATGTTTTGTGATTTTTTTTTGGTCATACGCCTCCCACTCATCCCTACAGTGGCTGCTGCTAGAATAAGCTCTTGCTTTGTTTGCTACACTAGAAAGTCTTCCGAACCTGTTTTGTGCCGTAAAGCAATCTAGTGATAATCCCTCAGATTTCCAGCCTATGCCAACCTTATGACACACCATATGACACATCACCTTATGACACATCAATAATTAGCTTATTTGGACAATAATTTGGCCCTTTGTACGATCAGTAATTCTAAAAATATTTTTTTTAAAAACCCACACATTTTAACATGACATAATTAAAGGATCCCCCCCCCCCACAGTGGTTCAGTTCAGTACAGACGTGCCGAGCCTCTTGTGACTGTGTCAAACTGTTTCATTTGGTAGGGTCACCCTCACATTTTCTTAGGTTTATGGTACTAAAACGGTACACCTGTTCCATTTTACACACTAGGATGCATGGTGTGTCTGTAGATTGCGTACACATGGATGTATTGTGAGCCATGGCACAGCTTTTGACACTGATTCATATGCGCCGTGAACAGTTCTGGCTGTGCCATGGTCTAGAATTTAATGTACGATAATTTGACACAATTTTAGGGTGCTTTCAAACTTCAAACGTCGGCTAAACAGCTTCTGAGGAAAGCAGAAAGTGTACTGCTGCAGGCCGAAACCCTTCCATCCCCAAAAATGCATCCATCAAAAGGCAGTGTACCTTGTCAAGCTGACAGGAAGCAAGATACTGGACCTCTCTGCTCGCTCGCTGCAGGTCACTCTAAATAAGAGCGTCAACTAAATGCACGAGCAGTGAATGAAATGGGCCGCCTGCTGGGCTCGTTGTCGGGGAGACGACCCCGCAGCGAAAAGGTCAGAGGTCCAGTACTTAGCAATAACAACCAGCGTGTCCATCTACAGTCGTGTACCCTGTAAAAGTGACCTTGAACAAAAGCACTGGCTCTCTGCTCGCGTATTGTAAGCTGCTCTCAGCAAGATTGCCAGCTTAACGCCTCAGATGTAAATATTACACAGTTCGCTTTTTTTCTTTTCTTTTTCTATACCACTCCCATGAGCTCATATTTCAATTTCTCTCCACGCTGATCCAGCCTGTGGAGGCCAGCTGCGATAAAGAATAATATAGGCCAAAAAAACAAAACAAAGTAAGTAAGTAAGCTGATCTCTTGTTTTTGGAGGAAGGAGGATGTGACGGCAGGTAGAGGTTACAGTCCCGAAGTGGGACGAATGAGAGCAGCCTCCTCGCCGGCGGGGGCGTGTGGCCCGATCATGCGTGTTTGTGCGCTCTCGTCGCTCCGTGACTTGACAGCCGGTTTCAAGTGAACGGGAGGGAAACCGGAGACGAGGAGGTCAACAGACACTGGGCTCACTGGGCTCAGGTTGATTGGGTCAGTGTTTCCACTCACACCTCACCATCCCTCGACAACAACAAAAAACCCCCATCAGAACAAAGTAATTTAGTCTGCAGCGCACTAGTAGTGCTCATAGTGCAACGATTCTTTCAGCTTACGTCTTCACTGCACATAAAATACACCTCCATGACATAATACAGACATCTCGCAGAGTGCCGTGGCAGCCTATAGGCTCCATAGAGGGTTTGTTTACCTCTTTGCGCCGTTATCCCATCATGCCCGGCTTACTGAGAGCACTCGTATAGAAACTGATACCTGCGGGGCCGCGATTATTACGAGGGATCTTTACGGGGACGCACTCACAAGGATTATGCAAATGGGCTCTCGCTCGGCAGCCGAGGACGAGGATCCAGGATCCCGGGGAGGAAGTTACTTTGGCTGGGACAAAAACGCCCAGGGCGGCAGCGGTAAACAAACTGAGACGTGACAGTTCGACACACTGAGAGACAGCCACAGGTCATATCTGTCACCACTTACTTTGCTCCGTTCTCCCTCCTTCTCTTCTCTTCTTTACTGCTTTTACTTATTCTTCCCTTTTCCCCATGCGTAGCCCCACTGTTCAGTTTGACCCCCGGGCCTTCTTTAACAGCTCAGCAGACACACTAACAACGACTTCATCTGCCTGATACCTCATGACTTTAACGCACGTCAGCAGAATTGCTTATAAAGATGATTTTGAACTAATGACAAGTTCACAAATTCACCTCTGAAAATGATGCATTAGCTCTGTAGCTCTTGCTCATGGTTAAATACAAGCTTGTAGGATCCACGGGGGACTCAAACTGAACCGTGCTTCATTGGAATGACCTGCAAAGGCATTCGAGGCGCCAAAGCAAATAAAAGAAAACAAATTATAGCACAAACGGTGTCGAAGAAATTAGGATTATCAACATCTGGAAAGAAATACATCAAATCTGATTCCCACACAATCTCTCTCTCACCCTCACCCTGGCCTTATTTTTGACCAACAAAGAAACATATTTGTTCATGCCAAGCCAATATAACATATATCAGAAATACTTTATTGATCCCGGGGGGGAAATTACACATAAAAAAAACTCCATAAATCTTGTCCGTATTTGGCTTAATGACAATGCTTTTTGGTCATGTAAGTTTTTTGCCACCACCATTAAATATGCAGTTTAAATATCCCAGCTTGTGGGGAAAAAAAATATGGAGGACAAAAACTGACTTAATCATCAATGAATAAATAGAATAAGATTAAATAAGTAAATACATAATACAATCAGAAATAAACAAATATTCAATTAAACAACTAGACAAAAGCTGAAATTAATACATATAAATAATTATATGAATAAATAAATAAATAAATATTGGTAATTCAATGTATTCCCGCATTTGTGGCACCAACCTCTTAGTAAAGCACGATTGGTCACAAGATAAATTCAGCTCCGTCACTTAGGCCTTACTTGTGCTGTATCCAGCTAAGCTGACGGCTACCAGCTATTGGCATTGGCTAGCTACAAGATGCTAACATACAGATGCAGAAATACAGAAATAAATATAAGTAGAAATGCATATATACGTATATAGATAAACAAATGTAGATTGGCGGAAATGAAGAAATAAAGACATTTATTTATTTGGAGATCAATTACCAACATGCATTTTTTTATGTGTAATCCATTTCTTTTATTATTTATGTATGTATTGATTTCAGCTGTTTATTGAATTACTAATTAACACCTATTAATACAAATTGTGTTATGATGTAAGGTCTGAAGAAAGGGAAAAAATATTTGAAGGAAAAAAAAAACATTTTTATCAAATGTTTTATTTTTCAACTATTATTATCTGTGCACATATATGAGGAAGCAAATCCCATTAAATTCTCGGTGAGATGGTTTTCGAGACGTGTGTCGTACTCAGAAACACGTGACACAAACATCTCACACTACGGGGGAATGCATGAGAGGCGTTTAAGACTCCCCTTTGCACTCAGTAATTCTTGAGCTTGAGGCCTGAGCTCACGGGCAGATTGCAACCACGAGCGTAAGCAAACATGCACATGCACATTTATGTAACCGTGTTCGGAGGTGCGTGTGCGCTCGCATCCGCAGAAACCAATTGCGTCTCATTATATCTCCGTTGTGCCCTGCAGCGGGGCGAGTGTTTAGACAGTTGTCCGGAGGAGTTGCCGTGTTTGGATTGTGAGCAAATTAGTTCGAACCCTGAGGGCTAAGTCGATGCCCGCCTCAGGGGCTCTGCATGTGTGTGTGTGTGTGTGTGTGTGTGTGTGTGTGAGAGTTTACTGGAGGTGGAGGACATCGCACATGTCCCCCATGTGCCTCTGCCAGCGTCCAAAAATAAACGGGCACTTGTGTTGGACCCCTTGCTGACGAATTCATCCGGGGGTAAAAGGTCGCCGGCGTGTCAGCGTTGTGTGCGCGTGGTGCGTTTGTCTGCTTGTGCGCCTCCTCCTCAGCCTTACATTAACTTTAACACACTCCGATACCCCTTCGCATTTCCTCTCTCGTCTTCCTCCGCTCCCTCGCGCTCTGTATTTAGCGCGGCAGCTGTTGCTCCTTTTAATTTTAGTAGGCCTGCTGGCTGCCTGATGATTAATTGGACGGCGAGGCTCAGGTTGTAAATAGATGTTCTATTCTCATGGTTGTTTTCCCCGGTTAGGAGACCACGCAGCTGATTAGAATACTCGCTGAATATGAAACACAGCAGGTGCTAGAAAGCCCAGGGTTAACACGAACAACGCACCAGCACAGTTGTCTGTGTTCCCTCTCGAGCGTGCATGTGTGTTGTCACTGACAGACTGGAAGCGTGTGACTATAAACCCACTACGATGCACATGCATGTTATTTTGACCTGTGTCATGCTGCTAGCACATGTGCAGTAACCAGAAGGCCCGAGATGCCGCTCCTGAGTCATAGTCCTAAATGTACACTTCCCAGTTTCATCATCTCGTTTCTAAAAGGGCAGGTCAACAACAACAACAACAACAACAACAACAACACAACCCGCAGCAGATGCAGTCCCAGGGTGCATGGTCCTTTAAGGTCGCTGCCCCTCCCATCCAATTCCAATTGTGAAAATGCGCATTTTAATGAAATTCACTCTTTTGTCATTTTCTCATCTAACTCTCGACAATAAAGCAAATTAGCATCAGACTGTTTCTTTAAAAGTGGCTGCGGTGTGTTGGGTTGCAGGCAAGTCCATCCAGATTTGTCCCCCCTAGCCATGCAGACAGACTTTGGTTTTAAGTGTCCAGGTCTTAGCATTAACAGCATTCAATGCTCTTATATCAAAGCACATTGGTTACTTGGCGATTATTTCGAGCTGTCATGCCTCTCCTCCTCCTCCCTGCAATCCTTGCTCTCGTAGACACAACGCGCAACAGCCCCCCCTCAGGAGGATCCCTCACACTGGAGTCCATGTGGACTCTCAGTAGAGTCTGAAGTGGGGAAGAGGGGACGCGTTCATGCATGCGTAAGAACACAGAGTTACCTGGGATTACCTCTTTCTGCACCCCGAGGTGAACTGGAGATGTGTGATTGCTCTGATGGGCCAATTAATCGCAGCGCGGGTGTGCACAGGTACACGCGTGTTGATGTGCGCGTCGATAAGTGCTGTGTGGCCGTGTGTCGATGTGAGAGGCGACGACAGGAATAGACGCCACTGTTTACTGGATGTGCTGATGAGCCTCGCCTCCTGGCGTTTATGTCTCCTGCAGCTCCTCTTGCTCCTCTGAAGCAGCTAAAAACTGCTACTGACAATGAATAGAATTATGATTGTTTCACATTTACCCCACCTTATGTTTTAAGGTACACACACACAAACACACACACACACGTCTGTCACTCAAACTGTACAAAGACATTTCTATTCCATCCCTCGGTTGTTCTCCGACTCTGCTTATCTCGACTTACAGTAGCTTTTAAAAGGCTAGCAGCACACTCACAAATGGGCACACTCTTTCCTACACACATACATTCACTTTTAGCGCTCGCCTATTAATAGATCCGGCTAGGCCCACTGCCTCTCTTAACGTCACTCCACTTGACAGTAACTCTGCGCCTTGGAAACGGCACCCATGACAGCACTAACCTATCACATGACGAAGGGGAAATAGCCAACGATCCAGCTGCCCCTATCACCTGACCCACCGGAAAAAATGATCGGGACTCACGTAGGGAAAACAGGTGGCAGGCACAGGCACAGGCGGGGGGGGGGTCATTCTACGGAGGCATTGAAGGTACAAAAAACCCCCCAAAAAAACATCAACTGTGAAGTTATACTTGACGGTGGACATTTGCTGCTGAGATTTGGTGTTTGAACTTCCTCTTCTGTTCCCTGGACACATGTTTTTTTATTTTTAGCCTGTCAAAGAGAGAGAAAAAACAGCGGTGGGTTCTATAAAAGAAGGGGGTGAGAGCATTTTTAGCAAAACCTTCAGTTTTGGGAATTGCTGAATGCTGAAGTTCCCGTAAAATCTTACATTTTGAGTGCCGGTGAATTATAAGTGTTTCATAAAACGGGAAGATCACCAGTCAGACCACAGCATAATTACTAATAATAATAGCGATGGCTCCGTCCTATTCAAGTGTCCCAGTAGGGGGACAGTATGCCGGCAGGCACAATACCAGGGCTGAGAATTCATCACCATTCATTTATTATTTAGACCGGTGCTGCTTTTCCTACTGTGACATGTCAAAATATCTTCCTGGTAACAAAGCCTATCGTCAGATCAGATCATAGCACTTACTATAAACACTAATAGTGGAAAAGCAGGAAATTCGATAAAAAAAAAGTCAAAATGTCACAAAAGCGTTTTCACGCTTGGCTGAGGTGGAAAAGTTAGTGTATCGATAAAAACAAGACGGGCAGCTGACTGGAGAATTAGCGCAACCAGCTGTTTCTGAGATGTCAATGTTGAATTTCTTTTGTGTCATTTTTCGATGCTGTCAGCAACAGGAACACAAAGGCACAAGAGGGGCCAGTTGGGGTGGATGGGTGTCTCAAACACAGGACTTTCACATGGGAGACTGGGCTTTCAATTTCCATGTGAAATCAAAAATCAACGTTGACGTTATTTTAACCAATGTACCTGCCTTACTAACGTCTAACATACGACTTTTAATCCAAACCATGATCCTTTTCCTAAACCCAGACAGTAGTTTTGCAAGCTTTATTTTGAAAATATATTTATTTTTTTATTTCCCTTTCTAGCTGAGAGTTAGAGACATGCAAATGTGTGAAAAGGTACCTAAACGCACCCGTGCTCTCGCGCTCGTATTCACCCATATACAGCACTTACACTGGCACCTACACCAAGAGAGTCCTTCTATAGGCGTGGATGGTTGTATCAGCAAATGTATGACTGTTCAGCAGTTATGCAGGGAGCTTCCTAATGCTCAAATGTCCCATAAAAACACAAATGCAGTCCCATTTTAATTAATCTTTGTTTATAAGGAAAATCCTCTAATCTCAGATGTCGACATGTTGAAATAAAAGTGAATTTCCCAGCACAGCAATTTAGCCTTCGCACCACCAAGTAGGAGAAGTAGTATAGAGGAGGAGAAAGTGGAGGACTGTCCACCTCATGCACCATGACACTATGACATCCTTCACCTCAAACGGCACATAAACGTAAGCAACATGTGTTACACAATAATATATTTATACAACGATAGTATATTGTTACACTACAATTATGCTGGGTGTTTGTGCTGTTAAATTGAGCCTATAGTAATTACCAAAGAACATATCTATCTCTTGAATTGGATCAGGCGACAAAATGCTAATCCTTTCTATCCTGGGCACCGCGGGCAGTACCTGCTCTGCTCTTTAAAGTCCTCAGCGTACGTTGGAAGAATGTTACAGAAGCCCTGACCAGGCACTTGTTCATTGCTCTTCCTTAATCTTCGGCCACGCAGCTGTTATAATGACCGTTTTTTTATTTATTTATTTATTTTTATTTATCCCCCTAAAAACACACACACGCACAAAATAAAATGCTCGAAACTATCTCTGCGGAACAGAGTGAAGAGATGCGGTGTGCTTGCCAGCCAACAAACGAATTTGAATTTGATCGCTGGCTTGCTTAGCTGGGAGACAATTAGAGCCAATCAGCTATGAACACAGCCTTCTCCATAAATCTTATTTGCGGGCCGTGCCGCGCAGAGCCCCACTGCTCATTCCAGTCTTACCTCAAACAAGACAACCCCGTCCCCGCTCCCTAAAAGTCACTGAGAGTATTGATCTTTTTGCCGTGTGATAATTAGAGCTTTCATCAACAGAGGCTGCAAAACAGAGCAGGCCCCTGTACAAGTCATTTCACCCCAAGGACGTGTGTGTGTGTGTGTGTGTGTGTGTGTTGTTTTCTCTAAGTGTGAGAGAGTGGATCTATTTGATGTCCAATGAACTGATTCGGAGCAGCGGCGCAGAAGTTATCAATAAGCAGGTCAGCGTTTGCTGGAATCGGCCTGGTGCACTGTGTCTGCTCGTCTGTCTCCAAGGTGTCCCCGATCAAAGGACCTCAGAGGCCCGCTGGTGATGTCGGGGCTTCGGTGTCTTCTCTCAGTGTAGGCCGGTGCCTGGTCTCGCGGAGCTCCATAAAAGCTGCGAGAATTGGGTTCTGGATTTGACGGGAAGCCAGGGTGGAGAAACCAAGATCGGCGCCACGCGTGGACTTTTGGAGAACCCTGCGCCTGGGTCTAACAATGCAGAACCGAGACTCTGCATCGCCTTAGAGACACTGGAGCAGAAAGAAGAACTTCTATCTTTATCAGCGTTAAGCTGCAGGAGGAAGTTATGTTAAATAGGGCCTTTCATGGCCAAATCCAACAGTAACAGAAATATTTCAGTCTGGACCAAAGTGGTGGGCTGACCGGCATCGACATCCATAGAGCCTCGCTGCTAGCACTAAATAGCAACAAAGACGTCGATGTGGGAGGAAAAACCTTGAACGAAAGGCTGTGCAGACAGACCAAATGAGAGGAGGGGGGGGACCTCTTTTGATTATTATTTTGTCTGTGGCACTGGGGGCCTTTACCTCAGCACAGGAAGGAGCTGGTTCAGGAGCAGCATTGGGATGCAGCTCCAGTCCTCCTCCACTGCTTTCTATTCTGCCTGTGTGAAGACAGGGAGAGATAGACTGTTCTCTGTATCAGCACTCCGGAGGGGGGTGGGGGGGGGGCTGCATGGCAGGCAGGCACAAGTTGACGACGGACGGAAAGCTTCTCGCCTGCATGTGTATATTGAAAGCGGCCTGATATTTCAGGGTTTACGTTCGCTCGCGCCGCGTGCTTTTAGCGAAAGTGCATGCTGGTGCAATATAGCAAAGTGACACGGGCGTCTGAGAGCCTGGAGCTGTGCAGCAGAGGGAGAGTCGAACTCCCTTATGAGAAACATATGGTTTAGTGCGCCACAGCTAACCTTGGCTAGTCAGGGGAGCTGCTTGTTTTGGGCTATCTTCTGTGTGTGTGTGTGTGTGTGTGTGTGTGTGTGTTGGGAGGAGGTACATCATCCCTCCACTTGAGCAGCAAGCTGCCCTTGGGTTACTGCAGTATTTCTCTCTCCCTCTCTGTGGCCCTTTATTACTCTCTCTCTCTCTCTCTCTCTCTCCTGATCTTCTGGGTAATTGTATCAGACATAAACATACAGACGTCCTTACAAGCATATGCATGCGCCACTGCAGTCACACACACACACACACACACACACACACACACACACACACCCCCTCTCAGGGCAGATGTGCAGGCTTGAACGACTCGTTGTTTCTGAGTTGGTTGCTAAAAAAAAAAGCATTGCATAATGAGCGTGATGTCAGCATTGTTCTTCCCACGGTAACAAGTGACGCTGACGGGCGCCAAACGGATGACGGGGAGCGGCGGGGTGATGCAGGCGAGGCAGATGTAGAGGGGGGGGGGGGGGGGGGGGGGGGCAAGACAGTGGCAAGAACATAAAGGGGAGAAAGTCAAAGAGATTTTTATGTCACAAAGAAAGCAACGCTGAAAGCAGAGCCCAGCATCCCATTCACACTGGCTGGGATGCTGAGCACTCGTATTGGACGTATACATCTTACAGCGGCGGCCAGGTTGTGAAAGCCAAACTCACTGTTAAATATTTGACCTCTCTATCTGCAGTGTCGCCACGGACCAAGCGTGAACGCAAACGCGCCGCGTGCAGTTCACTGGAAAGTGAGTATTCGGGTCCTGTACTGAAGTAAAAGTAGAAGTACCAGAAGTTCTGCGGTCAAAATGCTACTTCAGTTATTATTATTATTGATGGGTGCAGCTTTAACTGCAGTGTTTCGACTTCAGAAACCTTCAACGGGATATCCTTAAATGGCAAGAACAACGTTACAATCATTCGAAGCAGACAAAAGCGCAATGAACAGAATAATATTGTCTCTAATTAACAAATACTGACATAATGCTTTATGTAAAAACATTAAAAGCGAGTATAAAAGAAAATGTATATTGTCCGTGCCTGTAGACAGAACATATACACAGCTGGAAAATGAATCTGTCCACCTCCCACTGCTGCCACACCAGCTGTTATATATATATATATATATATATATATATATATATATATATATATACATATATAAAGCCTAATAATAACTGTACAGCCCATAGTTAACGCATGACAACATTGCTTTGTCCCATTGACAGACAGTATGAAATACAGCCAACGTTACCTTGACAGAAAAGAACAATAAACTCCGGTCTGTTGCTAACGGATCCTTTACCATTCTTCTAATGGACGTGCCTTCGGGAAGCCTGTATTCTACTATTAGTCACAATAAAGTTCCAACACGCGGGTACTCACATTTGTAGATCTTGTTCCATACGAACAAAAACTCCAGTACATTCATAAAGTAAAACAGGCCTTCACAGACAAAATGACATCGAAAAGCAGCAAAACTCAAACAGAAGGTTATTGTCTCTGAATGCTCCTTTCTTTTACGTTTGTTTCTTTTATATTCTACTTTGCTTCTTTGTTGTTGCTGCACCTGATTCTATTCTACTGGGGGGGGGGGGGGGGGGGTCCCAGCTCTGACTGGCTGATTAGAGTTGCCAATTAGACTGAAGCTCCCTTTTCCCACAGACACACACACACACACACACACACACACACACACAGACACACACACACAGCTCCTCTGTTATCCACCGAGTCATTTCAGAGAAGAGAAGAGAAACACAGATTGGTCTGATCTTTCACAAACAGCCACATGCGCTAATAGAGGCTCAGATCTATATATGAGGAAAGTTACAGTATAGAATATCAAAATGCCGCGACTCTGCACACCCACGTACAGTTAGCGCTGCCGTGTAACTTTATCTCTCTGCGTTGGCATTTTACCCGGTAAGAGCGATAAGTGGTAATGAAACTGCAAGAGCAGTAAAAAGTCACAAGGCAGCGCAGGTCACTTCTGATCCAGCAGCTGCCTCTCAGGGCTACCTGGATTTCTCGGCCAGCAGGTTCAGAGCCCAAAAACAAACTGGTAAACAGGTCTTTAAGCAAAAGAAAACATGCATGCCCACAGTGTACCCCCCCCCCCCGTAGCGAGAGAGATCAAGGGGTGGCAACACCAATGTATTTTGGTCGCATTAGAAGCGGGCGAGCGCGCTGATTTGGAGAAATAAGCATCTAATTACCGCATAGAATCGGAGGAATAATGAGCGTAAGCTATGGATCGCAGCGGGAGGGGGAAGTGGATGCCGAGGCCTCTATTGTTCCGAGCTGTGGAGAGTCTGAGTTAACCAACTAATAAAGCTGGAGAGGGTGTTTGAAATGAAACACGGGAATGTATTTTTCTCCCTCTGTGCCTCCTCCACCCTCAACTTCAGACACTCCCCCTGCCACCACCACCACCACCACCACCTTTTTTCTGTTTCGCACTGTGACAGACAGCATAAAAAAAAGTGTGATTTAGTTTGGTGTTACAAACTACAGTGCTTAAAATCCCCCTTGTGGAGCAATCAGCGTAATCCTTTTTTATTGCCTCAACTCAAGCCAGACATTAGGCCCATAGGCAGCAGGAGTCCGAACTTAAAGCGTCAACCACGGATTGTGAACCGAGGCAGCAGGGGGGAGCGCCGCTGTGCAAATAACCAGTACCTCCCCCACACACCCACCCACCCCCAAACCTGTGACGTGTGCGCATTGACGTCACACAGTTTATATGGTGTGCAGTTGTGAATGTAGTCATGTCCTGGCTGCCTCCACACACACACACACACACACACGCAAGATGTGTTCCTCCTTTACCTCCGCTCGCCTCTTTCTACTTTTTAATGTTTAGCTGAAGCCTAGAGATAAGTCCAAATATAGCAGAGGAGGGAGAGGGAGATGAGTGAGTCATCAGGATCAACCAAACGGATATGTGTGTGTGTGTGTGTGTGTGTGTGTGTGTGTGTGTGTGTGTGTGTGTGTGTGTGTGTGTGTGAGTTTCCATGTTCAGTATAAACACAGGCGACGTTTGGTGTCTGAATCAACAAACACCACTCAAATGTACACGCGCGTGATGAAATGGCAGTAAAGACCTGCATGATACTGAATGTGTCTTTTTAATGAACTATAATAATTGTCATATACGCCTTGTGACAATATATGAATTTTAGCAGAATAAGCCAGAGGTCAAAGGGTCACTTCACCCAAATTATATATATATATATATATATATATATATATTTATAAGAAAACATATTTTCTTATAGTACCAATCTATAAGTACCAATACTACAATGTAAAAATACTCCATTACCAGTAAAAGTCATCGGTCGCGTGCGCTCTTATTGCTTTGGTAGGAGTGACATTGTTTCTGAGAGGACGTTCGGCTGTTGAGTCTCTTATTTTTAAATGCTTTGAGCATCCACTCCCCTCCAGGGTGTTGGGTTGGAGGCAGATACATATGTATTTGTTTATTTGATAGGGACAGAGCATGTTAATGAACGTCAGTATAATAACACAAGATGTTAGCAAGAATGCTGATTTACACCCGCAGTCCCCAGGCAGGTAACATAGACATTACAAGTGACAGTCAAACAAATACAAATATACCATGCACGTAAGGTTCAAACAAAACCTGGTTCAAGAAAAAAAACCCAAAGCCATCTGCGGGGCCCGTAAAGGCAAGTGAGACAAATACGTTTTGTGCAATTTGGGGCGAAGCGACCCTTTAAGGACTGAGCAGACCTCGCATGAGATAGAGATCAGGAACAACATTATTCAACCTCTAAAAAATGCACACACACACAGGAACATAATGTGCCAAAAGCCTGAGTGATCATCGGCATCAGCTGTAGAGCAGCTGGAACGAACGCGTAGAGAGTCGACGGGGGCTTGTGAAGGAGAGTTTGGCCTGAGGTTAGTTTGGGAAAAGAGGCAGAAGAAGGAGAGATTCCCCCGGAGACGGGCCGCAGACCTTGAAGAGACGAGATGAGAAGCTTGAAAAGGCAGTGACTCATCTCGTCTTGTCTCCACGCCACTCTCCATCTGTATTCACGCAGAGTGGCTGTCCTGGAGGGAGTCTGTCTGCGGAGCTGCCACGACGCCCCCCCCCCCCACCCCCCCACCCCCGTGAGTTCACACAGAGGCGCTGCCGCCGAGGCTTCCCCAGTCAAGTGGACGGACGGAGGGTTCTTCTTTTTAAAAACAGACTCATTTAAGTTTCATTAGGCGGCTCATTCATTAGGGGCTGGGTGGAGGGGGGGGGGGGGGGTGCAGCTGAGGCCTATGGCTGGCGACCAAATCTGACAAATCAGTTCTTCTGCACTTCTCTTCATCTCATTAGTACCAGTGTGCACAGAGTGTTTGTTCGTGGAGTGTTCGCCTCACTCTTGCAGGACTCTGCCTCCCCGCACCCTCAACGTCCTCCAATGGGCTCCCAAGGCGGTTTGGTTATACGGTTATATCGCCGGTCATGAGGGTTGTAAATGCTTGAGGGTGTAGCTTGCGGTGTTAGATTATAGCGTGTCTATTATTTTGTCTGCCCCATTCATATCAATGAGGGTAGACAGTCTTCCCTTCGCCAACTCCTCAGGTAGTGTGGATTAGAAGGGCAGGGTTACAGGACACCCCCCCCCCCTCCCCCACAGAAACTACAGTCTGTTGCGTTGCCTTCAAGTCAGACCTTGTGATGTTTATGACCAGTTATGTGGGATTAGCTTCAGAGATACATTTTGAGTCTTCGTTGGATTTCACTCCCGATTACAGTTTACATGAGATAAACAGTCACACGTCTGTTGTGTGTGTGTGTGTGTGTGTGTGTGTGGCTTAACAGATTGTTTTCTGTGTTTAGGCCGCAGTGTCAATGTTTGTGTCAATATGTCTCAGCAATTTTGAACAAATTTGAGCGTGGGAGTGTTGGTGTGCTGGCCAGCGTGTGCTGAGTGTGTGTGCTGAGTGTGTGTGTGTGTGTGTCTGTGCTGAGTGTGTGTGTGTGTGTGTGTGTGTGTGTGTCTGTGCTGAGTGTGTGTGCGTGTATGTGTGTGTCTGTGCTGAGTGTGTGTGTGTGTGTGCGTGTGTGTGTGTGAGAGAGAGCGAGAGAGACAGAAATGGGAGAGTGGACACGATGTACCCAGGCATGGTTTTCCTGGGCAGCGTCCAACTGTAGGAGTCTGCTTGCAGCTATGTACTTTGGGGACACCTCCAATCACGTCCCCGCCTATTCTCTGTCCTCGCCCTAACCTGATACACCCCCCACCCCCACCACCCCCAACACAAACTGCCACTGATGCCCCTGCAATGCCCTTGACTTCCTCTCTTGTCCCACTATCTGCTCACTTCTAGCTCTAAACCCGACTAGTCCTTTCATGTTTTTTGTCAGCCCCTTCATGGTTTCTGTACAACCCCCCCCCCCACCCCCCATACAGGCTCCTCTCTCTCTTTCCTCGTCTCGCAGCCCTCCCTTACCTTACCTGTCAACTTGTCCTCTGGAAGCTTATTGGAGTAGAGGGTTTGGTCATGTGAGGTGAATGCTGTCTCCTGTGCCAAGCCTGCAGGCTGGCGCCAGTGGCATGAAGACAAAACAGAACCGCTAAAATACACACTGACACACACACACTCACACACTCTCTCTCTTAAGCGCCGCACCAAACACGTGCACTGAGAATTTAAAGTAGTAATCCTTGAGATCCTCTTGTTTTTATTTTGGCAACACATCCGGTGCTAAGCGGTCATTACGGTGGTGTTTTTAGGTCTGGGGCCCAGACCTTTGTTGGCCTCTGTTGATGAAGTCTCGGACTACAGTTCCTCTTCTATTCATAAAAAAAAACAAACAAAAAAAAAAAACTCCTCACACTCCTCTGTGCCAGGGTATTTTTCCCAGGAAAGGCTGTTTCCCACTGGGCATGGTGTGGCATTGTCATCCTTGTTGCCAAAACCTCCCAGAGGTCAAACGTGGTACTACAACAGAAGAATCCACTGTGGCTGCTGAGAGCACACAAAGTTCACAAATGACTGGTTTTATTAACTGTTGGATCGTGCAGGTTCAGTGATCTAAAACATACTCCGAACCTTGAAAAGCACTGCAGGGCTAAGGAAATGTGTGAACGGGCAAACATTTAGCTATACCATATCTAGTTCTAGACCTACCAAACACCGGGTGTTTGGGATTGTAGGTAAACCTAGACTGGTTCCAGACCTGTGAAACGCTGCCCACATCTCAGGTCTGTTCGGCAATTCATCTAAGTCTGGTTTCGTGCCAATTGACCAATCAGAGCTTAGTGGGCAGGACTCAGAATGGTGACATCATCTTCCTAAATAGCTAGCTAGCTACCTAGCTACATCCATGAAAAATAGCAACACAAAAATGGCGACAAGCGTGGACGAGGTTGACACAGCTGTACAACCTTGACACACCCTTAGTCCACGCGACAAACGTTAAGATAACACTTCCTAGCGGCTGCTACCACAGCTTCTGCGCCAACTGAAAATTACGTCAGTCTCTACTGATTGGTCAGGGCACAGCAAAACGAAGTACCCCCCCCCCCCTCCCGAAGATAGCATGACTCACATGAACACAATGTCAGGCTGAAACGAATGTTGTGGACCGAAATGGCAGTTTAGTCTGATTATCAGGTCAGGGTAAAACCACCAGTGCCCTTTTTGCTCCGTGCCCTGGTGGCCCAAGAGACCCTGAAAGGACCTCAGCTGCACTCTGTTGTGATCTCCCTGAACATAAACATAGCCCTGTCACTAACCAAAAGAGCCCATTCATAGTTTTTGCACTGGTCTGCTAACGTATGACTAATGAATGCAATGCCCTGGAGACCTGACATAGCATGTTATGCAGAATAGAGAAAGAGTAGAATAAGGTAACGGTGTAGAAATCCCGGCTCTCTAAACTAGCTAGCTATCCCAAAGTTTCTGCCACCTTCAAGTTGCCAGTTTCCGCCTGCGCCAGCCCGTGTTATAGTGTGCAGCTGCAGACCTCCGCATTGGCCTGATCGTCCATAGACCCGATGTGTACTTGCTCCTAGTCTTTGTGACAAACATCTCTAGTTCATCTGCTTTTTAGTGGGTGACAATTTGAAAGTCCACTATACAAAACATGTATAGCAAATATCATATATGTTCATTCAAAGTAAAAACACCGCAATGTGCTCAAATTTGTCTCTTTAAACAGCACCAAATACTCAGCGTTGTACAAAGGAATCCACAGGTATACCCAGGTATCGACCCCTGTGAGGACGCAGTATGTACGAGTCAGTGGTTGCGGACAGACAAGCGGCAAGACATCCCCCAAAGCGAGTTAACGTCATGTCAACTCAGAACTGATTCCGCAACAATGGGCCAAGAAATAAATGTCAGGCTTTTGGAACAAACAAGGCAGATTCGGGCAGATAACTCCCGAACGAGAATCAAGAAAATCAAGGTTGATCAAAGAAAGTTCTAGCATCAAGAAAGAGGGTTTGTGTTGGAGACAAGTTCAATGGTTTCGAGTTAAACTGGCAGGAGATTTGAGGCGTCAGAACAAGATGAAATGACTCGTTAAGACGGATTTTCTTTCTTTTTTTCTTTTTTTCTTTTTTTTGCAGTACAGGCTCTTCGGGATAACACTCTCCCAGATCTGGGGGAGGAGGGAGGCGGGTCCCGACGCGATAGAGAAACACTGATACAGAAAGAGAGAGGACTGGGCGGAGAGAGAGAGAGAGAGAGAGAGAGCGAGACGAACGGAGGGAGCTACGACGGGATGAGCGAGGGAAATCTGGGTTTAAGAGCTTTGCGCCGCTTTAACACGAAGCAAATTATTCAGAGCCTGCAAACAATGGAGCCAAGAGAGGAAGAGGACTCAGCTGAGATCAACACCATGTAGGAATTAATGAAGTTCCCCGCCAACACACGGCAGAGAGATTTCACCGTCTGGGGTCCGGAGACACTGTCCTAATTGTGTTTTGATAAAACAGAAATGTCTCACACTTCATTTTCCAATTATAACCGCTGCACTGATTAAGACAGGGTGAGGTTTGGTCTGTTTCGGCGGTTTGTCGTGCAATTAGCACATGCTGCGCAAAAAACCTTTGTTTGCAGAGACCATTTACATAAATCCGACTGCTGTCATTCTATTTGGATTTTGCAGCGACAACTTGCACCTGGCGAAGGTTGAACGGGCCGAAACTTCGCCAATAAATATTCCAGCAGTGAGCACGGCGGCATGCGAGAGTTTTAACGCAACTTCAACTGTGCCAAAATGTGTCGCCACCGTGAACAGTGATGAATAAAACTGAATTGAATCGAAATAAAGGTGACTATCACCAGGAATGGTGGTGAAATGGTGAAATAAGTACTCAGATCCTTTAGTAAAAGTACAAGTCGCCACAACGTGAAAATCCTCCATTACAAGTAAAAGTTCTGCATTCACCATGTTACTTAAAGCTGCACTCTTTACACACTTGCACATATATCAACAATGGATCTAATGATGTGCCCCCCAAAAAGTGAGCGAGAGGGAGCAAACCCTCATATTTACCCAGCTAGGAACAATGAATGTTTGGCAGTCCTGCTTCATAAATGACTTAAACGATGAATTTGAAGTCGGACAATTCAGAGTAAAAAAAGTACTTGTTGTTGCACTATTTCTCTTTTTTCATACTGTAAAATAAATGTGCTTGGTCGAGGTGGAGCTCATTTTAACCACCTTACATGCTGTTGTGTGGTTTCGCCCATAACAAAGGATAACATGTCATAAGCTGATCCAGCGCGTTTTAGTTAGATCACATGTTTTGTTTTGTATGCGCAGTCATGTAGCGTGTATTGCCGTGAAATAAATGTGCTGCAGTGGAGTGCAAAAATAGAATAGTTAAAAAAGGAAACATAAAAAAAAGAGCTGTATATTTCTGAAATGTAGTGGAATGCAGTAGAAATATATATAACACTGAAATTACACGAAATGACTAAAGGTACTGACAACCAATAGTTTTAGCTTCAAATGAGCCTTAATTGGGATCTGCCTGTCCCGATACGACCTTTTTTTTCTTTTACACGCAATTAGCAGCACCAGCTTACATCAGAAATGACGCCACACAGATTTTAGATCGAAGTGGATCAACTCCGCCGTGCCAAAAATAGACGTTTTTGGTCGGAGTTTGGTCACGCTCACCATCCGTACAGCTCTAATCCGGAGCTAAATCGGGCTCTGATGTTTACACTGCTGTGTGTCTGCTGGGAAGGATGACTGTGTAACATGGCTGAGTGTGTAACATCCCCGATAGATCAGGTATTGATCTCTCTCTCTCTCTCTCTCTCACACACACACACACACACACACTCACTCTGTGCCTTTCTGGTCTGCCAGCACCCTGATTAAACTTCTAAAGCACATTGCATAATACATACAACAGAAGCGGGGCAGTGGAGATTTAGAACAGCAGCCTTTCTCTCTCTCTCTGATGAAGGGATTGCATAAGGGAGGAGAGGGGATGGATTCAGGTCATGGAGGCTCCGGGAGCCAGAGTGAGTGATTAGACCAGACACACTCAGGCAACTCCAGCTCGCTCCCTGTCTGGAGAGGAGGGATGGAGGGATGCGAAAGGGGGCGGCAGACAGAGACCGGCCTTCCAGCCCGTCAACCCATTCCACTTGACTGCTGTTCTATTCCTGAGCAGCCTGTGTGCTGTGCCAAAAATAAAACACTATGAAGGAGTGGGCGAGCACTTGCATATGCAGCAACACTCCCCCGCCTCCCCTAAAAACACACATATACACACATTTAGAACAAACTCAACGATGCCTCTTATTTATTGTGTTATGTAGGCAGCCCTTCCCTGGCGTAAAGATCACACAAAGGTATATTCTTACCATCTAGCAACAATATAGCAGGCCATTAACGTCCGTATTAATATTGAAATATTTTGTAACGTTTTCAACTTCACTGATTCACCAGTGGGTCTATATGAACTTGAGAGAGATTGAGATTTTTAAAGACATGCAGGACTGGCTTTTGAGGACCATGCGTATTAAAATGATGCACGAGACATGGTTCAACCATAGTACAACATCCACTTTCTTTCCGAGACTGAGTTAAGAAGATTGATACCACTCATGTCTGTGTGTTTGTATGTCGCTGGATGTGGTTAGCCTAGCTTAGCCAAACGACATGGAAGCAGGGGGAAACAGTTATAGCCTGGCTCTGTTCAGAAATGTAAAAACAACAACAACAAAAAACACATTTTTCCATTTCTGTTTGGATACGTACGAATTAAGAAAAAACAACAAAAACCTGGAACATATTTATTAGGTGTTGGTATAACGCTGGAGTCAGGACATGTTTCGCTTAGCTAACAGCTAGCCTGGCTAACTCTAAAGCTATCTTGCTCATTTACACATGAACAGACACACTTTGTGACTTTGACGGCTTTGAAGTTACGCGTCTGAACTGTGTACTGATATTTTCATTTATGAGCTTTAGAGGTTGCTGGTCAGGCAGCGTTAAGCTAGCTGTTTTCCCCCCTGCCTCCAGTCTTTATTGGTAAGCTAGGCTAAACACACCCTGACTCCTGGCTCCCAACTTAGAACCAGTTCTTTAGAGCTTCTCAAGTGGAAATTCAGGGGGGAAACTGTGTTTTAAGGTGTTAAATGTCATATTACTAAGTTTTCCTATAAGTTTTCTTCTCTACCTTCAGCAGTTAGCTCGGAATGGGTATTTCCAGTGATAAAGCTCTAATGCACTGTACTTATATCCTTGACCACAGACATCTGTGCACACATGCCCTCTCTCTGTTTTACGTCATCTGTGTGAAACGCACTCAGAGCTCCTTTCACCCTCAGCAGTCGCGCACATGACACTCCGCTCTGATCCAAATCTTCACTGTGAGATCTTTGCCGACGTTTACTGTTCTGAGGGTTTCCGTGCCACGCACAGAGTCCCAACGTAGGATCTCGTTGTGCGTGGAGGAAAAAAAACAAAACAACTCCAATGTCACCGATGAAATATTCAGGGGCAGTCAATCCAGGACGGGAGACTGCTTCGGTAGGTGTCACTCGGTTATCTCGTCGCCACATGACGTGAAGATAAATGAACGGAGGATGCGCTTTCTCCCCTCATTTTTCCACCAGTCAGTCACTGTTTTGCTCCGAGCTGTGAAACTTGCTGAGCGTGCATTGTATGTGTATGTGTGTGTGTGTTCATTACATAAGGACGGCAGCAGTGCAATGGAAGTGACCGCTGGCTCGGTAACTGGTTTAGGTTGTAAAAAGCGTGATCTAGAAGCTGGATGGGGGACAGAAGCCTGCAGCCCGTTTGAATAGCTCCCTTTAGTGTCTTCATTACATGGTCAATTATCTGGGCCTTAGGTAACAGCCCTTTCCCACCAGAGGACAGTAAAACTCCTGCAGCACCAGAACTACTTTTCCCAAAATGTCTTCCTGCACTGCGGGTAATAAGGTTCTGACAACGGACCATTGGGCACTGGGGTTGCACGAGTCCATGAGGAAACACACGAACAGATAGGAAGAGAAGTGATGTCGCGACCACCGCCCCCCCCCCGCCCCCTCTGTCACTGTGCTTCTGTGTGGATGCAGGACACGTTGCGTGAGCTTGTGCTGCCCTCTAGTGGCGCTAACGGTTTACTGCCATCAGCCGATCACATGATCCCTGGAAGCTGAAACATATGGAGATTGAATTCATTCATTTTAATTGTTCTTTTTGCCCATTTCTTCTTATATGGGGCCACAACAGACAGGGCCATATCCTGTGACCTGTAACAATGAAGTGCAGTAAAAGAGGCTAAAAAGCTCTGAGCTGAGGGGGACTGTCAGTTTGTTATTCTCTGTAGGTTTGCTCCATTTGATCTATTGTTTACATTACTGCAGTACCACAGTGGATTTATATTCACAGTACACCCACAGTACAGCGCACAACACTACACCACACCACCTACAGCACCCAGACTTTAGCTGACTATTTCCAGCCTCCTGTCAATGAATCCATCTAGCCCGGACTGTGCTGAACACTGTAGCAGAGCAAAAACAGCTTGGCGTGGGCGGGCTTCAGTCCACCAGAGGGTGCTGTGGCTCACGCAGCCTACCGGGAACGGGGGGGGGGGGGGGGGGGGGGAGTAACACTGCTCTGAGCCAATGACATCAGGTTTGTTGGTGGCAAATGCAAGCTTTGTAATTCCATACGTGTTTAAATGGGAAAGAAGCTCGTTTTTGCACGTTTGACAACACTGCAGCCTTGATCTACTAATCAAACCTGATGCCCTGTGTTTGGTTTGTCACAACTTTCATAATGTGCTGACCCGGAATCAGTCATAAGTATGCATAAGTGACCCAACACTTTGATATTGAGACTGCCTCAGGTGGAATGTCAGTTGTGACAATGTTGACTTTATCAGAACTAAGCATATGGGCAGATTACTCAATCACACGCTGATTGTCAGAGCAGCATTCAGGGCTGAGGTGCCTCGCTCAAGGCCACCTCTGCGCACGATTCAGGTTAAGTGACAGCCTCTCTCAACCATTTTCCCATCTGAGAGCATCAGCAGAGGATGCGAACCTCCCGGGCCTCAGAGCCGCTACCACCTACCAGCTTCAAACCTTTCAGCTGCTGCTGCCCCAGGATGATATACTGCCATGGGATCCTGTTCATCTCCAGTCAATGCGTGTGAGTGGCTACTGTATCTTTTCAATAGACGTTCCAAATGATATGGCCATAACAGATGCAGGTCATGAATCAAAGGTCTTTAACCACCCGGCTAGCTGATCTGTTCAACAGGTGCTACTGTCCGATCTCCTCTGGATACACAACACGGAGGCACCGCATAGAAATACACAGCCCAGTGTAACCGGCTCCGCTGTCCCGGTCTCTGCCGTCTGCTGGGTCCTTTCTACCTGGAGCAGGTCTACATCTGAGCCTCGCATGGACCACACCGACTATTCCTGCCTTGTATGAACCGAGCTCGTGAACGCAATGACCCCATCAAATCAGCAAAGCCTGAGAGGAAGGAGAGGAGAAAAAGAAAAAAAAAAATATGTGAGCGAAAAATTCTGTACAGCATATCAAAGCGTAACTCTTTACTTGGCCCAGCTCAAATTAGAAAAGCATAAAAGGGCTTGAGAAGTAGGGATCACACATGTTTCGAATACGTTGAATTTTAATTGATAATAAATAATGCTTTTGTAGACCCCAGACTACCCATTGAAGTGGTTAAAGGTGGGGTTTTTTTAATGGACAAAAGCAGAGGAGGAGAAAAATAATTGATAGCATTTGAGGTTGTTTTGAGGGGTTTGATAGTTGAACTAGTTCCCTCTGCTGAACCGTAGGTTGCGCCTGTGAATGTTATAAAATTCACCAGTTGGATTCAATCCAGGCTACATTAGAAGGACAGCAGTGTTCGCGTATGTACCACCGATAGCTATTAAGAAGCCAAAAGTTTCTCCATAAGTGCCAGTCTGTGGTTTAAAGAGACCTTAATCCGGTGGTTCCCAACCTGGTAAAACCATAAACCACCATGGCCCTGGTTAGAGTCCAGCTAGGGACATTTGTGTTGCATCTCTCTTTCTTCCTCATTTCATTTCTATCTAATAAAGGCATAAGATGCGCCCCCCCCCCCCCCCAAAAAAAAATAATGATAATAATTTTAAAAACATGTTGCAAAGTCTGACCCCTGATCACACGTTATGGCATCTGTGTAAAAATGAGTTGTGATCATTGGATGGGGTCATTTTGAGGGATTTTTGGAGGCCTGAAGAGGTTAACCTGTGGAAACGACCGTAAGCTATGGAAGCTCATTTCTGCCAAGAAAAGAGAAAAAGAATACATGAATGGGGATGCATGATGAAATTAAAATACTCATGGTAAGTCAAATTGATGATAAATTTGATACTAAATGATGGTAGTCAGTTCAAAGTTTGACTCAATATCTCTTAATATCTATCTTAAGTATTTAGATTTTTGTCATGCATAAATCCTCATCTTTTTCTTTCCCTGGCAGAAATGAGCTTCTAAAGTATACACACACGCAAACCCAAATGCATACACGCAAGCAAGAGATGCATGCACCAGTATACTCTTTGGAATCTATAGATTTACAGACACACAAACCGAATGTGTACACACATGCATGACTCGTAAATGACCAATGTGCGTGAACCAATCCAACCCGTTGACCTCTTGATACAAGTGTTATTAGGGACCAATAAGAAGTGTGTGATTTTGAAATGAATGAGCGGCCTTCTTGCTGTGTGTTGAAAAGTGATAAAATGGCTGGTAAACAACAGAACCGTTGGTAGGTTTGTGTTGTGGATGTGAGCTTTGTTTATATTGCTTTCTGACGTGGTCCAAGGTGCTGCAGATCTAATATTGCTCTGCTCCGGAGCCTCAACAGCTGCTGAAGTGCAGGTCTGAGCTCCCTGGTGGTTTTGCCAGTAAAAGGAACACCGTACATGGGCTGATCTCCCGCCTCCCTCGCCGCTCTGGATGGGAGAAACAGAATCTCATCTGGGAAGTAGAACACCCTCGTCGAAGCCCACCAAGGCCTGTTCCTAGTAACCCAGAGATGCCTGCTGGCACGGCATGAAACACATAACTCTTGTATGGGAGTGGATCTGAGGTTTACAGCTTGGGCTCCTTACCCAATTAGACTGGATCACGGAGGCAAAGCAAAATAGGGTGAAGTTTTTACAATGCCACAGGGGTCTTTAGAATGGATGAGTTCTGTTTGGGGGGTTTGGGGGTTGGGGTGGAGGGGTGGAGGGGGGGGGGGGTTGGGGTGGAGGGGTGGAGGGGGGGGGGGGGGTTGGGGTGGGCTGGGGATATGCTATTCCCAAATCTCTTTTATCACAACCTGTCAGAATAACCACACAGGTACACGGAGCAGCTGTTCTCTGTCCTCCAACAGGTACAGACGTACTAAAACCAGGCTCAGATTTAACTGAATTTGGTCACATAAATTCCAATAAGCTTCAAAAGATAAAACCAGTCAGTCTGGTTTTATTAAATTATTATTAAACATTACATTCATTACAGACATGAACGACGGGCAATAAAAGGAGACTGAAGAAAAATCCCAAATCTTTATTTTCTTCGCACATTACACAAAATTATACAAAATGCCACTTAAACAAGACAAAAGAAAAGCTTATGTGATAATAAATAGCCAAAAACTACGAGCAGGTAGATAAAAAATAAATGATTGATTGTGAGAAAATGCGGTGGTTAATAAAATATATTACAACTCATTCATTTGGATGAACCAAATCTACCTTGTGGTGCTGCATGCGCGACACCCTGCACAGGTTTATGGATGCATTGAAGCAACATGAAGTAAAGAGTGTGTTCGGATGTCAGAAGTGCCGGGTGGAAACACGGGTCGCAAATAAAGGGATCAAAAGATTTGTGACAGTTCAATTATGTACATCGAAAATCAATCGTGTCTGTTTTGTGCTTCAATGCAAGTCTGCAACCTCCATTTCTGCGGGAGGCAAGAGAGGGCATGAGGGAGGACGGGGTCTGGGGGATTAAGGTAACAAGAGGATCATGATGGATGGCTCATGGTATTTCAATCAACACCACCAATGGCCGCACCATAACAGAAAGGCTCCGCTGCGAAAAAAAGACCACATGAGAAGACATACAAAATGCCATGTCACAGGGTTCCCCATCAGGGACTCAACCCATTAAATTTAGTAAGAATGGTCCTAAAGTTCAAAACATTACTGCAATGAATGTTCAGAATATAACAGCCTGTTGCAGTCGAGTCAGATTGTCTAACTCTAAACTTGATGTACAGATTATAACCCTATCCCTACTGAGGGCTGTTGGTGATGGCTTTGAGAATGTCGCACGTGTTCTTGGAGATGACCTCTCTCAGCTTCCGTACGCGGCGAGGGCTGGAGGCGCCCACATAGCTCTCCGGCTGGAGGACGGCCATGCCGTCGTTCGCGTTGCCCATGATGATGACCTGTCCCTCAGCGGCAGCGCCCGTGATGTTTGGGCACGGGCAGTTCCAGTCCATGTTGAGGAAGGTGACCTCAAGAGGCTCCTTGCCAAAGAAGCGTAAACCCATCTTCTCATCCTTGAGGATCTCTTCCACCGTCACCAGGGCGTGGCCCGAGTCCTTCTCCTCCGTGAGCTCCGTCATGCGACCCAGGATGACGAAGTCGCTCCGGCAGAAGCTCGTCACCATCTTGCCTCTCGGTTTGCAGGCCTTGCAGTGGTGGTTTTTCGGGTAGGGGCACATCTCCTCGCAGGCTTCTTTAGAGTCGAAGTTGTTATCGTTGCCCTCACATCCTCCATAGATGAAGGACTGACACTGTCGCAGGGCGCCGCTGTAAGCCCAGCGTGGCTCGTAGGCCTTACAGGGGCCCTGCAGGCTGGGGAGCCCGCAGGGGCCCGACAGCTCAGGACCGCAGCACTGCATACACTCCTCGTATGTCTCAAACACCTTCCTGGGCTGCTGGCTGTTGTTGTTGCTGTGGCAGTGGGTGAAGGAGAAGCAGTTGTTGGTCTTGGGCTCGTAGTACCAGCTGACTTTCTCCAGCTCACTCCCACAATCCTCTGGGTTATCGGGGGGTTTCAGACACTCTTCGGGCAGGCAGCGGGTCACGTTCTTGGGCTCGGGGGTCTTGGGTGGCTCTGTGGGCAGCACAGTGAGCGGGTGGTTGGCCTGCACCGAGCCCGATGGGTTCTGAGCCGTGCAGGTGTAGACGCCTGAATCATGCGGCTGGGCGTTGTAGATGACCAGCTGACCGATGTTGGTGACCACCATATTCCCTCGCACATGATTAGGCCCCATGACTACCCTCTCCACGCCCTCTGGCAGCTGCTTCTCCCACGTGATCTCAGGCCGGGGGCGACCCGTCACGTCACACAGGAAGCTGGCTGTGTCGCCCACATTCACAGCCTGGTGAGTGGGGCTGCCGACCACGACGGGTGGCTGAGGCTCGGTGGGAGGTGGGATGGTCGCCTGGAGAGGAGCAGTGGTAGGACGAAGAGTGGTTGCCTGGGGCAGCGAGGGGCTGGTGTTGGGCCAGGTGAGGTGGAAGCGGCAGGTGACGACAGCCAGGGTGATGCCCTTGGAGCACGCCTCTGCGTCCATGTAGCACTTGTTGTAGTAGGTCATGCCGTCGGAGGCACAGGTGAAGTGCGGCTCCCTCTCGCAGCGGTCCCGGCACTTGCACACCGGCTGGCCGTCCCAGATGTCACACTCAGACCCCTGCTGGGTGCACATAAAACTGGCGCAGGTGGCTTCCTTGGGCATCCCCATGGGGCCTTTCTTCGGATCCACGTACCGGGCCGCCACACAGCTCCGATTCCCACAAACGTTTTGGCAACACTTCTCGAAGGACTCACACTCCTGCGAGGGGAGAAGAGAGAGATTACAGATGCAGGAGGCTGCACGCATCTGGAAGGCATTTTCATACAGTCCACAATGAGAAAACAGAGTAGAGATTCGTTATAAATCTGAGAGCTGCAAGTGGGTGAAAACATAAAATATCATACGATAATACAGGAACTGCATGCAAAATAACTTCCCATTTCCCCCACTTCATTCGAAAAGGTTACTCTAATGCCGTTACCTGGTCAGATTCACACTCTCGGGTACAGGTGCTCATGGCATCCACCCACAGGTTGGGGTTCATGTCATTGGGGCAGATCCCCGCGTGCGAATAGGTGATGTGGGGCAAAACACCGACCTGGTGCTCCATCCACACTGACACACACGCCAGGAACCAGATCCACCGTGGAAACAGCATCCACCACATCTCCAGAGCGGAACACAGGAACACGTCCAGTGGTGAAGATTCTTTCTTCTTCTTCTTTTTTTTTTTTTTTTTTTTTTGTGTTTGTCCTTTTCAAAGTTGGAGATATTTCTGTGATCCAGCAGTGAGCAAACTCCACTTCTCCTGAGTGTAAAAGTGGGTGAAAAGGGACGACACGGCTCAAAGGCGTGTGTCAGCTCCGGTTCAGCTCGGGGCGACGTGTGTCGGCTGATCGATCCAGTTTGATGTCCCTCTTCCGCAGCGGCGATGCTCTATTTATACTCGCCGGTCCGCAGCCATCGCCGTCAACACGACTCGCCAAGTTACTCGCCACATGACGGCTGTGAGTTGCTCCTGAGATGCTGGAAGAAAGCGTTTCTAAAAAAAAAGAGTCAGCGGTAAGCTTTGGGCTGGGACTGGCGGGGCACCTGCCTGTTAAAAGGATTGCTGGTAACCCCGTTTAACCCTTTGCGGGCTCCGGCGGCGCACAGAGCGCGCTGTGCGTAAAGACGCACGGCGAGAGGAGACTCCAAGACACTTTGTTACTTTAATCAAATATAAATATGATTTCACACTGTACGAACTAAAACCACATGTTCTAACACAAATGTGGGAGTGTTTGGATTCAGTGCTGCACTGTATGTTTGGAAGACATCCTGACTATGACGGCACAGTCTCAATGTATTTATGACTTACCCGTTGAAATGAATAGAAACCTTTCAGTTTCATATCCATGAAAAAGAAGAACACAGATGATTTCCGTTCATTCTTTACTTCTCATAATTTGCTTTTGCCTCACACAGCATAGATTTATTTTTAACCACGTTTTGTGGAGAAATTCTATGTACATTTGATCTCTTTTATTACTCAGATTTGACACGTGTGTGTTTTACCCCACAGGACATATGTAATGAGGACGAACAGACCTCATGTCACAGGCCACTTGTGAAATTCTCCTCCACGTTATTACAGTGTTCAGTGAAACTCTTTCACCATCCGTAATGCATCTAACAAACTGAGTGGTCATACAGGAAAGGACGTGGGTGATCCTCCTGGTGTTTCTGAATTGTGCATCAGCAACACTAAATGCACAAAATACCACGTTTCATTCAGGTTTGACATGATAATATAAAGTGAAATACGTTGGTTTAAATAAATACCAAGTTTGGAGCATTACCTTCGGGTTGTTTGGTGCCCCCCCCCCCCCCCCCCCCCAAAAAAAAGGTATAAAATCAAAATTAAATCTGACTGCATGCAGCTGCTTTTTAAAAGAGCTTACATGTGTGTCTCTCCTGTCAAACATCTCACTGCAACAGACGGAATAATTGGACCATTTGGTCCTCAAACACAACGTTTCAGTAGTTTTGTTCTTTATGCTTTTGCAACTTGTCGTACTGTGTAAAAGGTTTGCATGACTGTGAATTCAAAACAACCTGACAAGAACTATGTTAAAAAAAAACAAAAATCACAATATGTGAAATACTACCACTTGGGACACCTTTTCTACATAACTGTACAATCCATAATGCGCGCACAGTAAACGTTGTATTGACCGAGAGTTTCTCCCTGTCCCACCAGCACACCTACATGTGACCAGCGATACGTGACTGCTGCTGCGCAACAATTGCCTTTCTCCCACCGACTTAAACGCAACGGTATACATGCTCCACATTCTACAAAGCGTGTCTTTGTACACAGGATTAGTTGTGTCCACCACTTTGTGTGGATTTATGGAAATTTACAGACTCACTCTCCAGATGCAAAAAAAAAAAAAAAAAAAAAAAGGTGTTGGCAAATGCAGGAAGTGGGACATTATGCTGACCAGAAGAGCTTAATTGCAGCATCATAGCAGGTTGTCGGCCAACACTCACTTTTTTCGTTTATGAGTTTGGCCCCAGACCCAGGCCTTAAAATAGCAAACACCACTCCAGCTTTGAATACAAACCCCCTTTTTCAGATCCGACTCGTAGGCCAGCAGAGGTGAAATGAGGACAACACGATTAAAAAAAAAAAACCTTTGACTTTGAAGATCAGGTGATGTGCTCCGCTGTGGGCGTGCGCGCTGGCAGAGCGCTTAATGAATGAAGGTGTTATTATCATCTGCAGCGCTCCTTCCTTTCCTGCGTAAACTACTTGGATTTGGTTTCCTCCGCGGTTCAGCTGAGGACAGGGGAGCTATTAGACCGCCTTCCAGGGCAATAACGGTGGACTCCTGCTGCGCCAAAGTGTTTGTGCGGGAGATTGTTTGCTCTTGATGCAGACGTGGTGATTTCTGTGTAAATGTGTGTGTGTGTGTGTGTGTGTGTGTGCATGACAAGCAAATAAATAAAGCCTGTTTATCTCGAGCTTGCCGAGCTTCCAGGGCTGCAGGTCTCAATCCTGTAAGAAGGATTATATCTGGCTGCCAATGACAAACAACTGCACACATTTCTGCATGTATGAATAACTTTATCAGCTTATTTTAACAGCTATTCACCGTGTGTCTGGGCCTTTCCTGTGTCTTCATGACCCGACCTCCAACCCAACTTTCCTCTAGCTCTCTCTCATCTGGCCACTTTCTGTGCAATCTGACTGCAAAAAAAAACTTCTATACAAAATTTTCATGCTAAATTTTGACGAAATAGATTAAAAGACAAAATATGGCTCGCCACTTCCCCAGGACAGGAGGAAGCCGGCTCACCTCACACGGCCCTCACACAGTCTGAACCTGTCACGTTCAAAGCGTTGACACGCGGGCGGAATTAATAAACTCCTGTCAAACCCTGTGCAGACGGATACATCTCGGGGCTACAAATACGTAGCAAATGATAGGCTTATTCTGTTCGCAGGCAGGCAAAACATCAACACACAAGGCTTTCCGTGGAACAAAAAGAAAGGAACCCTGAAAAGCACAACATCATCTGATGGCGCGCCCTCAGGCGAGAGGTTATTTGAGGATTCGAGCTTCAATAAAAGTAACAGCTACTAGAAACTTTTCCCTCACTTAGATTCCTGCGTAGTCTGGAGAATGAAAACCACGCACTTAGACAAGACGTGGGATTCGGTAAGCTGCAGGTTTCTGGTCCTTCGTGAGTCCAGTGTCAAACTACACACGCGGCTGACATTAGACTATTAAGCACCTGATAATGCGCTTACTGTACCATGTACAGTACTGTACAGTGCACACACACACATACACACACACACACCAAATATTCACAAAACACACATAACAAAACAAACAAAAAAACCCAGAAAATTTAAAATTTGGACATGCAGAAACCAAAAATACAAAATAGATGAAACTATAAATAGCATATAACATAGACGAGGGTTTATGCGTAACACTGAGGCATGACGCAAGAAAAAAACTAAAACACTAAAAATTCGGAAAAAAACCCCAAACCAGTTTGGCATTTTGGGAAACGCGCTTATTTGCTGTCTTGCCGCGAGTTAGACGAGAAGATCGATACCACTCTTGTATCTGTCCACTCAATATAAAGCTACAGCCAGCTGGCAGTTAGCTTAGCTTAGCATTGAGACTGGAAACAAAGGGGGGAAACGGCTAGCCTAGCTTCGGGAAGAATTCAAATTCAGGAAGGTCACTGCTCCCTCCAATAATTAGCCAATAATTATAAAAATGTAAGGTACTCTTGGTAGAATCACTGAGGGATTCGCCTCAGTTGAAAATGAGCTAGCATGTTTTCATATCTGCCACAAAAATATCATGTTGATACTCAAAGCACAGTTTGACATTTTGGGAAATGCGCGCGCTCACTTCCTTGTCGAGAGTCAGCTGAGAAGATTGACACCGCCCTCATGCGCGCGTGCTGAAAGTGAAGCTGCAGCCGGTTAGCTTAGCTTAACACAAAGAGTGGTAAGGAGGCGAGACAGCTGGCCCGCCTCTGCCTGAAGGTAACAAGATGGGGATTAAACAAAGGAAATATAACGGGTTAATTACAGGTGCTGGTACGTGGATTTTGCTATTGGACAGAGCCCCCCCCCCCGCCCCCCTTTCCAGTCTTTATGCTAAGCTAAGCTAAGCGGATGCTGACTTTAGCCCCACATTCAGCGTACATTGACCACTCAGCAAAAAAGCTAGTGTGTATTTCCCAAAGTGCTGAAGTATTCCTTTCACCTTTTTAGACAAGAGTGGGTGGTCCAGACACACTGAAAGAGCACTCAGAAGGCCTTCCAGGCTGGTATTCACGGACTTCACATTGGGCAACGCGCACAAAACCTGGAACAAGGGGCTTCTGGCTTTGTCGCCGCTTTGCTGGAGTTGTTTTCAGTCTTCCTCTCGCTCGTGGTTCTCGCCGGAGCCAAGCCTCCCTGCCATGTCATGTAGCTTTGCCCATAGGCAGGGACGTTACAGAGCGGGCTGGCAGCCCAGTGCTCACTCATCCCGGGCCATCGGCATCTGTCAGTTTCAGGCAGGTTGGAGAGACAAAGGGAGTGTGTGTGAGTGTGTGTGTGTGTGTGTGTGTGTGTGTGTGTGTGTGTGTGCACGGCATCAGTAATTGGAGGGGAACATTGAGAAATGCCAACCACAGCTTCCTTGTAAAACATCAGCCCACGCTGCGCGTCCCGTGCGGGGGCAAGAGACGTCTTGCTTGCGAGGGAGCTGAGGTGAACCCGTCTCATGTTCCTGCCGGATCGGACGACTTTCTCCTCTTCCCAAATCAACCCAGAGAGCGGGAAACAAGAAGTAACAAAACAACAAAACCCCCGGAACCTGGTTCATCTGTCGGTCTGGACAATATGTGCCACTCATGTCAGTCCTCATCTGGTGTTCAGACGGAGCAGTGTCATGTATGTGTGTACGTGTGTGTACGTGTGTGTACATGTGTGTGTGTGTGTGTGTGGTAACCTCCATGGATGAACACGCTGCAGTAATGTTACAGTACTTCCGCTGGTGTCTAAGACATCTGCGCAGATGTAACCGGGTGTCGGTCCAAGGGGTGAAAACCGTCAGTATCCAACTATGAGTGAGGTACACGAGGTCAGTTTAGGTGCCAGGGAGACTGAGACAAGGTTTCAGTGAAGGTCCTGGAGACAGACGTGCCTCTAGCGGATTTCCCCGATTGACTGTGAGCGCACTCTAGTGGGTGACTGGAGCAATTACATTCTCATTTCAAAATATGTCTACTCTGCTCACCAGTACTGACTGGTTCTCTTAATATTAATGCGTTGCGTCATACTAAAAGGTGATTTTAATATTTTATCGTATTTTATACTTCTACCTTAACTAATAATAACTATTAATAACTAGTCAGAACATATGAACTGTGAACAGTGAACACTATCTGCTTATGAGTCGTTTTGCTCAGAAAAGTGATATCCCAACCCTGTTTTTAATGCCACTTTTAATTTGTCATAACTCTGTGTGGCAGACTGCCGCCTTCTCTTTCGTTTCAGGCCACAGAAATCCCTTTCTAGGGTTTTTTTTTTTTTTTAACAAGTCACGTTCAAAACAAAATGGTCCCAACGAAAGAAAATGAGGCTTGCAGGACTCAATAATACATACAATGTAGAGACTGAAACACCATCAAATAAACCATTTTTTGCACGAGTACTTTTTACATTCATTTTGCTGATGATACAACTTAAGTAGGATTTTAAAGGCCGGACTTTTACTCGTAATTAAGTATTTTTATAGAGCGGTACTTTTACTTGTGTGAAGGAATACTTCTTTACTACTTCCACCACTCTTTGTTTGTGTCTAGTTTCACTCGTTAACTGCTTCAAATGCGTAACCTAACAAAAGCAGCTAATTTGGGATGTTTAAATGGTGTGACTACGGGGGCAAGCAGAGGCGGTAGCCATCTTGGAATAACGAGAGCTTTCCTGGCTCTTCTCAGGCTGCCGACAGTGCGTGAAGGCAGCGTTCAATGCCCTCATAATGACTCCTGAACTGACTTTGATGTTAACAAATCCATAACTTCTTACAAGACAGCAAACACAAACATAGTTCCCCCATTTTTTTTTTTTTTTTTTTTTTTTTTAATAAAGGCATCATCATATTTCATATTTTGGTGGTACAGAATTCAAGTCTTTATAGATTTGGTTCACAAAAGAATCACATATTTAACTGCAAAACTTCCCTAGATGAGACAGTTCTTTAAAAAGTAACTTAAATAATGATACAGTACAAAAATAAGTGGGTTTATCACAAAAGTGTATGCTTCTTTTCTTGTGAGGAGAGTACAGTGGCACAGTATTTTTCTTTGTAGGAAAAATAAAATAAAAAAGTTCCTCCTTTTTTTTTTTTTGCTTTTTTGTTGTCGTTTGTTTGTTTTGCAGCAGACAGCCGATTAGAAAACGATACATTCACTGGCTTTCTTCATCCCACTGGCAGAAGGCACTAAAGAGCAGACTTGGATCAACCAGAACACATATGGCTTGTTTTTTTTCCCCTATTTAGATGACAAAAGGGTTAGTCAGTGCCAGAAACTTAAGACAATCGCAGAGTATGTAAATGTCCTGTTTCAGACAAACACTACAACTGTTTGCAACGGCTGACTGATCCAAGTCTGCAAAGGAGTTCGGGCTTAATTCAACACCAGCGGAAAGTGGCCCTGAAAAGAAAGAAAGAAAGAAAAAAAAAAAGGTACTCTTCAGTTCCACTGCCAGGTTTGAAATTCAGAGCGAGGCCGAGCTGAGCCGAGCCTCAACCCCTGGGGTGTAACGTCGGGACGAGAGGCGCTTCTACTGCGTCAGTCCTGCATCTTTAGCCATGCCGTAGAAGATTCCTCTCTGTGACAAGAGGTTGGTGGGAGTGTCGAACTCCGCTATCTGTCCCTTGTCCAGCACCAGCACTCTGCAAGAGGAGAGAGGAGGGAGGGATTCATTCACAAAGCCTGTGCAGTTTTCAGAGCAGTGCCAAAAAACAAATAAAAAGCTAAACGCAGCTACACATGCATTTAAAGGGGGAATTCCACCTTCTTATTGCTATGCTGCATATCATTAAATCCAATTAGCATCATTGGCATGACCAGCACATTATTGCCACAGCAGGCCGTAGGAGGTTTACAAGGTATAATCACTCTGAACCTTTATTCTGAAATTGGCAGATTAAAGAAAACATGATTATACGTGTTATAAATTGACAGTATATGCAGCACAATCCTAAAAGGAAACGTAACATTGCTGCCTTCATCCATCTGTTAAAGTAATGGCTTTTTGTGTCGGTTACGTAAATATCATGATTTTATTCAGACATGACGGGACTGGAGAGAGCCACGATGGTTGCACAAGGTTTGGCACCCGCTGTGCGAGAGGGAGCGGCGTCTGGGATTTCAAGGCAGTTCACGGTGTTGACTTCACAGGAATGAATCACTTGTTTTTGTTTGTTTTTTTAAACAAAAGACTATTGTCTTTTAATGGCGATACATTTCCACATTCAACTTCTACTGCTCGAGTGCACGAACGCAGACTAACTAGACGTTTAAACTTATTTTCTCTGTGCATAAGAGATGAGAAGAAGACTCTCTCTCTGAGAGAGATATCGAATCTCCGTATATCGAATTCTGCTGCTGCTTCATGTTAAGGGTTCTCTGTGGAGTTTTTGACCACTAGTAGCGCCTTGTAGCGGATTTGCGTTAAACGTTCCTGCGAATGGTTTCACACTATTTTGCTGATCTACAGGTGGCGGTAACACGTCATGAAACGCAGCAAAACGTATATGCCAGCATACAGCTAGCGTGCTAGCTTGCTAATGCTAGTTTCCATAGATTAGGATGAGATGAAGTTTTATGGCGGATTTTCGCCTTTAAAGCAAGCACTCATGTGTATTGAACCTTGTGTAATCCAGGATTGTGTTGAGTCTGTGAGCGATGGTAAAGACGGTGCAGTCCTCAAACTGAGTCCGAATGGTGGACTGGATGAGATCATCCGTCTCCAGGTCGATGGCGGCTGTAGCTTCATCCAGGACGAGGATCCTCGTCTTCCTCAGGAGGGCTCGAGCCAAACACACCAGCTGCCTCTGGCCCACACTGCAGATTACAACAGCACACAACACATGAGCGCCACGGGGAAGCTTTAGCTCGTCTGTTTCACTGCACCTCCTCTCCTCCGGGCCCACCTGAGGTTCTCTCCTCCCTCCGAACACTCCAGCTCCAGTTTCGCCGGCTGGTTGCTAACAAACTTGTGGAGGTGAGAATGTTCCAGAGCTTTCCACACTTCCTCATCGCTGTACTTCTCGAAGGGGTCCAGGTTCATCCTCAGCGTGCCCGAGAACAGCACAGGCTCCTGTGGCAGAGAAAGTGAAAACAATATATTTTGGGGATATAAGCTGCTGATAAAAAATATTTCATTCATTTTTGATTTGCTAGCGTCTCAGGGAGGGACAACAACCACTGCCTAAATACGCAATATCAGAAATGCTGCTTTAACCCTGCCAAGAGTTATATTATGAGGGGAAAGTAATAAAAAATATTTTAGCTCCAGGTCAAAAGAAAATGTATTGGCCTTTAAAATTTGATACATTCGTACTCTCACTCGTCTTGTGAGGAATGTGTGTGCGGTGTACCTGAGGAATGATGGTGAGTTTGGACCTCAGGTCGTGCAGGCCGATCTCAGATATCTTCACCTCGTCGATGGTGATCTCTCCGCCTGCGGCTTCCAGCAATCGGAAGAGGCAGAGCGTCATGGAGGACTTGCCGGCCCCTGTACGACCCACGATGCCAATCTGCACAGAAACATACGCAGAGCTGCGATTAGTGAAGCCACCCCGTTGACCCTGCTGTTGCTCGCCCTCATCACGCCCTCTCCCACCTTCTCTCCTCCTTTGACGCTCAGTGTGAGTTTCTTTAGGACGAGGTCCAGTCCCTCTCTGTACCGGACGCTGTAGTCGTGGAACTCCACGTTCCCCTCTGTGGGCCATTCAGGCGGGGGCTTCTTGTCCTCCACCTCCCAGGGGGCCTGTGAACACAAACGCAGCACTTCTGACTAGGAAAACTTTCTGAACAACTCATTAGCTTGCTTGGCTTTCGGCAGAACTGATTTGTTTATCGCTCTAAAAACCTGGAGAGTTGGACCTCTGTCACTCAGAGCTGCCAAACATTTATTTCACCTCCGGGAGACACTGGATGCTCCAAACAAAAGGCTTTCACTAACAACTATACCAGTTATAGAAGGGGCACATACTCCGATGACTGCTGAAAAAGTACACTGTGTACAGTGCAAATGCCCCGTTTGTCTTATGCAACAGAGGGGGCCTTGTTGGCACCAGGAAATATAACATTTCTGGATCTAGTTATAGTTTATAGGTCCTGTGTTGTTTGAGAACATGACTTGGCAGCAGGACAGTTTTTTTGGAATGTGGGTAAATTCCTACTTTTTAACTGCAGCACAAAGCCAACACTACCTTACTTTAGAAGGCAAATGCAGTCACACACACACACACACACACACACACACACACACACACACACACACACACACACACACACACACACACACACCCAGTACCAGATACCTCTGTCTTGGTCTCAGAGTACTCCTTCACTCTCTCCACTGCTACTATGTTGCTCTCCAGATCTGAAGACATTCGCACCATCCAGTTCAGGGACATGGTCACCTACAAAAACAATACAGATTTCACATATTACATATTATCTAAAAATATTTCAGTGGTACTTCTGCTGTTACCTGGGGATATGTGGATTTATTTAAAAATATATCCACATATTCAGAAGAATCAGAATCAGAATCAGAAACTGTTTATTGCCAAGTAACATACATTACAAGGAATTTGCTGTGGTCTGAAGGTGCTATTGTTTTGATAACAAATAAGTAGAATATAAAAGCTAAAATAAGAATAAGAATAAAAATAAAAATAAAAAAAAATAAGATAAGATAAATAACAACAGTGCAGTGACCAGAATAAAGTAAAGTGTCCAGATAAAGTGTCCAGTAGGGGGTGGGTGCGTTAATGTAACGCAGTGGGGACAGGGGTGATGTACGTTAATATAACGTATAGCTTGTGTTTGTGTTCTGGGGGGGGGTCAGTGAGAGTTTGTCAGGTTGACTGCAGAGGGGAAGAAACTGTTTTTGTGGCGGGAGGTTTTGGTCCTGATGGACCGCAGCCTCCTGCCAGAGGGGAGGGGGTCGAACAGATGGTGTCCGGGGTGGGAGGGGTCGGCAGCGATCTTCCCTGCTCTCCTCAGGGTCCTGGAGGAGTACAGGTCCTGAAGAGATGGAAGGTTGCAGCCGATCACCCTCTCTGCAGAGCGGATGATACGCTGCAGTCTGCGTCTGTCCTTGGTGGAGGCAGCAGCGTACCAGACGGTGATGGAGGAGGTGAGGATGGACTCTATGATGGCGGTGTAGAAGTGAACCAGCATTTTTTGTGGCAGGTTAAACTTCCTCAGCTGCCTCAGGAAGTACATCCTCTGTTGGGCTTTCTTGATGACGGAGCTGATGTTCAGCTCCCACCGGAGGTCCTGGCTGATGATGGAGCCCAGGAAACGGAAGGACTCCACAGTGTCCACTGCAGAGTCACACAGGGTGATGGGGGCGGGTGGGGCTGCGCTCTTCCTGAAGTCAACAACCATCTCCACTGTCTTTGAAGCGTTAAGCTCCAGGTTGTTGCTGTTGCACCAGGTCACCAGATGGTCAATCTCCCACCTGTAGGCAGACTCATCCTCTCCAGAGATGAGTCCGATGAGGGTGGTGTCGTCCGCGAACTTCAGGAGCTTGACAGACTGGTGACTGGAGGTGCAGCTGTTGGTGTAGAGGGAGAAGAGTAGAGGAGAAAGAACGCAGCCTTGAGGGGAGCCGGTGCTGATCGTCCGCGAGTCAGAGACGTGTTTCCCCAGCTTCACGTGCTGCTTCCTGTCAGACAGGAAATCTGTGATCCACCTGCAGGTGGGGTCAGGCACGTTGAGCTGGGAGAGCTTGTCCTGAAGAAGAGCCGGGACGATCGTGTTGAAGGCAGAGCTGAAGTCCACAAACAGGATCCTGGCATAGGATCCTGCGGAGTCCAGGTGCTGGAGGATGTAGTGTAGAGCCAGGTTGACGGCGTCGTCTACAGACCTGTTGGCTCTGTAGGCGAACTGCAGGGGGTCCAGCAGAGAGTCTGTGATGGATTTGAGGTGGGACAAAACCAGGCGTTCAAATGATTTCATGACCACAGAGGTCAGGGCGACGGGTCTGTAGTCATTTAATCCAGTGGGCCCTGGTTTTTTGGGGACGGGGATGATGGTGGAGGCCTTGAAGCAGGCTGGCACGTGGCATGTCTCCAGTGAGGTGTTGAAGATGTCCGTGAACACCGGAGACAGCTGATCGGCGCAGCGCTTCAGGCAGGATGGGGAGATGGAGTCTGGTCCAGCAGCTTTACGCGGGTTTTGTCTCTTGAAGAGCCTGTTCACATCTCTTTCAAGGACAGACAGAGGTGTTGATGCTGGAGGAGTGGGGGGCGCTGTGGGGGGCAGCTGTGGTGGTAGGAGGTGTGAGAGTTCAGCCCCAGGTGTGATGAGGGGGTTGGGGCTGTTGGGCTGGAGCTGGTGGGTGATGGTGTGGGGGATGGTGTTAGGACTGTCCCATTGTCTTTCAAAGCGACAGTAGAAGTCGTTGAGGCTGTTGGCGAGGCGTCGGTCGTTAGCAGAGTTGGGGGCTCTTGGCTTGTAGTTGGTGATCTGCCTGAGCCCCCTCCACACAGAAGCAGAGTCGTTGGAGGAGAACTGGTTTTGTAGTCTCTCTGAGTACAGTCGTTTAGCTTCCCTCACCGCCTTGCTAAACTTGTACTTGGCTTCCTTAAACTCCGCTCTGTTGCCACTCTTAAACGCCTCTTCCTTTTCCAACCTCAGCTGTCGCAGTCTTGCTGTGAACCAGGGTTTGTCGTTGTTATAACTCACCCTGGTCCGAGTTGGTACGCAGCAGTCCTCACAGAAGCTGATATATGAAGTCACAGCCTCTGTGTACTCATCCAGACTGTTGGTATATTGATCCAGCTGTAACACCTGAACACTAAGTGTTGTGAGAATGTATGAAAATGTTGAGACGAGAGAAGTCTGCTAAAAGTAATGGATAAATGGTGGAAGTAGTTAGCTAAACGTAAAAGATGAACAGCTGAAATAGTTAGCTACAAAGGTAGATAAATGATGAAAAGGCTAAAAGTAATGGCTAAAAGGTTGACATAGATAGCTAAATGTAAAAGATGAAAAGTTGAAATAGTTTCACTATAGTTCGATAAATGGTGATAGCATAGTCAGCTAAAGGCAGATAAATGATGAAAAAGTAATAAATGAACGGTTGAAATAGCTGAAAGTAATGAACAAATGGTAAACCTTCAAGTAATGGACAATTGGGTAGAACTTCTAACTTCTGCCACTCCAACTGGTAGTAGCACAAATACATACCATTATTTTCATTGACCATTAATGTGCCGTTTATTTTCTTGACTAGTTGTTTGGTCTATAAAATGTCGTATAATAGTGACTAACACTATATTTTTCCAGAGCCCACTTTGACATATTCAGGTAAGTCTAAAAACCAAAGATATTCAATTTATTACAATGTAAAGCAAGGAAATAATGCTCCACTATGTTCACCAGAGGAGGGATTTTGGTGCACAATGGGTTTATCAGAGTTTGTTTTTTTTGGCTGAAAACAGCTGCCTGCTGTTGGAAATGGGGTTTCTTTGATAAGAGCAGAGTTTGTGGCCGTACCAAACCAAAACAATGAGCTGCTGAAAAAGAGGCTAAAAGACTCATAACCAGCCCCCCCTTTCACATTACCTACAGTAATTTGACCCATTGCTAATATAACAAAAATGATTAGTGCAGTTTTAACATATACAAGGACATTGGTAATATTGACTCAACGCTACCCATTTTAAATTAAAAGTAATTACTGGTAACATACATATCCAAAAAAAAGACACCATATATTGACCTAAGCTGCTGATTTTCGTCATGTCAAATACGACATAGACTGTAGATCATATCACAGTAGTTAGATTGTAGCGTACCTGTAAAGCGTAGGACACTGACAGACCCACAAGGCCGGGGTTCAGGTTCTCCTTTCCAGTCACAGCAAACAGCGCAGCAAACAACACGATGCAGTTCCCAATGAACTCGATACGCACTCCGAGCCACCTGTGCGACAGTGTTACGGCGGGGTTACAGGTGTCCGAATGGAGAACTGAGGAACTCAAGCTTCTGGTATAACTATATACGTGTGTGCAAAAATATTAAAGCACAGGATAAATTAGCCCCAGGTGACATATTTTCGGGCATGTTGTACATCCATTTTCACAGCAGATATTTTGGCATGACACAGCAGAAAAAGCACAGGTGTAACTCATAGCATTAATGGCAGATGAATAGCTTACTGGGACACATGGAACCTGTGTTTTCAGTCAAAATGTCCGCCGTGAAGATGGAAGTGTGCTAGAAGACTTCTGCATGCTGTGCGTTAAGTGAAATCATATTGAGCTACTGCATGTGTGTGTTTATACACTATCTGTTGTACAGCTGAGTGGACTCATCCCTCTGCAGGGAGTCTCTGGAGTTCTGGTGCATGCTTATTTAGTAAAACATCTGGCAGCAGCTGTGTTCCGGTGTTGAAGCGGCTTTCACCTTCTGTGCCCAGGCTCAGGTCTGACAGGAGCTGCAGTTTGCTTTAGCGTGGGCCGAAGCTTCAGTTTGTTGATGATAACTTACAATGTTGATTGGATGAGTGATCGGTGTTACGGTGCACAGTTGTTGATGGCAGGCCCGGACAATGCAATGTTATGTATGAGCAGCTACAGTAAGTGGGCAGTCTCTTGCCTCTCTTACCTCCGTGGTATCTTTTGGTATGACCCAACATCTGCTTACAGAGTTTCTGGGTCCTCAACTTCTCTCTGGCCGATATATTAAAATGCCAGATTTCAAATTAACACAATAGGTCCCTGTTTTCATGAAGCAATATGACAATTTGAATTGAATGAAAATTCAAAAAGGAGGAACGACATTTCATTGGCACAAATGTGAAAATACCAGTGTTGCCAGAGCCACTTTGTTTATTTAGCCTTTAAAACTTGCTTTTGTGGGTGGCATAAAGGAAATGAAACATTTGTTTCAAGTCCTGAATCATCCAATAATCATCTAAATGATGACAGGGCTGTGTCATATAGGACGAAAGAAGTCAATTTAGGAAATCCTTAAAAGGAGGGATCGTTTTTAAATGCTGTCAAGAGGCTTTTACACTTGATTGTAAAATTCTATTGCAATTTAATGAATAAATAAAGAAATAGTTTGACATTTTTTGCTTCGAGTTGGATGAGAAGACTGAGACCACTCTCATGTACACCAGCACCTCCTAAGCTCACCATTTAACATGTTATATCTCGTCTGTTTAATCCTCGCCATAAAACACTGTAAAAAAAGATGTACCACATTATTTCTTGGAGGGAAGCAGTGACTTCCTGGTGTCTTGTCATCACCATGAGACTGCCAGGTAACCAGCGGAGACTTATTTTGTTTGGACAGAGCCAGGCTAGATGTGACAACTGCGTCACTCTCCCCATCGAACTCGCAGCAAGAAAGTGAATAAGCGTACTTCTTAAAATGTCAGACTGTTCTTCTAAAGGCCTTCTCTGCCTCAACACCTTGCCAACAATGCGGGAACACGGCTGCTGTTCTGCCGAGCTGAAACAGGACACTTACCTGTTGGACACTATACCAGGGTAGTAACTCTTTTGGTTGTCATCCACTTTCATATCACTCATCAGAACAAAGGCAGAGTGTCTGCCATAGGCTCGGATTACACTAGAGCCAGTGACGGTCTCAGAGAAATGGGAGTATATGGGAGAGCGGCTGACCGACTCCAGGCGCTTTAGCTGCCGAGACGTGGCAACGTAAAATCTCTACAGCGGGGGGAGGGGGTTGGGGGGGAGAGAAACAAACACAACATTACAACTGAACAGGACGTCACAGATGGTCAGATATTTAAAAAAAACATTTCCGATGCACACAGATGATCCCACACGCACACGCACACACACACACACACACACACACACACACACACGCGCACGTGGAGTTATAAAGAAAGCCTGTGTGAACAAAACACCTGCAGTGCTCGTTTGATATTCCAATTCACAGGGGTTTGCCGGGATGCCGGCCAACGCTACATAAGCTCTCCTGTGTGAGCCTCAGGGATGTGAACAGACCAAATCATTTTGTACAGTGAATAAAGTGTGCGCTTTCCGCAGGGCCTAAAGCGCTGGCGATGTGAAGCTGCAGGTGTTTTGTTTTTGGGTTTTTTGCATCAAAAATCAAATTTAGTCAAAAAAACAAAAGGAAAAAAAAAAGGAAAATGTTAAAAGTTAAGTTTCCGTGTGCCATCACATTGATAAAGAGAGTGCAGAATTTTCGACAGGTTATGAGATTAATAAGGTTATGGACGAACAATGCAGCGCAGACGCAGGCCATGCAGGATGGATGCCATGACAGAGCCACAGGAATAACATGAGCTTGTGTTAGTTACGGCTGATTTGAGTCACTTGGGAGGTCCAGGTAGGTTAAATGCTAGAAAGGTGAACGGCCCATGAAGCTCTGCTCATTGCCGGTACAATTTTCTGATTGTGATGTGAAGTCTTGGTTTTAGAAATCGAACAGATTCATTCATGTAAGTGTGTTTAGGAAAGGCGTATCTTTATCTCTTTTGTCCTTACGTCGTCCGATTGTGTCTCATTTACTCTGAGACACCTTGCATTGCATGGACTCACTGTTCTAATGAGTCAATCAGTTTAACTTTATGTCTGTAGCCGACATTGTATGATCTCTACGCAGCCGGGTTAAAGGGCTACTCCAGCCATTTAGCATGTCACTTCAGTGAAGTTGGAGGAACCAAAGCAGCAGAGGCTGAGACGTCCTGACCTTTAGTCCCTAGTGTGGGTCAAGCTCCAACGGCACTGTTAAAAAAGACAAGTCTCAAGCCCGAGCTGAGACGACTCTGATGACGTCATCTGGGTCATTCTTTTCAAAAATTTGGAGAGCTTCCTCCAGAGCCAAGCGAGTAAGATTGATGGAGTATCCCTTTAACTAGATCTACAGAACTACAGAAATATCCCAAACTGTGCCAACTTTGAGGTCTGGTGTTCAGGTACAGGAGTGTGTTTTGATTATCAAATCTAAAATGGCCACTAAAATACTTGCGAAGTGACCACCTACACTCACAAGCTCCTCATCTCAACACAATATGATATAAACGCCAAGAAGAACCGCGACTTACATACAAATATTCCAAACCCATTAATCATTCTAAATCATGCAAACCACCAGCAATCATTTTGCACAAATTATGAGTTGTATGATTTGAAGTTTGCCTTATTATTGGTTATCAGTTACCAAAATAAATAAATAAATAAATAAATACTGCAGTCGTGAGCACCACACGCACTAACCATTAACAACTGCTGTTCTTCAGCTACCACAGTTCACCTGACGACACAGCGCCGGACAAACAGAGCTGCTCCTGTGGCGGGAATAACCTCGTCAAACCTCAGTGGGCACAAGTTGCCTGGAAGTTGAGGTTCCTCCTGGCATAAGACCTTTGCTTAGCTAGATGGATTGCCTGGATGTATCTCGATCTAATGTAAGTGTATAATGTGAACTGCTTGTATGAAGGAGATGTATCAGCAGCTGCGGTACAACTAGTGAGATTATTTCTGCCACCAGAGCAGCCCTGCTTCTGAGAATCAATATAATATAACTAGAATTTCAATTTTCAAAAAAAAAAAAAAAAAAAAAAATCAGAATTCAAATTTAACTGAACCAAGTGGGGGCTGCTGACTAAAGCTTCCACGGCCTTCAACTACAGGCCGGCTGCTGAGCCGCTAAGGCCCCAGCCTTTCTATGACTACTGGACAAGCCAAACTACGCCACGCCTACAGCACTAGAACAGCAGTGATCAACGCTTCAACCGCATGCACCAGTCTACCCATGCACACACACACACACACACACACACACACACACACACACACACTCCACAGCACTCGCAGACATGCATGTTGTATTAATGAGTTAGCAGACTCGTTTCCTATTTACCTGAACCCACCAATAGAACACCATTAATGGGACTATGACTATGAGGAACATTGGGGTGAGGGCAGAGCATATGAGCAGCACATTCAGTGTGTACCAGAAAGTGCGCATCCATATGTCAATATTGTCTGGGATGTGGGAGTCTATAGCATCCACGTCTTTGCTGAAGCGGTTTAGTAACCGCCCAGTGGGGGTGCTCTCGAAGAAGGCCTGCGGAGCTCGCAGGACCCCCTGAAGCATGTTGCAGTGCATGAGCTTGGCTGCCTGCAGCATACTGTAGGCCCGGCACAACAGGCAGTTAACCAACAACAGCACACCTGCGAGAAGGGGGGAGGGGGAGGGGAGGGGGAAGGGGGAGGGGAGGGGTCAAGTGTGACAACACAACAACACCTGCGTTAAATGGATTAGGACCCGTCCCTAATGTCCAATGAAACGGCAGCTTACACTGTCAGAGCACAAAGTTTCACAGAGTCACCTTCAGCACTTGATTGTGGCTTTTTTTTTTTTTTTTTTTTTTTTTTAAACACCTCGTGAGACTGAAAAGAAGACAAAGTTAAAGTTGTTTTTGTTTTTTCCATCATCGGTTCTGTTTTTGGTCATGCTCCTTTTTCCCTTTTTGTGCGCGCTGCCATGGTGCCTTGTGTGCTATCACAGTTCCCTTAAAATAGAGGGGGAGGGGGGGGGGGGGGGGGGGTCAGTACAAAGCAAGTGGCACAACACAACTTTGGTCTTTGGCACCAGAAAATAAACTTCTATTCCCTTCTATCACCATATGTCTCCGCCCTCCAGAGGCTGAGCGCAGCTGTGCGTCTGACCAGGAAACAAATATCTCCTGCATGTCTTGTCTGAACAACTAAAAGCTGAACTGTGTGTGTGTGACACAGTTGCTTTAAGCATTTCTTAGTATTACACCTAAGTGTAACAGAAAACCTGCTTATTTCCAATTCATACAGTTACTAATGTAGTCATTGCATGTGCATTACTCTCCATCGCTGCCTGACTTAAATATCACCAGATCTGAAGAAGTGTCACTATCTTATTTTATAGTTGGCACTGAATCAAACCCTAACCTTTGACTTAAAAATCATGAAACATTTGAATAACTTTGAAGGGCTTAAATTGAGAAAAATGTGAGGAATTCTCTGATCCACAAAATACTCTGTTACATACATAAACTACCTTTTATCTAACCAGCCAGCTATTCTTTTACTGTTTCAACTTCTCCATGACAACAAAAAAAAAAAGAAAAACACACATTACAAACGCTACTTGTGTAATCCCTAAAACAAATCCAGACACCCTGAAGTCGGTCACGCTGGCCTACAGTAAAAATTCAGATCCAGTTGTATAAACACTGGTCCACCACTAGAGGGAGGTTCTAGCTCACTAAAGGCTGACCAACATTTGATTAAAGTCAGTGTATTGTGCGCATATTGGGGCCGGCTGTATTGCCGTGTGTGTGTGTGTGTGTGTGTGTGTGTGTGTGGAAGGGTGTGGAAGGAGGCTGCAGGCAGGACAGGAAGTGCTTTGGCTGCGGAGAGAGCAAAGTGAATTTATGATTGACAAAAGGAGATAATCACAACCGCAGATGCTCGTCGTGGACAACATCACAGGCTACGGAGGAACAAAAGCCAAAACTGGAAGGTTACAAACAAAAAAAAAACTGCTGCGCCAACATGCATGCGGCGTGCCATTCCAGGAAGAGGAAGAGTCACAAGGAAAAGAGGAAACAGAAAGCGTCATCTGGCACACGAGCAACACCCCCCCTCCCCCCAAGTACCTGGACAAAGATGTATATGAAAGCCAGGGGCGCTATGACAACGGCAAAGATAGGCGTACTGGAAACGATAACTATCATGGTGGAGAGAGAAACGAAGAAGGTGCCCAGGAACATGAGCACGGTGGCTGGAAGAGCCTCGTCTATGACGTAGATGTCCTTGGAGAAACGGTTGATGATGCGTCCTATAGGCGTGGTGTCAAAGAAAGACTGGGGTGTGTGAAGTTTGTTGGTAAGCAGGTTATGGTGCAGCTTCTTGGCTGCGCCGATGTTCCCCATGGCTAGTGTGAAGGAAGACATCATGACCAGGACACCTGAAGTGGGGTTGAACCGGAGCAGGAGTGGAGGGGGGGAAAAAAAAAAAGATGTTGGAGAGGAAGGTTTTATTGTGGAATTAGAACGGGATTACTAGTAGACACAGGCGGCGTCCGTCCTGAGTGTGAAGATGTAAAAAGGTAAAACACTGTCAAAAAAGGAACAGTGGCAATCAGTCGACAAAAAACACACCAAGCGATAGCGATGCATACTCATTGCGCTAAAGCTAGTTTTGGTGAATGTCTCCAGTGAGTTAATTGTATAAACAGCAAACTTTTCAACTGGCTGAAAAGCAAGTAGATTCAGTTAATGTCAATGAACTCTGCAACAAGAAGCTGTGTGGGGGGAAGCAGCATCTGGCACCATGGAGGTAAAGTTAAAAAGTAGCTGCTGAGGTTGAAAAATAGTTAAATAAAAAACCTGAAGGCAGAAAATGTACTTTCCACAAAATTGTTTCTATACATCAACAAATGCATAGAAAAATGAATGGGCTTCAACATTAACCAAGTGCTTCATTCACGGCTTATTGGGATCCTTACCTTGTGCAATGCCCAGCGCTGCGTACACCCCCACCCTCATATGAACATTCTCCTTTGTCTGATTTCTCGAGGCGTCGTTGGTCCACTGGCTGAGCCAGATGTTCGCTCCAATGGCCGCGGCGCTCTGGCAGCCGTACAAGAAGCAGATGAACACCGACAGCAGAACCCCCACCGCCTTGGCGTACTCCAGGTACACCTTTGTTTTCACCTGGGAAGGAGTGACGGAACAGTGGGCAGACCCAGTTCAGCACCGGGTCAGCTCAGACAGCCTCAGTGAATGTTTTATGATGGAGACAATTTTATGATGCGATTTCATGTTTCAGTGTGATAGTGTGATATTGCGATGTTATGGAGATGGAGAGGAACCGTCTATTGTTTGAGAATGTAATGACAAATTACAGAAGTACAAATGTGGTACTTTGTAAATGAGCTCATTTAAAGGGGTGTTCTTTACTTTGATGACATTAAATGTTTCATCTGGGATTATTATCTGAAAACGGGGCACTCAGGTGAATGTGATTTCACCTGTCTACACCACTATGATCTGAAATGTTCAGATGGGAAATAGAATGTATTATGAACGTTTTATTTCATTTATCTTATTGGATGTAATGCCTCCTGAAATGATGGATAAAAAGGATGAATATTTACTTAGAATATTTAGAATAACTCAACCGTAAAAGCATGATGGATTTAGGGCTATGAACCCCCTAATGACACAATAATGAAGTAAATGAATGGCAATAGAGTATAAAAAACTGTGAAATATATAGTTGTGATTAGAATTTATGACACCAATAGCCAGATTCGATCTCTGCGTCAAATAAAACAAACTAGAAGCCTGACAGTAAAAAAGGGTCAAAAAGTCCACCTGTATATCTGAAAAAAGAAATGGACAATAAAGGATATTTGCATGAGAGAGGGACAGAAAACAGAGATGTGATGGGACTGACCCTGCCCGTTTCCGTGGTCTCAGCCTGGATGAGCTTCTCCACCTCGTGCGGTTTCTTCTTGTCTTGTGGCTCCGAGTGTTTCCTCTGGCTGCAGCCGTGTCTCCTCACCGATCGGGATCTGGGGTTCTCGCCGTCGCCTGAAATGATGCTGATCTGCCTGTGAAGGGAGGGAAAAAAAAAAATGAAGTCATATCTTGTCAGTGGCTGTTTAGTGAAATGGCTCCCCTGAGCGAATTTTATTCATTAATCTTGTCCAAGACAAAAAGGCAGATTGAATGACAAAGTACTTATAGGTAGTTAGAAAGAAACTAAAATGTTAAAACATTTCCTACCTTATGAAATTTCTCTTGGCTTCATTGATCACCGGCTCACTGTCCACCATGTCGGTGTGGTTGCTAAGGGCATCGTCAGGGAACAATTCCTCATCTTCTATTAACCCCTCTGTGAAAGCATCATAGGCAATAGGTCATGCAGCTTTTTTCAAAGCGGCTCAACCATACAATATGAGCTGCTGGTATGACATATGATATACAAGGCAACATAAGAGTGAAGGAGGTGACGCTCTAACCAGTGGCCTCGTCCTCCTCGACGATGTCCTCCAGGGCGTAGTTCCTGAGGAACTCTGCGAAGGCTCCGTTCTGTTGCAGCAGCTCCTGGTAGGAGCCCATCTCCGACACCCTGCCCTCCACCATCACCATTATGTTATCGACCTGAGGCAGGAAGCTGATGCCGTGTGTCACCAGAATTCGTGTCTGGAGTCAAACAGTAAAAGAAGCCTTGTTATGGTATAAACTATGCATATGACAATGCCAAGGCAAACCCACGGGCAAACATGGGTACACCTTTTACTACAAGCTCAAAGTCAATCACATATTCAGCGCTGCAGTATGCGCAGCAGAATCCAGTCACAGCTCAAACAGCTCTTATCAGAAACTGGTGTCATAAACATGAAAAACCAACAAGTAATAAACTGTTAAAAGACAGAACTTCCTCTCTAAAAAGATAATAAATAACTTCCTCTATTGAATCTACAGCCATGCTAGCAGCTCTATGAGGCTGTACTTAGTTTACTAGGTCTTCGTATTCCCTAAAGGTCATCGAAGAAGGCCCTCCACCCTCTCCGGTCTTCCGATCCAGTGGCTGCCACGACCAAAAGCCCTAAAGTTGAGCTTTGAGCTCCAGTAAATGTAAACCCACAATGACAATGCTAACACGCTGATGTTTAGCAGGCATAATGTTTACAATGGTCACCATCTTAGTTTAGCGTGTTAGCATGCCAACACTGGCTAATTGACACAAAGCACAGCTGAGGCTGATGGGATTGTCATCGGTTCTGCGGGTGTTTGGTCATAAACCGAAGTATAGGACCCGATGATGGCGCTGGATGAAAAGGGGTCACCAGAGTAATTTGGATGCATTGTTGGGGAACCATGACTGTCTCTATGGAACTTTGTGAAAAAGTAGATGCTGAGATATTTTAATGGATAAGTGAAAACATAGAGCTGCCGGTGTCAGCAGGATTCCTCCTCTGGGGACCATGAATGTATGTTGTTCAGACTCTGAGGGCCAGATTCATGAAAGGTTTAGGCAGCAAAGAGCATGACATATCACCACAAGGACTAAAGGTTCATACATGGATGTTAATTTACCTCTGCAGTGTTGTTTACATAGGCTTTTTTTTTTTTTTTTTTTTTTTAATACCACAAACTGATCAGTGTGACAGTGAGATGAAAAAACATATGAAAACCTGGATTTAAACTCTCCTCACCTTGCCCTTGAGCACCCCCTCTGGACCGATGAGGTTGTCAAAGATGTGTTTGGACACGTGGGCGTCCACAGCGGACAGCGGGTCGTCCAGCAGGTAGACGTCCGTATCGCTGTACAGCGCTCGGGCCAGACTCACCCTCTGCCTCTGCCCACCAGAGAGGTTAATGCCCTGCAGGATTCGAGACGTCTCATCAGGGTCGCTTTAAATCACGGTGGCTACTGGCCAGTTTACTATGTGAATTATTTTCAGTAATACATCAGTTTCTCAAGACAAAACCTTCAGCAAACGGGGGAAGATGTTGAGGAAACTAAGAATTGATTAAAAAAAAAATGTCTGAAGCCTGGTGTTTGAGACATCCAGAATTGCTGAAAGGAAACCAGAACCAAAGCTAGTGCCTGGAAACAGAAACTAAAAGAGGTCGCTCAGTAGGAGAAGTGAAAATGAAAAGTGCTTCTCTTTTGTACCTTCTCGCCTATCTCAGTCATGTCTCCTCCGGGCAGCACTTCCAGGTCAGGAGTTAAGGCACAGGCTTCCAGAACGCAGCGGTACTTCTGCTCATTGTAGGGTTTGCCAAACAGGATGTTGTCCCGCAGGGTGGCATTCTGTATCCAGGCCTGCTGAGGTACGTACGCCACTGATCCCTGTGTGAGGAGAGAGAGGCCGACAAACTCCCCTTTACCACTTCCTCTAATGACACATCTGGCAATTAGCAACCCTAACCATGTGTTAATATATCTACATGTATATCCTGTAAAATTACATTCTTATTCCAGTGTTCCATGAGTGTCCATGTTCAGTCAGATCTTCCCAGCTAGCCGATTCTTTCTCATGTCATTGATATTAGCACTAATATCGTCCTAATGAGTAAATAAACAGGGTGAATGAAGTGGGGTCCTACCCGAATAGAAACGTCTCCCTCTAGCTTCTCCATTTCACCCAGCAGCGCCGAGATCAGGGAGGACTTCCCACAGCCAACGTGTCCCACCACTGCCAGCAGAGAGCCCTGGGGCGCCATCACGTTAATACTACAAAACACACAGTAAACATTCACACGCTTTAAGAAGAGCCCCGGGTGTGACAACAACAAACACGTGACAGGTGCAAAACATATAGTACGTGGCTTTTTTTTCCGGGACGTACTTGTGCAGAACAGGAGGATCCTCTTTAGTCCAGGTGAATTTCCCGTTGACAACCGTCACTGAAAACTCTGCAGAGCAAAAAAAAACGTCACGTGGGTTTCTTTTTCAGGAGCTTTTGAATTGGTGGGGGCAGGGTCGACGTAGTCTGACAGGACAAAAGGCTGAGAGGCATTTCTTAACTATTAGTCAAAAAGATCTTCAGGCTCTGAGCCACTGGGTGAAAGGTACAAGTGGGAAGCACTGAAGCCTTGTATTTGAAGAGCCTATTGAGTTTAAACAATGGTATGTTGACATATGATGACAATGCACTGAAGCTGGGCGGGTACAAAAAAAAAAGAAAAAAGAAACATGTTGTTTTAACCTTAATCAAAATAGGAGCAGCGTTTCAATTTTACCTGAGGCTGTGCTCTTTCTGTCTACTGAATGTGGGTCCAGCTCATCGTGACTCAGGAAAGCTTGGATTCGCTTGAGCGAGACGCTGGCCTGCGACGCAGAATAAACACACAGGCACTCAATGAAACCAACACATGCAGGATAGGAAGGGGTGGCGGGGGGAGTAAATGCTCTTACCTGTACGATACTGCTGATGACTTGGGGAAGCATGTTTAGAGGAAACCTGAGGATGTTAAAGAGCGAGAGCGACACAAAGGCCCTCTCCGCATCCAGGACGTTTTTCTCATCCACAGTCACATACACGGCAAACGTTGTCAAGGCAACCTGGAAGAAACAAGGGCAAACAGGACGCTCAGACGTCACAGCCCATCAGTTTAACATGATGTTACTGTAAACTTGTGCGGCATAATCCACAAATCTGAAGCCAAATGACCGTCCTTTAATAACACCCTACGTGTTCCTTAACTGTTAGCAAGGTGACGCTGCTTTCAAATGCTGTCTTAAATATTCACTATTATTATAATTCTATTATTATGGGGAGAGCGTGATGTGGCATCTAACGCTAGCGTTAGCCATATGCCGCTGATAAACAACCTCGGACCATCCATTGGCTGGCTAGCTAATATACATTCATAACTCAAACATAATTAATCATGCACAACGGGAGGGTTTTTTTTTTCTTCTGTAGACTGAGTGCGCATTTTGCAGCTGTATTATTTAGGAAAAATTAAAACGTAATACAAAACAAATGACAAATTTGACTTTGCATTGGCAGATAATATTAAAAGACTTGGATTAAGATAAGAAGATTAATACCTATGAGCGAAGAAGGTGCCTCGGAACATTTAAGTGTTAATATACAGCAACTTTCAGCCAGTAAAGTTATTAAAACATCAGTTACAATATTGACTCCAATACTCTCTTCCTGCTTCAGTTTCTAAACAAAGGAGCTCTTTATCACCAGGTTACTAAAACAGTTTCTAATAAAGCTCCCTTGTCATTGCTACGCTATCTGAACACATGTCGAATTGTAGTAACAGCTGTCATACATGACTTATGAGCTTATGAAGGCTGCCTTGGGGGGCAACAAGACTAGCAACAGCTAGCAAGCCCTAATGGACAAACAACAGAGCTCGCGGCCCCCATGGTGCCATCTTCGGAAAATACCAAATAGGAAGACGTCTTCGCAGACATTCATGCAGCATGTTTGGATTTGCTGGTTCAACTTTCCCTTCGTACAACAAAATGGAATAAAAATGGCCACAGCTGATCCTGACGTTCTCCAAATGCTTCATTCCTGACCAATCCGTTTCAAAAAGTCCTTTGAAAGGACGACAGTTAGCTGGCAGACATCTGGGCTGAGCCTACCAGGAAAGGGGCACTGGTCCAGGCCATGGTGGACAGCGCACCCAGGTAGGCCGTCTTGCGCAGCACATTGAGCTCCTTCTGCCGAATGGCCAGGACCTTTTCTTTGAAGGAGTTCTCCCAGGCGTACAGCTTCAGGACTTTGATGCCGTTCAGGATCTCATTCATCAGCTTGATCCGAGAGTCCTTGTGCTGCATCTGCTCCACCTGGGAGAGAGAGAGAGGAGGAGGAAGAGAAGACAAACTGTCCTTAGACAATAGATTAACCAAACTCCAAAAATAGGGAAAAGTGGCAAAGGTAGATTTTTTTGAATTGCTAAACTCCACAAATAACGTAGAATCACGTAAAATTACAACTTACACAAAATAAAATGACACAACTCAGAGTTTGAATCTGGGTACAAAAGCCGAAGCTGCCGTTGGTATTCACACCACCAGACAATACTTAGGCCATTAAAAGATCTCTTCCTAATGCGCTTCCAATATAAATGATGGGCTACAGAATCCGCAGTCCTCGTTCTGTGTTCAAATGTATTCAAAACTTTATTTAAAGCTATAATGAGGCCTCAGCAGTCTGACTCAGAGAAATCAAGTGGATAGCTTCCAAAGTTACAGCGTTTCCACAGACAGTGCTTCTTTGTTGAGCTGCGGAGGAGGAGATAATGATAAAGAGGGGATGTCACGCTAAAACACACTAGAGCGCGTGGATTTTGTCCCCAATAATTTACACTGAAATCGCATTAGGGAGGGATCTCTTCATGGGCCGTATGAACAGGAGGACAGGAGCATTGTTTTAAGATATTGATATATATGGCAAATGTATGCATAATCACATACAAAACACTCAAACTAATGGTTAATGCAATGAACTGTATTCTATTTTTATGCATTTTTAAGCATTGAATTATTGCCAAGTCCTAGTTTGGCTGTTACGTACCTGGTAGGCTCGGGTCTTCATGGCTATGACGGCATTAAAAGGGATCAGCATGATCATGACAGCCACCCCGGCCAGCACAGACGGACCGAGGTTCTGCAAAATACAGCAGTCAGTAAACCAATGCAAATATGACTCATAACAATTACAGAGGCAAAGCAAAAGTCCCCTGTGCTCAATATATATACGTGTAAACTAAATACGGAGGCAAATCCATGAAGAATTGGTGAGCGTACCTGCCAGAGGAAATATAGTGCCAGCATGATCTGAAGAGGAGCGGACCACAACATGTTGAGGAAGGTGGTGAGGTCCATGAACCTCTGTGCGTCCACGGACATCAGGTTGACTATCTCTCCCACTGTAGATGAACGTTTGGCTGCGTTGGTTATCACCAGCGCCTGCAGAACAATGACGGGGGGGGGGGGGACAACTGTACTAAACAATGTAATCTATTTATTTTCTGTATGCATCTCCTCTAAAATGAAATGAGATATATGAATGCTCAATTTATTGATAAAAGTGAAGCTTTAAGGTCTCCTTCACGATTTTTCCACACACATGCACAAATGCACAGTCAGAAAGCTACGATACTTTCTTGCATACCTTCCTGTAGATAGCTCCTATGACAGCCGTGCGCACATTCATGCCGGTGACGAAGCAGTACTGAAAGTGATGGTGGAGGATGAGAGTCTGCAGGAAGGCGGTGAAGAACATGAGGAAGGCCAGCGAGTAACCCCACCAATCGGGAACGCCCTTCTGTTTTGTGAACGAGATCAGCATCCTATAAGAGCGAAGAGAGGGGACAGTTTAGATTGAGTTAGCAAAAACACACTATCTGTAGGTTGGAGTTTAAGGATATTCTGGCATTATAATGAGTGTACTGTTATAGCACCAGGCCAAGAGTTTACTGTATAGAGACAATGATGTTATTCAGTTATAGTGATGGTTACGTAAAATGATTTTATTTGGATGTAGAAAAACGGGAAGTTTGGAGTGCATTCTTTACTTAAGTAAAAAGCAACTAGTCACTAACCCTTTGATATTAATTTCTTCCACGCTTCTATTAAGAAATTACAGCCGGGAAACTTAAGACGTCTTCAAACAAAACACCATCTGTGGCTACTCAAGTTCCTCAAAGTCTCAGGGAAACCAAATCTATACTATAATTTTCTTTCTTATGTTGGTCTCTGTTATGTCAGATTATTTTTTGCTACAATGGTCAGGGGCTTTCACGGCGTCATTCCAGTCGTCCTTCTTTCTGTGAAAGAAAACGATCCGACAGACAGCTATCAGATCATTTGAAATTCAAATTACACGTGCTAAGTCATTCCTGCAGCACCAGTGACAGAGCAGGTGTCAGTATTAATCAACCTCATTCAACAACGTGAACCGTGACAAAATACAAACAGGAAAACTATGTGGTCAGCCATCTCCGATAGCTTATCTCGCTGATATTTACATAAAGATATGGCTTTCACAGAACAGCTACTATTATTAACTTTTCCACCCTGGGCCATTAGAAGCATAAAGGAAACACACTGCATTTACATCCTGAACAAGGACAGCATGTATAAAACAAACCTCCATGCAAAAACACAAACTCCACATGCAAAAGGACATCCTGAAAATAGTATTTGGGAACACTGGAACAATGGCAGTTTGTTGGTGTTCTGATCTTCCAATCTGACATGTGACCTTTGTTTTTACCTGAGCAGCTGAGGGTTGACGAAGGTGATGATGTCCTGCAGAAACTTGTAGGCCGAGCCGATCAGAAAGTAGGGTCCAAAGGCTTTGACAAGGGCACGTAGGAAAGACGGCTGGTGGGGAGCAGCTTTCTGATTGGACAGCAGGACCTCTACTTCCTCCTGACTGCTTTCACCTCCTCCGACGTGGTTGGTGGTCGACGGCGGGGGCTTGGAGTACATAGCCTGGCTGGGCAGATTCTGTTCACTAGAGAATTTGAAATTTGGGGAGGGTTGTTTGGGATAGGAAAGAGATGAAAAAGACGGAGAGACAGTTATGTGAGGAAAGGGAACTCTCATCATAAGTAAACAAGTAAGTCAGTAAGTAAGACAACAGACCATACTTTTGAAATATTTCTTAGTTGGAAAAATAAAAAGGACTACTAAGTTCTGAGGCTAAGCTGTACCTGAAATGCAACGGTATTAGCGCTTATGATAATGACAATTTAACAATTTAAAGCTGCTATAATCAATAGTTTTATATTGACTACGTATCAAATCGCTAATTGTATGTGAATGGGGTCGCTCGTAGAGATAAGCCTACAAATATTTATCACCTAACTCTGCAGTTCTCATCAACTCTACGGAATGTTTAAGCCTCTTTCGGCGCGTTGTTTTGGTTTTTACGGCCTGGCAACGTTACTGTTTTGATTGAGTCTCATGGCTCTCATCAGCATCATTTCCGGCAGGCAGCTGTTTTCGACAAAAAAGCTAACAAAAAAAGAAAAAAAAAAGAAAACACTGTGTGCTACCTGCCCAGCACAAAACAGCAGACAGACAAAGTTAGCAACTAGCTGGTGGACATAATGGAGATTTTAGCAGCGAAATAGCCAAATATGTGGAGGAGTTGGTGGAGACCAAACCAGAGCTAAAATGAAAGACAATATTGGACTTGCATTCACTAGGTGGCTGGAAATGTGACTTCAAATTAATGCTAATTTTGCTACGTGTCTGCTGGATGTGTACATAGGCAACAGTTTGCTAGCATATTAGCCATATGTTGTGCTGCGTGTTTCTGCTGCCCCCTAGTGCCAAAAAGCCCCCAAAACACTTAATGCAGGTTAAATAAGACAGGCAGATAGGCACTCAGATAGGATTTGATTTGAAAGAAGCCGAGTAGCTCAGTGTCATCTGAGTAACAACGATATGAGATGCACTCAAACCTGTTAATGATGTGTTCTAACTAATCAGTAACTCACTGTGAGGAAGTGGCTTAAGTATTAAACTGGCTTAAGTTGTGGATGAATAGTTTTAGCTCCAAATTATACCACATATACAACATATTTCATACTTTATCAGTTATGATAAATCCCTTTGGTAAAACTGGATCATTGCCTTGGTAAATAGTAATACAAACAGTATAAAAAGATTGTTTGTGGTTGCATTTGTTTAATTTGTCCACAAGAATGTTCATTTGCTCCGGAAGGTCTCAGGCAGTGAGACATAATGCGAGAAACATGTTTTCAGTGAAAGGAATGTTTTGCAAACTACACAAAATCTATTCTAATACCAGCTTAAAGCGCAGGAGTCGGATTCCAGCGGTGAACTAATAGGCGACTATGGTTCAACAGGACAACCGTGGTGGAATTCAGCTCAACTCCAAACAGGTTTACGGACAGCAAGTGAAAAGGCCCGATCAAGCTTTTCCATATCATTTTACAAGCTGCTCTCGGTGAAGGGTCACAATGAAACTCGGACGGGGGAAAGCTGACGGCACAGAGGTAGGAAGCAGCCTGGAGGTTGGGGTTCAACGGGGCCTGTCGAGCGTGTTTGCGCATGAAGTTCCCTTTTTGCCCTGAAGTCCTGTTCTCAGCGACCAGGCGAATGAACTAATTTTGCCAGTGTGTGGCTGAACACGCGCTGTAGAACTGTGGAATGCCATGTTGCAGACATCAGAAAAGTAATTAATTCTGCAGCACATTATACTGAGCAGTGGGGGGGGTGGACTTAATCCTTCAAGACTCTGACATTAAAGGCAAAAGAAAGCATTTCATGTGTTCTCTCTGATATCTGCAGACACTGGATGTTCCATATACATTATGTACTGCAGTTTTCCCCTTTATTTTTGCTTTCATCAATTTTTCCACAGTTGTTTTAAGTAGATGTGTAGCAGCTTCATATATTACATGTAGCTATCCTGCTGCTAGGGTTACAAAAAGACAGAAGAAAAGTGTGTGTGCATACGTCCGCACACACACACTTGTAACTGCGCACACAAAGAGCCCTGCCCTCTAAGACAACATCCTCTCCCCTCTCTGTTCTGACAAAGAAGTGAAAGGGGCGGTAGGGGGTAGATGACCATGACAGGATTTTTAAAAATATATATATATATGTACAAAAGCAAAAAAGAGGATGTTATTGATGTGTGCAAATCAGAGTGACTATTTCTCTCCCTGGGAATTAGAATGAGCTTACAGTTGTTTGACACCACAAATCTCATTCAGTAGGTTTACATGCACTCCAGTAACCTGCTTAGTGTCCGCTTTCTGCATTAGCCTGACGTCTAAACGCCATTTAAACGAGAAACGTGGTCAACAACAACTAGAGAAGCCAGATTTCTTGTCCATCCATTCTTGTGTATCCAAAGCCCGATGTATCTTCTTCCTCTGTGCCATAGTGCTCCATTGTTGTAAAAAAAAACAACTATTAAAAACATATCGATGAGCCTCACTGATAAGACTGTTCCTTCATTACCATGAACGCACACACTGCAGTTTATTTTGACTCAATCCTACATAAGCCGTCCTGCTGCCAGAAATGCGCCACAGCTGAAAATAGTCCCCAACCATCAGAAAGCTTTCTTGCTTTCCTCCTGTTTGAGTAATGTTTGGTGAAGACTGCATTGACAGGATGTTTTAAGAAATGATTGAGCCTTTGTTTTTTATGATTTATAGCTTCAGTAGGAGCCAATGAGCTTGGGGCAGACAAAGACTTTTGCTGCATCCAAGATCATTTAGACTAAAACTGAAATGACTTTGTACTGCCCAAACTTTGGCACAGTAAAGGAAATGCTGTGCCCCCACTGCAGAGCTCCCACTGTGCAGACACTCCAACCAAGAAAAACAAAACAAAATAAAAAAGCTGTTGAAGTGGCAGCATCATGTGTCAGTAATACACTCACAGCAAGCCAGCCCTGCTATAAAAATAGGGTAGCAGATAAATCTGATTATTGACCAGCTGTGCATTCTGAAGTATCCAGGTTACAGAAGTTCTCCGGTTTCCAGCTTTAACCTGATTCCTGCCAACGACCTGCTGTCTTCATATGTAAAATGTAGTGACTGGCGTCGCACACTGCAAACACCAAGTAAAGCTTTTATATGAGTGACACAGATGTGCTGGAAAACAAACGCACCTCTTCGCTTTGGTCTGCTCCTTCTCCCACTCGTTGAGGAGTTTGGGCACCGTCACCTTGGAGCTGTCGCGCTGGTTCAGAGACCAAAGATCTTTGGTCTCCAGTGGCATTTTGTAGCCTTTAATGGCCATACTAAGAGAGAGAAACAGAAGTTTAATGTAATCCGGTACATTAAGCAATTCAACACTAACAAGCGGAATTACTGTAAGCAAATGAGACATTACCAAAAGGCTTGTCAGCCTCCACCCGCCTCACTGCTTTGTGAATCTTTGTCAGAATGTCTCCTTTTTTTATGTCCCCAGTTGAGACAACTCAGTAAGAATGCCATCCACAAAGACACTTAATTGAGTTTACCGGATTTGCTAATCATCATTATGTACTGGTGGGTCGGATTTCACCGGAAATTGGCTCGATTGTGTTTTCCGGCACGAGGGGGAGATTGGCTTACAGGAGAAAACAGAAAAGGAGGTGCTGTACGTCCATCAGCAAAAGAGCAACATCCTCTTTGTCGCAACGATCAAAAACAACAAAAAAACAGGCGTGAACAGAACCAGTCTCACTTGTTTACAGTAATAACCAAGGTAAATAATTCCACATTTATTCTGTGTGCTGATATTGGAAAATGTTACAAAACCCACTCAGCAGTGAAAACTACAATAATATGTTGTATACAAATACTATAGGGATCCCCAAAGTGTTCAATAGTATAAAAAAAAAAAAAATCATGTGTCAAATATATAAATTAAGCAATAACTTTGTTAAACCTCAATGTATTATGAACTTAACTTATTTTTGCATATATACATATATATATATAATCTTTAATAATAAATAAAGACAGTACAAACATGTCCTCTAAATTATTTTGCTTTACGAGGCTGCATGCTACCTAGCCAGCGTTAACACTGCTAACACTGGCTCTTTAGTTTTAGGAATAACCCAAGCTCACAACCTAGCCTAGCTAGTTAGCCGCTGTGTTGGTAGTATGTTGAGCCTTCTCATGCTAAACAACAGGAGAGGCTAGCTATTGCGTCTGTGTATTGTTTTATTACAGCAGCAGCCTCTATTCATAACTACTTTGGCATTGTTGTTGCACTAGCTAACAGGCGCTAACTGGCTAAATCTGGTAGCCGTTGTTGAGCTGGCATGCTTCAGAGAGGCAGGGGCTACTGTCATAAAAAGTGACATAAAATAACATGTGACTTTGTGAAAATTGCTGTTAAAAAAGGGCGTTTTGAAATGTTCCAAAAAAAAATTACAATGAAACATTCATATGATTATTCATTATATAATGTATTTATTTATTTATTTATTTAATATTGTAACAGTTTCATTTATCACAGGTCTTTGGACATCTTACAACTAAACTTTGTGTATATTTAAATAAATAAAAACTTGTATTACTTGAATCTATTTGATAAATTATTGAACAGTTTGATGCTCAATACACAAAAAGAAAAATTAATATGTACTGTAACTACATTGTGTTTACTAATTACTAAAGCACATTACCATATATATATACAGCAAATTGTGGGCCTATGGGTGTGCAGTGTGAGCTCACCTCGTGAACCACCAAAACGTCATGGTGGAGAGGAAACCTGCTGTGGTTTCAGGACAAGGATTCTGAGAAGAAATTGAAAAATGTGCAGAAAAATAGGCCAGAGAGGTTAAACAAGGATGAGGAGGACATACTTCAGTGAGCAGCCAGTAACAACCGTGCTCTCTGTGTGAGTGAATGAGTGTGTGACCTGCTTTAAAAGAGCACACCCTCAGACTTTCAACCGCTCAGAACACTGAGTGAACAATGTCAGCAGGGAAATGGCGTTCTCATATATGGCATACATGCTTCATGGATTCTGAGTGGACACCCCGTGTGACTCACAGGGTCTGTGACGACATTGGAGAAGAGAGGCGGTTTCTCATTGAAGCAGCAGAGGATCAGCTCACAGACCACCAGGCCGAAGTAGAAGTAGAACGTGGTGAATCGCAGCTTGTCGGTCACTTCGCCCTGAAATGTAAAACAAGTACGCACGCACACGCACACGCACACGCGCACACACACACACAGGTGAGTTCAGACACAAAATTGCGAGCATCCCCTGTCAAGAGACGGACTGGCCGACCGACGCTAGCATGGCTACAAAAAGACATTAGAACTGCACAGTTACTGAAACAAGACAAAGAGTGTGTGGCCAAGCTAGCGGCCCTGTGAATGCTAACCTCAGCGTGCTAACATGGCTCACAATGACCACTGTAATGCTGATATTTGGCAGGTGATGTTAACTACGGCCACCACCTTAGTTTAGCGTGATAGCATGCCCAACTAGCATGCAAGTACAGCTAAGTAGTTAACGGACTACAGCTAGCTTAGGCACAGCAGGGCTTGAAGCTAAATGCTAATTTGCACGCGAACATCCTCACAATGACAACGCTTACATACTGATGTTTAGCTGGTATAATGTTTACCATGGCCACAATCTTAGTTTAGTGCGTCAGCATGCTAACATTGGCTAATTAGCACTAAACAAAGTACAGCTGAGGCAGATGGGAGTCTTGTCATTAGTTTTGCAGTTATTAAGTATTGGACAGAAGAGTTTGGCCTGATGATGACGATAGATTAAAAGTCAGCTGATCTACTTCGGAGATCATCCTGTGGCAAACACAAATTTCTGTACCAAATTTGACCGTACCAATTTTCATGCCAAAGCGACACTGCCAACAACTACAAATATAGCTCATTTGTAGCGCAACAGCAACACGGAGCTTGAGCCATATTGCTCTGTTAATTCAGGGAAATGAGGCACAACTGTGTAAACACTAACAACACTAATCAAACTACAGTATATGACCTTTTGCTGTCGAGGTGTTTCCATGCTTGCAAATGCACTAAAGGTCAACTTCCATCTATTCATTCATTTCAGTTCCCACAGGTCACTCACATTTCTTCCTTCCTGCGGCGCACACAAACATCCAAATCGGCTAAGCGCGATTATGATTAGAGGCGTCACCTTCAGCAATGCAAAATCACTTCACTTTTTCCCAAATCATATTTGTGCATGGGCTAATATTCGGGATCAAAGTGATTACAGCAGCACAGGACTGCAATAGCCTGGGGCTGACCTCAACACAGGGCTGCTTGGTTAGCCGCATGTGTTCCTCACACTCCAACCGCCCGAGGCTCTGCCTACACTGTCCGTCTGCCTGCTGCATGACTGGCTGGGGGTTGCTCTTAACTTTTACCATGGACACAAAAAGTAATCGCTAAGACTTTTAAATATGAATTCTCAGTTAGTTAGTTAGTTTGAGGTGTTAAAGGAAGAGAGCTAAAAGCTTTAAGGAAAAATTACCATCCGCATCTGGCACAAACACAGCAACTAATCTGTGTTAGTTAGATACACCTTTTGCACTCTGACATGCACCTGCAGGCCGACTAGGTAGAGTCTGCTATGAACCGATATAACAGAAGTTCTGCCCACACACACATTTGATGTACAGCTAAAGAGTTAGCTGTCCTTTTAGCCTTACTTGTGCTATCATGATGACTTGCATTTCGCAACCACGTTAGTACCATGAGAGAGAGAGCCAGGGGAGGGATTATCCTCCACACACAGAAATATTAATATGAACCAATGTAAACACGTTGATTAGAGCAAGCATTACTCTGATTATTGACCATAATCCAGTCATTACGTGCATGATAACACAGCGGCTAGCGTTTTCACAATAGAGACGAGTAAGTATGCTAGAACAGAGAACAACCAACAGAAACTTAAACCTGCGTTAACTTATTTCTGGGCCGCTTGGGGGCAACAAGCTGACATATTATCATCTTAGGTAAATGTTTTAGCAAAGAGACGAGGAGCACCATTAGCATTCATTTGGAGTTGTGTTTCTGGCAACCTGATGAATCTAATCTTGGACATCCCAACAGCCGTGTGATGTGTTTCTAACATAAAAGTTCAATTATAGCAGCTTTAAGGTAACCTATTCTTTGCTTGAAAACAACACTTCTCAGCCTTTGTAGTAGAAAACGTTTAATGGGTCACTAATCACTTTGCTCCCACAAGAAAATGGGGGACTTATTTAGGAGTCTTGTAATTCCGGTAGATTAGAGCTCTGCAGTCCTGGAAAGCCAGATTTCTCAGCACCTAGCCAAGTAGTCAGCCTGGGTCAGCGGTATTTATCAACAACTGTGCTGCATATACACATATTTTACATTTTCTCCCTTGTTTTTCCATTTCGTTCTGTCTGCTTGCCTGTGTATCCTCTCCCCGGTCTCACGCCACACTCTGTCTTATTTTGTTGCCTGGGGGGTTTGTTTGCTGTGTGCTGCAGCTCTGTTGGTGAGCTGCGAAGCACTAGAGGTGAGATAAGCATGCTAGGAACAACAGGCCTACTATTCCCTCTCTGCTTAGTGGTGCCCTGGCCTGACCCCTTCAAAACATCCACTCACTGCAAGCTCCAAACCAACTCCTGAGACAACAAGAGGGGAGGTGGGGGGGGGGGGGGTATATGGTATTCTGAATGGTCAAGAGCAGTGAGGAGGATAAGAGCAGAGAAGTAAAGAAAATGGGAAAGAAGAACAAGAGCAAAGACAACATGAAGTACAAGTAGGAAAGGAGACAATAAAATATGTGGATAAGAGTGCGGGGGGGGGTTGATGACAGACATGTAAAAGGCATTCGAGGGCTACGACGTGTTCTCACCTTGCTGGAGACCTGGAGGATCTTGGAGCGGAAAGGCACGACGGCGCACAGCACAGACAGGAACCAGAAGATGAAGAGGACCCCTGAGGACTGAACCCCACGTAACCTCTCAAACTGGATCAGAAACGTGGCCAACAGCTGAGAGAAGGAGGGGGGGGGGGTATTACACAGAGAGAGGAAAAAGGAATGGAGGAAGGGGTGGGGGTGGGGTGGGGGGTCAGAGTTAGATTAGTGAGGGCAAGTAAGGTAAACAACAGTCTGACTGGGTCAGTCAGTGACTGTTCCTCCATCAAACACTGGGCTAGATCTGTTCCTGATCGCTTTTCTGGCTTTTCTATAACCCGACATAGCCGTCGGGAGAATTATGGACAGGCTCTCCTCCAGTACACTGCTCTAACTGAATGCAGCCTTCTTATTGCTATGCTACTTGTACATAGGGTCACCAAAAACACTGGCATGTCTCTGACAGGACATGATGACCTCTATACTACATACTAATTCTAAGCAGGTTTTGAGCATTTCGTATGTTCTAGGGTTGTACTATATGTTAAAAATGTTTGAATTGCGGGTTAATTAACAGGTTAATTATTTATGAGTTGAATTCCCAGGCAGAAATGATGCGCCAATAGCAACAACTACAGGATGGGTACAACATTCAGTTTATCTGAGAGGGGGCGGAGGAGAAGAAATGTCACTTTCCTGTGAAACAAAATAGCAAAATAGCTCTTAATCAAACAGCCTTTGGCGTTTTTGATGAATTTCTGTTTTTAGAAATAAACACACAAATGCGTATGACTCTGCTTCTTACCGGCTAAACAAGTTTTACTGGCTATGAACTCCTAGAGAAGCCAGGAAGAAGAAGGAGAAGTTAGCTACTGTGACGATAAAATAAGCCTTTTGAAATATCTGGCGACAACTGTTCGGTTGTGTGACTTGTAGGATGTTAATGTCAGGCAGCACACTGCAGAGGCAAACAGCTTTTTGAAATACTATACAGGCGATATGGTACACTTAAATAATAAAAGTCTGCCAGGCTTATCTGTCATCAGGCCGTGTCCTCTGATACATATCTCGTCACTGTGTGCTCTGCAGCCTGTATTTGTATATGTACAGTGGTGTGTTTGATTCCACAGTGCAGTCTGCACCTGTTGCTTCTAAGCCATGGCTTATTCAAAAGCCATATTCAAAAAAAGGTATAAAATGTTGAACATGATAACCATAAACAAGGTTTTTACACAATCGACAAGAGGCTGGGACTCAGCAGTTGGAATTCGTGCCCTCACCATGGTCATGCCGAGAACCAGCGGGGTGACAAAGTAGATGGGCGGCTGGCTGCGGCCCTGCTGCAGCTCGTGGAATGTGTAGAAGAGGTCTGTCCAACACACGATCCACAACAGCAAGCCAAACACCTGAGAGCAGAGAGGGAGGAGAGAAGGTGAAAAAAAAAAAACAGACGTTAAATACTGTGAAAACAGAGGGAAGTGTTGGCCAGAAATCAGTACATATATCTCTGGTGTTTGTTCTGTACTTATTTGGTCAAAAGTGTAATTACTAAAGAGAAAATAAATGATTTATTTTCCTATTGTATCAGCAAATCTTTGGTACTGACACACAATGTTATTACTCATGATTCGATTGGTGCAATACCTGGAAAATACTCAGAAATGCTGCCCCAGTAGCCTACTGGTTGGGGGCACATGCCACATGGCTGCAACATTCCCGCCTGCAAGCCCTTTGTTGCATGCCCCCCACATTTCCTGTCTCTCTCCACACTGCACGACAGACAGACGAAGGCAAAATGCCAAAAAAAGAAAATTCTTAACCAGCTGGGTGGCAGACGTTAGCTGGTGCTTCGTCTGTGATCAGAGCACCCTCTACACATTACTCCAGGATGGAGCTGGGCTTTGAAGTGATTTGGGGCGCAGTGGCCACACACAGTACTGTGCTGTAGCTTCCGACAGCATCGTTGGATGCACATTGGCCCAAAGAACATTTAAAACAAACTGGGCTAACTAGCTTCCATGTTAGCCTAGCTCATTTGTTGTTTCACTATGTAGGTGTGGTAGAAAATGACTGAAATGTATATGTGTACATGTGTGCTTTGGAGTACTCTATGATCAAATCACACAACAACGAAGGCGCCTCTCACCGTTTTGAATCTGTTCATTATGGACATCATGATGTAGCCTCTGTTGTTCCTCTTGAGATAGAAGAGGTAGATGGGGCAGGCAGCCCAAAGGTAGACGCACGGCAACCATGACAGGACGGAGAGCTGGAAACACTCCGGGAGGTCGGGCTGATCCGTGTGGAGCGTCTGATTGGCTACCTGCAAAGAGACACCACATAGGAAACAGCACTTTTTAGCCTACAGACCTGTACCTCTCATCAAAGAACCCCAAACAGTGCGACCTGAACCTTCCCACTGACCGGCAGTTACACGCCAACACACAAACACACCGCCACCGTGCCTTCCTCAGGTCAGATGTTTTCCTTCAACTGAAATATGTAAACAGTTTGAGAACATTTCCCCCGTCTCTATGGCCAGACGGCAGGGAAGATGACGTGAAATCCAGTTCTTCACATTTGAGAGACTTGGCTGACACCCGCAGTGCTAATAACGTTAAAGTCCAAGATTACCAGCTTTACAAGCCACCTCTAAGAAACAAAATGAAAGGTCAGAGCCACAGCAGCCTGACAGTATCCCTCCAACCATCAAATATTTATTCGCCAGGAATGTTAAGTGTGCTCTTTTAAACTGAACTCAGATTCTAAGACTGCAGCAGTGGCCCTGTTTGGACCAAATACCAGAAGCTATGACCCTGTGTCTATTGACGAGGTGAAATCAATTGAAGGTGACTTAACTGAAAAAAATGTTTACACATGTTCTGAGACGCAGTTTGTCTTTACAAATCCATACAGCCTCTGTCACAGTTAAAGGGGTCTATACACCCAAACAGAAAAAAAATCTGCCACCACCGTAAATTCCTCATTTACCTTTGGTGGCGACAACAGCAACAACATGTTGTCGACGGATTCGGTAAGGACTATTTCTTTGCCAGAAAGTAGCTCCATTAAAAACTTCAAAGGTTTAGGCTTTTTAGTTTTTTTTAATGTAATATTTCAATGCTGTGAGCGTGACACCTCTTGCCACTTTTTCTCCCTTGACTACTCCGTCTTTCTGCTGCACTTGAGGTCAGCTGAATTCGCCTCCAGCACACGTCAGACGCTCCATACAAACCGAGGTAGCAGTCAAGGCAGGGTGGCCGACGCGTCAATCCGGGGAGCTAACGTGATGAAATTGGCACTTTTTTTTGGAGAGTTGACGTGCATTAAGATTAATTACAATTTGGGTATCCAGAAACCACACTGAAGAACAGCGCAGAATCAATATGTTTGCGTGCTCCAACTTATGGACTTCAATCAATTCAGGCCACTTCCGTTGCTTCCACAAGCTTAAAAATAGAAACAAAAGCGTGCAGGGACCTGAGAACATGGTCACAGGCCATTCAAGGTGAAGGGCTCCAAGTGTGATGATGATGTTAATGTCACAACGTTTTCCATGACATTGTACGAAAACAGTATGATTCATTTATTCTGCTGCTGAGGGACAATAACTGAGCCACCCAGGGGACGTCCGGAGACGAGAGGTAAAGTAAACATGAATCATGGCGAGATGCGGCCCTGACACCGCGGTTATCGTGCTCCCGAGGACAAACACATTTGAAGGCCCACCCACAGACGGAGGCAAGACAAACACAGCTGCCAGCCTCCAGCCACTCTCCATACATCACCACACCCATCTGCTGGAGCACGTGTGTACGGCTAAGTGTTGCGGTGGGAAGGAGGTGATGGGTAATTGCGTGCGTGTGTGTGTGTGTGTGTGTGTATGTGTGTGTGTGTGTGTGTGTAGCGCGGTGTGGAGGGCAGCTGTAAAATGTCGCCCTCTGCCTCAGAACTTCGAAACATTTTCGCTCGTGACTCCAACAGAGTGCCGGTGCCTTCATTACTCTTCTTGACAGCAGACATTTAACAGGCCGTGAGCAAAAAGCTTCTGACATTGTGATCTTTGAATTTCACATCTTTAAAAAAAAAAAACAACTGCTAGATAATTTGCACGTCTGTCATTTACACCTAAAAGTGCACTTACTTTCTTGCCGAGAGTTAGACGAGAAGATCCGATGCCACGCTCGTGTCTGTGCAGTAAACATTAAGCTACCGCCAGCAGCCAGGCTAGCTAAAGACTGGAAACGGGGAAACAGCTAGCCTCGCCCTGTTCAAGGGCAACACTGATCACTGATTAACATGTTATATCTCGCCTGTTCAATCTGTAGAAAAAACAAAGTGAGGTTATGTGGGGGGTTATGTTTCGGCCGGGTGCAGTGACTTCCTGGCGTCAGTTCAAACTTAACCTAGTTAAAAATGGAAGTGAAATACATTCAAACCGGTTGCACCACACAAACTAGTACTCGTGGAGCGATTAGTTGTTACTTATATATTGACATACAAGTGTGACTTCTAGGTGGAACTGTTAGCTAAATGAGTAAACCGACAAAACTAACGTTAGCTTGCTAACATGTGACCCATTTAGAGTGAGGAGTAAAAGAGGTCCTGACGATGTCAACTGGGAAGATTTCAAATGACATTTCCCAAAAATAACACAACATGCCTCAACATTGCGCGCTAATAGTTGTTGACTACGCGGCCGAGTAACATCAGCTAGGCTAGAGAAATCAGATCTTTCCCGCTCGCTTTAAACGCGTGTTTCTCCATTTATGCAGATAAATGAAACACTGAATATTCGGTTCAATATGGGATGTATCAGCCTTGTTTTTGTTATGTTACAGCTTGTTGAGGCTGCACAGTTGATTGATTAAAAGTCTTAAAAGTTTAAAGTCTTTACAGGAGACATTCCTTAAGATGAAACAGTGCTACCCAATTTAGCAAATCGCTAGTTTAAAACTAGCTAATCCTCAGTCATTCCCCATCTCTCTTGCTCCCCTTGCTTGCTGTCATCTCGCTACCGTCTCTATAATAAGGGCACAAAATGGCCAAAAGAAAAAAAAAAATACAAAACAAACTAAAAAGTGGTATCAATAACCTAAACAAGAAAGTGAGGAAGAAGAGTATTTGCCAAAATGTCAAACTATTCCTTTGAAGGGACGCCAGTGGTATTTACTTCCAACAGATCCACTCAGTTGAAACTTAGACACAACAGAACACACCACCTTCCTCTGCTATATATTTGTTCGAAGTCATGGCTCCTGCAGCGTTTGCATTGCAAATGTGCGCGCGGCACAACAAACACTCCAACATCTCTCCTTCCCGCGTGCCAACAGCACATTGCTTGTGTCCGTACTGCATGTGACACACGTCCCTATCTCGCCCGGCGTGGAACGCAAGAAAGGTAAATGTCACACACTGGAGGGGAGCAAATACCACGTCCAATGACCGACCATACTCCATTATTTCTTATCTCGGTGACAAAAGGCACTGAACGTACATAAGATGTGGTCTAATTAGCGTCAGCCGCGGTGGCTCACCTTTCATGTGAGCACATGAGACGAAGTGTGTGCGGATATTAACACGTTTGTGTTCTTCCGCAAGTGAAAAGGGGGGAAATTGTGTTCATGGATGAAAGAAGAAAAATAAAGGCTACTATTTGTAAGAGCTTTGGTTGCTATGAAAGAATGTGGTTTTTGCAGAAACTCACTCTTTTTTTTTTAAATCTTTCATCTGATACAGAGGCTGTTTTCTGCATTGGTGGTTATCAAAGCTGCGGCCTCAAAATGTTTATGCTTATCTGAAACGGAAAGATTTTGTAACTGCACTTAAGAGCTTGTCAATATAAACTTACACTGAAATCGATGATGAAACACAACACATTTTATAAGCCTTAACAGTCAAGAGTTGACCATACATACACACATAAAATGCCAGCAGAAATAACCATAACACCACAACAAAACTTCTGCTGATGATTATCATGAAAAAGAAGAGAAAAGCTGCTCTTAAAACACCATGGCTCTCGCTAGATGCAGAATGTCTGGCCTTTTATTCCGTTTCAAAGACTTTCAAGGCAGTCGTCACTCCTCTTGAAACCTGAAACTTCAGCAAAAAAAGTGAGATGAAAAGGGGCGAGGCGCTTCGCGATAACAGCCAGCCAGCAGAGACTTGAGCCCCGTTCACACACAGTCGCTGGTAAATTACTGGGATAACCTTTCAGGCGCCGCTAGCATACACACACACACACACACATGCAGCTACATTCAGCAACATTTCCGCCTCGCGCCTTTTCACACACGCCATGGCAAGGGACAGTCCAGCAGATCAACAGAAGAAGAAGAAAATGGGGCAAGGCTGGTACAATGTACATGTTAGTGGTGGAAGACGTCTCTTATTATTTTCAGGAACTTTGGCAGGCGAGGAGCTGTTTTTGGCCGGGGGGTGGCAACGTTCTTGTAATGTACTTAATATTCAGCTGTCAAATCACGCGAAAGCAAAAGCATCGGCAAAGGCAACGGTAAACAAGTCGCCGACTCAAACGCAAAACTGGAGGGACGGATTTCCCTGAATATGGATCCCTGCTCCCGTTCAGACAGGCCGATTGCTTCACTCAGCCGAATGAAAACCAGGGAGCCTGAAACAAACCTGCAGCCTCCCCTTGTGAGCCTGATCACCCTGTGGGATCGTTGCATAGCACCTCGTTATTATCACAGGGCGGTTTCAGAGCCACGGGGATCTACTGCTAACACCTGACGTCATAAACACAAAGTCACATCAGCTTGTGAAAACAATCATGGCTCGATGAGCATGAACACAGTCAATGGTAATAGAAGTTGGACTCAATGAATAAATAAAAATGGTTTAAAAGTACTTTCCCCGTAATATTAAGTATTCATGACTGAACAATCAACAATCGGTGTTAAAAGTTAAGAGAGGTGCTCCACTTTCAGAAACAGATGAAAAAAAAACAATGGTCAAAATCCAAGCAGTAGAGGCTTGAGATATCACGACTAGAGCTGCCACTATTTCGATAATCGATTCATTGTTTCAGTCATTTTTTGACATTTTATAGACGAAACGGTTAACCGATTCATCGCGACAATTATCGGTAGATTAATCGACGATGAAAATAATCATTAGTTGCAGCCCTAATCCTGACCGTCGAGCTCCTAAAACACTGGACTCTACGATTCCTATTAAACGCTCCCTGCCTCCTAAAAAACCCTGATGATTTGTTCAAACTTTGGAAGACATTGTACACGCGTTTTCGCTGGTTGAGTAGTATTCCTTGTAGTAAACTGAGAGTGCCAAAAACATCATGAGGTGGTATATATATATTAAGGGTTCAACACTCAAGAACGTAGATGATCTGCTTCATCTGGTAGGGGTGTTTTGGTCAGATGTGATGGACAGCCCCCACCCCGCGCAATTGTCATCGGACTTTGATTCAAATGTTGCTAAAAACCTGATTGGTGCCAGAAAAGTAGGGGACATCAGCTTTTTCCCTTCAAACTGCTGAGAGGAGCACAAACAGAATACCCCAGTAATACTGACTAACCCAAATACCCTGCTCCCAGTGGACAAACCCTGGGGGTGTGAAATCAGTGGGGTCATGTCCCTTCTTCCTTCCATCCATCCTGTCTCTCCACTGAAGCAGACATCCCGTGCAAAGTCTTCATATTGTGACATGTTTGATCCTGAATATAAGAACCACTGACCAGTTTTACGTCTCTTTAAGCAGTTCAGCACACTTATTTGGTTCATCCATGCTGTAACATGGCATTTTAAACTGTGGCTTGAGCTTTTGGATGACTTTGAGTGTGCAAGACGTCATTGAATTCTCTGCTCCTGTTCATCTGCCCTCGTTTCTGTTCAGTCGCGGCCACTCGTTGGCCGCCTTCGGAGCCTTCTCTATGGGTGTTGTGTCGCAGGATGACATAGACCTATACTACAAGAGGGCATTATGGAGAATAATTGACAGAGGCAACATTAGTGGTGAAGCCGCTGGCAGCAAGCTGGCGCCAGGTCAAAAACAATTTGGTAAATCACACTGACAAGACTTATTTCGAGCGTTTGTACATAAGTCAGTGCTCAGGTGGGAAACATCAGCTGATTCTATGCCGTGACAGAAAATATTGAAATGAAAAATAATGTCAAATATGAATATCCCTTATAGCTACATTAAAAGAGTGCCTTGCATTGTTCTGCTATAACATCGTTGGACTCGCAGCGGGAAAATGATCAAAATCGCTGCAGCAGAACCAGAGATGTCGTCTTTTTTATTCCACGCATTCTCTTCTTCTTCTTCTTTATCAAAACCTACATTTCCCACAATGCATCTCAGCCCTTTGTGTGTTTTTGACACGCTAATATTTTACACTTTACACTCTGTTGGCCAGATCCCGAATCTGACCGTGACCCGCCTTGGTTTTCCTGGGCTACATGCAAAACAGGGTCGGGCCCTCCAGTCCAGAAAGAGGTAGCTGGACAACAACTGTACAACTTACTAAATGAGTGATGAATACACACCATTGGTCGGTGGAGTGTTGGAGTTTCCCCATTGGCTGTTGCTCTTTCAAAATAACAGGTGTGGGCAGCCCTCAATTCCGTGTAACAAGTTGGCCTTTAATTTAGCATATTGACCATACGCGGGCCAGCCATATAGTGGGTTTCGACCAAGGCTTGTTTGATATCAAATCCTAATCTAATCTAATAATGCGTGACATGATACATTTCCTGTGCCTGCTTCACAGTAAAAGCATTGAGGTTTAGAGATAGAAAGCTTTTAATGTGAAGCAGCAGCAGCAGCAGGAAGTGCTCAGTTGGCATTACCAGTACCGTACCACAGCTCCGACAGGGCTTTAGGGAAGCAGACCAGAAAACAGTGAGCCTGAAGTCTATTAGTAGAGGAACAAACCTCCAAAACACACACACTCTTGTGTTACACACAGCTTAACATAGCAAGACTCCTGAGTTGTCTGTCTGACCAAAGCAGTTCGGCCCAATGCGAAGACAAAGCTTCAGGGTGAAGGCCATCATAGATGGCCCCTGCTCCAAAACGGGACCTTAAAAGGAACAGTTAGGACATTTTGGGAAATATGCTTATTTGCTTTCTTGTCGAGAGTTGGATGAGAAGATCAACGCCACTCTCATGCCTATTCAGCAACTCCTTGTTAGTATAGTGGTGAGTATCCCCACCCATCACGCGGGAGACACGGGTTCAATTCCCTGACGGGGAATAATTGCACCCCTCTGGGGATCAATAAAACAAATATGATAGTTTAGTCCATCTGTAAAGCTGAAACTAATACAAATTCCTCAACTAACTAGCTCTACCAGTCTTTACTGTACATATCATTTTGTGGCCCTACTAACGACCAGAGCACTGAAAGCCATATAATGGACCAAGGAATGCCATTAAAATAAACCAAGGTACTAGGACATTGCAATAGTGTTTTCAGTGGAATTATGTTATATGTCATCTGCAGCAGCTCAACATGGCAGTGATGATGAATCAGTTACACTCAACACACTTCTAAAAGGAGTGCAGGCGGTGTGGGGGTGACAGACTTCTCTTACGCTTTCCAGCGTATTTAAAATAAGTTGTAGCAGGCAGGGCCGTCCATCTGTTCTCTGTTACACACCGAAAAGCTGTCGAGAGGTATGAGTGGAAGGCAGACGACAGTAAAGACCGCGGGAGGACAGGAATCGCTGCGGGCCATGTGCACTCGCAGTTCGGCATGGAAAACATTAGCGGTGTTGTTCATGGATCTGTGTTCTTCATAGTTTGCTGGACACTGCCGGATTCCTTGAATGTGGATTATAGGATAGACATTCCTGTTCATTGTGGACAAAAAGGGTTGTGATTGAAGGGGGTTTGCTGTCTTACTTGGAAATGAAATCTCAGAAAAATGTCGCAGAACACACAGGAAGTGACTGAGACCGTGCAGACTGTAAGAATTATAAATCAGAGCCTGCAGCGGGATATGGATAATACGAAATATTAGTTTGGGTAGTTCACACACAGTAACACTTTGTTTTTTTTTGTTTTTTTGCAGTCCCTTCTCTGAGGTGCAAAACAAGAGAACAACAACTCCCAATTCCTGACCTTTCGCTCGGTCAGCAGCCTTTCGGTTCAGGAAACAGACACTCCATTTGGGGGATTTTCAGTGAGAATAAAGTAAAAACTGTTACAAGCACGCTGACGCGGCGTTTGAGCCAGGATTAGCTGGGAGGGGATCAAATGGGCCCAGATTGGGCGGTTTGGGGAGGGTTGTTATCAGTGTTGCCAACTTGACCCCCCCCCCCCCCCCTTATCTGATCACAGCTCTGCGATGAAAGACTTGCTGATGTTTACATCGCGTAAGTGAAGACTCTTAACATTTAACGTACCATTAGCCTATGACTTTGTGGGGGGAAATTGAGCTACTTTTATGACAGTGTTATGCTCTGATTGAGCTACTTTCTGTCAGTCAAATCTGGCAACACTGATTGGTGCTTTACTAGGGGGTCACTGCTGCTCCAACCAAGCAGTTCTGTGAAAACTTGACAGAGCATGATATTAAGATAATACAGGAACTGAGATGAGACACATTGTTTAAGACATAACACATTTTGTTTTGATTACAGTGTGTATTGACCGACTTTGTGAACAGTAAATACACTCATCCCTCGCTTGCTTTTTAAATATCATCATCAAAACGATGCAGAGGGGCTTGTTAATCCCTAAAAAGAAAATGGACGTTTACCAGCCAACAGTTGTATTTTGTAGGGTGGCTCACTCGCAGCTCATAAAACCTGAAACAAGAAGCCTGCTAACTGCTAGGCGCAGGGAGGTTGCAGCGACGGCGTTTTAAAGGCGTCATTGGCCGCTTTTATGCAGCGCGCTCAAGCCGAATCGACACACACGCCACACCTCTTTGGCTTCCGGGAAGCTGCCGTAATGGTGGCGTCCTCTTTGCGGCAGTGTTGCGGGAGTCGCAGTGGTTCACGCTGGCTCACACCTGCTGGTGTGATAATGGGATATTTAGGCATCAAATAAATAAGTAAGTAATTTCCCTTAGATTATATTATGCGGCCATTATCAGTGCTACTGTTGTTTCCCTACGGCCAGATTGTTCATTCATGATGTGGACAGGCTCTGTCCGCTACAGTATCTCTCTTCACTACACTGTATTGAAGATGACACAACTTAACAAACTACTGGGAAGCACTGAACTTTCCCACCAAATGTCCTTTGTCATCATGACTCTGACTTCTTCAATTGCAGCTTCTTCTTTTTTCAGTTTCCATTTAGCTATAGCTCCACCCTGCAGCACACAAACCCTAGCCAATGAAGACATAAACTATTCCAGACTTGCGCAACTGCTACATCTAGCTTCACGGTGCAAGCGGGGCAAACTCTGCCCCTCCCGCCCGGCTGCACTTCAACACACAGCTGTAATCCAAGCCACCATTCAGATTGAACTGTTGCCGTATAACGCTGCTCATAAACAGGCTCTGGATCAGCCTGTTGATGTGTGCACTGCATGCCACACATTCTGTCTGCTCCTGCTATGCCTTCCCCATCTATTTACATATATATATATAAATATATATATATATATATATATATACACATACACATATATACATGTTTGTGTATATATACACACACACACACACACACACTCATATATATACATATACATATATACACATATACGTATGTATATACACATATACGTATATACATATATACAGTCCTCGCAGCTTTTGTTATTGGAGAACACAGAGTCAATACATGCATTTGTTTCTTCATGGGAGTGTGTGTGCGTTTCGTAGTTCACATTAGCGTATTAATCATTACACGCTAGTGTGTTTGAACCACCATCGTTTCAGCTTCGTTACTGCGAAAACTTCAAACATGCACTGGTATTTGTTTTACTTTATTCCATTTTATTAGATTGTTTTTTTTGGACTTGGGAAAATGATTTCACCAACAGGTCCATTAGAAGCCATTTCTGGAGCTTTCGATTGCATCAAACAATCTTCCTCAGCAGATGCCGTTTGCCGAGTCATCACGGAATCGTAGATTTTTCTTCACATTTTAAAGTTCCTTAATCCTCAAGATTTTTCATGAAATCAAACCCAGTTTGAGTTGTCATTCACATTTTTCCAGCAATAGCCATTCAATGTTTACATTCAGTGCCATTCCTCACTGCTTACTGTTCACTCTCCTAACACTGATATCAGATCTGTATCAAGTTACCACTAATGCTCGTGGAGCAACTTTTTGCAAGGACATAATGGAACAAGTATCAATCTCAATATTTCAAATATTGCAAATCACTTCCCACATGCTGAACGCTGTCCAGTCAGAGCATCCAGCTACGATTTTGCATGTATCCACGGCACCACACTCACCGTTGTGGCTCTAATGAGCGACACATTAGCCCACCCTGCGCAGCCAGGGCACCACACAACATTTCAACCTCTCACCTGACGCACATATTTACTATCAACACTTGGCGATAGGGCCACATGAGATTTTAATCACGGCCACAGTCTGGATTTTTCACTCCACATTGCCAAAAGCTGCGATATCAAAATGATGAGAGAGATTCATAAAAGCTGCAGAGTCTGATGCAGAAAGCACCACGGGAGGGGCTTCACTGTGAAGCAGCTACTTGCTTAACATACAACATACATACAGTATAAGAGAGTGTTGCGTTAGTGACTGGAGGTGCTTACTGTTGGTGCGTCACAGGATATAGTGCGTATTTATCATGCAGTATTGATTCATCAATTAGGTGATTGACATTATTCAGGAACAAACAGACAGTGAACTTGATGTTTTTGGAGACCAAACAATGAAATGAATAATCAAGAAAATAATCCTCAGATTTATCAATAAGGGTAACATTAGATAAGGCCAAAATTTTTGTCATAATATTCACACAATGCATGTTTTCTCTTCATCGCCCAGCCCTGGTGTGGGAAACAGACTTCCCCACGGTCACTTGGGACACAAACGTCAAATCCAAACTCAGGACCTTCCATGGACATTTTCACGCTCTTGTCTAACAGCATTTTCGTGGTCTCAAATTTGGTATGACGTAGGGTAAAATCAAAAGGGATCCGAATCAGCCATCAAAGACATCTCGTATCTTGATCTGGCGAAGGTGAAGTATGAAAGTGAAAAGCTTTGATTTAAAGCAACTGTTATGTCAGCATGTCGGCGGAGTAGCAGGACTTTCAAACCAACCTCTTCCATTAAGATTGTGTATGTATAGGCTATCACTCGAAATTGTATAAATCTACTGACAAAGCAATGACCAATACCACTGCTGATTTTGCTAACGTAAAAATAGTTGGAGCTATCAGCTAGAGATAAAAAGGTGCAGGTTACATATAACACCTTTTACAAACAATGAGATTGCAAATAAAGTCCTTGGCCAGGCCTTAGTGTTTAATGTGACTCGCAGTGAACACGCACTGCTGAGTGCTGGGGGATTACAACTGCCTCCAGTTTGTTTGAAGTGGAAGTAAACAGCAGCAAACTAGTTTAGGTCACCTCGGATGGCCCCATAAACAAGCCAGCCCTTAGTGTAATATCCAGCCACAGGAAAATCAGGTGCACGGTCTTAACCCTTTTCGAAAAACAACGAAGTGCCTCAAGGCTCTGGCGTTTGGTGTGTAGGGGGGGTTTTCACGGCAGTGTGGGCCAAAGGCTTACCGACCTGCCTCTTGTCGCACGGACCCCACATCAAATAGACACAGCATGACACAGACGGACACTTTAATAAGACTTACCCCAAACGCGGGGACGTCTGAGTGGCAGCCTGGTGCTCCAACAAGCACAACCCCTATTCCCAGGATAAGTTACTACATATTTAAAGCGGCCCTAATCAGCATTTTTCATATCAACAGATTCAAATGTTTACTGTGAAGCGGGCCTCTCATAGTGATGAACCCACAGAGAATCATCACCCACACTCCGCAGTTCACACTCAGCTCCACGGAGCATTTCAGCACCTGTAAGATCGTTGTTTAAGTTCGAGGGCCAGCAGCTTTACTGTTTTGGTTAAGTCTCACTGTTCTCATCACACTCTTTCCCTGTGGCAGCAGGCTGCTGTTTTGCTTAACCCGTTTTAAGCTAGCTGATGAACATAGTGGAGCTAAAAAGCCAAATATATTTTTTTCCCCAGGAGTTCATGAAGACCAAACCTGATCTATGAATGAAACCTGATCTATCACTAATGTCGCTCCACGTCTGCGTGATGTTTAAATAGGCAATTGTCGGCCAACGCTCTCAGCATAACAACTTTATACAACGATAATATGTCAGTGTTGTTGAAGACACTCTACGTTTGCTCTTCAATACTTACTGAAGCGGGGGCACAACATTTTATCACTATTGCAGTATACATTTTCACAACAAGTACATTGCAGACAGCTGGGATATAAAAGTGACTAAGATTCATATAAGCTGTCCAACCTCCAAGAGGCTGTCAAAAGCAATATGGCATGAGGCAAGGAAGCGCCACACGAGGGCTTTTACTGTGAAGCAGCTGCAGACATATGATACACACACACGTCTAGAAGAGGTGACCGGGGGCGCCTTATTGTTGATGCATGTATAATGAACATGCTGAACATCGTTGTGACGATTCAGAGAATTACCAGTGGCCTCTCAAGGCAGCGTTTGCGTTGGCATGCAAAATTGTAAAATGTTCAAGATAGAAGACATCAATACATTTAGGAGCACTTCAGGAGCGCACGCTGTGTTTCATGGCTGCAGGGGCGCACAATTGCAACAGAGCAGAGCAGCAACAGTTGCAATGTTTGTATCACTGAAAGATTAACCCCACATTAGTTATACGCAGGGTTTAAAAAAAAAAAGAAAAGAAAAGAAAAGAAAAGAAAAGGACACCAAGCGTGACCCCAGTTACCCTCTAACAGAGCAAACATCCAGGTAGTCTCCAGGGAGCAGTGAATGCTACTGTGGACCTGTGTGAAGAACTAAGTGATGGAAAAAATCGAAAGCTTCCATAATAATCCCATATGGATTTACTGTGTGTCTGCAGTACTACCAGGTAGTGACCTTATCCTACTATAGTTTATGGTATTTCCCATCTCCTATAATATCCATTATACTACTACTATTAATAGGGTGTCTGTGCCAAATTGTGTTATTAACGTGATTTCTTAATGGCCATTTTGTATTTGTAAGTGACTTTTGCTACTGTATGTGATTTCATCGCGATACAGAAAGATTCCCAGTGGGACTATAGTGTGTCTTTAACAGGCTGTCCATTAGATATCTCCCGCTCTATGGTATCACCGTGCTTTCACTGTAATATTCCAAGGGGGACGTAGCTGCCGTGGACTGACTCTGAGAGAAGTTTAAGTTGTTACGGACCTCATCATAAATACTACACCGCCATTAATATTTAGCTATATTTGACAGCCTGTTACAGGGGTGTTCTTCCTCGAGGAAAGAACAGCACCGTGTCCGACTTCTGTATAACCAAACAACACACGAAAGCACGTCGTTCACCATGACATTAATTGGGAGCTGGTTAACGCAGTAAATGCTATTAAGTGGGTTATTTATAGTTAAGCTACGGCCATTACTTTACTTCTGAATGGCTGCCCGGGAAGAAAACAACAGCAGCCAATGACATAACATAGTACAACATTGTCAGGTAGTGCGCGAAGTATACAGGAGGCCAATGGAGTTACGGTATCTTGTAACAAACACGGCGGTCATGACAAACCGGCAACGTACTCACCCAGAAGGGCAGCTCTGGTCCGCATAGCCGCTCCATCTCAGTCGCGGCGGGAGACCGGGAACCACCGGCGAGCTCTTTATCCCTCTCTACAGGTCGAGCCCTAGCTTGCTTGCCGACCCGCTTTCCGTTTCCTTCGCGTAGCAAAGACGCCCGCTGACTGTCACATGCCACACGGACAGGTATGTGTTGTGGAGGCGCCTCGGTTTCTGTGTCCAGACGCTCCCCCCCCCCCAAGGACAGCGTGGACCGAACTGCGTCAGGAAACGCTCCGCTCCTTCCGCTCTGGACTGAGACGAGAAGAAAAGTCACGGGCTGGTCGCGATGGCAGAGGCGGGGCGTCCGCTTTACTAGGCCCCGCCCCTCCCCCTCTCTCTCTCTCTCTTTCTCTCTCTCTCTCTCTCTCTCTCTCTCTCTCTCACTCAACATGACTCAACAGCATGAACTCATGGCTTGTTGCTGAGTCATGTCATCTGGGGGTTTACAGGAGAGGAAAAGGAAAGTTTTTACACATACAACTGGTCCTGGGTGAGATTTTGGTGGTCCTCACTCAGGCCAAATTAACTGAGGGTCGACTCCAGGCAGGAGGAGAGGGTTTAAGTGGGTTAAATGTGAACATATCAGTTTGGGGGTTATTTCATGTCCTCTCAAAGATATAATCACAAATGTATGTGTGTGAGAGGTGACAGCTGGGTGGCTGTGTTTGGCAGCTCCCAGTGAAAGAATGTGCCACAAGGTGAAGCTGACATGTCCATTGTGCAACTTTCCTGGGCCAAATAAGGAAAATGGAAAGCCAGGGTCTAGATTTCATGACACATAGCCCTCTCACACACACATACACACACACACACACACACACACACAAAGACACACACTCACTCCTCAGCCCCACCCGCTGAGTTGCTATAAACATGGGAGAAGTTTTCCCTCAAGGATTTCTACCAGGCACCTGTAGCTGAATACAGACAAGCTCCAAAAACACTGGATCCTACATTTCCAATAAGGCAACTGGACAGTATCTTTTATCAGACCCCCTTGCCTTCTAAACGCCTACTTCTATCAAACCCTGCATCTCCCCTGTGTAAAGCGGCCTTTATGTTACACGTTCTAAGGCTCAAGCCGAAGCCGAGACGACCCTGATGACAGGGGTTGTTTTTTTTCATACTTTGAAAAAGGAGGAGGAGTATCAGCAAAGAGAGAGAATGCGAATTGAAGTGTGTTTGAATCAATTCCATTAAACCGCTGCAGAAGAAGAGGGCGCAACAAGATGACGTAATTAAATGAGTGCCAGTCAAACCTCAGATGGTGAAATGTAGAAAACGCATATAGCAGTAAATGTATAGCAGTTGTATATTAATATATACAGTATATATGGTGTTATGTCCCACCCTTTGGCGGCCCTACAGTACTAATATTTCACCACCGACCCAATTAACCACAGTTAGACCCCTTTAAAACAACCAAAGCCATGGGATTAAAGACAACAACCAAAAGAGTGCTGACTACCTCCCATTTTCCATTGCATGCTGTTTTTGTCCTGCACATGTACGGTGCAAATTTGTTCTGAAGATTAGTCCATCGCAAGCAATAAAGCACAATATTAATTTGGAAGCATTTTAATACAAATTAAATAATAAATAAAATCAAGTACTATTAAAGGGGTTATTTTTGAGTTGTTACCGTCCCACACGTGTATAACTGTTACTCTATACATATGAATATATTTACATACAATATATATTCATGTGAACATACAGTTTGTGTGTCTCTGTGAAAAACACCCTTGGCGTAGCGTTGAGTAACCTTGCCATGTGAGTATACGCTCTACCAATGGAGATATGGTATCTTGTGACATACACATGAGCCATTACACCTACCACAGCCGCCACCAGTGACCAAAATGGACTTACCAAGTGGGGGAGCTCTGGTCTGTACAGCTGCGCCATCTCTCCCGGGACACCAGGACAGCAGTTGACACACACCCAGCACAGCACCATGGGAGTGCACCGTATCTAAGACTTGTCTGTCAGGCCTGCTTGTATTTGCATGAGTGAGTAAAGCAGTAGTAGTAATCACTACATTTGGACCCCAAGAAGGTGCCAGGTGTATACTTGTCACCTTGTGTGGGAAACAGTTTGATGTGGACTGTGTGCTGGACTTACCATATGACTACAACAAATATAATATCTTGTCATGACCTTAGATCTAATTTTTCCCAAATTAAATAACCCTCAGAGAATCACATCAGCAAACTCACAGCCAGAACCAAAAGAAACATTTTCAGTAAAAATAGAACTGTGTCTACAGAAGGCCCAGGGCTAGCTTAACCTCATTTCACATTGGTATTTATTAAAAAAAAAGGCTTGCTGTAAGCCCCAGGTCCAGGATCACTGTAAGAAATCAGAGGCCAGACTTAGTATCTTCAAAGTGCTCACAGCATGTGACTTTCACCATAAGATGCATGTCTCTGTTCAGAGGCCCTGGCCTCAGAACCAGAGTTTGCTGCCTTGTGGCTACTTCTAAACACTTAGGATGGCTCAAATGCAGAGGGCAGATCTCCACACAGGGATCAATGACTGAAACCTTTTGAACCTTGACTCGCAGTAGTCATTTCAACTGTACCTCGCTAGGGATCACAGAGAAAGGTCAGGGATAACCCTGCTCGGGAGTCCCCTGGGATCAGGGGTGGGATATCCCACATTTGAGGACGCAAGTGTCAAACAGCTGGTAGCCCAGAGCTGGAGAGTATGCTCCACCGAAGTTCTTGCTGGATGAGCTGATGAACTGGAACTGGTGGAGGCTGAGTCTGTCAATTTTCCAAAACCAAGAATCCGACAATAATGCGTTCGCGTCATATGGGATGATTGGCAAAGATGGGAAAGATTCCCATGTTAACGACTTGGTTAGTTGGTCGTGTGAGTATCAGAAGACTGTGCATTGACAACATAACACCATATCCATTAAATTAAATTGGACAATGGCCTTTGGCAGATTGGAAGCGTCCACATCTGTTTGGTATTTAATGCACTTTCAGACCCGGTGCGGCCATTTGAAACAGCTAAAACTTTGGTCTTCAGATGCGGTTGGTAGACGCGTGGTACAAACTGCAATTCATAGTTCATTTTGAGCACACTGCCAACTTAACAGGGGGAGCGTGATCAAATCACAATATGATGGACCCTTACCTCGCTGGTAAAACTCTCAAAATATGCATCTGTTTTTAAATAAAGTCTTTGATATTACCTATAATTACAGGACGCAAGGAGAGCTACAGAGTCCTCCCTCTGTTTAAGTGTAGGCTGTAAGCTTGTGTGCCCTTAGAACTATATCTGGCTGAGATAAAGAGTTCTGAGATACTGAGCTTTAAAGTTCTCAGTAATCTTTGAGTTGTGGTGGGTAGTTTATATGATTCATCCGTTTTGACTAAAACATCTGATTAAGAGCAAAATATCGAGGTCTCTCGCTCTAATGCAAGCAAGTCAACTCAGGTCAAGTCATAGAAGAAAGCCAGAGTTAAGACATTACAGGTTTGAAATGCAAAATAGCTGATGGTTTTGTCTACTTTTGGTAGGGAGAGAGCAGCTGAGAGAGGGAACTTTGTGTTTAGGAAAGACATTTTTAGAGTCATTTGTTTGGGCAAACCTAGGTAGCACTGACTTCATACTGTATTGTACTGGAATTCCTGCTCTATGTGCTGCAAAGGCACTCAGCAGTGAGGCTTTGTAAAGTCTCCAGGCCTCCTGCTACAGGTGTCACTCCTTCTTGCCCAACAGGGGATCTGATTACCTGACGTTAAGCCCTTCTGTTCTCTGTTTCCAAGAAGAGCTGACCTTGGCCCACAGGCTGATGCTTCTGTGTCCATGATTAGTAGGATATCCTTTCTGATGCCAGTGCAGGTGAGCGAAGCCACCCAGCAGAGGACCTGCAGAGTGTGACCTTACCATGACATGGGAGGGAAGCCCTCGCTTGTATTTACACTGCAGGAGCTGTCACAAGGTATCAGGTCCTCAGGTATCAGCAGTGTCACATAATGCAAGTGGGGCCCTCTGACCCAGGACCTGTAAGCCCATTTACCTCCATGCCGGGAGGGATTTCCCTCCAGGTCACTGGCTGGTGTTTGATTTATACAAGAGACACAAGGTGTGTTGCAAAAATAAATGTAAAAATGAAGGGATGAAAGTTGGAAGTCATAAGTCAATGGCCCCGGGAAGCCTTGATGATGATTTTTTAGAAAACACTACCTCTGTAAAGCTGCATTTACACTACACTGCTGCTAATCTAGTTATACTTAATGATACACATTGATTGTTATCATATTTTCCCATTGTTTCATTGTGTTTCATTGGTCCCCTAAACATCGGCAACATGTCAGCAGATCATCTCTTGCAAACCGTCCAGTGTGTCACACCTGGTTAAGGTGTTTCCCAGGCTGAGCACACCATCTAGTGGTCAACTGGGAATAACTGTGACACACATCCAGGTGGCATCGGGATCAGGATTATGTTTATTATATAGTAGGAGTAGCAGTAGTTCCAACAATGTTTGTTTAAGAATTAGCATCAGATTTAGTATTAGCATTATTGTTCATGGTAGCATTAGTGGCCTAATATTAGTATTTGTGATACTATAAGTATAAGTACATACATTCTGTATCAAGGTTAGCACTGGTAAGCCTGGTAGCAGCAGATGTATCATAACACATTCAGGATTAGGATCAAAAAGACTGGCATTACCACCAAATCCACCAGTTTTATACGTCAAGTTCAGGAGTGCTGGGGGGGGGGGTCATCGTCATTATCATCATCATTTCAAAATGGGGGGCGCAGAATTTTAAGGACATGGCCATTTACCAGGCAGGGGAGATTTAACTAAAGTTGCTATTGTTTGCATTATGGGGTCCAGCATTTTTGGATCTTGACCCAAAGGCCAGGATATCTGAGCCTTGGCTGCATTAAATTTGACCATTCTTCTTCTGTTTTTTCTATATGTTCTTCGTCTTGTTCCTGCGGTTGGATGTTTGAATGTGGAAAGTCTCTCTGTGCTCATTGAATTATAGTTTATTATTATTGAGTTATATGTTATATTAACGTACATCACCCCTGTCCCCCCTGTGTTACATTAACGCACCCACCCCCTACTGGACACTTTATCTGGACACTTTACTTTATCTTTTATCTTATACAAAACAATAGCACCTTCAGACCACGGCAAATCCCTTGTAATGTATGTTATTTGGCAATAAACAGTTTCTGATTCTGAACATCTGAATTTAAGGGGCAGGGCCTACGAGCACGATTTGTGGTTGGGAAGCCAATCCTGGTCTAATTTGCAACTTATACAAGGGTGGTGTGGTGACGGTGCATACACACACACACACACACACACACACACTGAGAAGGGACTGTCCAGTGAAGCAGGAGACATCTTGTGTCCTGCGGGAAAACTTTCAAAATGAACGACACAAACGCAAATTAGTAGATTCTGAATTCTTTTAATGAGCTAGAAGGAGTAGATGCCTTTAAAGCATTTTAATGTGGAAATTACACTTTCTCTGTTTAAAAAAAAAACACATCAGACACACATTATTGTTCCAAGCAGACTATTTGTCTATGTGTTTTAATACATGCCTGGAGGGGATCTTTAAGTTTCAACAGTAAACAGCAGGCTACTCCCTCTGAGAAGTCTCCACCTTGGCATTATTGCATCAACCTGTAAAACCTGTCAAATCCTGTAAAAAGCGATTCATATGGAGGCGATCCTGGTTTTACCGTAGGGTAGTTTCTGTTCAGAGTTTATTGTACGTTTTTGCATGTAAAACCTTAACTCTAAATTAGGCTACCTGACAAGGAATGTGGCCACCAGCTGAATAGTGGGCAGCTGGGGTGGCTTGGCAGTGGCTTTATAGTGTTGTTGTCAGTTATAGAAGAACTGTAATGCTGCAGCTTTGTTAGTAGCATTGCCAGGAGCAATTTAAAGAAAATCTTATTCCTATTCCTAATTCCTATTGATGTTTGCACACGGTGAGGTCGGCCATGTGTGGTCACATAGTTCCATCACTTGCAATGCGATGGGCTACAATGAGGCTCTTACATTGGCCCGTGATACCCGTTGTGAACCGTGCGCAGCCAGAAGATGGAGTCACGAACGCAGCAATGTTTGGCCCTTTGGTTCATTCGGTTCATGGTGCACAGGAGGACCGCTGCTCTGCCTACAAACTCTATTCCACCCAAGAGGCATCCTCAGTGACAGCAACCCCCCCCCCCCCCCCCCCCACGCCCCGAAATACGAGGTGACATCGTGAATTTAAAAAAATCTTCTTTGGTGAGGATTTTATTTTGAAAGTCTTAGCATAGGTGGGCGGGTGTGTCCAAGCATTTGCGCTGTCGCCGCACATCTGGAGAGCGGGGGCCCGCTCCGAATTTGAAACAGCCCCCCCCCCCCCCCCCTCCTCCTCCTCCTTCCAGCTGGGATGAACACACAGCGCTCCGATGCGTGTCCACTCTCTGGCAGGAGAACTACGTGAAGTCAAGCCGCGACCCGGGCCGGACTGAGCAGCTGGCTCCAACAGCTGGATGAAAGCCGGAAACATCTGCGGCGCCTGTCCCGCGCGTAGTGCGTGAAATGGCCTCGCGCCGCCGGCCCCGGGTGAAACACCTCAGGGACGAAGCAGAGCGGTCCGCGCGCATCGCTGGCTGATGGGACGTGATTGGAACGGTTTTGACTCGAGCAGGACTGTACCGGACAGGGATGAACCAGACGAGTCTCGCCTCCGAGGAGGTGCGCTCTCTCCCACCAAGACCACCGATTTTACCTGCAGCGTCACCGAAGAGACGCCTGGTCAAGTTGGGAAGAAGGACAAGTGATGGCTCTCAGCAGTGAGTGTGAACCGCCGGCCATGTTTCATGTTTTACACTGAATACAAACTAATGCTATGAGAGTTATGATGTCTATGTTTTTATTTTTGTTGCTGTTGTTGTTGTTGTTATTGCTTCTTTTGCTCTCCAAAAGTCATACTTCTAACAGATGCGTGGTTAAAGAGGGGCCTTGCAGAGAGTATGATGATTTGATGGACACTAAACTCATAAAAGCACACATTCGAAACTATGTTTACTTGAACAAAAGCAAAGCTGCTCAACAAGCCCGCACCACCGACACCATCGGCCTCGGAAATGCGGCTGTGTGATGCATTAAAAACACCCAGCTGACCCACTGACTCCCACCATGGCACTTTGTGACAGACCCCAACCGGTTTTGCCAGCATTATGCATTGTCAGAATGCATCCAAGTGGTGGCGCAACCGCAAGAGAACCTTTGAACCACAGTGGTAAGAAGCTTACGGGCTTGGTCCGAGGTAAAACAACACCTCATTATTTCATTAAGTGCAGCGAGGGAGCTGAAGGAGGCATGGTGCGGGAGACTGGGCGGCCTTGTGCTGGGGACAGACATGTATGTATATGCTGCATTTGTCTAAATGCGTGTCTGTAGGATCATATTCTCTCCTGTTTACCACTTTACTGTGTCCTTTGCTGTTGCATCAACTGTCGCTCTTAATTCTGTTCTTTTTTCGCTGTTTTCCCTCTTTTACGTCATTCAGCTCCTTCTCCTTTTTGAACCATTTCACTCTCCTTCCCCCATCCCTGTCTTAAGGCGATGGTGACTGGGGTCAAAGTCAGGGGTGAAGGTGCAGGTCAGCTGGTAGAGGGGCTCAGTGTCATGCTCAAGGGCACTTCCTGAGGATAGTTTTTTTTTGATCGGAGGACCCTCCTCAAGGACCCATCTTTTCTCCTCTATTCATCAGATCAGCCTCGTCCACCGGCAGTTCGTCCACCAGCAGGTCAGCTGAGGGTGCTGCCGCCAGGCAGCCCGGCAAGAGCCGCGTCCGTCGCCATACCGACCGCCTCTCCGGCGTCTTCCTCCGCGGCCCTGCCTCCAGCTCGGGCTCCATGGCACTGCCGGCAGGCATCAGGTCCTCACTGTCCGTCCAAGCCAGGAAGGGAAGCAGTACGTCACAATGACTTTACATTTACCCCTGCATGTATGTCCTGAGATTTTGCTGTCATTGGAGGATATAGATATGAGGTCGCTGGTGCTACGTGATGGTGGCAATTGCATTCCGGGAAACGAGGGATCCAGCTTTTTGGGAGCTTGAACTACTCTGCAGACTAAAAGCAAAGATATCTCAATCCTTGCTGCTTCAGTTTTGTCCATTTGCTTTATAAATGTGCCCCTTGTGAGCTCCCTACTTCACGAGAGTGCAATCCAAAATTGCTGAGGTGGCTTTACTTATTTAATCAACACTGCATTTCACCATTGCGTTGAAGTAAAGGGGCGACATATATCACCGTGTTCCAAATGCGTAACTGTGCAGTAATTCTAACTATTGTTTGACTATAACGTACATTCGCACTTGACTGAGCAAAGTATACATATAAATGCCAATATACGTGCTTAAACTGCTCGATTTTTAAATGTGGTTCTGTAAACTGATTGTCTTTCCTTCTGGGTTTATGGTGAATGTCTGTCTGCCGTCAGCGCTAATGAGCCACAACTGAGAGCCGGCATTAACACGTCTTTCCTTTGTTGTCACGCAGTGATCTCTGTGGACGCTTTAAGAGCGGACGACCCGTCTGAGCTGTCCAATCAGATCACTGCGCCAGGAATCCTGAAGATCTTTGGAAACGAAATCTGTGAGGGGGCTCACTACAAGAGCGTCCTGGCCACCACTCAGTCTAGTGCAAAAGAGCTAGTCAAAGAGGCCCTTGAACGGTGAGGCCATGTGTTGTCAGTGCGTGTGTGTGTCTGCCTGCCATATGTGTCTGCCTTGCATGTGAGTTATATCATGTCCATCCACGTGCTTCCTCTGCTGTAATACACCCTTGTGCTACATCATCTGTATATAAAAGCAGTCCGAACCGTCCTTGATGCACAAGACTTTGGCGGCTGATGAAAGGAGAGCACGTTCATGTTGTCGGCATCAGTACATTTCACACGGACAGAGTCGACATGACCCGTTGTTCGGGTTCTGTTATAGTTGCAGTACAGTGCGCACAGTGTGTGAGCGTGCCAAAAAGTTCGTTTGGCAGCTCTGAAAAGGTCTAGAGCAAGCCACAGGCTTGCGTGAAAGACAGCCAGCGTCGGCCAGGGCGCTGAGGCGGCCTCTCTCTCCGGCAGAGAGTGAATGTCTGTCAGTATGCGCTTATGTTTGAGCCAAAAACATAATGGAATGATTAATACAAGTGGTATTCGGCGTGTAGAGGAAAGAGTAAATCAGTTTTCTTTGCCTCAGTGAAAGCGTACACTGTAGCAGCAGCTGTGTCATTACTAGATCTCCTATTTAGTAATGGGTTCGCAAACACACTGAGCACATGGCAACATTATGACACTTGGTAAGTTCATATCTGCACTGTGTGCGGGTTTAATGGAATATCCATGATAACGTGTTGCTTTGATTGGTCAGATCTAAATGTTATGCATATTGGAGTTTCACATTAAAGCTGCTCTAATCAATATTGTGGCCAAAACAAAAGGACCAATATAGGTTTAAAGCGAACGCGTGTGACCGTTACCGTTGCCACCAGCGACAATTACGGGACAAGGGTCGACGCTAACACGCATTGTAACAGCCACACAGCAATAGCTAATAAAAGGTTTGCTAACATTAGCTACTGGTCATACCAGACTAACTGTAGACTGTAGCAACAAAACCCCTGAGTGTACTGACTTGAGCAAACAGTGCTTTTTCCAGCTTGTAAGAAGAAGAATGTGTGAATTTTTGAATGGATGAATGGTGGCGTGCATTGTCAGTAACACTGATAGCAACACTTAAGTTCAGGCCAAAGCCTGAAATTTTCAAATCTTACACATGGGGGCTTTAAGCAGAGCAGACAGTGTTATCTATTGTGATTTAGGTGCAAGAAACCAGAAGTTTCCGAACGCCACTTAAGTGTTATCGTTCTGATGATTATATTTCACCTGACCGTGTCTTCTAGGTATGGCCTGGGCAAGGAGGAGGCAGAGTCCTACGTTCTGTGCGACACCATTGGCTCCATTGGCAATCGCCAGTGGAGAACGGAAGGGTTCAGGGTCGTAGGCGACAACGAGAAGCCCCTCCTCCTGCAGTCTCTGTGGAAGCCCAGAGAGGGCCTGGCGAGACGCTTCGAAATCCAGAGGAGGAGCTCGGTGGAGGAGAAGACCTCCAAAGACAAGGACACCATTACTGCCGGTACAGCGTCCGACTCGACTGTGCAGCCTCGGGGGCGCTGTCATTTCACATCCGAGCTCAGGGTGCCTGGCATGACCTGGAACAAAGGTTTTCACCATAAAACAAAAGCACTGTCAGTGTTGAATCCAGCTTTACAGTTCTCACAGTAAAAATGTGGTCTGTTGGCGTGCTGGTTTTTTTCCAGCGAAAACCAGCCAAGCCACACAGACCAAACTATATTTTAATAGGTCTACAATTTCTGTTTTTTCCTTTCTTTTCAATGTCTGTTACAAACTTGGACTATTTCATTCTTGAAAGGGGCTTCAAATGAAATGAACGCTGCAGACACCCTATGACCCAATTAAACGTCCTCCAGTGGCGCACCCTTTCGTTACACCCCTTTTACTGCTTTAGCATGATGCTGTAAACGCCTCGCACAGCAACGTCTCTCATCCGCTGAGGTTTACAGAGCGTGATGCGGCAGATGCTGGACACAGACGCTTTACGGCGCTGTAAACGCACGGGGTGGAGCGCTTATCTGTTGTCTCTGCTGGAGGCCCCCCCCCCACCACCCCCCCGGGCCTGTGGTTGACACAGCCGCGGTCCTGGTTGTAAGAGCGCGTCCTGTTTTGGGGTTTTGCTTTGAATGAATGGCGCAGCTTGTGATAGCTTCTATCAGTGTCAGCTTGTGGATGCCTGCTCCGTGGGTGAGCTTGTTTCCATGAGCTCTGTCTTTCTTTCCACCGAGGTCTGTTTCCTGTGTGGGGGCTTCTCCGTGTTGACTCTGGCATAAACACACCATGTACGAATGACTGGACACACACACCTCACCTTGCTTCAGGGAAAAAAAAAAAAAACGGGTGTTGCCCTATCACTACATTCCATCACCCCTGTGCTTAATGTATTTGTATAGCAGCTCCATTTGCACGTATTTGAACAGCAGCGTTCAGTCTAATTCCCAGCAGTTTTAACTATTTATTAATTCACCTCCCTATTAGGTATCAATGCCCAGGCTCGGAAGCTGCAGAAGAGCCGCTCCAGAGTGACCTCCACCCTCATAGAGAGGACCGTGGGGCGAGGCCACAAACTGTGGAGGAGCAAAAGCGAGATGGACCTCTTAGATTCCGAGACAGAGGCCAAACAGGACGCGGGCCGAAGCGAGAGCCTGAGTCAAACTTCGGTGCAGAGCCCAGAAGCGAGCCCGGAGCAGGATCACGTTCAGGGCCTCGCGGTTCCCTCCGGGGGGGGCGGTGGGTCGCCGGCCAAAACAGAGACCCTCTGTCCGTCGAGGCCGAGGGGCGAGCGGGAGGGAGAGGAGTCGGAGAGGGAGGAGACGGAGAGCAGCGACGACAACACCACACAGTACTCCATTCACCCTCCTCACGACTGTCCTTACCTGCTGCTGCTGCAGGGCTGCAGCCTCGCACAGGTATCTCATTCAGACACACACACCACGCGACACCGCTGCTCAGTGGGAGGAGCTATTTTGGGGCGCCCCTTGTTTTCTGGAAGTGCAACTCCTGTTGATTGTTTTCCCATAGGCAACGTCACATGCCTCACAGTTGAAGCGCCTCGGATTGGCATGAAACTCCCGGACAAATCATCAGTCCAGGTCATAAGACCCACGTATACATAGACTTCAAGGTAGACGTTAACTACGACTCCAAAGGTGCATTTCGTCAAGAAACATCCAGCCGATTTAAATTCTGCTACGTGCGGCGCGCTAACAGCTGGCGGAAGCTAAAGCTGGCAGAGAAACACTATCGGCAGCTTAAATCAGTGTACTTTTGATTTGTGACTCCGAATGGCCTTCTGAGTGAGGCTCATGTGTGGTGTCGTAGTATTAAACCCGTCTGCCACGCCAAAATTACGGACAAAACATGACCTCTCAGAAAAATAGGCCGAGACATAGACCGAGAGTCCCGTGTTTTTTCCCCTAACATTAAGGATATCGTTGGAAGAAAAAATTGAAAAGGGAACACAGAATTGAGGGGTGGGTTAGCTAGTTCTGGATGCTATCTGAGCGCCAGACAATGTTATCCAAGATGGTGTTACATTTGCCAAACGTATCGAGAAAAAAGAGAAATATACTGTCTGAAAATAGGTTGGCTAAGCGGCCAAACAAGGATATGTTGGAATGAAAAACATTTTATTTTTCCTTGTCCTCATGGATCATCAACTGGCGAGGATGCTGACTTTTTGCCCTCAGCTTTAGTCTTTTTAGCACGAGTGCATGTAGCCGTCGTGGTTTAGGTTTGAGACTTGCTTCCACAGGGTTCACGTGTGCACGTGTATTACATTCAAACTGCTGGAGCAGCATGTTTCCTCGGCGTGAAGAGAGAGAGCGAAAGTGCGAGCAGTGCGTAAAAAAAATAATAAAAAACCTGCGTGTGTCAAAACACTGATCAGGAAACAGAAAGAGACAACCCTGGCACTGCTTCCTGGCTGATTGCACAGGGTTTTAACGGTGGCACACACACACACACACACACACACTAATTCCAGCAGCAGCTCATTTTGACTCTGCGTCACAGTTGTTTTCCCAAAAGCTACTAATCATCTAACGCGAGAAATACTATTATGAACAAGGTTTAGGGGGTTTATCCCTGAATTCATTCGACCGGTTAAATCTGTCCCGCTGGAAAAGACAGGCGTCACAAGGGGAACGTCAAACATAATAATCCCTGCACATTGTGCTCGCCACTCACTGTGATTAATTAAACATTGTTTGCCTAATCAGGCTTGGATCAAGGCTATAATTCTAATACCTCCACATGATCAGACTGCTTTCACTGAGGCTGAGACTGTTGTTACGTAGCTGCAGGTGGAAGTAGTACATGTCCTTCTCTGTCGCTGATTGATGTGCTAAAGCAGCGGTTCCGTCTCAATTCAAGTTTTATACATTTGCTGTTCCTGTTGAGCAGAACTGTCTGTGTGTTTCAAGGCCAACGTGTGTCGACAGTTCATTGATCTCATTTGCAGTGGTGGCAGATATCAGCCAGTTAAGTAAAGTATGAATACCCCAATAGAACAATAAAGTGTTATTACCGAAATCTACTTAAATATCATTCTATTATTGCATTAGTGTTACTGATGCATTAAAGGGTAAGAAGCCTTTTAGCTGGTTGAGGTGGACTTCATTTGAACTTTTTTATATACAGTTGGGTTGTCACATCTATAACAATGCATCATATTTTATGAGCCAATTACTTGTTTTGAGTGTAAAATTATAATATGCAAATTAAATAGTAACTTTAATCTGTCAACAAATGTAGTGGAGTAAAAAGTACAACATTTTCTGCAAGAATGTAGCGTATAAATGTTGTTCGATTAAGTATACTTAGTTGCTTTTCACCACTGTTCATTTGGCTAGTAAATAAAAGCTTGGATGAACAAACAAAGAAAAGAACGCCACCTACAGGAACGTGTGGTTATTTGACATTTTTCTCTGCACTCAGGACTTTGTCATCTACCTACTTGCCGGCCCACGCGTGGTGTTTGGTCGGCAAAGTGATCGTGAAGACGGGTCAAAGCCCGACGTCCTTCTCTTTGCCGACGACATCCTTCCGAGACACTGCTACTTCCACCGCCGCGGCGTCGGCAGCCCCACCACGCTCTGCCCTTGCCGGGGCGCCGTGGTCACAAGGAATGGCGAAATGCTGGGGAAAGAGGCGCAGCTCGACCCCGGCGATGTCATCGGGTTGGGGCAGCGCTACCTGTTTCTTTTCAAGGATCCCTTAGCTCCGTCACACAAGATAAGGGTGAGATACGGGAAGATGAGATAGTACATGTGCAAAGTATCCACTGTAAGATCTTTATTTTCCTTAAATTCTTTTGTTTCTTCTTTCTTGGAAATGAAGGATTTGAACAATGCCACTCCTGGGCCCAGCATGGTCGCTGCCCCCTGGCTGCTGGGTCACGCCACAACGAGCCATCCCAGAGAAGTGATCCTCTGCAACACCTGCGTCACAACCTGCACCGACCTCCAGAGCTCGCGCGGCAAAGATCCCCTAAACAGAGGCCTCTTCCTGAAACCACGCGAAGGCCACAGCCTGACTCTGAAATACGAGAGCGCGGATGAGGGTCGCATCGTCAAGGAGATCGTTGCTATGGGAGGCAGTGGCGCAGGAGACAGGCCGCCACTGACTGTTGCATTTTTGCTGTGTCTGTGTGTTCAGTATTCTTCCACATGTCGTCGCACCTCAGACTTGCGCAGGCTGCTGTTGCTTGTAGCAAGTGGCGTTCAGAGTGCCATGTGGGTGAGTTGTGGTGGAAAAAAGCCCCCCCAATTGCATATTTGTTTGTGAATATGCAGCACTGAAGCACAATACAAACTAACATGAAGAAGGCTCGGTCACACCAGCTATTAAAATGTAGTCTGCTGTGTGCACTGCATCTAATGGGTGGACAATACCATGCATGCACAATGCGCAGAGAGTGGGGCAAAGCAAGGGGTCAGGGGGGACCACAGCTCAATTTTGCCCCAAGGGGCCCCCGAGAGTGTTTATTTGAAAATGTATTTGAGGAGTGAGTGATTAGGGTTAACAAAACTTTTGAAATTCCATTTGAGTCTGCAGCCTTTGGGCTTTTGTTTCTATTGTCTGTTACAAAGTTCTAATTATAAACCGGAGGTGCTCTATTGGCGTTAAAACCCCCTGAGAAGTTTAGGCTTCCAAGTCTCTTCCAACTCACTACATAGACCTATTTTCATGTACATTAATCATCTTGTTTTAACCCTTTGTGACCCCCCCCCCCCGTCTACCAGATTTTTGATATTTTGATGCACTCATCGCAGAGCCTTTGTTTTTTCTTGTCATGCAGGAGCACACGAGGGACTTAGCTGGAGTTCAGCCTGAAGCGTAAGCACACCTCACTGTTTTTCCTCAGCAGTTACATTGCAGTTCACAGACTACACTGCAGTTCTCCTCCTCTGCGTTGCAGCCTCAACGCCGATGGCTCGAACCCAGAGGACCTCCAGGCTCTCGGCCTGCGTGAGGTGATCTCGGGACTCTGCCCCCTGGTGGTGTGGATGTCCAACAGTCTGGAGCTGCTGCAGTTCGTCCAGTACCAGCTGCCTCTCATTCTGGAGTGGAGAACCCACAGAGAGCAGGGACAGGAGGGCGAGGAAGAGAGGGAAGATGAGGGGAGCAAGGAGGTGGAGAACTTGGGTTAGTCACCTACTGAGCTTTGAATTTGATGCGACCATAGGAAGAATGAAAGCAGCACTAAGTACGACTTTTAAGTGAAATGTTACCTGTCCTGTCAGCGCATGAGATGTAGCAGGTGAAAGTTAAGAGCTAAATACTATTTATTTTGTACTATAGAAGGACAGCTGATGACACAGACTAAAGGTTAAAACACACTTTCAATATGTCACCTGTATCATTCACAGACACACGTGTCCTGTGGGAGTTACGTCTGTCCTGCGTCCGTTCAGCCAGTGAGGAGACAATGGCTGTCCTGGAGGAGGTCATCATGCTCGCCTTCCAGCAGTGCGTGTACTACATCACCAAGGTGAGAGGAAGGCCGAGAGCACAGCTACAGCACGCAGGGGGTTTAAATAGACGCACCGTACTGTGTGTCCTTCGATAGAATCGCTTGTCAAGCCGCACTTTGGGATCTACCGCAACATCTACCTTACCCTCGCCAAGAAGGAACTCTTCTTGGCCAGAAGCGAGGAGTCAAACCAGGCTTGTGTTCCTCTCACAGATGATTATGATGTGAAGTTTAAGAAAGGAAAATAATAAGAGACGGGGCCGAGAATAAAGAGCCCAGTTAGCCACTCTGACAGCTTTTTAATAGACTGACCAGACCACACTGGGGGCATTATGACATGGGAGAGAGACGGAGACACCAAGGGCCTTTGTGTGTGTGTGTGTGTGTGTGTGTGTGTATGTGTTGGGGGATGATGAAGGAATGAAGCCAGGGATCCCAAGGAAGCTTGACATTGCAACCTGTAATATTTCAACTGAAACAGAAGACGCGTTTTACTTCAAAAAGAAAAGTGTTTTGCCAATATAAAGTACTGAAAGACAAGGGGACCGGGAACAGTTGCTTCTCTACCAGTAAGAGCCGCACCAGGCAAGATCCTAAAGTTGCAATAATCAATATTTTACACTTTACCTGTAACAATGGATCAAAGGATTACATGGAATGTACTCCTGGAGAAAGATCACTCCACTCTGCAGTCCCGTTGTTTTGGTTTTAAGACCCACAACAGTACTGGCTTGATTCAGGCCCCTGTTTACACCTGCCGTCTAAGTACAGGCGTGAATGCACCCAATTGCTCAGACCACATTCGGAGGCCGCATATGGCAGCAGTGTGCACGCAAATGTGTCCTTAGCCACACTGAAGGGCCGCCTACTCATCTGACGTCCTCTGCGTAAGCGGAACTACGTACTGACGCAAGATATATTGCAAGTGCGTCGAACGTCTTTGGCAATGTGACGCGGGAATTGCATTGCTCTGCTCATCAAGCAGAGGTTCGCGGACACGGCAGGATAGCTGGGTGATGGAGTCCTCTAAACGTTGTGTCATGCTGTATTCTCACAGAGAGCTTCTTGGAAAAAGAGAATATGGTATTTCATTGTAGCCACAGTATTCAGTTGTGTGCGGTTTCCCTGAAGTGCACCACACCCATTACATGGAATTGTGCATGGAAATGTTTCAGACAAATTTCCCAGTTGAGCTGAGTGGGTGTGGATCCAAAAACACACTAATGAGGAGATTGGCCTATTTACGTACGTACTCCCTTTCTTTTGAACACCTCAGTCGGTGGCTGAACTCGGGAAGATTCAGATTCAGATTCTCTCCTCTGCGGCCCCTCCGATGGCCTGGACGCTCCAAAACCAGCGAGGCCCAAAGTGAAAGGAAGCCATGTCGGGTACCGAGCCACATCAGAGGCCGCGTTAGCAACAGCGCTAGGTCTCACAGGCTGTTAGCAGCGGCCAAGCCAAAGGCCTCACATGTCCTGCCAGTCGGAGCTCAGATGGACTTTGTGCCTGCAGGTTTGAGGCGTCTCGTACGTCCGTTTCCCTGCAGAAGGGATGTCAGCGACATGACATTGTATCTCTAAAGAGGAAACTATAGGAGTTCCTCAGAAGCCCTGCAAGTTTTAGACAGCAATTCTTTTTTTCTTTTTTTCTTTTTTTTTGCTCAGCGCAGGAGGATGTGGTTATCTAACTACCTGCCTCCGCCAGCATTTATGTCTCTCAGCAAGTCTGCCTGATGAACCGAATGACTTCCAGATGCGGTTTGTCAGTAAATCCATAAATAATCCAGAAATATAACACAGTGTGTTCACGCTGTTTTAACTGGCAGGGTCTAATTTAAATGTGATGTTCAGCTGACACGTTTCATTATGTAGTCCGAATTCCTAATGTCCTGACAGCTCATGAGACATGGGTTGGGGACCAGGTTCAGCGGTAGATCTCAAACGGCACTTTCCGATGTGTCCTCAAGTCCTTTTTTTTCTCTGCCTTGCTGGTTAATCCAGGCGCACCGTGTCATCCATCACGGCTGTCACCATCTCTGCCTGGGACTGACGGAGCAGACTTTGTGAGGAATGTGTGTGACGTCACCAGGGTCAAGCTGAGGCTGAACCCCAGTGGTTTGCTGTAGTATCTATCCTTTCCCCTCTTCACTAATGCAGTGAGTTGAGACACTGATTTATGTCAGTGCTTGCTGCAGTGTAGCCAGTCAGACCCGGGGTTCAGTTTGTGCAGGGGGGTTGGGACTTGAATGTTCCAGGCTGTTTTCCCTTCCATCCAACGAGACAGAAAGTGACACTAACCCTATGTTGGGAGCAAAATCTAAATCCAAAGTTTATTGTTGGGGTATTTCATGCTCGTCCATCCGACGTGAGGGTAGTTGCTGCAGGAGGGGAAACAAAAGGCGCCACTGGTGGACAGCTATCGTAACCAAAGACATGTCATGATGAATACAGGCCTGTGTGGCAGACTGAAGATCACAATGAATGCACAAATAAGGGAACACAGAATACACACTACATCTTTTTTTTCTTTTCTTTTTTTGGACTCTGGAATAATGCGTGCCATGGATGCATGTGGTAATCCCAGCATGAATGAATCCTCCCTGGCTTGGCGCCGCCGAGCCGAGCGACATTTTCCAACCAGAAACGCTGCACAAGAGTATTTGGCTCGGCGTCCACCCGTTTCCATTGTCTCATGCGCGATGGGAGCCGCGGCCGTCAGCGCTCTCCTCCTGTTTTGTGTTCGGCCTGTGCTGGCTGCAGGGGCCTTACGCTGAATGTAAAGCGATCCGCTCGGGGTGGATTCCTTCAGAAGTCTTCGCTCAGCAGCCCCGTCGCTGTGGCCGTGCCAAGCCCACACGAGCCATATTCAGCTTCTTTTTTCTTTTCTTTTTTTTTTAGGAATGTGGATCTACGGCTGGCACTGGCCTCAGAAGCTTGGTGGGTGTAAGAGTGAGATTGGAAGGGGAAGGGGGGGGATGTCTGTGTACAATTAGCCCCCCGAACAAAGCTATCGTTGTCCGGGCAGCAAGGACCTTTGGCTGAAAAGGAGGAAATGTTACGAACTCTGTAACTCCCTTATTTCTGCTGGTTTCTCATCTTTTGTCAGCCACGCTGCAGCGTGAGCAACACAGAGAGACAGGCATGCAGAGGCAATATGGGTGGTCTGAAATCCACGGTTAGCGGTTTACATGTTTTAGTTTATCCCAGCGATCAGAACGTCCACCACACAACGTTAACTTTTCCAACCTCAAATTGACCCACAAGAATTGTCAACAATCTCCAGTTGCCCCTCGGATGAGTGACTCACTCTCACACTGAGCTGCACGGTTCCCTTCTGTCTTATCAGGTCCTCTACCCCGTCCTGCCGGCCCTTCTGGACTGCGACCCCTTCAGGGAGAGGGCCGACCTGCGGGCGACTGGCGAGGGCAGCGGTGGACTGCAGGTCCCTGGTGAGCTCCAGCATCTCGTGGAGGTTCTGACCGAGACCAGGAGACTGCTGTCGGACTACCAGCTCCACCCGGAGATTTCCTCGCAGCTCATTGGCTACCTCCTCTACTTCATCAATGCGTCGCTCTTCAATTCACTCATGGAGAGAGGTACCAGTGCAACAGTGCCCACACAGAGTATGTTTGCTAGCTAGTGCAAGACATGCAATCACTGGAAGGTAGATGCTTCTAAACTCCCCCACCCACTTTTTCTGGCTAATAAGTCTTTATGATAGATAGATAGATAGATCATTTATGAATATTTGTTTTGTTGTGTAGAATTTTTTGGGGGGGAATATTTGCCTTATAATGACAGAAGACAGTAAAAAGGGTGCGCAAGGTGCCCCTTGTTGATATGTTGATGGAGGTTCCTTTTGGTTATGGGTTCTGCTCTTTTTTGATGGGATTTGTTGACAACAAGAATAATTTCGGATAATGCTCGGATTGTTGTGTCACCGTGTGGCAGTTCCACAAATGACAGACGCCTGTGAAATTACGTTGCATGACATTACAGCAGATTCCAATGTATGCGGGTTGTCTGGAATAACGGGGAGCACAGGAACACCTCACAGAAACAACATAACTCCCAGGTTCGTGTGGAAAGACAGAGCCGATACCGAGCGTTTCTGCCGCCGTGGACCTCCAAGCTGATAAACCAAAGTAAATGAACGAAAGAGCTGATTTTAAAGATGACTTTCCCCTGACGCGCACGCAGGCTCGGAGCCAGGTTTCTACCAGTGGTCCAGAGGCGTGCGCATGCGGGCCAATCTTGACTTGCTCCTGGACTGGGCCCACGCAGCCGGACTGGGAGAGCTGGCCTTGGCGCACACGCACACACTCTCGTCGGCTATCAATCTGCTGGCCACACCCAGGAAGAATTTACTGCAGGTGAAAAACACACACACACACACTACACTTTCAGCGGGGTCGGGTTGATCCAACTATAATAAATAATGGCTGTGGACATAACAGGCTGAGGATTTACTGATGTGATTTCTGCAGAGTTGACGGAAAACTATACTGTATGTGTGTGAATTGTACAGTCACACATATATGTATACATATATTACATATCATAAAATATATATATATATATATATATATAAAATCAGCTATTGTCCGGTTAAAACAGCCTTTAAGTATTTCTGTATAACATTAAATACCCATGACCAGATACATATTATGAATATGAACATATTCACAACAAATTTATGAACAATTTGTAGCGACTAATACATTTATTTATTTAAAGGTTTATAGAAAACTGCCCCGGTGTGTCCTATGCCACCGACTGCGCTGCCTTCAGGTTCAGCCCCTGCATGTGGGAAAACACAGAGCAGCAAGAGGGCAAGCTGGCAGTGGGGCAGTCACAGAATGAAGGAGCCGGTTTTTTTTGTATTCTTGTAAATGGAAACTAATACGCTGAAAAGTTCACTTGTGTTTGTGTGTACATGTGTGTGTGTGTAGACATCTTGGATGTCCTTGCGGTCGGACTTCCCTGCCCTGAGTCCGGCCCAGCTCAACCACCTGCTGAGTCTCTACAGCCCGGCGCCCCCCTGCGGACACACCTGGACCCCATCCGTTCATGACCAGGCTGCGGCACACAAAACCGGTGAGAGGTCAACATACCGGCTAACTCGTGCCCCTGCTTTAACTCCCAGTACCAATTATGAAAATGAATAACATCATGTTTTCTTTCATTTCTCGCCATTTTATTTCAATGCAACACGGCCCGTCCTTCCTTCCTCAGCTGATATCCTGGAGAGTTTTGACACCCACCATCCTCTGGTGCTGCCAGATGGGGGTTACCAGTTCCAACTGAGAGGGGAGGTGACAGATCCGGCCCTGAGGGAACAGCTGGACAAGCTCAAAGAGTTCATATCTGCCCTTTCTGACTCACAGTCCGGTGAGGTCGCAGCTACTGAGGAGCAAAAGGTACCAAAAATAAATTTGTGCTACTGACATGATACATGAAATAGGTGTACCGATCAATACACATATGATTAACGCAGGAGTTATGCTTTAGGCCAAGGTGGCGTAACGCGGAAAAAGTGTGGCGCTGCTTCTCATTTTCCCTCTCTTGACCTAGCACAGGCGTATTGCTTCATTGCTCAGTCGAACATCAAAAAAAATAATATCAAATGCTAAATCATATTAAAATTGCTAATCTAACTTTTGGTTTGCAAACAACTGAACTGAATTTACAGTAACACAATTTTAACCGAAACAATCCACATACATGTTGTTGCCGGAAAACCTTTTGGTTAAACTTTCAATTCATCGCTAGCATTGAACACAACGGCATGAAAATAGCGGCGACACTTCCTTCCCACTTTTCAGCGATTTGTTGGCTTTGTTCTTCGAAGGTCACCGCTTTTGGCCATGAAATAGTCCCGCACATAACCCACCACCAAAACCACGCACATGTTGTTTTTTTAAACTAACCCTTTTTGTTCAGATTAAACAAAAAAATCAACCAGCTGGAGATTCTGCCGTGTTTATGCTAGTAGCGGCTAACGTAGCCTGTAGCTGCTAGCGTCAAGCAGAGTTGAGCAGTGGGCTACAGAGGTCTTGTCGTTTTTTTTTTTCACTTTCAAACTCGTAGTCTTCAGCCCCAACCGCCGCTTATAAAGTATGCTAATTTTCAAATGTGGTTTTCCAATTGATCTTAATTGTGCTAATGCTATTTGTCAACCAGGGTGGTACCATTCACCTGGAGGCTAAACTGACTACGATCCCTCCAAAAGCCAGTCTGGAAACCTCGGATCCATCACCAGTTGAGATGTTCTCATCTCAGGTTACTTTCCATGACCGCCCGTTTCCCTCTACTACCTCCGGCGCCTTACCTCCATCACCCCCATCACCGCGCTCTCCTTCCTCCACCCAGTACCTGGACGAGTTCAGCTCCTGTGGTGCCCTCCTTTTGTCCCAGAAGCTACGAAACCTGGAGCTGCAGACCAGAGACACCGAGACCAGTGAGACGAGGAGGTCGGTTCTGGACCCCTCCTGTCTCCTGACCCCACCCAACACCCCCCACATCATAGATCCTGTCGATTTGGTGAAGGCGTACCAGGGTAAAGGGATGAAAGGCGACAGTGGGACGCATCCCTGGTCCTCAGGTGTGGATGCACATGATGAAGGTAGAGCGTGGAAATACATCACTGTTCATGGTTTTCTTCTGTTTTTAAAAGAAGACTGAACATGTCCCTCACTCTCTCCTCAGGTGGATTAGTGTTTGAATGTCTGGCTGCCCTGAAAGTAGACCGTTTGAAATCAGACTGTCCCCATAAAAAAAGATTTGATGAACTAAAAGAGGAGGAGGAGGAAGAGGCGGTTGACCATTATGACGGCTATAATGATGAGGTTTTTAGCTTGGAGCTGGAGCGAGGTGAAAGAGGACTTGGTCTCGCCCTGGTTGACACGAGGGTGAGTGGAAGAGATCATAGGTCATAGTTGAACCTTAAAGTGCAACTTTACACCAGCTGTGACGCTCGCTGCAGCTGATTTAACTTCCCGCCTTGCTGCAGTGATGTAGAAGGTGCAACAGACTTGAAACTTTAAACCAGAGCGGCCAGGGAAATACTGCATTTGAGCCTGCTATTAAGTTACTCTTTAAGGGTGGCTTGCACCAACAAGGATTCATTTAAGATTATTGAGAGTTTCGCAAAAATAGGTTTAAAATCAGTGAAATCCAGATTTAAAATTAAGCCAAGCTCTGTGGCCCAATTAAAAGCGAATCGCCGTTTAGTAAATCCAAGTTTATTGACGTAAACCAAAATTAAATTTGAAATAATTCAATTTAATTAATATGGAGGTGCTTGCTTATCCAAATTTAAATTAATTAATTAAAAAATAAATGCGCGTGCTGTCGGGACTAGAGATGGGATCCGTTCCTTTCAAAGAGCCGTTCAAAAGGCTCATTTTTATATTTATTTATTTTTAAGAAGCCAGCCTGGGGGTAACTTATTTTATCCGGGAAATAATCACTGGGAGGAATGATAGGGTAAGATTTGGATAAGAATCATTCAAACTTAAGACATCCCACCAATATATATTCTATTGGTGGGATATCTGAGTTTGAATTATTCTGAAATATTGATTATAATTTAATTTGGCATGTGTGGACTAGATTTTAATGTCTGATCTGCATTCATTGTAAACATTCCACAAGGTGGCGCCATATCCCTCTGCTGTGACAGGGAGATCACTATTTTGGATTTACCCTTTGTATAAAATGTGTGTGTGTAAATAAAGCTACCTTGACTTATGTTGTTCATGCAACACCTAAAAAAACTTTGTTCAAATGAAGCGTGTCCTCCCCCTTCTTGAGACCGCTGCGTACTGGGGCACTAGAGTTGTGACGTTCACGAACGAACCAAATCTATTGACCGGCTTGCCTCTGAGGCAAATATCAAATAAGCACCGCACGTGTACTCTGCTGCGCAACTGCGACTCGGTTCCCATCGTTCGTGTTAAAGAGCCGGTCAATAGATTTGGATCGTTCGTGAACGTCACAACTCTAGTCGGGACCTAGTCAGCATAAAAGAGGTGGGGGAAACAGCTAATTTGTTTGTAACATAACTTGCTAGCAAGCTAAAAAAGTTAGTTAGCCTACTTGTGATGGCTCGGCAGAGAAGCTGAGCCAAAACCTTATCTTTTACTCGTGTTTTGAGGTCGATTTCAGTGTGTAAAACTACAAAAATGTCCAAAAACACATCACATTTCACCAGCTGAAAGAAGCTACTCAGAGCAGTGAGACTGAATAGTGGTGCAGCTATGGCAAATGTAACATTCGTAACAAAACAAAATCTAAAAGTGTTTCCCCCATACTGTACAGGGCTGACACACATTTGTAGTTTATTTTAGGTCCATCTGTCATTTTTGCACCTTTTGACCTGTTAATTACTAATTATGTGACAATAGTTACCATTAGGGTTAGTTTTTTTCTTTTGTTTTGTTTGCTTGTTTTGCCTTCCATACATGCAGCAGTTGGTTGTGTGATTTCAGTACACTATGAAAATCAACTTGCCGAGATGTGAAATTTTATTGAGACAATTAATGAGCTGTGTTTTTTGAAAATGAAACCCAGCAGACATGGATGATGTGAAAAGGGATGGGGTTTTTTTTTTCTTTGTATGTGGGATTAAAAAGATTGCAAACTACAAAATGTTGGCCGTCGGTGAGTCCTTCACATTTTCACCTCATCTTCCAGGACACCTCCCTGAGGGTGAAAGGCATCTTCGTCCGTGCGGTGGTCCCAGACTCCCCTGCAGCCCGGTGTGCGAAGCTGGTACCAGGAGACAGGATCCTGGCCGTTAACGGAGTCAGTCTGCTCGGACTGGACTACCAGAGGTGAGAATGACTCAAGGCCCAATCTGAGCAAACTCATATTTAAAAATCTAACTTTTTTTGTTCAATATCTGTCCCACCTCTTTATCTCCATTTTGTCTCTGTTAGTGGAAAGGAGCTGATCCAGTCCTCAGGGGGCAGACTGAGGTTGCTGGTGGCCAGATCTGACTGGATGGCTAAGGCTATACAGACTGAATGCTGACAGCAATCTTCACTCCTTTTTACTTTCTTTTTTTTTAAACCAAGACTGTTAATGCACCGCGAGCGCACTTAAAGATGACTAGAAAGAGCTTGCTGAACATTCAAGTTCACGACATGGACCTTGATATAAGGCTAAGAAGACAGAAATGCACTATAACGTGAGCTATGTCCTGGCCGAGTTGGGTCAAGATGCTCAATGTAGTTTTGCAGCTTTTTAACTTACATTGTCACAGCGTGATAGTAGTAACGACTGACGTGTGTATTTGATGCTCGTCTTCCTGATGCGAGTACAGCGTTTCAAACGGAGAGGGGTTTACCTCAGACACTCTAAATGTGTTTCTGACTCAGTCCGGCCCTCATTTGAAGCACTACATTTGAACTCTTAAGCCGGTGGCAGAAGAATACTACGTCCACTGACTAATCCCACTTTTCACTAATCAAACTTTGATTGAAAATTGCCATTTGTCTGTGGAAAAAAAGAAAAAAACCAAGCACCAACTAAGGTGTAATATCATTGCCTTTTTTTAAAAAAATTATTATTAAAATGATTGGATATATACGACGGCTGTTTCGTGGTGTTAAAAACACACCGTCACATTCACTTTTCATGATGTCTTATTTCCCAGGTTGGCCCGTAGTCACAGAAAGGGTTCAGATTTTATTATTATTCTTATTCCTTTTTTACTCCTTTTTTTTTTTTTTTTTTACTTATAACCAATAACCTTTTTTTTTAAAAGCTGTTTTATAGGTAGCTCATGTCTGTTCTGTTAAGCAATAAATACATTTTAATCCTACTGGTGTCATTTCCATTAAGTCTCGCTGAAGCGATGAACTGGTTTCGACCAGAAACACCACAGTTAGGATTAAGGATATAACAGTGTTTCTTAAACTATGGCGTCCAGAAGCAAAAGGGGGGCCCTGTGCTACATATTATATGATAGACGGTACATTTTGCAGTGACTCTCCCTTTGCGCTGGCTTTAGCTTATATTGCTTGTATTTCATGATTTAGTTCAGTGTGTAAAGTCCAAAACCACCGCCATGCCACCCTCTGGAGGACTGTGTTGCTCCTCTGATGCTCTGAGCCAGCTTTTCTTCTTCCTCCATCCACATACTCTCTGGAACTACACATCACCACAAGGTGGCGTTACCCCGCCACCACGAGGACGGGGAGATTCAGCCCAGCAGGACTTTTACTCCAGTCTGACTGACTGCACTAAAGTGCAAAGGTATAGCATTTATTAACGAGTCAGCTTATTTAAATGATGAGCCTAATATATGTCCAGTTGTGTTTAAAAAGTCCTTTCAATGCTTTACACTGTGTGACTGATTCTCCACTGATGAGGACTGCAAATAAAAACCACTTAAGGGTCTGATAATGGCCTTTTTTTTCTCAACATACCATAATACAGTGAGTTGTTAACACATGACCTTCCAGGCTCAGCTAGATTAGTGTGTTTGTGGTGTGACAAAAATGCTCCTTTGGGGATTGCTGCAGGTTTTAGAAAGAGCAAAAAAGTCATAATGGTAAAAAAAATACAGTGCGTTAACAGTGTTTTAGTTGTCAGTGTGCATTGCAAAGAAATGAGCGACGGGATAGTAGCATGCACACTGAAGTCAATCACCTTAAGCCTGCTAAACCATGTAATGTCCTGTTTCATCAGCAACAAATGCCAACAAAGCACACACGTCTCCAACTGAGACCCAGAGCTTGCAAAAGAGGGTTACAAAAGCTGTGCCAATGGTGACTATAAGCCGCCAGCAAATTGCAGCTCAGCACAAATAAGCGACAAAGAGGCTGTCACCCAAACTCAAGTACCCTCGGTGCAAAACACCCCTTCAAGTACCACACCACGTGCAAGAGCAGAGGCTTCTAAATTCCTAGCCTCAAAACAAAAAGGCACACGGGTTAAACAAGTGAGACAGCTTTACTTTGAATGCCCAACACTAAAGCCCACATATCTCAACCATGGCTCACTCACACGCGAAGCAAGCCTCACACAGGTTCATCATGGGCAGCCATGTGCCACTCTTAGGACAGGATTTTGACACGTCTGACCTCCCTGACTCTAGAGCCCTATCTAGTTCCCTGTCTACCTGCAGGATTATTACTTTACCTGTCTTTCTTCAGTGATGCAGCTCCAGCTTACTCACCTGGGCAAATTCAACAAGCTACCTCGTGTGGCTATACATAGATGGCCGTAGATTAAGTAGCTTTAAGGTTAAAACCAGCCTCTTCTAGGCTGTCTGAGATTATCCCATGTATTCTGAATCAGCTCGCTCCAACTCTTCACTGTATGAGGTTTACATTGAAATGTTTGTTTTTTTGCACTATTGCATCAAATGTAAATGATGTATGCATCAAATTCAGCCTGACTTACTGTTACTGACAAAAATCGTGATAAAAAGGCATGGAGTTTGGTTGACAGACGTACACGGGGCAGTGTTGGATATCACCAGACATGCATTGTACAGAGTCGCTACAATACGTAAATGTAAGGCCTGCAGGGCGAGTTCCTCCACAAGTTCCTTGATGGAAAAGATTGTTCTTGTTGTCGCACCCATGCAATATACAGCATTTATTCATGACACAATACACATCACAGTAAGTGTCACGAACACTCAGCTGACCTGTATTTTATGGAACAGCTGTGGTCGTTCTCCTGGTGGCAAGATTTAATATGGGTGATGTTCAAAGACCATGAAGTTTAATGCAAAGGAGTGACCTTTTTATAATTGATTAAAGTTATCATTTCTTCATGATAAAGGAATAATTGTGACTTTCTTTTTCCTGTCCAGTTCTCTTTGGCTCATGGTTTGATCATGTGAAGAGCTGGCTGAATGCTGAAGATAAAGAGCAGATAATGTACATCTCCTATGAAGAGATGATAATGGTGAGACCTACAGTACCGAACATTTCTGCCCCGACAAGTCCCTTCAAATGTAACCTGACTCCTCTGTTTGCGTGTTGCGTTCCAGGGATTGCCGGAGACTGGAAAAACCAACTAACACTGGCCGAAGCGGAGCACTTTGATGCAGTTTACAAGGACAAAATGAAAGATGTCAAATATAAGTTTGTGTGGGATTAAAAGAAACCTAATGAAAAGACTTGATGAAAGTCATTCCACCATACCGTGACACACAGAAACCTGTAAAACCCTTAAATGTTCTGAGGAGTTTTATTGTATTGCGTTACGGCCATACTGATCCTATTATCAATAACTACAGCACTGTTCATTCTGACCATTATGGCCTTTTTGTATGCTTTAGCTTTTCTATGCTATTTTAATCATCTGCCCTTCAGAAATACCTACAGAGACCATTACATGTTAAGTATGTTTTATTTGCAGTCCTCATCTGTTGATATTGCTGTATACTGTATAAAACATTGAAATCTGCTGAGCAAAGAAATAAATGAATGAACAGCACAAGCCTATGTTTCCATTTTCCCCACCAGCGTTACCCTCAATTGCACAACATCCACCACCACCCTGGATGTTGTGCAAGTGGGACAGAATTCAAAGTTCCCTTAAACTCCACTGGGAGCAATCAAACTTTGTACCAACATGGAGAGAGAGAGCGAGAGAGAGAGAGAGAGAGAGAAAGAGAGAGAGAGAGAGAGTACAAGACAGTCAGCAGTCGAAGCCCAGCTGAACAGCAGGAAGTACGGGTGTCTGTCCGCCCGAGCTTGCTCCTTTCTCTCGCCGTGAACTATGACTGAGGCAGAGTTGTACACGCTGTACAAGGGGGTGTACATACCCTCGTCTCTGCACTCTCCGCAGAGCCTGAAGTTCTGCGAGGAGTTTACCTTTCGGCCGGAGGATATCGTCATTGTAACGTACCCCAAGTCAGGTAAGCCGCGGACCTGATGAAAGTGAGCAGCGGCACCGAGCACATTCTTCACGCTAAATGTATATAGACGTGGCTCCCAAATCGTTGTACCGCGTAATAGAAAGTAATAGAAAGTTTTAAAGTAAAGTACCGCGACTCAAAAGTGGATGTTTTTTTTTTTTACATTAATGTAACGTTAACATAAAAAAAGCCCAATCATTTGGCACACGCACTCATAGTGTCGTGGGGAGGAAAAAAAGTAGCCTGCTAGCTAGGAGGCTTAAAGCTCTGCTGCCTCCTAGTTACGTGTCTCGGCCGTTGCCTCTCGCAACGTACAAAGTATATTGTGCTTATGAACAATAGACTACATTTACTCTGTTACGACGTAAATATACTTACTTTTCACTGGGTAATAAGTTACTCGAGAATGACAGCTGCTATTAAATAAGTAGGTGTCTGTCAGTTCCTCTGTATTAGATGTGGAACGGCACAGGACTAGTCATTACTTACTTATTACATCCATGTTTGTCCCCTCAAGTAGGGCGTCATCCTATCCAACTGACAAAGACTACCACTGAGTTTTAACTGGGAATTCACTATTAGATCACGAATGACACAAAACTGGATCGTTAAGATGTAATATTTCGTGTTAGTCTGCAGTTTAAATTGGAATTAAAAAAAGAAAAAAGAGAGAGAAACCATTGGCTATATTGAGGACGTAGAGTGGACATTGAGACTGGGCCTGAGAATTCACCACGTGTAGCATTAAGAGCCAGAATAAGAGCTAGATCAAAAGTTAAATAGAACCAGTGTGCATTAGTCGTTAGTGTAACTCTGCATTTCAGAAAACCTCTTGTGTCCTTGATTTAGGTACGACTTGGATGCAGGAGATCATCCCTCTGATCATGAGCCGAGGAGATCCAGCTTCGGTGGAGTCTCTCCCTAACTGGGACCGTGTTCCCTGGCTGGAGGAGCGCAGGGCTTACCTCCTTAACCTGGAGGAGAGGCCGTCTCCGCGCATGTTTACTACGCACTTCAAATACAACATGATGCCGCCGTCCTTCTTTGAAGTGAAACCAAAGGTAGATCGGCCGTATAGGTTGTGTCATGGGTCGTTCAGGCATTCAAAGTGGCAGTGTGTACGTTCTAATTCCTGTGATGCAGTTTGATACAGCAGACACCCCGGAGGTTTGAGTTTAGGGGACTTTACATGAGCCAAGATGGAATCCAGTCACGCAAGCGTGGGTGCTTGAAATGTTTAGAAGTAGTTTAGGTGGTCACTATGTCAGTGCCATGTGGTTGCTATGATGTGATGTGTGGCCGATAAGGTGGTAGTTCTTTTTTACTTTTCCATTAGCAGAAGTTGTGGGTAGAACCTGGTACCTGGTTCTTTTTCTGTATCACCGCGGTCGAGGTTCCAAGCGAGCTGAGCCGACACTAAAAGGTGGAGTTAAAACACTGCAGACCACTGATGGGTCGAGGGGAGAATCGCCACTAGAATCATCGCTTGCGTGACGCGGGACACCCTTCACAAATCGGCTATTGTTAAATAGCCAAGCTACCATCAATAAGGGGCTGCAATTTTGGTTAAACCTCTGTTTGGTTGAAATCAGAACACCATCCCTTCCTCCTTGTTTCACGTGGCGTCGCCATGACGATCAGCTAAGAATGCCGCCCACGTGGAGGGGGCTCTGTCTGCGGTGGTAAACAAAATCGAGAAAAGTACCTGCCACCAAAAGCGAGTCAAGTTGAGCGTGCTATGCAGTGGAAATGAGGCAGTAGTGAGAGTAGTGGCAGCTGTTGCGTTACTGATAGCAGCAGCGATCATAAAAGAGCACTGACAGTTATGGCCTCGGTCACAGCAGCGTTTAAAGTGGTGAAGTTTCTCAGCAGAATCGAATTTTCATTGTGATGGAATCACTGCAGTGTGGATTGGCTTGTTGAGGCGAAGGAAGTCTTGGTAAACTTTCACGTGCAAATTTGCGCCATTGGCCAATAGCAAGCCGTCCTGACTTACCCTGTTATCATTCTAATAATTTAATCTAATCTAATAGTTTTGTGACGTTATAATAATTTACGTTATAATCCCTCGCGTAGCTCCACCCAACTTCAACGCTGACCAGAGGTCTAATCTTTTTATTTATTTCACCTGTGGTTGGCGTGCTATGAGAAGACAGAGTAGCTGCCATAGAAATGGGCTTTGTCTTTCTTTAACACGTGGTACAGTCAGACACACAGATGAAATGTCATGTGATATATCACACACAGCATGTTTGAAGACCGAAAAGGGTTGAGTGTAGTTGTATTTAAAACGATTAATGGATGTCATGTCATATCGTCACTGCAGGTCGTCTATGTCATGAGGAACCCCAAAGATGTGTTTACGTCTTCCTTTCACTATTACGGGACAACATCCTTCCTGGTAAAACCAGGCCTGCAGGGCGAGTTCCTCCACAAGTTCCTTGAAGGAAAAGGTTGTTCTTGTTGTCGCACCCATGCAATATACAGCATTTATTCATGACACAATACACATCACAGTAAGTGTCATGAACCCTCAGCTGACCTGTATTTTATGGAACAGCTGTGGTCGTTCTCCTGGTGGCAAGATTTAATATGGGTGATGTTCAAAGACCATGAAGTTTAATGCAAAGGAGTGACCTTTTTATAATTGATTAAAGTTATCATTTGTTCATGATAAAGGAATAATTGTGACTTTCTTTTTCCTGTCCAGTTATCTTTGGCTCATGGTTTGATCATGTGAAGAGCTGGCTGAATGCTGAAGATAAAGAGCAGATAATGTACATCTCCTATGAAGAGATGATAATGGTGAGATTTTCAACCTTTGGAACTTTCTCCCCAAACACATCTGCGACGGCACCAATCTGTCCATGAAGTTACTCAAAACGCACCTTCACGGCAGGAATATGAGACGGCCTGTTTTTCTCTGTGGCGCAGGACCTGAAGGACTCCGTGGCCAGAATCGCTCAGTTCTTGGAGAAATCTCTGGACACTGAGGTGGTGGAGAAGATAGCGGACCGATGTTTGTTCAAGAACATGAAGCAGAACGACATGTCCAACTACTCTGCAGTTCCTCGTGAAGTCATGGACCAGACGAAGTCCGAATTTCTCCGGAAAGGTCAGTTTCAAGAGTGGATCAATAGAGCCAAACGACATTTACTGGGACTGACTGCATGACTAAATGACATACTGTGTTTCTAGTGAGCAAAACCAATCATATAAAATAGGGTCACAATTTAAAATACCTTTCCTTCAAATGTAACCTGACTCCTCTGTTTGCGTGTTGCGTTCCAGGGATTGCCGGAGACTGGAAAAACCAACTAACACTGGCCGAAGCGGAGCACTTTGATGCAGTTTACAAGGACAAAATGAAAGATGTCAAATATAAGTTTGTGTGGGATTAAAAGAAACCTAATGAAAAGACTTGATGAAAGTCATTCCACCATACCGTGACACACAGAAACCTGTAAAACCCATAAATGTTCTGAGGAGTTTTATTGTATTGTGTTACGGCCATACTGATCCTATTATCAATAACCAAGATTTATCAGAAGTGATATCACATTCACGAGTACAGAATTACCATACTAACGCATGTTAATAACTACAGCACTGTTCATTCTGACCATTATGGCCTTTTTGTATGCTTTAGCTTTTCTATGCTATTTTAATCATCTGCCCTTCAGAAATACCTACAGAGACCATTACATGTTATGTATGTTTTATTTGCAGTCCTCATCTGTTGATATTGCTGTCCGTCATTTGATGTATGAATAGGGTGAGTGTGTCACATACAGTATAAAACATTGAAATCTGCAATCTGGAATAAATAAATGAACACCACGAGCGTTTGGTCAAATGGTTAAAATGGCCCATGTTTACATTTTCCTGACCATTTTATATTGAAGTGTTGATTACTAGTTATCAAACTGCTGATCGCGTCAACGATGATAAACTGTGATCGGACAGATTGTTTTTCATTTTGACATGGACAGAGCGTATCCCTTTTCAAAAAAAGAAAGCGCTCCCCTGCACCTCCTCATGAAAACCAATGACAGCGCTTTGCATTTAGTATTGGCCGGTCTATTTCGTCCTTCATTCATGTCACAATAAAAAAAACCAATTCAGTTATTAAAGACAAAACTCTAAGTATGTAACTTAACATGTTTCTCATTGAAGTATGACACAGTAAATGCATACAACAAAAAGAAAAACAGTGTGCATTGTATTTCACTTTATTTCGTTGTTTGATGTGTTTTAATCGAGGCATTTTAAATCTTCCATAACATTTGGCCACCAAGTGCTAAAACAAAGTTTAAACTGTTGTGATTACAATCCTGCCAAATATTGATGTCACTCAATGCTGCATTCATGCTACCGGTGAGAAAAACCGTCAGACATATATTTTCAGTTAGAGCTCTCTGAAAGTTGTCCACTTGTCTGCAGTGAATCTTCTGTGTTTCACACTGAAAATAAAAACAGTAAATGGGTGACGCGGAGCGACTGAAATACATACCTTATTAGATTAGCTTTCTATGTCACTATATTAACTATTGGTGATAAACATTCACAAAAAAACAGGGGGCAGAGGCAGAACGCCAAATCTCAAGAAATGAATAGCCCACCAACCAGAACGCTGGGATGAACAAACCTTTGTGACTGAAGTGAGTGATATTTACCAGCAATTCTTATACATGAGCATTTTTCTTGAGTAGAAGGTTCGTATTTACCATCCTTGTCGTATAACTTGAATGCAGCATGGCGTTAGCTAGGTAGCCGTCTAGCAGTTGCGAACACTATGAACACCTAATGAGTTTCGCTTCTTAATTTCGTACCATAAGGCACTTAATCGCCACAATGTTAAGTATCCGAAATGCCAATACTGTGACACTGGCCATTTTGACGCTCGTTATTGATTGACTAATGTGATTAATTTAAAGTTATATCATAATACTGCTGGTATTATTTGCTAACGTTAGCCAGCATAGCAGGTCCGCTAGCTGGAGTAAGTGGTCCCATTGGCTCTATATTGCCATGGTTGTTTCCTTCAGCACAGAGACTGGGGATGTTTAATGAAGGCACCCGAACTGTCTGGCACAATAACAGGTCAGTCAGCCATACTTCCCCGGCTATTTCAGTTGGTGTCGCCATGGAGTTTTTAAGTATTGCTAGCACGTAACTTAGGTTAGTTGGTGTAACAGTCAGTTAGTTTGTCGGGGGCAGGTACCTGGTTGCACCCGCTCCTCCTGCCAGACAAGTTAACGTTAGTGACGTTAGTGACGTTACAGTACCGTTGCCGTCTGACAGGTGTCTCCAGCTGTCAACGTTCACTAACGTTGGCCGTGTTGAAACTCTTATCAGGTTCGTTGAAAATGCTCCTTTGACCTCCAAAATTTCCTTTGTGCCATCTTTTCTTTTCACGTTTTGCTCCAGAAGGCACATTGTTATAACTTCCCCCCCTAGTTTTAAGTCATGCTAGCATCATGTTGTAGCTAAGTGGGGAATTCAAATGAACGTTAACGGTTAGTCAGCGTTATCAATGGAAGAGAAATGTAACTATTGAGACATGTTTTCCACATTTACATCAGAGTAAATAGTCCTGAGTGGCTGTCTGTACATGCTGTGTTTTACCTGCTAAGTACGGTCTTTCTTTTTTTTGTAATGTAACGTTAATATTGTTGAAAGCTGAGTGACAGTTCAAACAGTGTGCAAGGGAGAATACAGTCTTACAGCCAAGCAAAAGCATCACCACCTGCTATGCTGGGTCAGTTGCCAAGTGTCATGAGCCTGAGCTGTGGGACAAAATGTCATCATCCTTGTCCTCATCATCATTTGCATTAGCCCCCCCCCCCCCCTTCTTAAGGAGGCTGAAAGGGTGCTATGTCGTCCAACATTGCTGCTGTGCTAATGTAGAGATGCAAAATGTAGAAGTTATAGGGGGGGCTCCACTAATTTTACACGTCCAAGCCCGTACATATGTGAGAAATGTTGTATACAGCTCCAAAGGGAGGCCGCGCGAAAGTGCCTCAAGTGATGTCACTTGAGTCAGCGTAGGTTGGCTTCTGAAAGTACATGTTAGAACGTGAAACAAATCTGGGGGGGGGGGTCACCATTGCCTTTTTCCATGTACCACTGATTGCAGTAGCACTGATTTTGCCATCTGCTCAGTTTTACTGACACTGGCAGACAGAAGGAAATGAAACAGCACAGAATGTGCAAAGAGAACTATGGCCCTGTGAACTCTTCAGTGCCTTCTAGTCATTGTTGTTAGGTGAAAAACAGGAACAGGGCGATTACCAAAAGAGGTGGGGTAGTCGATGTGCTAGCTTGTTGACATAAGTATCCACACAGTTATGCAGGAGTCCACAGAGCCAAAGCTGCATCTTAACCTGTGTTTCGTTTCCTTAGGTTCCTTAGTGACACACTGAATGGGCTTTAACTTGGACTTGGTTGGTTTATAAGCTGAAGCAGGAAGGTTGCTGCTTTACACACAGTGATGAGCAACTGCTGAGGGAGAGGAATTGCACATCTTGTTGTTTGAAAGAATAGGTAAGATAGACTCACTCTGCTTACTCTTCATGCAACTTTGTGCTGCTGACTCCAGTTTGTCCACGTGCCTCTGTATATATGTTGGGAATGTTATGCATAGGCTAATAAGCAGCACCGCTGTTTTGGCGTTTTGGTACAGTTATGTTTCTTTCTGTAATGCTCGTGGTATGGTTTGGCAAGATGAAAAGTGTAAACTATTTCGACTTTTTATGGCTGTGCACAGCCATAAACACAAATGGTACATTGGGTGTGCCTCTGTTGGAAGGGAAAATGATCCACCTTTGTTATTATTGTGCTTGACTGTGTTGGCTACTTGGTTTCAAAGGGCTGTTTAATCTGGTGAAGGTGAGGGAGTTGCAGTATTGCAATTTTAGTATTTTTTCAGTATCGACAAGAATATTTACTAGGGCCGGGCATTGAATTACAGTACAAAGCTGTCACATATATTTGACATTGTCAAATCGAGTTAAATGTTTGGACAGGCTGTCTTATTCTTCCATCACATATTTCAACATCTAAATCAGCAAATAAGGAGACATTGCTAATTATCGGCAGTGTTCTATTCTGTTATTGTTCAACTGTTTTTCTTGAATTCTTTCTTCTTTTTAAACATTGATACATTTAGACATTTGGCATATTTTTTTGGGGGGGATAATGACAATAGTTGGTGGCCTTAAACCTACAATAACAGATTGTTTGGCCACTTGTAAACACTGACACATTATCGCCATGCAAACTTATTGATGTGGAGCGACGCTAGGATTTGTTTAGAGGCGTGTTGTTGGCCACCTCATGTTAAAACCAAAACAATGAGTTAAAACACTAAACTAACTAAGAAACCAGTATCTCCATTTCAAACAGCACTCAGCCCTTCTATTGATAGTTGTTTCCAGTATATAGGTATCTGCCTCTTTTTCCTCCCTCACTAACATTAAGGATCAGTCTGTGTGTGGTTTGTGTGTGTTTTAAACTGGTTAACTACTTGTTGATGGTGGTCTCTTTTTTCCCCCCTCCGATAGCATAACACAAGATGGAGGTGGTTCTGCAGAATATAGTGGCCATGGTGAGGCAGTACCCGGCGGGGATCCCCCTTAAAAAGCTGTCTATATTCTACAGCCAGACATACCACAAGAACCTGACTTTGTCCTCCACTGGCTTCAACTCGATGGCTAGCTTGGTAGCCTCACTGGATCAGGATCTGGTTGTGGAGGGGGAACTGGTGTTTCACAAAACCCACCGCCGCGTGAAGCGGGCTGGACCTGGGCCATCTACAAAAGCTACAGAGGACAGCGAGAACATGGAGGAGGTCTTGGAGAATATAGTGTACATGGTGAGGCAGCACCCGGCGGGGATCCCCCTTAAAAAGCTGTCTATATTTTACGGCCAGACATACCACGAGAACCTGACTTTGTCCTCCTTGGGCTTCGGCTCCATGGCTAGCCTGGTAGGCTCTCTGGATAGGGATATGGTTGTGGAGGGGGACCTGGTGTTTCACAAGAACCATCGACGTGAAAGCAGAGCTGGAGCTGCAGCTGGGGCGTCAGCAAAAGTAACAGAAGACGACGAGAGGATCGAGAAGGTTCTGGAAAACGTTGTGGCCATGATGAAAGAACATCCAGGCGGGATTCCTCTGAAGAAAGTGGCTATAGTCTACAGCCAGAAATACCACCACAACCTGGCCTTGGCCTCTTTGGGCTTCAAAACAATGTCCTGCCTGTTAACATCTTTGAAAGATGATCTAGTTGTGAGAGGGGAAGTGGTGTTCCATACGATCCACCAGCCTGTACCTGGGAAGTCGGCAGAGGCTACAGAGAACAGCAGGCCTGCGACGCCACAGAGAACCGAATCCCTTGTTGAGAGGAGTAGCACTCCTAGTGTTGCCATTCCACAGGTCAGCTCTCACTATGAGCCTCCCCCTCAGGCAAGATTTAACTTTTTGGGTCCTTCTTTGATTTCCATTGACTCTTCATTTCCCACCCACTGTCTTCCTGTTAAGCCACACTTTACTGTGCCCAAGCCAGCGGAGAAATTGACCCAACAGCAGCTGTACCAGCAGGTCTTAGAGGTCAGTTATGTAGAAAGATACTATATGTAGACCACTGAGTATTTTTGTGTTAGCATTTCTTTCTAATGCACATCTCAGTACATTTGATGGCAAAGCAACAATTCTAATTGAAGTTATTGCTTGTTGTGACCCGGACAGCGCGTCTTTACCTTGATACAAGCCTACCATGATAGAAGGAGAGTAGACATTTCACATCGGTTAGGCATGGGGTCCACAATGCTACTGAGGCTGGCGCTAGCGTGTTAACAAAACAGGAGTTTTAGCTTGCTGTCGCTCTCTAATCCATTGAATACAACAAACGTCAGAATCTAAAATAATGCCTGTTAAATCTTATTTGTGCAGTCCTCGAATCTGCTGCTAAAGGTCACTCAATACTTCCCGAGCCTATCTTATAGACATACATTTTTAAAAAACAGATCACGAATACAAAGTTTCATTTCAATGAGAAGGCTCAGTAATCCAAAATAACACCAGCCTTATCCCTTAACTAATGCTTGACCACAAGCCCAGGGCGTGCAAAGGGGGCGTGTCATTTGATTGGTCCGTCAGAGTCAGGTCTGTGGAGTGACGTAAGCAGGGGAGCCGCTTGTGAATAGCCCAGTCAGCTATGGCTTTAAAGAAGACGCTTGAGAACTGATTAGTCACTGGTTTTCTGGTGTTGGTGCCTGGCCCGCCGCTTCGAATTATTGTGAAACCCTTCGGAAAAAAACAAAAGCTTGAAATGCCTCATGTCGCAACAATTCAGCGTTTCAAAATTACGCCCAGATTACGAAAAACTGGGCACATTGGGTTGATATGGGGGTCATATCTACTGCTACTTGGCATGGTCAGTTTTGGCTGATAGAAAATCAAGGTTTTTTTGTGCCCTATCTCAATGAAAATGCATATAGTCATTACTGATGGAAACAAACCTTCAAAAGTATGAAAAGAAATGAAGCTAATAAGTTGGATATAGTTAGGATTGTGACCTTTGACCTTTTATTGATGTGTTCCAGGTGATGAAGAAGTACCAGCTCAGTGCTCCGTCGATGGACCAGCTCAAAACCTGCTATTTTCAGCAGTATGGTGAACAGCTTCCTCTCGCACAGTACATGTCTCTATACGACAGCTGGGAGGCATCTGGCACCAGGAAGCTGCCCACTCAATCTGAACCAACAGCAGATCCCAAGCCTGTTCTGTTGCAGACAACTGCAGGTGCCAAAAACACGACCAAGTTCAGTTTCATGCATGATAGTAAACAAAGATTGTCGCTTCTAAAACAAATGTGTGTCGCCATGTCCTCCCGCAGCCGCACAAGGTCTCGCAAGGGAGCCTGAAAATGAACAGCAGCAACGGGACACTGTGTCCAACTTCCTCTCTGGCCCCGACTTTCCGGCGCTGGGGGCGGCGGACGCGAGCTCGACCAAAGAGAAGAAGAGCCGAATAAGGGATACAGCCCAGAGAGAGGGCGGCGCCCCCGCCTTTAGAGATGCTTATCATGCCCAGCTGAGAGAGGTCCATGGGGCCAATATGCGGGCAATAGAGGCTGTGGAGCTCCAAGGGGGGAGGAGGGTCCTGGATCAGGACACCGTCAACAGTCTGATGGAAGATGTGATACGAGAAATCGCTGCAGAGGGAGACCTGGTCACCAAAGAGAAGGTGAGGAGGGAGAGGACACCTTTTTGTACTCAATAGGTGTTTCTTGGCGTATTACCGCCACCAACTCCACTTGGGTACCTTTTAAGTTCATGGTAACCATGACGCTGTTAAATCTGAGAAATTGTTGCTGCTGGACAGATCTGTTCTGGGGGTCTAACATGGGCCCTTTCAGCTACTGAAAGGTGTTTCCTCCTAAAACACTACAATCCCCATCTATCCAGGTGATATCCAGGGTGTGCGAGCTGATGCAGATTCCCTCTTTGGAAGCAGGAAGGATTAGTCCCTGGACCGTTCCGGCTCTCAAAGGCCTCCAGTACATCATGAGGGAGATCAACATGTTCATAGAGGTTGGCAAACATGCGTTTGCTAATACTCAGTTTTAATCTGGATGTTTTGGTTGCTATTGAAGTATTTCTCGTTCGCTCTTTCTGTCAGTCTACTGAAGCAGTGTCATCCATCTGTACCCTGTACGAGCTGGGCCAGTCACTGGCTGGCCTGAAGGACAAGAAGCGCTACGAAGAGCTGAACCTGGGGCCCCTCTGCAAACTCCCCCTCATCCACCGGATCTTCAAGATTGACAGTAACACTAAGGACGATGATATCCACCAGATCGAGACAATAGACATCTTAAAGGTGCGACACAATGACAGGGATTTGGTTGAGGAGACAGGTACCAAACATACCACCGAACTAATTGGAGATTAGATTTTTGTTATTTTTTTGTAGCTGGAGTTTGAGTTTCCTGTAGCTTTAGGTATGGGGGTTCTGTCCAACTTTTTCACTTGCCCGAATGTGTCCACTCTGTCTCCACTGTTTAGCAACTTCGCCTTTTTCGGAAGAAGCAGAGCAAGGTGAAAGTAGACCTGGCTGAGTTCATGAAGTATCTGGCAGACCACTACAACTGTGACTCCCCCTACGAGCTGGGTATCAGGATACACAGCGTCGGGCTGCCCATATCGGTAAGAGACACGACCCACTGCAGCGCTCCGCAGTTGTTTACCGACGAGCAGAGGGCAAAATGTATTCAGCAGAATGTTTTCTGCACATTTTTATTTTCACTGTTTCTGACGGCGCGATGCTTGCCTACAGGGGCAACTAGGTAAAAAAAACAAAAAAACACCGTGACGGTGGTCTTTGCAAGTGAGACCATTGCTGAGAAAATGTACATGCAGCACACAGCTTTGTTTCACTATTCTAAATCCATAGTTTCAGCTTAGCCACTTTCTATTTCCAGTGTGTGCTGCTAGTTCACCACTGTGTGCTTTGTGGCTGCGTGCCGTCACGGTTGATCCACGAGTGCTGGCACACTTCAGTTTGTTGTTGGGTGTGTACTTTGGTAGAAAATAATGTTGGATATTGTGTGCAGCATATTGTATTTAATTCTCAGCTTGTTAAACGCTCCCTCTCAGACCTTAATGAAGGTGAGTCGATGTGAGCACGCCACCATGGAGCTGGCCAGGGAGGCCATCCAGAAAGAGCTGGAGGAGGAGGCCTACAAGCGTCTGCGGAAGATAAAGGAGAGCGTGCTGGAGCCAGTGCAAGGGGCAGGTGCCCTCCCCTCCACCGGCGGCCTGGACCTCAGGAAAAAGTACGCTACCATGCCGGCGGCTGAGGTAGTGCTGGAAGTCTTCTCAAACGCAGAGGGGTTGTTCAATCCCAGGATGGCCAAGGTGGGTTAATGAATCCGATGCTTCCTCAGATGCATCTTGCTCAGAGGCTTTTCTTCTTTTTTTTTTCTTTCTTTTTTGGGAGCTCAGTGGTTGTGACACCCTGATCTTGTGTCTTGTGCTGCTTTAGACTGCTGGGTGATAGTTCCACTAAGCCTCCCACCATGAGCCATCACCCGGGGGTAACAAGGAGTTACAGAGCCGCTCTCCAGCTCTGAACTCATTAACAAAATGTCAGCCTTCGCAATCTCCTAATCCCCAATGAAGGCGTAAGAAAAAAAAAGTTACTGCTAGCTGATGAATACTGGCGAGACATTAGATTCGTGGCTTAACTCATCTTGACAGCCGCCTACTTGTACATATTCTGGAATTATCTTCATCCTGGAGGATTTATCCTTCTTAACTGCAGTCTGTCACATAGTAGGCATTTTTCATCATCATTACAATAATATTCATTATAAAACATCCAGGCCAACGTGCTAGCATGAACACCTCCGTTCATTCACCCCCCCCCATCTGTCTCCCACCATCATCATATCCTGACATGAAAAGTTGGAAGCACACTATTGTCTCATTGTATGCATGTAGCATTAATTAGAGCTAATTAGAGACAGCACTGTGCAGCAAAGACAGGGTGGAAATGCTGAACAGGTTTCAGGTTCCGTACTTGCCGAGTTTATTAGAGCCACTCAGCTTTTAGGAAAGTCTTTTAGATTGTTTTCTAGGGTTTATTTGTGCCAGTAAACAAGGCAGAAACAAACTGGCGTATGCGTTTTACACATTTTCTCCACACCTTCCTAAATGCAAAAACTTTGTAATATGTTTACACATTAACAAAAGAAACTCCATGTGCTCATTTTATGTCAGTACTCAATATTCAGCCGTCAAGTCGTGTCTGCGATGACCTCGTCTCTAATACATAGCTTTTGCGTCACTCTCCAATCCAGCAAGTCCAGAACTTCCTGCTGCTGGTGTCAGATAATCGACTGGCAAAGCCTCTGTTCCAGCTGGCCATCTGTGGAGGCTCCCTGGCCGTCCCACAGGACCTGGTGCCCAAAGATAAGGCGTCCAGAACCACCGAACAAACTGCAAAAGAGGACAAACCCGCCACATCCCTCCCCAGCGAAGGTATTAGTGCCGATGGAATGTTCCTGCCACATGTATAAGCTAGCCTGACAATGTCTACTAATGGTGGATCTTGGATCCACGTTAGCCTGCGATTTACAGACATTTCTGCTCTTGTGTCTCTCAGTCAAAGTGAAGCAGTACCTTAAAGACAGCCTGTCCTCTCAGAGCTCAACCATCACTTTGGCCCACATGGCCTCTTTGGAGAAGAAGTTGACCAAACACTTTCAGGTCAAAGATTTCCTGTCTTTAGAGCAAGGCAGCTTTCTGGAGTTCCTGGTAAAACACACCCAGGTACATCCCTAAAACTTTTTTTTTATTTAACTGTTATGAGTCTGTATGAGTGTGAAATATAGATCTAAGGTCTTGAAAAGATGCCCTCATCTCGCCACAGTGGTAAGATCAACATTTGTCTCTGGTTGTGTGCAGCTGCTGCAGGACACACTGGGGACTACCTTGATTCTGGGCAGTGGCAGCATGCAACTTGGGTGCAATGGTTTCAGACCCAGCAGACAAGACGTGTTTGAGTTCATCAACCAGTGTGGCGACATAACCTCCACTGACCCAGATGAAGTGAGCCATTTAAAGGCACACATGTACACTTTTAAGTACTAAAACTCTTAAAATAAATGTTCCACAAGGTGACAGAAGGAAGGAACGTTAACATCCCCCTGCCTTTTATTTATTTTTTTCGTCGCCAGCTCTCCCACATTGAGTCAGGGCTGAGGTCCCACTACAGGGTCCGGGACAGTCGTGATCTGGGCTACGGCACCCTGCACATGCTGGCGGGCCTGGTCCAGCGCCAGAGAGGGCTGGCTGGAGGAGGAGGACTGAGCCAGGTCTACTACGAGTCGGCCCTGTTTGCCAAACACAGCAAGTCAAGGTTAGCAAGTGTGTTATCGGTTCCCACGTTTTTAAGCCCCAGCTAAGATAACCCTGATGACGTCCCTATGACATCATCAGGGTTATTTTTATACTTGACTGAAACTTGAAATGTGATGTGTAAGCGTCTTTTGAACAGTATTCTATTATTCCCCCACCCCCATGAACAGTGTTGAAGTCGGGTGTGAGGCAGTGGGGCACCTAGGTGAGATGTCCAAGGCACAGGCCCTGGCCAGCCTGCTCTCCTGCCCTCTGCTGGAGGATGTAAGCGAGTGGAGCCAGTGGGAGCTGGTCTTTAAACCCCTTCATGGCTCCCTCAAAGATTTCATCGAAAGAAACACAGGTGGGAGTCAGCCACAAAGAGCTTGTGTAAGCAAATGTGCTACACCTCTTTCTGTACAGTGAAAGCTTAATTCATCTTACAAAACTCTTTTAATTTCCTTACAACGCAGATAACACGGGCCTGGCAGCGTTGGAGGTGACGCCAGGCTTGCTGCTCAGGATCACCACACACACAGGAGACAAGCACTTCTCCAGCGCTGCCATGACCCTGGACCCCGTCGGCACAGCTGGCCACCTTGTGTCCATGGTGGTGGGCGATGGCGTCGTCAACGCTCCCACAGCCCTCCTGGCCAATCACATGCAGAGCTCCCTGGCTGCCGCCGTGGCTAAAGAAGGTACTGATGCTTCAGGGCTCACTTTTAATTCCCTCATGGCACGGACATATTAACAACTTGAGGTAATGCATGGTGTTTCAGACGCAGCGCGAGCGTGTCGTCGTTGCTAAAAGAAGGTTTGTGTCCTTTAGATTTGTCCCAGGCTGAAGAGGATGTGTCGTGTTACAGCAGAGTGGCCAAGTTCCTCTTGGCGTGTTTGAGACGAATCCCCACCAGAACCTGCCGGGCTCTTTTGCAGCAGGTCAGCATCACTGCACTTCAAATCGTATGCCTTCTGTTATGTCGAAGCTTTGTTTGGGTGTCAGAGTAAAGATGGTGAGAGCAGACAGTCCCAAGTGGCTGTTGTAATTTCATCCTTAAGAAGACTCAACAGGAAATAGAAACTCAGGCTCTGATATCCCTGAGCCACCCCTCGTTCTACTTGAAATCTAATCAGTGCATTTAATAATCTGCGCATTTAGGCTTAACTCAAGACCAGTAGGCGTAGAGCATCACGAGCTGTCATGCACAGCAATTCAAAAAAGACAGACATTGTAAGTATGGAGAGTGTAGATATTGAGGCTGGGCTTTGATTTCTTTTGAAATGTCGAGTGTATAATTGGGAAACAGATGGAGCACAGCTTTCAACAAACAAACACAGCCTGTAACAACATTTCAGTGTCTCCTTGACCAAACAGAGTGGGCAGCTGTAGCCTGTGAATTTAATCTGCTCACCTAAATTGCTGAGGAGGTGGCTGTTATCAGTCTTGCAGTTGTCATGCCAACCACAGACTTTTCCTGCAAGTCAGTCTGGCCGGATAGATACAGCCGCTTCCTGGCTTGTTGGTCACTTTAGACTTAAAGCTCCCTTTCACTTGTTTGGGGGGGGGGGGGTTTGCCGCAATTTTTACAATCTTGTTTGTGTTTGTGATTTTCCAGGTGTTTTTGGAGCCTTTCTCCCGTGTCCTGGGCCAGGCCATGTCCAAGCAGGTCCTGATCACCGTGGCCCGCTCCGACCCGAGGGACATGAACTGCCTGCACCGGCTGGGCATCCTCCTGGGCATCACAGACTGGGTCAAAGACTACCAGAAAAAGCTGAGCCTGCCACAGAGCCAAATCTACGACACGCAGACCGCACCTGTGGAACGGGCCAAGGTCAGAACACCAAGTCAGGAAAAATATATTTGACTGACAAATATCAACACCAGTGCCTGATACGTATATTATTCTAAACATACGGTGTTGACTACATCTTTCTTGGGAAAAAGAGGAGCAGAACCAGTGAAATAAACAGAGAAGGAACTGGTCCCAGTGTAACTGACCGGTGATCTCTGGGTCGTGTAATGCCAAAACACTACTGCCATGACCATACAGCACTTTCAACCACCAAGAGCCATTAAGTCACATTGATCGAATGAATTTCTAATATATTTCTAAAATATATATATAAGCCCTGATACATACAGTACATATAGGGGTAGCCATGTTATATAGCTGTAAATTCACTGTTCCTCTGTCTTGTCTCTATTCTGGTCCTGGCAAACTCCTGGCATCTAATGTTTTTTTTCCCTTGACTTCAGTCTAATTTGATAGATTCTGAGAGCAGCAGTCTGTCAGCTCTAAATACGAGTGAAGACGAGTATCTCGAGGACAACTTCATGGACAGCAGCTTCGCTTCCTCCTCCCATCTCCACCAGAGCCTGCAACGAGGTGACTGAAAGTAGTGCTCATTTCGTACTCTGGCGATTAGAGGACTTTACCAGTTCCCCTTTCTTATTTCTTTTTCAATTGCGTAATGTTTTCTTCTAGTCAACGGCGAGCGAGACGCCGAGGTTGAGGAGGTAGAGGACGAAGAGGAGCTGTATGAGTTGGCCTCGCTGCATAACGGAGAGGCATCAGAAGCCAGCAGCGAGGGGGGCCAGGGCGAAGAGCAGGCAGAAATGTCTGATTCTAGCGAAAAAGATGCTGCCAGCTGCCAAGAGACCACAATAGATGTGCAAAGAGCCGTAATTGATGACATCAGGTTTGTTGCCATGATGCCACCTTTACCCTATGTCCATTAAAGTATCGCGACCTTGTTTGGTCAGATGTGGCTCCTAAGAAGTACCGCTGATATGCAGTTTCCTCTTCGGCCTCGCCTTTTTGTCCGACAGGAAGAGTGAGTTCGGGATCGGTGTGGAATTGAATGCTGAGGGCCGGAAGCTGATGCAGGTCCACCAGGACAGGCTGGGCCGCAGCTTGGACCGCCTCTCCACCGAACTCTACAGCAAAGACACGCACTTTGTCCTGGAACTCATTCAGGTGGCTTCTATAAGAATTTACCCCCCTACTAGAAGCTAAATCTGGATTATTTTTCAGTTATTAAACAAAATCATACGGGTTTATCACACATACGCAGTTATTATGAAACGTTGATGGAGTCATGGCGTTACAATGCATGAGAAGGGTTGGTCTGCTTTTCTTTTTTGTGCATTTATTGCAAATCAAAGTATGTAAATATTGCTAAAAACTGTCTAGCAAACATCTTTTTTGAGCTAAAAAGAACTGAAGAACCACACTATACTGACAGTTTCAATATACACAATATACAATATCATGATGAGGAGTGATTAATATTCAGCAAAACTAAAAAGCCAAGGTGGCGCTTCAGAGCTTCGTGTCTTAATAGTTGAACCACGATGACTTATTCCCCCGAACCTCCTTTGTATCCATTTTTTTTCAGAACGCCGATGACAACAGTTACCCATCAGAGGCCGGCGTCGTCCCGGCACTGGCCTTCTGGGTGGAGAGGGACTGCATCACCGTCCTCAACAACGAGAGCGGCTTCCAGGAGAAGAACATCAGGGCCATCTGTGATGTGGGCTGCAGCACCAAGGGCAAACACAAATATGGATACATAGGTAAGTATGCGCGCGGCGCCTCATCCGGGCTCACGGTGTACAAGTGCGCAAGCTTTTGTCACTGAGCGTGTTAACGTGGTTTAACTTGATTCTGACCGCTCCGCTCGTCGCAGGGCAAAAGGGCATCGGCTTCAAGTCGGTGTTCAAAGTCACGGACTGCCCCGAGATTCACTCCAATGGCTTCCACTTGCGCTTCGACAAGACCTGCGGCCCCATGGGATACATCCTCCCCCACTGGGCTGAGGACGAGAGGCCTCTGGACACGCAGCTGAAGGACATAAATCAGCACAGGTCGGTGACTGAGAAAAGAGCGGGCCTTGCTATGTTCGATTCAAGTGTCCCCCGTAAGCCATGCCGGCGTGGCAGTGAGCCCTCACGCACAATAGCAGCTAAATGGAATTCATTATTCACACCTATGCTTCTCCTACATGTGAAAATATCTTAAAACACAAACATCATATTTCAACATTCAAGTGAGCTCATATACTTACTGACTTACTTTGTGTATTCTGTAACTTGAACCTCCTCATACCTCCAATAAACAGTACGTGGCACAAACGTCTAGAATGGCACAAACACTGAAATGCTTGTTTCTTCCATGACAGCAAAATGAATGAATCAGTGTCCGAAGGAATGAATAATTAAAGCAGCAGCGTCAAACACAAGAATGATGTAAATAAAGATATAAAGTTGATGTGGGGAAAATGGGAAAACAAGTTTCCTGTTTACACATCCAGCAGACAGGAAGCAACATAAACATTAATTTAGACTCGTGTTTTCTGCCACCTGATGAATGTTTGTCTGTCTTGTCAGTTGGTGTTGAGCAGGTGTGTGTGCGCAGTGTGTTTGTCAGAGCTATTCGGCTGTTGAGAGCAGTGAGAGTGAACCAAAACAATGAGCTGAAAGATATATATATATATATATGTATATATTGGAACCATCACTTTTCGAACTACCTAACTGCATCTCTTCTCTCATCAGCTGGACCACTAAGATCTGCCTCCCCCTGCGCTCCGAGAGCCATCAGACCAGGAACCTGTTCCACGACGTGCACCCCTCCCTGCTGCTCTTCCTGCACCGCCTGCGCTCCATCGCCATCTACAACCAGGTAGCTCTCGCACTCGCACGCCTGCTCGCGTTCTGTTCCAAGTCACAAAGAACATGTGTGTTTCTATACCTCTGCCACCTGTCCCCCCTGCAGGGTGAGAAGCGCCTCGTGACGATGACCCGTAGGGACCTGAGTCACAACGTGTTGGAGGTGGAGCACACGGAGGGCGTTGAGCGCTGGCTAGTGGTCAAAACTATGGTGCAGCCCAAGAAGGTAATGCACACACACACTGACGTTCAGGACTCAGTTCTCTTGCTTCTTTGTCAGGCACACATATCCTATCTACATTTCAGAACAAGAAGCCTCATCCTTCCTGCGTTTCTCTGACGTGCTCCTGTGTTTGCACTGTATAACTGTTCCACAGAAGTCTTTACATCTTGCCGTCTTGCCAGAGAGCTCGCTCATTAGGCAGGCTTTTGGGTCCCACATCAAGCAGGAACATATGACAAAAACAAAACCTCAGACACACATACGAGCCACCAAACTGATTTTAATGATCTGTCAGTCTGAAACTTCGCCATAATCCCTGCTACTCTCTCTTCTTCAGTTACCTTTCTTCTTCCATTTCCCAGAGGCAGCTGCCCATTACCTGCAGTTAGGTTAAGTAAGAGAAGAAATGACGCAGAGTGAGAGAAAATATGTTGAGACATTCTGCTCCAGTTTCCCCCCCTGCCCAACAGCCATTTAACAAGAAGCCAGCTTGTTTGTGAGCTGTTTGCACCTATTCTGATCCGCCTCCCCTTCAGATCAAAGAGGACGTCGAGTCCACAGAGCTCGCCCTGGCGTTCCAGCTCGACAGCAGCCCCGCGGGAAGCGATGTCGTGTGCCAGCCCCAGAAGCAGCCTGTGTTTGCTTACCTGCCCCTGCGCAGTTTCGGCTTCCGTTTCATCATCCAAGGTGAGAGCGAAGGAGTTTCAAATTCTAGAGCTGTCTGTTTCACGGAGGACGAAATCTGACACCTCACCCCGGCACTCTTCTCCAGGTGACTTTGACATCCCGTCCTCCCGTGAAGACGTTGACAGAGACAGCTCGTGGAACCAGTGGCTCCGATCGGAGATACCACAGCTCTTCCTCAAGGCCATGGATGTCTTCGCTGTAAGACAATACTTCCTATCTGCAGAGTCGTCTGAAAAATGTCAAATGAAAGGAAACCTGATCATTTACAAATAGAGTTCGGACTGACCAGGACAAGGCGAGGGGACATTGAAATATTAAGTATATAATAAGTATATTAATGAAAGTATAATATACAAATTAAAAGTTAAAAAAAAACCATAGAGGGGTGAAACTACCTGAGCTATAATAGGTTGCACGGTAAATTCAACATAATGTGCAACTGTTTTTATTCACATAGTAATTCCAGTGGCTTCCATCGCTTTTTTTCCATTACCATTAATGGAACGCAACACTTCCTGCAAATGTTTCAAATTAAAAGCTTGCCGGGAACAGAAGCACTAGAATGCATTCTTTTATTTAAGAAAAAACAAAACATCTTTTAGATATTTTTATTAAGAGTTAAACACTCAATAATAAAGGCTTTGGCCACTATTTGAGAAGTTTTGGTATATGAAGAAAAATAAATAACTAATAGCACTCATGAGTCGTGGCTATTGCCTTCCTACAAACCAGTGTCCCTCCTGTTTTCTCCGTATTTTAGGATCACCCAGAGTTCAGGGGGCTGAAGGGCCTCTGCCAGTTCCTGCAGTTCATCCCCCTGCCTGACGAAGTCTTGGACTTCTTCAAGCCTGTTGCCGGGCAGATTATTCAGCTGCTCAAGGGCAAGGCCTTCCTGCCTACACTCAGCTCAGGTATTACTCACGCATGCAAAATGTAAAACCTTAAAATCACACAAAATAAAAAAGCATAACAGCATGAACAAAAATATTTCGCGTATGCCGAAGCTGTGAGCTCAGCGTAGGCATACTAGAGCTTGAAAACATTGCATCTAACCCTGTAAATGTTCCCCTCCGTGCTTTCTCTCCCAGATGGTAAGGTGGTGTACAAGCTGCCGTCCCAAGTGGCCGTCTGTCAGGACGCCGTGATCCGCGATGTCATCAGTGGAGACGAGCTACAGCGGCACCTGTCGCTGTCTTATCTCCACCCGGGTTTGAGCCACGCCCCGTCCACCTCCCTGCTCGCGCACCTAGGCGTCCGCCACCTGCGGGGATCTGATGTTACCACGGTAACCACGGCCATGGCCAAGGAGCTGGTGACAGCGGAGGGCATCCACTCAGGTGTGTGTGTGTGTGTGTGTGGAAGGCAGAAAGAGGGAGAGGGTGAAATTTTGATGGAAAGTCAGAGATTTTTGTGCAAGATATCACTTATAAAAGCTATTACACCCATGTAACATGTGAAGTATGGCGGCGTTGAAATAATGGCTTATTAATGCACTGCTGTAATTTGCTTGATTATTGACCTTATTGGTGTAGCTGGTTGGGACATTAAGTAGTATTTTTTTTACTGATAAATGGCAACGTTTTTCATGAAAGTAAAATAGATCTTCATCAGTTACTCTTTTAAAAATGTGAAACTCATCTGGTTTGATAAAATGTAAAACTCGGCACTGTCTTCTAGATGGTGGCCTGCATCAGCTGGCCAGGCTGCTGGTATGCAACTTCCGAGCTCTGGAGCATGGCTACGGAGAGGCCGACTCCATCTTGCAAACCCTCAGGGATCTACCCATAATCCCCCTGGCTGACGGACGTGTGGTGGCGCTAAGCGGGGAGGGAGTGTTCTTTCCAATGGAGGAAGCCACGACCAAAAGAAAGCAAGCTCAATCTCAGACAGGTAATTTCACTGAAGCCTTCACTCTACTACAATGACATTACACTGCACTTATCATTATAGTTAGTGGTAGCAGTAATATTTTGGATATCATACATCTCAGATGCTAATTTGGCATGCGCCCCTTTCCAAGACAATTGGAAGTTTGGATTTGACTCACAAATATTTACAGATACAGGTTTTGTACAAAGTCTTGAAAGTTTGGAAAATCCTGAAATGAAATCGTTATGTTTTCATGGTTAGGAATAGGCTTGTATTTGACATATTCATCCGCACAGTCACTCCGAATGTAAACCGAAATGTATCCTAAAATTTGAAACGAACCGATCCCATCATCACATTTGTTTGTCTCCTGGCGTCTCAGCAAGCAATAAATAATCACGATCAAAACATACAATACAAAGTTAATACGAACAGCTGACAAAATAAACAAAGTGACAATATGCATTGATTGCTGTGGGTATGAAGCAATTCTGTAAACTTTGTTTTTTTGCAATTGCAATTATAGTAACAAGATGTTAGAGGCTTCGAGTGTGGAGGTTTTTGGTTTAGGTGCCTTGAAAGTGCTTTAATTTTACTCTTAAAAAGCTGTATGAACCCTGCAGATATTTTCTGCATTTTATTAAGATGCTGTATGATTTTAAATCGACAAAATGCTAAATCAAAAAGACCCCAAAAATACCCGCACGCTGCTGTCATGTTCCCAATTCCTCTTTTTATTGACATGTCACCCACAGTGGTCTGCAGTGTATTAGAACACCAAATGAATTGCTGAGACCTCTGAGAACACTGCGACATCACTAAAAATAGCTCCAATAGACAGAAAACAGGGGCATGTGGAGTTAAATAAGAATTTGGAAGGAGACAGCAGTGTGTGTGTGTGTGTGTGTGTGTGTCTTTTTGTGCAGATAAATATTACCCAGCACCTGCAACGAATTTATGGATGCACCTCCTGATTGCACAGTGTAATCAACTGTGACAACGGCAATAAAAAAGAATACCAGATCGAGGAAGAAAAGCAGTCAGAATATAGGACAGCACAGTTTCGCAGGTTTACCGTTCCCCAAAAAAAAAATGTGATGAACAGAAATAGATAAATATGTATCAGCTTGGTGATGTGAGAGGCACACATGTAACACTTTCCATCTGTGCTCATAAAGCTCAGAGGTGCAATACTCGCAGAAACCCCCCCCGAAAAATGTTGGTGTGAATTCATGAGATAAATATAAGATGGCACATTGCAAGACACCCAGATAAACTGACATGGTAATTCAGGCTGTAAAACAGATTCAAAACCTTCTTTTTTTCCCCCGACGTCCGAGAAGTTCTAGAAACAAAGACTCTGAACCCTGTAAAAGGACCCGCGTCGACAGCTCTGTCTGCTCTTAGAAGCTAGCACAGACGACGAAGTAGGTGTATGACACGGCCTCACCTCTCTCTAAGAATAAGCAGACGCGCGGCCTCTCACATCGGAGCAGGCAACACACGAAAGCGGAGGCACGGCCGTTGTGCGTCATCGCGCTCCAAAAGCGGCACCCAAAGCAGAGGTTGAGAATGGCGAGCATGAATAATTGATTCTCACACTCTGATGCAAGCATCCTGCTGCTGCAGTTTGCCGGCTAAGATAATTATGCAGTCAAAGTGGTTTGGTGTCTTTCTATAAGCAATTCAGAGTGTTCGCGGCCTTAAAATTCTGCCTTACCTCCATGCTCTTTATCGGCGTCACGTGCGTCACGTGCACAGCGATAATGCCTTTCAGTCAAAAACAAATCAGGCAGCTGATCAGATGTGGCCAAGTGCATCACTATGTCACTTTCGTTAACTTACCATACTCTCCCAGAACTTGTCTTGAATGAATGAATAAAATGTCAGAAAGTAGTATCTGTACCAGAGCCCATGGTGTTGACGCTGCGATTTGAAACAGAGAAAAGACACGAATCCTCACATTTGAGAAGCCATTTTTGTTTGATAAAATTATCAAAATTATTGACAGAGAATTTGCAGCTGATGCACAAATCTACCAAATTCTTTCAGTACCAAAGAAAATCAGCGTGTTTACATGCACTTAAGTTGGCTTTCTGCAGTAATCTGATGTCTTCAACAAGAAACCTTCAGGATCAGGATGGGGAATTTAGAGAAACCTGATTTTTCCAGTTAGATTTCTCGAGTTTTGTGTGTACAGGATATGCGCCACTGCGTTTCTGATTGGCTTTTTTTATGTGTATGCGTGTGCGTGATAAAGACTTCAGACAGCAAAAGTGTTGCTGTGGCAGCAGAGACCGCGGGATGAAGGTCATTTAATGTATCACTTAAAAAAAAACAAAAAAAAACGACATATCAACAGTCTTTGAATCCACTATTTAAACTGAAAGTAGCCTCTATAAAAGTCAGAAAGCAGCCTCTTGGGTAACTCGTACAGTTAAAATGAATAAGTAATACTTTGGGGTTTCTCATGTGCCCCCCAAGTCATCAGGACTTGGAGACTACAATTCTAGATAGCTTCTGCTGCTTTTATTTTGACCTTTTATTTTTTGTAGTCTGTCTCTTGTGAGCCCCTTAACTTTATGGAGGAGCAATGCTAAATCACTGGTGCCTCTAATGTGTAAAAAAAATAAAAATAAGGAGAAGAACAAAGAATGATGTGGAAGTCGACAGGAAATGATGTTAGCGGGAGTGAAGCCTTGACTCAAGCCGGGTTTTCAGGTCAGTGAGCGTAGTTTGAGCAAGCCTTGTGCGGCGCGAGCTGCGGCCTCTGCTCGAAGGTGAAGCCGAGTGGACGGAGACGGAGTGTGCGACAGCTTCAGAGAGGCAGCCGAGTGAAACACTGTGTTCTCCTGAAATATTGAGCAGCGCGGAGATCAGTGGGGAAACGTTCCTCCAGAAGACAGTCTAGCGAGTAGAAAAGTGGGTCACCGGAGGTTTTCGGTTGCCCACATTTAGGTGTATTTAGGTTAGAATTCCCAAGAATAAACGCAAGTAAATACAGACTCACAAACGAATTGTGTGTTTTCTCAAATCTGGGTCAAAATGAGACTTGACATCAAAAATGTCTTCCACGAAAACAGTCTTCTGCTTCTCTTAACATCTGTTACGGGGATCTAAATTATGAAATGAACTGGAAAAAGTGAACTCCAATAGCGACACTGAATTGTTCACCCAAAATAAATGTAACCTACAATTCGACACTATTCAGTACAACAGCACTGTAACTAATACGGCCTTTTGGAAAGTTTAGTATTTGCCGTCGCTGTGTCGGGGGAGGTTGTTATGCTGCGTTGTTCATCCAGCTTTCCTCTCGTCCGTTTCCCGTCTTTTTCCGCAGGACCTCTGTCTGCGCTGTACGAGGACGTAAATGTCGTTCACCCCTCTCTGCTGAGCTGCGTGGAGCCTCTGGAGAGTCAGCAGGTCCGGGAGCTGCTGAGAAGACTTGGCGTCCACGAACTGGAGCCTCAGGAGCTGCTGGAGCAGCACATCTACCCTTCAATACAGAACAACAAATGGAAGGTGCCATACCGTTTACACTGGATCAGCTGTCACAGAAATGCTCATTTTACACGGTAAAAAAATCATCATATTTGGCTTGTCTCTCTCTCTCTTTCCCTCTGCGACGCCATCCCCCTCCACTGATCCCACCGCCAGTCGAAGTCCGAGGCGGTGGTGGTGAGTTACTTGGTTTTCATCAAGCTGCATTCCTCCTCCGGACGGGAGTACTCTGACACTGCAGTGCCCGTCCTCACCAGCAGGGGTCTGCTGTGCCCGGCCAATGACAGGGTGCACTTCTCTGAAGAGTACGGGAACATCAACCTGCCCAAGAAACTGCCTGGTACGGAGAAACCCACAGTTCTTAATACTGACACACACACTCTGCAAAAAGGTTGATACAATTGAACATGAACCCTGTACTTCTCCAGCTGTTGTCCCGCGTCCACGTGGGCCCAAGAGAGCCAGCTAAAATATTCAAAACTCTCCAGGACTAGTTTCTTCCTGTGCCCAGCTGCCATCTCCCTTTCCTTCTGGGAGAATCTTGGACAACATCAGCAGTGTGTTCATTTGTGTGTGTGTGTGTGTGTGTGTGTGTGTGTATTTTCTTTAGCAAGGAAAGTGCTTTGTTGATTATGTGAGCGTTTGCTTCCATTGTTGGAGTTAAAGAAAGCGTGAAATGCCTGGGAGCGCTGCGCCAAGTTGTGTGCGAGGGCGTGTGTGTGTGTGTGTGTGTTATTGTGGACAACGTGTCATGGAAAATGGATCAGAACACTTGGCCTACGTTCTCTTTGTCCTCTTCACTACGTTTCTGCTCTCCTGCCCATTTAAACACATCGTTTGGAGGCCTTTTTAAACATAAATCATTTTACATTACTGAGGATACCTTTGCCATTGTGCTCTAATAGTATAATTAGCAACAAGGGACGCCATTTAATGTTGATTATCTGCCAATAACTACATTTCCCACCATTACACAATTTATTGCACAGTTCAAGAACATTTAAGATAGTAGGACCAATTCCATTTTTCCCCCCCAAAATAAACCAAACATTATATTGTAGTACGCACTTTATGCTCCACTTTAAAGTTGCTGCCTTCACCATGTTTAGTGTGTTAAAAGTATAAAAGTAACTGCTACGAAACTCATTTTCATTTTCCATCCCGTGTAAACTGATGGCAGCCATTTTAGGTGCTTGTTGATGATGTTTTCCGTGACACACAGAGTTTATGACAGCTGATCCTGGGTAACATGGCTGCTGCTAGTCCGTTTAGGGCTGCCAGTTACAATCATTTGTTTTTATTATCGATTAAGCTGCCTGATTCTTTTTCTGGATTAATCACTTAGAAACAGTCGGCAGATATGGAAAAATGTCTTATCAGAGTCTCCAAGTCTCCGAAAGTGACGAAAATGTTCTGTCCATCGACTGATGAATTGGTCGACTAATCGTTTCACCTCAAAGTCAGTTACTGTAGAATATCCCTCAATCCGCTCTGATACCAATCTTTTAGATAGCCTTGGGAGATCCCTTACATAATCAAATGAGGGGGGGCCATGGTGAAAACAAATGCCAGCCTATCACATCACTGGTATTGTTACACCAGACTTCCCATAAAAGCTGGCTGGTTCTTTTTGCCTCCTTTTGTGTTCCGCTGGGCTTTACTGAGGAAGATGTTTTGCTCGTGTTTGTTTTCTCCCTCCAGGCCTTGGCTCTTTTCACCATCCGCCATTGCCAGAAACTCTTGACAGCTTTGGTTCTGTTAGTATTGGATAAACAGTGTAGCAGTAAACCTTTTGGCTGGACAGCAGTGCGCAGGATCCCTGTGAGATTTGACTAATTACCCTAATGTTTCCCCTGATTTGAATGATTAACTGATATCAAAGGTAAACATAGCACTCCAGTCCCTTCTATCTTTGGTTTTCTCATCTCCTTTACCCGTTTGCTGTTCTGTTGATTCATGGGTGTTCAGTATTTCCTCTACTGTTTTCCCTCCTGTAAACACTTGTCCTGCTGCCTGTCTGCTTTTTCCTCCGCCAGGCTGTGACTGGGTCTTGCTGAGTCCCTGCTACGTGCAGACAGACGGCGATGTAGCGGGATGGAGAGAGCTGTTCAGCAGACTCGGGGTCCAGGACGGTCTCATCATCCGCAAAGAGAGACGAACGCTCACTGCTAAAGAACTGGTGAGGAGGACGCCCCTGAACTGTCACCGCAGCTAATTAGGAATCACACTCATGTCATGCTGCAAAAATGCAATTATACATAAGGCCGGCCATGACAGCCCCACCTGTGAGCCCAGATGATAAAGGGCTAATGGGTGTGTTGTGTGAGGACACAATATTTACCGGTCGCATGGACACCGGAGGCGGAGCGGAATCTTCCTGAAACACGCTGCGTTATAAACTAACTGTGACTCATGATGGTGAATAAGGTGGTGATTAAAGGATGAAGATATGAATTCTTACGAGTCACACTAGGACTAGAGAGATCAATAGCTGCTTTGAGGATGAGCAGAGGAAGCAGGTGATGGCATGTGTCACAGGCCGGTCGCTGAGGGAAAGACAGTACATTATTCCTGCGTAAAGGCATATTATGTAACATTTCCACATTAACATGTCTAAAAACGACCAGACCTGTGTTATACATTTTGTTGAGTTGTGTTCTTACATTCTCCCAATGTTCCCAACAGTGTTCACGGAGAAATCTGTAATTTTAGTCAAGCTGGCGGTGCGTTTCATTTGGTCGCCTGACGATGGCGTCACCTCCCCCTTTACCCCCTCCAGTTCCTCACTACGACGTGCTACTATGACAGCCGCCGAGCGAATGCGTACGGCAATGTCATAATGTCCAACGCGCTCATAAACTAATTTTTAGTACGATTGTTTTAACAGCGCTGGGCTCCCCCCGCGATTGAGTTCGCCACACGACGTTAGCTACACTACACGCTGTATGGGTAGTCGACTCATCTAATTGTAAGCTAGCAAGTTAATGTTACGTTAGCCAACGGAACTGTTTCATTCGAATGAAATGACATAACAGGAATAAACGTTACTAAGCGCGATTTAAGATTTCCATTGACAATCGTGGGCTGTGTCACGATGGAGACGACAACTCCCGCGCCAGTTCACCGCGTCATCAAACTGCGTCTTTTTTTATTGTTTTGATTGAGAGACCCCGAGCGACTGAAGCGACACACTGTGTGTTTAAAAAAACGCGTCAGGTGCAGGGAATTAACTGTGAGCCTCAATATTCCCTGAATAGTGAACATAACAGAATTGACCTTTATTTTACATGAGTCACTTTGTCATCAAATCCTTTAATGCACCGGCAGGACTTGGCCTCCAGCTGGCTTTCTCATGTGGGGTGTCGGGTTGGTGTTAAAACCTGAATATTAATGTGTGAAGGAGCCGTTCAGGATCAGTCAAGATGTATTTATTTGTAGTGCATTATCACATGAAACACACTTTACAAAAGACAATGAACACAATAAAAAGGGGGGCTTCTTGGGTATATTCATTTGTCATGTGCTCGTGGTTCATTCTTTTTCTTAACTTATAGATATTTTCCGCATTATCACTGATGTTTTCTCGTCAATACACCTTACCTACAAATACGAGAAATGTATTATCCACTGCCCAGCCCAGTTAGTGCCAGTTCAGTGCCCGTCCCACACTCGGCTCCGGTAACGGCCTACACCAGTAGGTCATGTTTTACGCATTTCAATGCCTTTTGGTCATCATTTGGCCTTTTGGTCATCTCCACGCGCGTTATCCCTGCACAATGTCTCTGCAGCTGAATGACGTGTCCTGCCCACTGCAGTAACAGTATGTGTTCTTCCCCTACTCCTCCTCCAGGCCTCCAGTCCCTGGTCAGTGGAAAGTGCACTGTGGCACCAGAATACAGGGGGGGGCTACGTGCTTGATGACTACCCCTGTGAGGAGTTCCATGCCCTGGCCACAGCCCAGCTGCCTGGCTCCCTCCTCCTGGAACAAAGAATGGCCTTGCTGGAGCTGCTGGCGACCAACTGGGATACTGGGTAATGCACACACATGAACCCCCCCCAACATGTCGTGTTCTGTCTTATGAAGATTTGAGAAGCAGGTGCATTCATGTGTCTGTTGTGTTGACGGAACCTAATGGCCTGGGATAATGGCTAGGCTAATGGCTTTAGGGTTAGTCAGGGTCAAGTGGTAATTCCCATCATTTCGACTGTGGCCATTAAGTGATTACTGGGGTGAAGTGGGGACATTGTTTGACAGTTTAACGTTGTTTTCTGCCTTGAGAGAAAAACGGTGACACATCAGCCTTTTGTGTGGGTTTGAGGTCGCCAGGGAGATCAGGCTGGGGATTCATTAATCTGGATTTAGTTGCTCTTAGCTCGACCCCCGTCTCGTGAGTTGCTGTCACAGATGTGCGTGAGCGAAGGACAGCCGCTCGGGTAAGGAGGCCAGCCGAGCTCACAAACTCATACTGGTGAACAGTGCACGCTGTCTGTGCAAGTGCAGTAAAGGCGTTTAAAGGTTGAATTAGGTCACGTGTGACCCTTCCTACCTTACACTCTTTTATATCGCAGTCGAATGAATGATACCCCCCACCCTGCACTATAATGCACCACACCGGCAGATAATTCAAGTCAGCTGCCTTAACATGCAACAATAACATTAGAGACAAATAGAAAATGGATTACCTATCTCAAGCGAAATATTCATATTATACTGAAAGGAATGGAAACTACTGGCTGCCTGGAAGTAAACACTGTAGTATGATCTGAAACACAGTTGGCAGTAATGATAAACAAGCAACAATGCAGCTGCATTCGTTAAGGTATAATACACGATGGGGTATATTTGCTTTATATTTACTAAGACTAAGGCATGTGTTAGCCATGTCTGGATCCGCAATGTGGCACAAAACAAAAAAAGGGTTTTCTGCTGCTGAACTTGAAACATTATTGAAGTGAAGACACTTCGCTCGCGAGCGAAATATTGGTTAAATAAAGCATGATGTCATCAGCGATTTGAATGAGTTATGAAAAATGTATGTGTGGATTTTTGGTAGAATTCCTTTTGACTAGATGATTTCTGTAAAAAAAAAAAAAGAAGAAGAAGAAAAAAATAACATGACAGGCCAGCTTGATAAGTATTGCTGCTGTTGAAACAGTGTAACTTCAAGCAGGAATCTGCACAAAAGCTGAAAGAGGGGAGCTGTATAGTCACTTTATAAAGCATCTCTTAAGTAATACATCAGACTAAAGGCAGCAGGTAAACACCAAAACAGGGTTGCCTGTCTATTTTTTCTTTTTTTTTTAACCATAGCTCTGCCTAACTGTCATCCATTCCACTGGACAATCTGACACAAGTTGATTTTTCCTCAGTAGATAAGAATGTCTCAGTGCATTTAACTCATTCATTAAGCACGCGCAGTGCCGCGGAGGAATTAGGTCACTTTGTAGAGCTATGGCGTCAAGATCGCCGAGGCGGCCATCCATGCAGTGTGATCATGGGATCTCTGAAGTCGTGGGATCAGATATTAAATGTATCTTGTTTAAAAAAAAAAAGAAGCAATGTCATTGTTTGCCGGCGTGTAATCAATAATCACCTTTCCCATGCTTCCAGACACCGCTACTGTCAGTACCTCACGGCGCAGGTGATTGACAGCGATGGGAGAGAAATCAAAAGCACCAGGTCCTCCTTCTACCTGCTCTTGTGCCGCCTGGAGTGGGTGCCGGCGTGTCGCACGCTGGAAGGAGGCCAGCGGGAGAGAAACTACCTCTGTCCGAACTCGGTCTACCTGACCTCACCGGAGGTCACCGACCTGCTGGGGACTCATGTGTTTTATGTGGACATAGACCCCAGCGAGTTTAGCAGAGCTCTAGGTAAAGACATGTCCACTGCAGCCCACGTCTCTACTGTAGTTATTGGTCGTCCTACAGTCGCTGCAGGTCACTGCAGGACAATCTGTCTATCACCTTCTCTCTTTTTTTTTTTTAGGAATGAGACAAAGTATCACAGTGGACTCTCTGATTAACTACCTGAAGGAGTGGTGCATCAAACCAAAAGCAGATGACCAGGAGCTACCCGAGGACGAGCTGGAGGGGGCGAATTTCATTTCCACCGTCCAGCACATCCACAAGGTCTACACCTATCTGCATGAGAAATGTTCCCACAGCACCCTGAAGGAGCTGTTCCAACACACCCCTGCTGTATTCGTGGAGTACCACAGGTGCGTCGTCAGCTGTGTTAGCACGCTTTTTTCGGGTTATTGTCTGAATGTGGTCGCCTGAGGCCACAAATCTAACTTTGCACCCCACCCACAGGCGAAATGATAACTGGTGTTTGGGGCGTTTCTACCACCTGAAAGAGGTGTGCTGGAGCGACCCGACGGCCATGTTCCAGCGCTACAAACAGCTGACTCACGGACCAGACAGCCCCGTCCAGGAGCCCAAAGTCCTGGCCCCCTTCTACAACCCGCTGGAGGGCATGAAATTCTTCTTCACCAAAGTACGCTGCTCTCTTAATGTTTTCCTTTTCAGTTTCCCCTACATGTATAACATGATTCTCAGACTCATTAAGCTGTTTGACGTCGACTGTTCGTTAACCCCCCCCCCCCCCCCCTTAGTTTCTGTTGCTATGCCTGTCAAGCTTTCCATCACAATGGGGGCAGATTTACCGTTGAATGAGTAATTTACTATGGCTCCCTGATTTCAGCTTTTCATCTCTTGGCAGCGGCCGTTGATTTTCCTGGCTCCAATGACATCTGTCGCTGCCAGATTTTATTCTCTGTAGCTAGCAAGCTAATTGAGCTAGCGATAGCTTCATGAAAACGCTGTGACTGCCGGACTTTTTCCACATTTCCAGCATATGAAAAGCTGAACCAGTTGTAAACATACATACATACATACATTCATAGCTACATACATGATGTAATGCTAAAAGAGTGAGTCTAAAGCTACGTGTTCCAGGAAAAAAGTCATCACATCTTGTCTGTCACCTGTCATTTATATCCAGATCAGCCAATTTAAAGGCCAAACTCCACCATTACTAACGTACACTATGCTGTGATTTTGTATCTTATGTATAGCTGCTGAACGTGGACCTCAGTCCCAGTATGAACCAGTATGTCGGTTTGTTGGAACTGATCTGTTCGTCATCTCCCATACCAACTGCTGAAGTGCTGCAGGATGTGTCGGTGCTCTACGCCAGACTCGGTAAGGACAATTAGCTCATTTCATAGAGTTTCTCGCGTTTGGTTCCTCACACATTTCCTTGCTCTTTATGTCCCCGTCTGTCTGCCGCTCGCTATCTGCTCTGCTCAGCAACTGTTGTGTTTCCCTCTCGACCAGCTCGACTTGCCACATCCTCCCTCTGTTCCCCTGACTGTAGATATCATATATCTTTTTTTATTTTTCATCTTCAACAGCTCAAAAATGTACAATGGACCAGGAAAACCTCCCCCAGCCCAAACTCAATCTCAGCTACTGCTCCACCTTGAAGGGTGAGTAATTCATACACATTCATGTTGCAAACGCACCCCACCCTTCATTACCTCATCGGCCTGCATGTCTGCTCGACTTCCTATTGGCCTGACTGTTTACTGCAAACGAGCAGCAACTGGGAGGAATTTGTTGCTGCAGCGTGGAATTACTTTCCACCGGAGACTGAAATCAGTCCAGCATCTAACTGCACTGCCTGCAGTGCAAATGTGTGGAGGTGTGGCAGCAGAGTGAACTACAGCACTAATCAGGGACTTTCGGGAAGGTGTGTGAGTTCTCACAGATAGTAGTCCTCAAGGCGTCTGCCCCCAAGCAGCCAACTTTAGGTTTTTGGGGTTTCGGATACCCAGCCTCTTTCAGTTGGGGGGAAAAAGGGCCATTTTTTAAAAATGTATGTTTAACAACAAGATCCACCTCTCAGAAAGTCTATGCGATGTACAACATGGTAATGCTGTTCGGTAATGCCCTCTGCCCTAAAAGTGTCTCTTGTGACTAAGACATATACTCCATGGTGAGCAAACTATGTAATGGAAACACTAAATGACCTCAAACATATCTTTGGCATTTCTGTACTGCAGTTTGTTGTTATTTCTCGGCCGAGATGTACATTGATACTGCATTTGTCATAAGCTATAATGGTATGATAACATCGGCCATAACAATGTGATGGTTGGGCTCTAATTTGCAGACAAGGGGGGAAATCATTCTACTCTTTGTGCCTTGTGTTCAGGTATGGTGTCTAACAAGTGGGTCTTCCCCACCAAGGATAACACCTGGGTGGGTCTGGCACGCAAGCCCATGATTGCCGACAGCAAAGAGCTGGAAAAGATCTTTAAATCTCACAAGCAGGTCTGCCTCCTCAACCTGCCGCCAGCAGAGAAGAGGACTGCTCCCCGGAGCAAGACTGGGAAACTCGGTACACTGTTGCTACATACTACTTACATACTTGATACTCAATAGGAATTATGCCCTAAACTACACAAATATAACAAAAGAATATACATATATATATATATATATATATATATATATAGAGAGAGAGAGAGAGGTTAAAATGGAGATTCTGACTGTTGTATAATTGCCTGGCAGGTCAGACAGTGCCGAGAGAACGAGCACACACCGTACCTACCTTCAACGAGAAGGACCGCTCCTTGTTTCTGGAGATCTGCGGGATCCGTCTGCTGTCCCAGTGTGTCAAGACGGAGCCTCAGACCGAGAGCCTGAGACCCTGTCCTCCCATGCAGGCCATGGTGCGCTCCGTGATACCCTACATCCAGAGGTTCCTCTACCACCACGACGAGCTGGCCGAAGTCTACTCAGAGCTGATCGACAGCAACATCGGAGACAAAATCAAGCGACTTTACTTCGGACAGGTCCGAAGATCTCACCTAGTTGGTTTAGAACCGTTTAAAACCTGGAGGGAGTCCCTTATTTGGTTGTTCTACTAAAGACATACTAATCATGCTAATCACTTAGCTCCCCACCCTGCACTCTAGGCACCGAAAGTGAGGCGCAAACATAATGTCACCTTGGAGCTGTAGTGCACAATTTAAGCTGCTGTCTGATTGCCTCCAGGTGGGCAAGCTGTACATTCGCTACCAGCTGGACGTCGCCGACAGTGACGAGGTCGTGGTGGAGCTGCAGGATGTGATCTGTCTGCTGAAGGACGAGAGGGAGTTTTACATCCAGAAGGATCACCTCTTGGCCAAGCTGGACATCTGCAGGTTTGTGCGTGATGGACGGGTGGCTGCTTTTACACCCTCACGGGAGGACTCCGCGAGAGAGCGGTTGGGTGTTTTAGAGCAGTGCTCGAGCACCTCAGTATTCTACACAGTCATACTTCTGACATGAAGTACGGTGGATTATTTACACAGAGACAGAGATTTTCAACACTGAGTGGCCAGAGTCAGTATGAGGGTTTCTGTAATAAACAAAAGAAACTTGTTGTAATATCAAAGTTTGTGTCGCTGGCATTGAATGTCTGGTCTGAGTCTTCTTTACTATTCATAAATTAGATAGTTCCTGATTTCAATTTCAAAATGTTGCTAATTCTTTTATTTTGGAAACTTCAATATTTACTTTAATATTTGACAACTAGGAACTGAGTAAAGTATCGAAACATGTATTGCTGTAGCATCAGTACCAAACTCTGGTGTCCTGTTGGCACATTTTAATACTAGGGATTCTGTGTGTGTGTGTGTGTGTGTGTTTCAGGGAGCTGGTGAAACTGTTCTGCGCAGAGAGCGGCCACAGGAAAGAGCTGATGCATTTCGTGAGTGGCCTGATGACCTCGCTCGACGTAAGTGACGCGCGCTCCCTTCGAACCCATCGATCACTCATCCTCGCCCGAGTGCAGCCTAGAGCTGACTTTAGAGGCCAGAGCTAATCAGCTGTTTCCCGGGGGTGGGGGGCAACTTGCTCTCGTCTCTGGAGAGCGGTGCAGGCCTCAACTTTGACCCCTTTCTGCAAGACAAGGCTGCGTCATGTAATCGTTACTGAAATCTGGATGAGACCAAAGTCTGGATTTGCCAAAGTAAACAAAATGAGCTGTTTGATTAAAGGTTTTAATGATGCGATTCTGCAGCGTAACGGCCATTTAATACGCTGGAGATGTGAGAGGCTTAGGGGGAGGGAATGCAGTACAGATCTGCCTCTCCACTTATTCTATCCGCTTATTACTTAGACTTTTATATTATTCCAGGGAATTGATCAAACAGTCACTGGCAGTAAATGTTAATTAGGTCCCCGACATTTTTAACGAGATGAGACGCCTCCGAAGCGACAAGGGTTGGGAGCGTCTGCCACTTCCTGTGTTGGCAAACCCCAAAGTCTGCTCGGCTCTGGCCCTCAGGCACTCAGTGGTTCTTGTATGTGAATCCCGAATGGATCAGTGCTGCGTGTTAATCCTCCGTTTCTGTGTGTGCTTCTTATTAAATTCACTGTGAAAAAGCAAGCTGTGTTTCTTACAGGCCGAATAATGAAACAAATCTGCTCCTCTCGGAAAATCTTTAATATGACACAAACGCAATATCCTCTAGCCAAGATTAGATCTCGACCCTCGTCGCCACAGCCATTAACTCCTCTCGTGTCCGCAGGATCCGGGATCTCTGAGGAGATTCTTGCAGAAGGAGGACGTCAGAGAGCTGCCCAGTGAGGAGGAGCCGTGGGAGGTCCCGGAGCCTCCCAAGCAGGACGTCAACCTGGAGAGAGGTACGGAGGGCCGGACGCGGTCAAAGATGAATCCAATAATCTTTCCTTTACAATACAATACACTCAAGGGCTCTGCTGCGGCAGCCCTACTTATGGTGGATGATGCTAGCTAATGCTAGCAAACTTTGGATAGATATTGTTGTGTAACCCGCACGCTTACTTTACACTGTGTTATATAGCACGTCCCAATAGAGTGCTGCAGGAATGAGTCCTACAACCTGGAAGTGAGTCGTCGTCTCCAAGTCAGTGGGGGGGGGGGGGGGTTTGGATGGGTTTTTGGTTAGACGTCCGCACCCCCACAAAGCCAGTTTAAAGGATGGTTTAAAGGTGTTGTTCTATATGTTTCCTATTATCAACAAATTGCATGAAAAGAAAACAAAAAACGTCAACGTGTTCTTAATATTCTCCGACTTCCCTGCCCTGTCCATTTGTTTTTTTCTATTTCTAAAAAAGGCTCCGTTCTTTCTTAAAACACCTGGGCACTGTAGCTTTGCTCAACCGTTGCTCAAATAAGAGGAAATAGTGCTTCTGTTGGGGGACTATTTTCAGCTGCGGATTATTACATCTTTGTAGCGCAAGAGAATATCTCCAGCGGCGGAGCTTTCGAAAAACAATTTTTTAACTATGCATTTATGAGTTTTTTTAAAGGTCTTCCTGTTTTTTTGGTGGCGTTGCACCATCCTCATTCGGGTTAAGGAGTCCGTGCTGTTGTTATAGTGCACAGAATGTTTGGAGTTACGGAGAATCAGTCTGATGCAGAACATCGGTGCTTTAGCCGCAGCGTGAGATGAATTCCAACAACACTACGCTGCTTTTTCTCAGTCTGAGTTTGTGGCGTCTTACATCTGCAGCTTCTCTCTGTGACACTTGCCCCGTTTTTCCATTATCATTTCGTAATATTCACACACACACACACACACACACAGATAGATAACTGGTGTGTTTCTCACATATGCTAATTCCAGTTTGTTCGCTGTTGTGTGTGTGTGGCGACATAAAAGAGCAGCTGTTGCCAGGGCTCAAAGAGCAAGAGGAGTAGATCCCTCACTGCAGCAAAGAGCGCACACACACACACACACACACACTTACATCTACAAGGATTAATATGATCAAAAGGCTTTTTCATCACAAATCAGTTTTTATGGCATAACAGCGCTGAAACAGGCTTATATATGATTGGTGTTTTACAGCTTTTATCCCATCTTTTCTTCTTCCTCTTTGGTTTTAACTCTTACAAATGTCGTTCTTCAGTGCTATCAAGGAGTTACTCCTCCGTCAGCTTCCCAGAGGAGCCGCCTCGCCCCGCACAAGAGGATGGGGAGCAGACGCTGGTCTGCTGGCCTCCCAGAGCATCTATACACAGCGCAGGAGCCGGTCGCACAGGTACATTTGAAACAGAGGTTTCGGCGTAGGGCATCTCCTCGCGGCAGGAAGCGATGTTTCCCAACTATTTCTACTACGTGCCAACAGGTCCTGCTGACGACGTGGTAGAAGCCGTCATGAAGATGTGGCCGCCTCCCGCCGGGCCCAAAGACAGAGACCTAGAGAAGGACCTTGCCCCCAGAGGAGGCAGCCAGGCCGTCCCACAGAGTCCCGGCAGCTGCGAGGGAAACCAGCCCCTCAGGGGCAGCAGACCTGCGGAGCCGCCCGGCCTCCAGAGAGTCCCCAGCCATCCGAGCCAACCCAACCCTGCTGCCGTGACCTCCAGCACGCCGCACCCTCCAGGTGACACGTTTGAGAAACTTCTAGTCTCCTAGAGAGCTCTGCGGTTCTCCTCTGCTCTACTGAGCTTTTTAGCCTCTTTTGTTTACGGTTTTCTGGCCTCACAAACTCATCAGCAGCCAGATGATAAACCGACTGTACACTGCCTGCCGAAGACCAAAGGGCAGATAGACAGCAAGTTAGCAACTAGCTGGTGAAGACAGTGGAGCAGTTATTAGCCAGATATTTCTCTCAGCTGTTTGTGACCAAAGCAGAGCTAAACGTAGAGTATTTTTGTTTATTTAAAGCCACTACGTGTAGAATTTGGACTGCGAGAAAGAGACAGCGGCACAAACAAAAACTAACATCCTGTGTTAAATCCTTCCATTTGGTGTTGTCTGTCACTGGCAGAGCGCAGCCAACAGAGTGACACCACCGAGTCTGACAGAGCTGAGAACGGAGAGGAAAGCAGACCAGCACAGCCTGCTGAGCCGGCCAGAGACCAACTTGCTCCAAGCAGCCTGTAGGCTTCTTCTTCTTCTACTGTTACTCAATACATACTGCCCCCCCCCCCCCGCCCTCTTTTTCTCCCTTCCTTCTCTAAATTGATTCCTTCCTTTGCCTCTGCCAGCGTCGTCCCTGAGGCCGTGGTGGTTTCCAGTACGTTTCAGGGGACTGCAGATACTCAGCGTCCCCCTCTGAACCTGGACTTCCCTCTCTGGAACAAAGTCCAGCCCCCGCAGGCCACACTTGAGGACATGGAGCTCACCTGCCAGAGACCCACCACCGTCAGTACATTCACCATATGTGATGCTTTTTCAGCGGTCGAGTGTTGAGCGAGATGGTTTTCTAAACTGCGCTGTGCTCACGCAGGTGGTGTTGTCCGACGACCAGATGGACGTGGCCGCAATCGGCGAGTGGGGGGAGCAGCTGGTCAACTCCTTCCTGTGCCACTGGAGGGACAGCGGCGAGCCCGGGCGGCCCGCCCACATCCTGTGGTGCAACCAGAGCGGGGAGAGCGGCCAGCCCTACGACTTCATGCTCACCTTCGGGCCCACGGAGGGGCAGGCGGTGGTGTACGTGGAGGTGAAGTCGACTATAAAGAAAGAGAAGGCATTCATCCACCTCTCTGCCAACGAGCTGGACTTGGCGCTGAAAGAGAAGGAGCGCTATCACATATTCAGGGTGTACAGCGCAGGGGACGCCCACAACGTCCGCCTGTGTCGCATTCGGAACCTGGCGCAGCACCTTCACACCAAAGACCTGGCACTTTATCTGTTTGTTTAAGTCCTCCAGACGTTTGTGGAGATATTTGCACTAGATCAACTTACACTTTCATTTTAACTTTATCCCAACTGCACTGATTTTCGTTCTTTTACATGTTCCTATGATACCTTGTGTATGTTTTATTGTCCCAAAATGCACATTCCTTTTTCATTTGTCAGTACAGAATATTTGTATTGCCAACAAACTGCGCAGAGTTGTGTGTTTTCTGGCATGTGTAAAGGGGTCAGTGGACACACTGAATGTTTTTAACCTTTTTTTTATTGCCCCTACCTCACCTTTACTCCAACATTCCTTTGAAATAAAATCTTTTTGTCAGCTGAATTGACTCTTTGCTTTTATTCCTTAAATAAGCTCACAGACGGCTCGAGTGCATCTTTAGTAATAAGGGATTCTGTGAACTTAACCTCGCTGACTGATGAAGCGATTACAGCTGAGGGTTGAAGTCAAATCAAGCGGAAGCAGAGCCGGCCAGACAGGTCCCTCACAGGCTCCCGTCATTCCTGGTAATTACGCTGTCACGGTGAACGGGCTGTGCTCTTGATAGCGCCGGCACACCGGAACGTCTGTATGATCCACTCATCTTTAACCGCTCACAAGGCTCCTCTTGGTGCAATTATTACTCCTCAAAGAGGAGGCCAGCTGACATTCTGCCCAGTTCAACAGACAGAAAACTGCAGTGCCGACCCACCAACTCTTTTTTTTTTTAGCTTTAGAACAGGAAACAGGGAAATTAATTTAATTTACTAGTCCTATTTTTCTGGTGGAATCGCCCCAAAGGACCCCCCTGGTGGTCCCTAAAACCTCACTGTTAGAGCTTCAGTCGGTGTGCTCGGCTGTAGGACGGTAATCCTCACAAAACAGGACGCTTATTACCCATGTGATGAGTGTCGGTGGAAGAGATCAGAAGCAGCCTCCGGGGACAGCACCTCCCTATTTCAATCCTGTGATGCAACCTCTTGGTAACCAGGGGGCTGTTTCCTACAAAGAAATCAGTCATGGGTAATGTGTCACCGAGAGGGGAAATATAACATAAATGAGGAGATTGCAGCAGGTTACCAATCAGAACGAAGGATGTTCGGCGTAAGGGCTGTGTTTAAAATGCAGTGTAGCGTCTTGACAATGCATTTCATGGGGCCTAGTTCATCCTGTAAGATGAAGTGACTGTTTGCTTCCTGCAGCGTTGTGGAGCACAGAGTTGAATGTTCTTCCAGTGTTCGAGATGTTTCTGTTTCTGAGCCACAGTCATGAGACTCAACAGAGATGACTACCAGGTGATGTTTGTTTTTTCCAAAAAATACTAACACATTTATATGATTAGAGGTGGGACTCCTCTTTCACTGCCATAAGATACCTTTATGAGGCATTCAAGTGCGGCTTGTGAATTCCAACATTCAGAGCTTCTTCTTAAGAAGCGATTCTGGATTGAAAAAACAAAAATTCTATAGTTGCTGCTGTGTGTTGAGGGGTATGATCTAGTTATATTATTAATATCATTATTATTAATGTTATTGTTATTATTATTGTTATTATTTTTAAATCTAACCTTTATTTCACCAGGTAAGTCCCGTTGAGGTCGAAAGCCTCTTTTGCAGGAGAGACATGGCCGAGACGGCAGCATAAAAAGTAGCAGGCAAAACACTGCAAAATCAGATGATACAAGAAATAGATAGTGAGGCTAAAAGTAGGCTTGGAACAGATGCAATTAAGAACGGAGTGGTGTTACTTTGCTATGATAAACAGGAGTCCAAAGGGGATTAAGATGAAGTGCACCTGTTATATACAAAACGGTGTCATCTGCAAACTATTAGTTTCATCTTCAATCATCTTTGCTGTGGTTTTACCGACAGTGTTCAGTTATTTATTTATGTCCGTAAACATCAGGGTGAATTGCCCTCTTTTCCATGGGTGTCAAATGGGTGCAAGGAGCGGGAGTTGCCATTCTTCAACTTGATGAATTTGAAAAATCACATCCAAATTAAGGGGTGCTTTTAAATTCATATGGTGATCTTCAGTCGTAGTGTTCACTTAGTCACAGTCACTGAATGATACGCAGCTGTGGTTGATTAAGCCAGGAAAGGGAAGACCTACAATATACCAGTTTAGCATTTAATAAGCTGACACCCCTCCCCCCCTGCGCATGTTCTGATGTTTCCGACTGCCCCTGAAGGCAGCGTAGTCTGTACGGAGACAGCGAGCAGCGGCGGCTCCCGGCGGAGCAGCGCTGCGATTGGCCAAAGCGGAGGAGGGGGAGGGCCCACTGCTGGCCCTCCCCTCCCATCTCCTCTCCTCCCGTCTCCATCCTAGAGGACGGTGCGATGCGGAGACAATAGGACGCGGAGCCGGCGGAGGCTGCAGGATGCTCGGCGCCACATCCACCGTCACACGGCTCGTTTCTCGCGGGACACCGAGATCAGGCGTTTTTCTCCCGGCTCCCCTGGCCTTGGCATGCGCTCAGACCATCCCGCGTGTTCACCAGCAGCCTGGGCTGACAGGGCGGACTCCGCTGCCCCCATATGTGAACCGACTGAAGGGTGAGTGGCGGAGCAGACCCGGTCTGAAAGCTCCATCTATCCTCACCTGCACCCGGACGAACCCGCATCACTCAATTACACTGCAAACGCGACAGTAACCGGGGGGGGTCTTGCACTGTGTTTCATTGTATTCAGTGCATGATCGATCAGGCCTATTCAGCACACAGCAGAATACACTGAAAACAATGCTGTGAGTGTGTGTGTGTGTATTCCCATTTATCTCCAGCAAACAACAAAATTGCTGCTTGTTTGCATTTTAGGTTGTTGGAATTTGTGTTATTGATCACAAAACAACCTACTGCACCCACTACCCCCCCCCCCCCCCCCCCCCCCCCCCCCCCCCCCCCAACACACACGCACACACCATGCATCCTGTACAATGGGGGCAGCCAGGTATCTGCAGCAGCTTGTGTGTGTGTGTGTGTGTGTGTGTGTGCCTGTCACTCAGCTCTGTGAGAGCTGTGTTCCACTGGTTGTTCTTCAGAGTCAGTGCGGTCTGAGGACACACTGCAGGTGGGATCCAGCATGACGTAGCCCCCCCCCCCCACACACACACACACACACACACAGTGCTGGAGGTAGCCGAGGACATCCGGAGAATAATAAGAGCCCGTGATGTTTACATCCTCCGTCCACATGCCGGTGTCAGCGCTGGCTGGGCCCAAAGCGCAGTGACGCCTGTGCCTTCCTCACAAGAACTAGGGTTGTTGTCATCCAGTGGAACTCACTTACTAATGGGATCCTCCATTATTCCGCAGTAAGTGCCGTAGGAGCGAACCATCTCGTAATCCATTCCTCTTTTAGAGTAATCTGCTACTGCTTAATGTATTCTGAGCCACTGTGGGAGGTTGTCTGGTTGCATTCACGTGTATGTGTGTGTGTGTGTGTGTGTGTGTGTGTTAAGCCCAAGACACAGCTGATCAAAGTGGGTTTAAGCTCCTTGATGGCACATAAAAGCTGACACTTCACACACACACACACACACACACACACACACACACACACACACACGCAAGATACACTCCAGCATGATGAGTCACAGATCACAATGTAGGTCACGTAGACCCACCGGTGCTCAGCAGTCCTCGCCAACGGGTGTCTCGCTGGCAGCGGTGGCAACTTAGGGCCGGGCTCGTCCTCGTCCACGCCAAAATACGGCTTTGGTAGGAAACTCGGGGGCAGCGATGTTTGACGTGGGTGCAGCCCCCCATTGCTGCTGGGCAGGGCCGCTACGGTTGATATGGAAGGCTATTTCACAGTATACATACAGTATATAGTATATACAGACTCTAATTTGGACAACAGATATTTGTAGAATGTTAACATGATATGGTGTCATCATCGGGAGACAAAGTTGATAATAGATCACATCGAATCATCACCTTATTGTTACAGAGTTTGGCATTTTGACCTTTTATTCGCTTTCTTGCCCTCAAATCTGTACACTAAATATGAATCTAGAGCCCGGAGGCGATTAGCTTAGCTTAGCTTAGCGTAAAGACTGGAAACAGGGGGGCTTAGCCTGACTCTGTCCAAAGTGAAAAAAGCTCACGAATTAATGAATTAACGACGTTACAGTTGGAACTATTTCTCGGCCGCAGTTAGTGACATCCTGAAGTCCATGCTGCTGGTTGCCTGGCAACCGCACGGTGAAGACAAGGCTTCCGAAAGTAACATTTAAAGGTGCTTGCAGGTGGATTTTGTTACCTTCGAGCAAATCCAGACTAGCTGTTGTTGGATGTTGGAATGTTGGATTTTATTTGCACGTGTACTGTCAGCAATGGCGGCTTCGCCACTGGTTTGTTGTCACGTCGGTAGATCTTTTCACCAGCTGTGATATATATATATATTTATATATATATATAGTTTGCAACGCAGGTTTTCCATTACAAATTTGTCCACGATGAGATAACCCTGATGACATCATTACGACATCATCAGGGGGTCACGTTCTCAGACTTGACAATGAAGGAAGACGACGACATAGAGTTCCCCTTTAAACGGCGGAACGTAGCTTTTCTGACCTCGGTCTTGTTAATGAGAAGGGGTTTGGATGTGGTTTTAGGCCGTAAAGGATTTGTAATCACAGCCGGGTCAGAATCATTCTTTTAACTGACCTTTAGACTAGGCTGCAAATCTGCAACGCTGGGCATGTGAGTTGCTGTTATGTCAGTGCTGTTGGCTAGTGGTGCAGGGATATTGGCCACCTCGCGCGCGCACACACACACACACACACACACACACACACACACACAGACTCGCTGGTACTTTGCTACTCAACGGCCCTTGTCATTGTGCGCCACTCTCCCTCTCCTTCCTCTGTGCCAGCTTCCTTCAAACTGAATGTCTGCTTTGTGTTGCATCGGGAAACAGGGGAGCGCGCGTGTTCGCGGCTCGCGGCGCCAGGCTCACGCGAAAAGGATGACGATGGCGTCGCTCTAATTGTTTGGAGGGCAGCGCGCGGGCTGCACCGGCGGGGGCGGGCTGCACCGGCGGGGGCGGCCGTGGCTGCCATCATCGCCTTGGCTCGCTGAAAAGCGCTCGGCCCGGTCAGCTCTCTGCCCGCTGGTTGCATAAGCAGTCTGGGATTTAGTCAGCTGCCCCCCCCCCCCCACAGTTTCTCTCACAGAGTGTTGAACCTGGTGGCACAGAGTGTCAGCGTTGAGAGGGATGGGGTGTGGGGGGGTGGGGGGTCGATCTGTGGTCACCTGGAAGGAACAAGACAAATCATACCTTCATTTCTACACAGTAGCGTCACTCAGGGTTTGCAGCTAACAATCATTATCATCAATTCATCCACAGTATTGGTGGGTTTTTTGGATCAATCAGTTATTTGTTTAGTCTAAAAACACCAAAATATTCAATTTACAGCCACATAAAACTGACTAAAGCAGCAAATCCCCTCACACTGCAGGGGGGGGGGGGGGGGGGCAGCATCTGCCTGCCACTTTTGTTTGATGAGTAATTCAAACGCTGAATCCACAGAATTCTGTCAGTTCTGTGGTTGGTGATTGGTTCTGTCCATCCGCCTCATTGATTAGTCATCAGATTACCTCAACACTAATGATTACCAGTGAGGCTGTCCCCCAAAAAAGACTGGCAGCCTATACGCTTTCGAGATGGAGGGCAATCCGCCGCTTTGCTTTAAAGCGCCATATGTTTCGGCCATCTGGGGGGGGGGGCAGAGGAACTCCAAACCAAGCTGGAAGCACGGAGTCCAATGTTCGCCCTCCTTTTTCAGCTCTGTCGTGGTCACCAACTCTTTAGCTGCTCAACCTAAGCTAGTGGCTGGGGGGGGGGGGGGGGGGGGCAAAACAGTGAGCTAAAAGATGCTACAAAGCTGCGTGCTGAGTGATAATTCTCTGTGGGTCGGCTTCTTTCTTATTACACACCAGTCATTTGGCTAAATGCACTGTTTCCGGACAACGCGTACGTCTCACTTTTGTTTTCCTGTCCAATCAGATTTTAGCCCTGCCAGGGTGCCGTCCAATCACCGGCCCTGCAGTTATTTCTGCCAAGGATGTGAAGTGCTCGTGAAATGCAGCTTGTTGTGCATTGAGTTACAGCTATTGTTAACAATGAGCCTATGTGACGCAGCGCACAAGCGTACACACACACACACACACACACACACACACACACACAGTGAGACAGCAGACTTCCTCTCCACATGGAGAGCCGACATTTGTCCTGACCTGATGACTCATTCAGCGATGAGTCTAATGCTGCTTCTATATAAATACAGATGCAGCCCGCTTTGTGGTGAACACACACACACAGAGGCTGAAACACGCATGGATGTTCATCTGAGCTGCCAACACAGAGCTGAGAGCGTTGAGATAAGGAGAGAGAGGGTGTGCGACAACTGCTGAGAGTGCCTGTTCTCCACACACACGCGCACACGCACACGCACACACACACACACACACACACACAGGTCTGAATGAACAGCTAATGATGTAGAATTTTACAGATCTCATCACAGACAGAAATGCAGTAAGATATCATTTTGTTAATTGCACTGTGGGTGCATGTATCATGTTTCGACACATTGGTGACATTTAAATAAGAAACAAAGCAAAGAAATCCATGAATCCTACAACATGTTGGTGTCTTCCCTTTGTGCATCTGGCACACGTGTTGTTTCTCACACTTCACACGGATGAAAACGGAGCACCTCAGTGTTTGTTGTGGTGCTGCTGCAGCCGAGTGCAGGAGGAGCCGTGTATACAAAGCACCAAATGAAATCAGGCTGCGTGTTTACCCCCCCCCCCTGAAATGAAATGCCCGAGCAGAGAGTGCAGGTGTGTGTTAGGACCATCAGACTTAAGGTGGAATTCAATTCAGTTTGCTTGAATTCACCAGCGTAATCCGCTCAGCGTCAACACTGCCTCCCGTCTGTTGATGCTACTGTGTGTGTGTGTGTGTGTGTGTGTGTGTGTGCGGCCCCCGCTGTATTCATTTGTATTTTAGCATTTTTCATGTTAACATCACTGCACCACTATTTGGATGCGTCCCATGTTATCATGCCACGTCATGCTTTTAACGACGCTGCGTAATCCAAAGTAAACCCTTTTTAACTTCCCCTTTGTGGCATTTAGTGACATCCTGGAGTTTTCGCCTTCGTCCAGCTCGTAGCTACCAGACCTTTCTCTGAAGTGTGGAGCCAGGTGTCTGGCTATGCGAGACTAAACACAACAGTGAGGGCTCGCCGTCATATAACCCTAAAAAAAAAAAAAAAAAAAAAAAGGAAAATGAATAAAAGTATAGAAGAAGAGCTATACGTTAAGATAGAACCACGCAAAGATGTGGCACGTAAATAATAAAATATTGTAAAATGTAAAAGTGAACGCACGTGACCCTATGATGCAACTGTTTTCTCAGAAACCGTTGGCTTGTGTGTTCTGATGACCGCCTGGACTGAAGCGTCGCAGTCGCCTCGGCAACCAGCCAATGTTTCAAAATGCCGTATGTCGCGCCTCTGAGTGATAGCAGTCATTTAGAAACGTGGGGCTATTCTGGATTATTATTAGTCGCCGCGTTCACCTGCAGAGCCAACGCGCACACACACACACACACACACACACGGTGCTGCATGTATCCTGCAGTGCTGCAGTAAGCACTTCTGACCCCCTGACAGAAACAAATGGCCTTCTCTCTTTACAGCTCCCTGTGCATGTGTGTGTGTGTTTATCGCATTTGTCCGAGAGCTTTTATTTAAAGGAGAGAGAGAGAGAGAGAGAGAGAGAGAGAGAGAGATACAGTACATCCCCTCTGCGCTGCCATTTATCACCCAAACTGACTCATCCCTCCTCACCTGTTGGTGTCAACTGCTCTTCCTGTCCGCTTTGCACGTGGAAAAGAAAGATTACACTCCCACAGAAGAGCACAGAGGCCTGCGGAGGGAATGACGGAGGTACTTTAGTGGTGTGTGTGTGTGTGTGTGTGTGCATGCGTGCAGTTTGTCACACAGCTGGTGACTTGACTTGTGATGAAGCAGGTTGTGGCCGCTTGCAGCAGCTCAGTCCACATCTGAATGTCACTGTTTCTGCATCCCGAAACTAGACGGCCGAAAAGGGACACAAAGAGTGTCTTTGAAGGGTTCTGGGGAGAACGTCGGCTCACATGCCGCGCCGTGTTTCTAGGCGGACGGGATGCGCGTCGATGGCAAAGGAGGGGCCGTGAGTATGATGGCAGCGCAAGGCAGATTCACAAGTGTCGGGGAGAGCCTGCTTTCCGGCACTTCAGGTTATGTAATGGGAGCGTGTGAGTCTGTGTGCGCGGGCGTGTGTGTGTGTGTGTGTGTGTGTGTGTGTGTGCAAACTCCTGTATTTCTTGTGCCTGGATCTATAGAGTGAGGGTCAGGAGACCTGGCAGGTCTCGCTGCTCAGGAAGAAAAAAAAGGAAGAAGGCAATCACCAAGAATAATCACACTGCAGCAGGGAATGGATTTGCTCGAAAGGACTGTTATTGGCTCTGTGTGTGTGTGTGTGTGTGTGTGTGTGTGTGTGACTCAGCTAACAGCTCAGTCATGGGCATAATTTACGGTGGGGACGGTGGGGGATATGTCCCTACCACACTTCTGATTACCTAAAACTGTCCCCACCACTAATTTGATATTAATTGCATATGCAGAACTGCAATAGTCCTGCTGAGGTTAGCACTGTACAAACAGTCAGGCAGGTTAACGTTACACCAGAAGCTAGTGAGCTGTTCTTATTCTCCTCACGTCGGCATCATACTAAACGAGAGGAGCATTCTTCCACGATTGCCAGTGTAGTTTTCACGTCACGTGACATCATTTCCTCTGAATTAAGCAGTCTGGATTAGCAGCATGGACGTGGACATGAGGTCTTCATTCTTGGTAAATGTGTCCAGCATACAGCAAGCGAACAGCATTTGCCCTTATTCTCCAGCGCTTTGCGAGTTGCAAACCAGGAGTTCCATTCACATTCGTGCATCCTTGTCGCTGACGCCGCTTCATTCCAAGTGCACGAAGCGGCCATTTCTCTTTTTTAAGTCGCGGTGCGTCTCCCAGTGGTCGTCAGGGCCAGGTATCGCTGTGTGTGTTGTCCCACTGATTGTTGCCATTTTTTTGTGCCATATTTATGTCCCCACCACCACTTTCCAAATCAAACCTACACCCTTGAGTTCAGTTCTGCCCCCCCCCCCCCTTGGCAATTAGCATTGAGAATGACTTACTTAAGCCTTCGCTGTGGATAATTAGCGTTTCGCGGCGACTCTCGTGCAGCAGACTGAGAGCTGCAACATCGACAGTCTGTCGGCCATCGCTGCGCTCTCCTGCCTACAGCCCAAAACATGCACATGTGTGCATTGTTGGGGCGTCCATGTGTCCATAAGCCTTCGCAGACAACTTGTTTGATCATGAAATGTCATATTTCATATTTCACACGTGAAATGTGCCTCAATGTGATTTCATTAAAACTATGTGTGTCTATTATTTCATATGTGACACTGCAGGCGGAAATGTGTCTGTTGGAAAACTGCAAATATGTTCCCATGTAAAACTTTCCTACTGCAATACATTGACATTTTTATTTATTTATTTATTAGCATTACACACAATTACTAATTTTTCCGCATATTGCAATGAATAATGCAACAATTATTTATAATTGTATTGTGTAATTATTATGTGATTACTATTATTGACATTTATTTTTGTAGGTCACATGACATCACATGAAAAACAAAGTCGTGATTCTAAAATAATCGAATTCTCAAACAATAATAATAATAATGATAATAATAGTATTTATAAACTAGAACGTGTATTTTCTGTCGCTGGTGGTAAAGTGTACCAAAATTTCAATACCGGCAGTTACACATTCTACAAAATTGCGAACCTTGTCTGAAAACTGATTGGCTGATTAAGATACGCCAATCATGCTAGAGAACGTTACGGCCTTGTACCAGGATGAATTGTGCAAAATTGTGACCATAGAATTAAAGTCATTTAAATGTATATTTTTTTTTTACGATAACATCCCCCACATGTGAAATTACATCACATTTTATAATAAGAATCAAAATAAGAACAAGAATGATTACTATTCACCGATGTAAAAACGTGTGTCCTCTCTTGTTTCTGTACAGCGACACCTGGTTTTAGCTGCCGCTCTTGTCTTTCCTGAGCGTCCGTTCCCCATTCCCCCCGCCCCCCGGGTCCGTCCCCTGAAGCGACCTCCAGCATGAGTTCCTCTCCGCTGGTGTCTCGAGCCAACATGGACATCCTGGACGAGCTGCAGCTGATCGCGGCCCAGAATCTGGAGAGGCTGGAGGTCAACAAGTATTACGAGGTGATCAGGGAGCTGGGCAAGGGCACCTACGGCAAGGTGGACCTGGTCATCCATAAGATCAGAGGTGAGGGGACGCGGACACGCACAGGCATACATACAGACAGCAATAACCTGCTGCAAAAACATCAACGTATATGCTTTATTTTTCTACCATTTTGCCCCCAAAAGGTACAAAAATGGCACTGAAGTTCCTGAAGAAGAAGACAACCAAGCTGAAGTCCTTCCTGCGGGAGTACAGCATCTCACTCTACCTGTCTCCCTGCCCTTTTATCATCAACATGTTCGGCATCGCATTCGAGACAGACGAGTACTATGTGTTCGCACAGGAGTACGCTCTGGCAGGGGACCTCTTCGATATTATTCCTCCGCAGGTACTCCCATCTCATCATCGTTATTCTGGTTATTGCGTTTTTGGTTATCATTGCTTTTGGGTCAAGGACCTTTGCAAGTTCTTGACCAGTTAAAAGTCCCAGTGAAGTCTAAGTCAGCCAGCGGAGTTGTTTTTACTCAGCCGGTTTCAAGAATCCTCTTGAACCAGTTGACATTGTGTTGACACTCCTGGAGTACACCTTATGTATTGTGGGTTACACTCTCATCTTCTTCTGTCCATTCCTTCAGGTTGGTCTTCCTGAGGCGGTGGCAAAGCGCTGTGTGCACCAAGTAGCCATCGCCCTAGACTACCTGCATTGTAAGAAGCTGGTCCACAGGGACATCAAGCCCGAAAACATCCTAATTTTTGACCGAGAGTGCCGCAAGGTCAAGCTGTCTGACTTCGGCATGACCCGCCGAGCTGGCTCACCCGTGAAAAGAGTGAGTAACGTTTCTGTCTAAGATCTCCAGTTCTCTCTTGTTTTAAACCACGGTTTTGACCTGTTGAACTTCCCCTCCAGGTGAGTGGCACCATCCCCTACACGGCCCCGGAGCTCTGCGACGTGTCCCGCCACGAGGGTTTCTGCGTGGACTACAGCACTGACGTCTGGGCCTTTGGCGTGCTGCTCTTCTGCATGCTGACCGGCAACTTCCCCTGGGAGAAGGCGCTGCCCTCCGACTCCTTCTACCAGGAGTTCATCCGCTGGCAGAGGAGGAGGACGAGCACGGTGCCGTCCCAGTGGAGGCGCTTCACCGAGCAGGCCCTCCGCATGTTCCGCCGGTTGCTCTCCGTGGAACAGGACCGCCGCTGCTCCGTCAAGGAGGTCTTCGGGTACTTCAGCCACTCCTGGATGCTGGACGCGGAGAACAACAACAACAATGGCAACGGCAACAGCGGAGGCTGCGGAGAGAGGGTTGGGGGCGGAGGAGGTGGAGGAGGGGTGCGGGGAGAGGTGGACGGCACTATCTCGTCATCTTCGTCCGGGGAGGAAGACGAGGAGCTCCTTGTGGAGAGGATGAAGCAGCAGACTTTATCTCCTCTCTCCCCGCTGTCACCCCTCTCTCCCATGTCTCTGGTGGCGGTGGAGAGGGGGAGCGGCGGCGGGGCAAAGGGCGGGATGATGGAGCCAGGCGGCGGCCACCATTTCGTGTCCGTCTCCACCAACAGCTCTGTGTCGTCCACCAACAGTTACGATCGAATGCCGCGAGAAAACAGTTCGCCGGGTGGCCGCATGCTGGTGGCTACGCCCATTGAAATCTGCGTCTGAGCGCGTCAGGAACGTTAATGTTGTCACAAACTCACTCGGTACACACTTTTATACCTCTCATCCAACCACATAGATGTGCATGCATGGAAAAAGAAACAAACAGACAATGAGTACTAACACGTATCCTGCTTTAAACATCTTGGGAAAGGAAGAGCACACACACACAGAAGACTTAGAGAGTATTTGTAGGATGCATACATTCCTCATGAGGTAGGGTTTTTGGTCAAATCGGAGTCACGAGACTCCAAGAGAAGCCCCGTTCACAATTTGAGTTTGATGACGTGTGCAAATGCAGTTTCGTGAAACCACGAGGGGAAAAAAGAAAAAGAAAAATTGCTTCCATTAGAGATTCTGTCACCGAAACCATACGAAAAGAAGACCAAAATGTATTTCTTAAAGCAATACTTCCAGCAAAAAAAATTATAAAATAAATAAATCAAATAGAGACACAAAAGTGGCAGCGTGTGCCGCGTGACCTCTTCAGGATGTGACCGGATGTCATTTTTGAATGAAGCCAAGGGACTAAAGGATTTGTATTTTTGAAGAGGACTAAAAACAGAGCTCAAGGAAATACCTTGCCAGATAAAGACGAGCGAGTGGTGGTTTTAAATGTTTCATGTGCAACGACAAAAAAAACAAACAAAAACACGTGAACACGTGAGTGTGTTTGTCATGTATGTATGAATCCAAAAGAAGTGGGTTTATTTTGCTTTGAATTGTAGTATTTATTTGAATCTAAAAAGACTTCATACTCTATTTTTTCTATTGTTTTTTTTGTTTGTTTTTTTTGGGTAAAGCAGATTTCTTTACTTTTCCGTCGACTTCTCTGTGCAACACCTTTGGTTGGCTGCTGTATGAGGTTTGACCAGCCGTTTTCAGACGGAATATTTCACCGTCTATGACGTCAGACTAGACTGAGAGAAGGCTTATGATGTCTCTGTTCTCCTTGTCAAACATATCTACTTCACTGTTGAAAGACTATTTTCTACTCACGCTTGAAATTCTCCTTCTTTGAAACTCTTTTCTGAAGAATTCTGTTCCGAAACTTCCTCCGAAATGTGATGTCTGAAAAGAAGAGAAAAATGGATTTTCGACTCAATCTGAAGAAAAAAACCCCCCAAAAAAACACAGATGTTAAAAGAGTCACCTTTTATGAAATGCATGACGAGTAGCTCAAACTTACCTTTAAACAGAAAATTTGAACCGGCTTTACAAAAAAAAAAAATGTCGTGATGTGGAATTTCCGCCGTAGCACAATTTCTTGCATTATGTCCCAGAGTGAATATTGCCGTCATGATCTCCTGAGACATCCTAGGGCTTAAAAAAAAAAAAAGAAAAAGAAAAAAAAATTCAGAACAATAATTCGTTTCTATTCAGTGTGTTGTATTTGTATTTGCTATTAATGACATGTACATCTTACCACCTTCAGGAACAGGAGAAAAGCATGAGGACATAGAGCGAGAGGCTTGAGTTTCAATCGCTGGTAGGGAATTCAATGATGTAATTATAAAAGAGAACTTTGCTTCCCTTATTGCAGATTTTAGTGAAGTAGTGTGGCATAGATGTGTTTGTTTTTTTTTAAAGTTAAAACAGCAAAAAGGTAATCCATTCCTTTCTTTGACTCATCATTAATATTACCTAAATAATCAGAAGAAAAAAAGGTATTGGATCATTCACGGGAATGGGCGTTTTGTGTGTTGCTTTTCAGACATAAATCTGCATGAACTTGTGTGTGCTAAAGCTCTGTTGTGAAAACCTGCTCCGTGTTTCTCCCGCCACAAAGCCGTAGTACTCCGTAGACGTAGCATAGCTGCGAACATGTTTCTTTATCTCGTGAGAGTCCGTGGCCTCGGCTCGGATCCGCCCTCACGTGATCCCGCTTGGATTCATTCTTTGGTTCATCGAAAGCTGCTCCGGGATCAGCGAGCGAGTATGCAAATGGGCTACATCTTGTGGCAAATCTCTGACCTCATCGGCAGCCTGACTTCTGACTGGGGAACAAAGGACGGTCCTGGTACAGACACTGTAGCCGCGCTGTTTTCCGCAGCCGCTTGCCCTCCCTCCCTCTGCCACTCACTCCGCAGCGTTTACTGTGTGAGCTCCAGCGCATGAGACTCAACTGGTGAGTCGCCTTCCACGTGACCGTATTCGTTACCTCATCACGTCATTCTTTCTCCGCTGCGTACCCCTAAAACCAGCCTCCTGCTTCTCCTTAGCACTTCCCAGATGTGTTCACAGTGTGTCAAACGTCCATCCAAACAAACCATTTCGTCTCACTACAAGTCAAGCGAGACGATGGTAAATCTGGCAGTGGCGGAGCCAAGGGGTGGCCAGTGACGGCCTCTAGGGCTGTTGGTTTTTTGAAAAAATATATAGGAATGAGAACTAACACATAACGTGTTTGAATTATATGGAACGCAAGCCACACAGCCTAATCGTAAAATACACTGCAGAGTTGACCTTTTGTTCCTTTGCCGTGCCTCCGCTTCCTTAGCAGGCGCCATGCTAACGTTTGACCTCAGTCGCTGTGAAAGGGCAGCGAACAGCTCCACCTTATCTGTGATTTGGTGTCAATATTATCTGTTGGGCGCAGCTTGATAGTTTCCTACGTTTTGCGTTAGCGAGGACGACGATTGTGCAGTTTACCGACAGGGCAACAGGGCGTACAATAGATCAGAGTGACAGCGTATTTTATTGCAGTGTATTTTAAAGTACCTCATTTGCACGAATCACGAATTCAATCAGATCACTACAGATTAGTTAGCTGGTTTAGCAGGCCTACTTTTTCCTACGCTGTGTAGGAGTGATGTTTAAAGGTGCCCTCTGGAGTTTTCATGTAAACTAACGTGACGCCACCAATTGTCAGCAGAATAGCACAAAACTGACGGCAGGATGCGAGTTGCGCGCGCATGTGCGTCCTTCCACGCACAAATGGGGACCCACTCGTTAAAAAACAAGTCAAAAACTCCACAGGGCCCCTTTAACTGCACAGTGTTGTCTTTCAGAGTTGAAGTGGAGACCCAAATTTTTCACAAGATTTCTGCATCAACATCATTCAAGTGCGTTCCAAAATTCTCACTGACTTTTATTACTTCCAAGTGTTTGGCTCCTGTCTTTGAAACAGGAAGATTCATCATTATTTCGGGCCGCCAACACTATTAGGTGCTCATTTTGGACAACATAGCCACCTTTTGTTCACTAGCGAGCATCCAACACCCACTAATTGCCCATTAAACGTCTTTTAAGCTTGGTGCTCCTTTAGCAGTGACTGTTGAATTAAGAAGAGAGTGATCCAAAATAGTGACGCTACACAAAAAAAATGAAAAGGGCAGATTTATGTGCCAAAGAGAATAATGGTTTCAGCCGCCTGTATGAAAACTGACTGGCTCCGCCACCAGAATCTGGCTGAGATAATTCCACTTTCCACTTGATTTACGGTCGGGTCCACTTTCCGCTGCAGCTGAGGACACCTTGACCTGGGAAGGAAGGATGAGTCACACCAAACCACGCATTAAAAGGGACACGTCACCTTCCCTTCCTCGCGACGCCTGAATCGGTCGCTGCTGCCCCCTCACCTCATCCACAACGTAACGTGTTGTAATGGAGTTCCAGTGTCTTTCTGTCCAGTGTCTTTGTTTCAAAGCATCACGATTTTGGTGGAGTTTTTGTGAGTAGATGACCACAGCACTAGAACTCGTATCCGGTTCTGTCTTTGCAATACAACTGTCTTCCTGTAAGCTGAGATTTAGTCAATAAAACGAGAATTCTTGTCGGAGTGATCTTTGTTATCCAGACTCTTTTGTCCCCCCCCCCCCTTAATTCATCTTAATTTATCAAACTTTGAAATGGTAAACATCTAAGAAATAACACATTAATGAAAAAAAATCTATATGAATTAAAATATTGTGAAATATATATTATATATATATAAATACACACACACACAATTAAAAGTAAACTCATTATTTTCATTGTCATTATTAAAATTTGCATTTTTAATTGGTGTTGTCGCCAAGTCCTGCCCTTTCACCCCTCAGCCAATCACGTGGTCCCAGCCCATCTGAGCAAATTCAACAGCCGCTAACAAATGTAGCCAACTAGCTCCTGTCAGCTAGAGCGCCAACAATGCCACAGTGCTTGTGAATCAACCTAATGAGCTGCTGTGCTAAAGAAATACAGTGCGCAGACACCAGAACCACTTACTTTACAAGGCTACTGATGCAAGCTGGCTAACCCACCAGGTTTGGCCTGTGAGCTTGGATCTTTAGCCTACTTAGCATCCAAGTGAAGGAGCCAGGCATTTTGAAATAATTAAATAATAATTAATGCTGCATATTTTTTTTGTTAGGTCACAACAAAACTATAAACACAACGTTGACACATTATCACCTTACAGAGTTGTTGAGGCGAACATGTTAGCGAACAGCTGCCAGCAGACCAACATTAGCATTTGTTTTGAGTCGTGTTTCTGGCTACTTGATAAAGCGAGGCTGACATTCGCTCTCCATTTTAACTCCGTTGGGCCTCAACCAACTCCTAAAGGGGAATGCGTGGCTCTTTAGCGTTAGCTGCTAAATGCTCCGCTACGTTCATCAGCTAGTCGCTAATGCGGCCGCGTGACGCTGCGGCAAGTAGAGGACAGCAAATGTCACAGTGGGAAAAGCACAGCTGTGAATACTAAAATGAATGTAGCTGAATTCCATTTAGCTGCTTGAGTTGCAGGGTCCACCTGAATGGAATGGGGCCATCATTTGTTATTAGCAACACCTGAGTTTTTCCTACTATGACAAGTCAAAATGTCCGCTGTGAAAAAGGACTTTTTTTTTTTTTTTTTTTAATTCTTTGGGTTTGTCATAAGCACTCCTTAGTCATTTGATCCATTAATACAAAAAACATGAACTAGTGCAGCTTTAAATAGAATTACAATAGAAATGAACCCATTATTTCACAGTTCATGTATTTATACGTATTACTATTCATATTTATTATGTTATATTTAATAGTGGTCATTTTGCAGCTCACAATATGATCAAAATATTTTCATCAAATGAACATTTTTGCCACCAGTCACCCAAAAATACAAATCTCGTACAGAAAACCACAAAGTTGAACAAAATATTTATTTTTGACAATTACATGGACCTCTGACGCTCCGAGAGGTGGCCGAGACGGCACAAAAAGTTGCCATAAAAAAAGACCATGGAGAAAAGTGACACGAGGTGGCAGTCCCAGTCCCACGTTAAACCTAAAGGAACACCACACACTGACAGACACACGGAGGGGGGCGTTGGAATGTGATGAGTTAAGTGTGCACCGGGGCGGGCTTTGCATCTGAGGGGATGACCACATCCTGCCACATGTATCATTGCTCCAGTCAATGAGGGGTTAAACACAACTAGCTGCCCCCCCCCCGGCCCAGAAAGGAAAAACAGAAAGGAAAAAAAAATTCAAATCATTAGAATATCTGAGATTCAGCCCTGAGATTAACACATGGACAAAATTTTTTTTTGTAAGAATAAAACATATTCCAAAAGCTGTATTTGGTACAAAGCAAACAACTGCCTGTAACTGAAAAAAAATCAGTGAAAATAAAAAAAAAAAAAATCAATTTCAATGCAACAAAATGTAAAATACACAGAACATAAAAGATGGCACACATGAACATGGTGTTCCAGGATAAGGGGATTTGGGGGGGGGGGGGGTGAGGTGTGTGTGTGCTGCTGGTGGGGGCTCTAAGCAGACGAAGCCTTTGGCCGCCTCTGTGAGGACACCCGCCGACACTGAGCCGTGGCTTCATGGATCTCACACACACACAAACACAAACACAAACACAAACACAAACACAAACAGGTCTCAGATGGCACAACGCTGCCCCTAGTGGCGCTATGCAAGAGTACATGGAGACGTCACACCACCACTGACCAACTTTTCTCTCGAAACAAAAACAGGCAGGCTGCCGGACCGAAGCCCTGACCTCATCACCTGATTCAACAAGTACTAAAACACACCGGGAGCTCATCTCAGCACATGGTTTTAAAAACACATCCCGGACTGTCAGTGTGTACCTGCGTGGTCGGAGGGTTCATCAGGACTTGGCCTACCAATGCCCCCTGGTACTGATGAGAGTCTGCAGCAGAAAAGTGCATGCAAGCTGCCTTCAGTCATCAGGATGTCCAAAGGAAGGTGATGTACATCCACTGATTTGTCGTTGCACCACAAGCTAGTGAGAACAGGAAAAACTGTATATACCTCTAGTACATCAGATAAGGCTTTTTCAGAGAGGTTCTGGGTGTAATTCACCATTTAGGCCACAGTCAAGAAATAAAAACCGCAGTGGGCCGTCAGCATTGTCATTCCTATTAAAAATTAAGGTTGATGTAAACCAAAGATCCTCAATGTCAGCATAGAAACGCAGATCCTGCTTAAACTTCAGTGACACCGGCGAAGCCGAGGGGTCCTTAAAGTCCCAAACAGGGTTTTTCTTGAGGTACACTCAAGAGCAAACTGAACAGAGAGAGAAATGATTGCCGCTCCGACAGAGAAGAAATCCGAGTAAAACAGCAGATGACTTGCATTGAAGAGGAATCCCTTTACTTCGCGGGGGAAAAAAACAAAATAATAAGCCTGCTTTAATTCATTATCCCCAAAACAGGGCTCTCGACAAATCTTACCGAAATTCTATTAAGATAACAACTGATTTTAAGGGCAAACATGGGAGCATTTAAGTTCTGCCAGCCTGAAAGTGGGAGGCCAAAGTGCTTTAAGCCAAATAATAATAATAATAATAAAATATCACATTGTCTCATCCGGATGGTCCAATGTGTCTCTTTTTTTCGAAGTTCACAGGACGACCTGTGGACCTCAAAGAGCCACATGAGAAAGCTTGAAGCAAATGAGGTGGAGTGGGGTGGGGTGGGGTGGGGGGGGGTGCCAGTTAGCTGAAGAAAGTAATACTGTAGGACCAGACGTGTTCAGTGCCACTCCAAAGTGCTGCCTGCAAAAACCCCTCACGTGGGGGAGAATACATTCGAAACAAGCGGTTCAGTCCCCTCGAGAACAGCAACTGGGCCCCAAACATTCAGTGCAAGTGTATTTGAGACACCGCTCTGTGAAACAAAAATGTAATGTAATGCCATGCGTCGCATCACGTCACGCCCCCCCCGCCAAAAAAACGTGGAACCCTGATGTGTCCACATCGTCCGATGAAGTACCTTGTTCTGCGGGTGTCATATCTGGACCGTCCAGCCCTTTCTCTGTCCCATCTTTTAATAAAGCCAGTATCCCCTCGACCGGCAACAGCAATAACTTAAAGAAAAAACACACACACAATCAAACCTCTTTGACAACTGCTAAAGAAGCCTATAAGAAAAGAAAAAAAACTTTAAAAAAAAACAACTCCAGGAATAAATAAACCAAATATAATCAAATACTTACAAAATCTTTAAAAAAAATTAAATATCTTTGATTGTTATTCAAATTTAATCCAGGAAACAAAAAAAATCCATATAAATAAACTACAAAGTGACAACACAAATGACAAAATTCAGCATGTTACTTTGTGTGGAGCTGAGAGTAGGTTTTTCCTCAGTCAGCGGGCGTTGTTGGTGTCTGCCTGATGAGTACCGAGGTGGGAGGTGGTGGTGGGGGGGGGGGGGGGGGGGGGGGGGGGTAACAGTGCAGTTGAAGAGCAGAGGATGAAGTTAAGGTTTACGGGTGCTAGCTGTCAGTCAGAAGAGCCCTGGTCCACAGGAGAGCGGTGTTGCAGGTGAACTTCTGGATGGATAAACAGAAAACATGTTTCCAAGTGGCGAAATTCATCGGCACTAAATAAACAAATTAATTTCTCTTTATTTAGCAGGGACAAGGCAGTTGTTAGGTCACGCTACAGTATCCATGTACGACAGCAAACATAACGCTATTACAGAAGTTATCATTTGTAATTAGCATTACTCTAATGCTAGCTAAATTAGGCAACGCCGTTAGCCGCAACGCCGTTAGCCTATGTCGACTGACATATTCAGCTGCTTGTCGTGAAGAACAATGTGTAATGTATTTGACGTTATATGTAGCTTGCTAACGCTAGCTAATTATTATGCTATCATGGAGACCATGGTGAAGTTTACAGCCTAACGTTAGCTTTTCACTTCTGGCGATTCTTTTCTGGCAATTCCGTGTACGCTTTTAAAAAAAATAATCATAAAAGCGGTGAAGATTATCTTGCTGAACATGCTGTTTGCCACAGAGCTTATTTTCTGCAATAATCCGAAATGCCACAGAAAAATCCCATTAGCGTTTAGTCGAGGGAACCAGGGCGATGCTAACTTCCCCGGGTTGGCCTACAAAAATACGTCATCCCTGCAGCACTCTATGTGGGCCGAGCTCCAAAAACCTCCTATACTTCCCATAATGCAACTAATTTCCAGCTTGGAGACCACTTTGACACTGCTTTGGAGACGAAAACTTGACACAACTTCCTCCAGAGGACATGAAAGCAGAGCGGGTATTTACTGACCTCGTGTGGTTTCTGCTAACTTCGTCACCTGCTGTCATCCCATCGGTTCCCTGGAGGGGCTTTGAATGTCTTGTTCTGGGGAGGGGAGAGGAATCACAAACATCAATATTTAGTTGATAATAGTAATATTTAGTTTTAATAACAGAAACAAACATTATGCCCAATTAGCTAATTTGTCTAAAACAACTTGTACAATTTGAAAAGGTGCAGTTATGTCGGCTCACCTTGTGCTTTTTACACTTCATGGAGAAATTCTCTTCAATGAGTACACAGTCTGCTGGAGACAAGAGCAGAACAGGAGCTGAAGATGCCACACTGATTCCCCCAAAATCTAACTAAATAAATTAATTAAAAAAGGTTCAACCGCCCACACGTGCAAGCTCGGGCTTTGTGCAGAAGTGATAACAGCCAGCCGCACTTCACAAAAGAGCTATTTACAAACCCAAAACACACAAGAACTCAGACGCACTCACACAACGCACCAGCTGGGGGGGGGGGGGGGTTCAACATACCAACTTTAGCCACAAAAAGGCACCAGAATCTAAACCTGGACAAACAGAACCAAAACTAAACTACATGGCTGGATGCCACTAGGAATGAATTGAGTGAGCCCACAACTTTCGGATTAAAAAGACAGAAAAAAAACATGGCGGCGCACATTGTACCTGTGGCTTTGTTCCCTTGTGATGTGTGGAGAGGATGGGGGGCAGAGAGCGGCACTCACCTGACTCCAGAGCACACCTGTAGTGGTACTTGCTGGGACAGCCTTTGAAGAAGCACCCCAGCGTGGCGCCCAGCTCGCGGCACGCTGAACACATCTAAAAAAAACACACACACACACACACACGGTCAAATGGAGACATTGTGAACATGTCATGCTTACATACAAGATGCAGTACCAACCATATGAAATACGTTAAAAACACAAACTGCTGGAGACAAGAGCAGAACAGGAGCTGCTTCAAGATCTTTTTGTGAATTTAAAGGCCGTGTTTACCCGCAATCAGGCCTTGAAGTTAAAGTTACAGGCGTAGAAATGTCCTACGTTCATCCGTGAAGAAAACTGTGCGTGGTACAAACATGGTTGGTGTACAATCGACTGAGCGTTCAACCTGCCTCACAGTATTCTGCCTTAACAGGCCTTTTTCACAGCAGGTATCTGGACTCGACAGAGAAAAAGGTGTTGTCCCAGTAAGCCATGACAGTGCGACAGCAAGTCGACGCACCTCACACACACACACATACACACACACACACACTCATAAATCATAGGTTTGTGTGGTGAGTTTCATTATGAAAACGCAGGCCCACGGGCAACCAAAGAAAAGGAAAACACGACCGAGTCTACCGGGCCCCTGCAGCCTGACGCCTTCCATCCATTACTCACGTGTTTTCCCCCCTTGGGATCACGAATATGGGAAACGTCCTGATGCTGATCATAAGATATTTTGTGCGGAGAGACATTTTAGCCTGAGGGCACCTAGTGGATGAAGTGATCAGCTGATGGCCTGCACGTTAACCTGGAACCGCTTTAATCATAAAGTAATCATTTAAGCCATTTCTTTTTGTCCAGCCTCTTAAAATGTGACTATTTACTGGTTTTCTCTGACTGCAAACTGAGAGCTCCTTGCTGCCTCGCCAGCTGTGAGGGAGCATCACTGCAGAGAGCTGCGCTTTTTAAAGAGCATCTCTCTTTGCAAAAGCACAACAAGCCAAGCCCTCGAGCAATGCAAAATCTTTTTCATATTGAACAAATCACAATGTCTCAGGGTTGCTTGCCTTTACCAATAATTTCTAATCTGTTTCCATTTGGCATAATTGTCATTATTCATGCTTACTGATGCTTTGATTTGATAAAAGATCCAAAACATATTCGTATCCTAGAGGCCTTTAAAACAGGCGGCCATTATCTTCATGTTTTGATAATTTCCAGCTCCATCACATCAACCGCATCTCCGTGTGGCACTGTGCAAACAATATGTTCACATTACAGTCTTAAAGAAGGGCAGCTTTACCGTCTCCTGGGCCACCTTGACAGCCTCCTCCAGTCCGTAGACTCTGCCCTTGACGAGGAACACGCCTGCGGACCAGATGCCGCAGTCTTCGTGGAGCCAGTATTCGCAGGGCTCCAGAGGCAGCACGGGGGGGCTGTACCAGTCTTCCACATCGGCGGAGCCGCCTTCTGACCGAGCCCGCTTAGCTGCAGGGCTGCCAGTACAGTCTGCAGTCCACCGCTGGCTATCCAGGAGGCCCTTCTGCTTCAGCGGAGCTCCCGGCCTGGGGGGCCGCGGTGCGGCACACTTCCTCCCCCTGCCCCTGACACTGCAGGACGAGGAGTCCGAATCACTGTAGTCATCCTCGTCCTCTTTGAGGCCCGACATGCTGGCTGGTGTTTTGGTGCTTGGCTGGTAGCCCTCGGGGTAATAAGGGCCGTGGAGGTCCCCCAAGTCCATGGCGTTGGCCGACTGCCCGCACAGGCAGCAGACGAGCGAGCGCTGGTGCTGGCTGTGCATGGACACCCGGCCCAGCTGCAGACAGGAAGTGCTGGGCACAACTGCAGAAATAAAGCCACCGGGGTGCTGCTGGCCCCTCTTGCGTTGCGTCCTCACCTCCTCGGGGTAGTTGACTACAGTACACAGTGACGGCGACGACTGCTGACGCTCCACGCGGATGAATGGAGAGAAACCGTCAAGCCTCAAGTCCCTTTTCTCCTCTTTGTAGTTGACGTACCTCAACTTGATCTCCGGCTCCTTGGGGGCGAACATGGAGGACGACTGGCTCGGCTTGTGTTTCTTCCGCCTATTCTTGGGAGCGCGAGCCCCCCTCGTCTTGGCAGTGGGAGATGTTTTGCTACCTGTGGCCTTGCCTTTGGCTTTGCCTGGGCTTTTCTTTGGAGATTTCGATGGTGCTGGCGGCGGTGGGGAGAACCTTTCCGCAGGAATTTCCACGGAGGGGTCAGGGTGAGAAAGAGGCTCCCCCTTTGAGTTTTTGTGCACAGCAAACTGAGGGCTTTTTGGAGGTGTGCTGCTGTGTGACTTCTTAGAATCAGAGGTAGAGTCTTTGCAACTGTCAGTGTTAATGGTATTAGTTTGACCCCTTTTCATTGGAATTACTGCTTTCTGTTTCACTGAGAAAGACGCTTTCGTTCTGCTTTTCCGCTTTTTTTCCGACAGGGCGCCGTCCCTCTTAGGACTGGTCAACCTGCCCGAGTTTATGTTCATAACTATGGCCTCTAACCGCGTCCCTCGGCCAGACCGTATTGGCAGCTTCTTTTCTCTTAAAGTTCTCTGTAGTGCCCTCGCGTTCCCGTTCATGTGAGGAATGACAGTCTTGGGTTTGGTTTCCGAAACATCTGACACACGAACATCGTCGACCAAAGACGTCCGTCGATGGACAGGCTGCTTGTCTTCATCGCTCGAGTCCAACCTGGTGGTGCCATCGCTGATGCCAGAGCCTGGCTGAATGGCCCCCTCTGTACTCAAGACATCCCACGCAACCTCGTCTGTTGTCTCTAGATAAGAGTTGTCGCCGCTGGGTGAGCTGGAGGTCTGAGGCAGGATGAATACGTCCTCCACATCATCCTGTGAGGTAGCCGATGGGGAGACGGGGTCCTCCAGAGGACTGATGTACTCCCTGCTTAGTGAGCACAGGTCTCGAGCGCCGACGCTGTTTGGGACGACCACTGGGTCCTGCTTCTTAGACATGTGAAAGAGCACCTCAGGCCCCCCCCTGTCCTCATCCTCCCGTGTGGCAGGGGTGACAGTTTCCGGCGAGGATTCAGCACATACTCTGGAACTTGACCAGCTATCACTCCGACCATTCTCCAAACCCCGAGAAAGGCTGTGTTCCTCTTCGCCTTGTACATGCTTATCCACGACAGAGTCGCTGGAAATGACTCCACCATTGACCTCACGAGTCTCCTGCGTTGGACAGACTCCCCCATCGGTCTCCGGTCCCGCCTGAGCCTGCGGCAGTGACTGAAAAAGTGCTGTCTGTGTGGCGAGGCCCACGGGCCCCTCAACCTGCTCCAAGTAATGCTGGTCGAGTGCACAGCCAGTCTCCCCAAGCCCCTTATCGGAGTCACAAGGAGGGTGGAGGGACAACTTGCTGATAGGCGGCACGCCGCACAGAGGCGGACGCCGAGACAGGGAGTCGTGTGTGGAGAAGACGCGAGACCTGCTCACGTAGGAGAGGGTGACCGTAGTGTGGGAGAAGGCATCGTCTGGTTGAATCTGATCCCCTGATTGGAGTGCGACGTTCGAGGAGCCGGTCTCCGAGAAGGGTAGTCCGGGGTTGCTGGCCCCGGAGTTTGGGTACCAGCCGGGGCTCTTGACCTTCTGCAGGGCTTCGAGGGACGTGGCGTTGAGGACGCATTCCTCGCCTTTCCTGGTCAGGTCAATCACCGCTGGGATGCTGGAGGTGGAGAGGTCTTGAGGCTGTAGATCATCCAAACTCCCAGGTGGTTGCTGCTCCATAACAACTGCAATAGATGGAGAGGAGAAAAGAAAGCGGTGTAACTTACAAGTTCTGTCCAGGAGGAAGCATATAATTATCATTACCACTTCTTCTTTTTTTTAACGCCGGTAAACAACTCTTTATCTAACCAGATCCACTGAGCACAACTGCCGAGGTCATAGTTTAATTACTTTAGACCACTAAGCTACATCACTTTGGTCTTCTCACTTTGTCGGCGTGTCATTCAGTCCGCTTTAAATTCCATTTTATTCTAAAGACTTCAAGCAGAAAGTTAAACCACAAGCCCTCACAGCTAGTCACAGCGTTGACATTAGCAAGGAAACTGACGTGTGCCTGAATTTGATTAGTTACCGTGTGAGAACATGGCAGGGGTTAGGTCAACTGACAATTTGCGTTTTTGTAATATTTTAATATTATTGAGCGTTTAAAATATCAAGCTGTTAGGTTCAGCGGATAACGTCTTTCCAGACAGCCGGCTGACTCTCTTTTTTGTTGTTGTTTTGTTTACCACCAACGTTGACAGGTCAGGGTTGCCAACGACAGTTAGCTTAGCCTAGCCACAGCTAGCATTCGCTAGCTAGGCCCGGCTTGGCTCCGGTGACGTTACCGTACGCCGAACTACATTAAATATCTGGCAGCTTTAAGTGATTTTCATTAAAGACAGATATTCACACGCGACAGAACGGGACTGTACGACTTGTACTGGTCGATAGCGGTCACTCCTCATTTCGGCGAGGTCAACTCCAACAAGAACCGCATTATTTCGATAAAATGCCAACTTTTATAGCTTAGTGGTCCACATTGTTCGTTATTGCCCAATACGCCTGTTAGTAACTTTGTTTCGAGAACAACGGCTAAACCAGTTTTAAAATGTTTAATCTTGTTTCACAGGGTGTTCTTTGACGCTATTGCATGGATTCCGAATTGAAGAGTGGATGTTGACGGTTAAACAAAGTACACTTTGCTTTCTACTCGATTGTAACATTCAACGATAAGCAACGCATTTTTAAAATTGCGGGTTACTTTTCGTGGAGTTTGGCGACACGTTCGCTCCATTTAAGAAGAACGGCACGCGTCGGGGCAAGGCCCGGCTGAATGAAACAAAGACAGAGCGGGGGTAATGCGCTGCGCTGTGCTGCTGATGAAAACTTACCCGGACGGGGGAGATTGTAGCGCTTCTAAACGTCCAGTTAAGAATTCGTCCCTCCCTGCATCTCTTTCAACAGCCCATCTGCCCCAGCGGATCACAATCACACCACAGAGAGAGTAAGCCCCCCAAAATTAAATAAAGATCTTCACACTTTCCAGGAACACACTACTCTCGGCAGCAGCGTCAAGTTGTTTAGAGTCTAATCTCAAACTTCCGGATGCCCCCTTCACAATAAGACAATTAGTTGTGCCTTTCGGTGGTTCTCCTTTCTTTTATTTGAAATAAAATAGAACAAAAAAGCGAAATTTAAACGTGCATCAAGAGCGTGGAAATTACTAAAACGAACACAATTCCTCTAAATGTTTGCAGGAAGGAAGCCCATTGCTCAGTCCAGTCAGAAAAACCCGCTCTTGATCCAACTGTTGCATGTAAGATGTCAGAGCTTCAGAAAGCTTCAACCTTTTTGCTACCTTTATTCTTTTTTTATCCCTCGAAGTGACTCAATTATTGGGCATCACTTTCCAGCTGTGTGCCGTCTCAGTCTGGGTGGCTTGACAAGTGAAACCCCCCAGCAGTGGAAACAGTTGCCACTCAGCTGTGGAGCAGAGGCATTGAGGGAGCAGAGTGGTGGGGCCTGTTCCACTCCTGGTGGAGTATTTGGGGTCATGGGGGCTTATTTCCCCCCCTCCTATCAAACCATGGAGTCCCTTCCACTTCTGGTAGAACAATACTCATGGGAGGTTTGGCTTTGTTGATTTGGGGACGTTCACGTCCTGGATGACTTGACAGGAAGACCAGAATAAATGAGTGGAGAAATGCAGACGCTGCCGCACAGGGAGCAAGGTGTGTGTGTGTGTGTGTGTGTGGGGGGGGGGGGGGGGTCACCAAATGACCTTACTAAGACACTTCATGTTTTCTTCCTTCACTTTGTTATTCATTCAGCTACTTCCAATAGCAATCAAATGGTATGCTGTTGCATTAAAGACATCATCGTTTTACTTGTATTGTGTGTATTTGTTCAATGTGTTAACCCCCCCCACCCCACCCCACCAACATTTCAAAGTCACACAACAAAAAAGGGTGCAAAAATATTTATTGCTAATAAACCTGTAGTCAGTTGGTGTATATTTGCTTTATATTTACAATAATAGAGTACAGAGGAATGGGAATGTGAAAGAAAAATCCCAACCATTTAAATAAATACAAAGGGACTGCCACTGAACAAGACTACAAACATAACCGACTCATACAGCTCCTATACAGCTGGACCAATGATTGCAGTGAGAAAACAAACAAAACAAAAAAAAACTATATAAATTTTCATATATATATATTTAAATTATAAATCAGTGAATCCCATCCATATGCATTCAGCGGTCGCCTTTCCACGGGTATCTCGGATCGATCCAAGGATTGCAGAGAACATCTATGATGTTAATTGGGAGGCGAGGCGATGAAGCGTGCTCGTTTTCCAATGCAGGCGAGCGCTTCTGCTCCACAGGGCAACACCTCCGCCCGTGCTGGAACGATAACGGAGCGGTGGATGTATTAACGCGCACACCGGACTCGCTCCTACGCTTTTGTTTTTATGCAAGGGTTAGCTCACTCATCAATACGCGGTTGTGTTTATAGCCACTGAACATCACATTTGTGCCTTTGGCTAGCAACGGTCTAGAGAGTTAAAACAGTAGCTTACACAGTCATAGTTTTAGTGTATGCATGACAGACGCTCAATTAAAAACAGTATTTACAGTAAGACATGGCAGCAAAAAAAAACACACAAAAAAAAATGTCACAGTTAACTGAAGTGCATGGAATGCAAAATCTAGACATGAAATTCAAACTTCATACCATGGTTTGTTTTTTTGTTTAATAATATATGATCTGTGTTTTGTGACCAGTGTGTAGTGTTACTAAATAAGTAATTACAGGAGCTAAAATATAGTGGGCTTCTAAACATGCAGCAAGGTAGGTAGACACGATGCATCGCTGTCAGAACTCCTTAGTGTCTTTATTTTCAAACAGGTGGAGTCTCTGCTCAGCAGTCAGCCCTTCCTTTAGACTCTGGGGGGGAGAGAAAGCAGATGTTAGTAGTGACTATGACAAACAGAGGCCTTTCTGGACAGATGTGGCCCAGTGATTGAATCTCTAAAAAGAGCCCACGCACGCACACACACACCCACACCACATTACAGCTGACTGCGAAACCCTTCTACACTCTGTGCGCTATGGAGTCCCGAAACCGACAAAAGGCAGTAAAAAGGTTAATATTAAATCATTAAAACTGTGTGTTAAAAGAAATAGAGATGGCCTTTTGGTTTTCCTTTTATCTCCAAATCTGTTGATGAACGGCTTATTTTACTTTTCACTTCCCATATTCCTCACCACATTTCCAGTTTTCCAGCAGTACTGGTCAAAGGTAGGAGTGGAAGTGTGTGTGTGTGTGTGTGTGTGTGTGTGTGTGTGTGTGTGTGTGTGTGTGTCTGGGGCAAGCAAGAATACTAGCTTGATTACCTGAAAACACTAGTAGCTAGCACACACTGGTCTTTCAGCTAACGATCCAGCCGCGGCCAACAACTTTAATCATAAAACTACACCAGTGCAGGTTCTGTTAATCATCCACATATGTATATATTATACATATACGTGTTACATCATATAATACTTATATATCATCAAATATAAACCCATGATAGTAGCTAAATAATTCTAGCCGCCAAGCTAACACTAACATAGCTAGCTAGCTAGCACTAATTAGAAGTTCACAGACACTATAGCCTACTTCTGTCTTCATAATGTCATTATCTATTAGCTGTGATACTTAACTGAAGTGAATACATAAATGATAACGGACTCATCTTTGGACATGTGTGCTGTTTAGTGTTTCCTTTCTCATAACGTCAAACTGACCTAAAGCCAGATAGCTTTGTCAGTGTTAGCTCGCGGGCTCAAAAGCTTTAGCTACTGTTAGCAGAGTTTATACAGTGATGCTACAAGAGTACAAAGTATATGAACGATTAATGCGTGCACAGTAGTTTTATGACAAAAACTAGCCGTAGCTGGGTGCTAGCTAAAAAGGCCTCTATGTGTTGGCTACCAGTGGTTTTAAGTGAGTTGCATTGCAAAAAAGGAAAATTGGACATATGGTAAGGAAAAATTACTAAATGATTCAACGTGTGTTAAGACAAAAAGAAGACGCTAGCTAAAGAAAGAAGGGTGAAAGAAATGAATGGAGATTAAGGGAAAAATACAAAGCCTTCTATAGCCTTCGATTTTAATTATTTAACTAAGAGCAATATTTATTAATGTGTTCAGTTATATATTTGACTCGACTGATGTCTGTAAGCAACTCCTTAACAATGGCCGCTAATGTGAAAGGACACACGGATTAGTAATTATTAAAAACACCCCAGTGATATGTCAGACACCATTCGCTCTTCACCACCATGCGTCCCTGGAATGCGATATTTGTGGATATTAATGTGAGGCAGCGACTCAGATCTTATCGAGTGCTTTAGAGGTGGAGGACAAGAGGGTGTGTTTAAACCACCCGGTGGGTGCGTCAGGTTTGGTTTACCTAAAAGGAGAAGGGGAAGGAGGCCTACGCGTCCTCAGCAGCCCCTAACTGTCCCAGGGCATGTCCCGACTCACAGACTGAGGACAGAAGGGTGGGGGGAAAAAAAACAACAACACACCAGCAAATGTGTGTTAGACTACTCTGGTGTTTGATTTTTGCATCACAATGCCAAGGCCGCAGTTTCTGATGGAGTCACAAAATGGATAAATAAAATGCAGCCTGGCGCGAACACTGCCAATAATGATGCAACAGTGGGCATGCGATGCTGCATGCAACTTTGCAGGCGACCAGTAGATGGCAGCAAGTCACTTGAAACAGACTCTCAGTGACTGACTGCTCTGTCGGGTTCTAAATCTGTTGCTGCTTAAGCAATGCGACACAATGGGTCACAATGGGTGATACAGTTCCATGGAAAAACCCTGAAATGAACACACCAGGGATGACGGATTGATTTTACTCAAATTAAATCGGCCGCTTCAGCAGGAAACCCACCTTTGACCTCATGGTGCGCTCCGAGCGTTTGGCTGCAGCGGCTGCCATCTTGAGGATGTCGGGGTTGCTTTTGGACTTCATGATATCTAGGAGGGAAGAGGCGTAAGGGATTAAATAAACTCCAGCTGAGGGCCTCTGTTGCTTTCTCTTAAGAGAGTTTGTTGAATCCGACTTGGAACTGACTCGTACGAGCAAGCATCACAGAAAAACCGGAAGAGTAAGTTTTGGGTTGGATCACAAAAATTGTACCCATCGCTATCATACCATATCCTCCTCGCTCCACCTCCTCCAGCGACGGCTCCCCGAGTGCCTCGTGGGCCAGCTGCAGCTGGTCTCTGAGCCGGCCCAGATCCCGCTCCGCTTTGGCCTTGACGATGCTCAGCTCTGTGTATATGTCCTTGTACTTATCCGTCGCATATTTCTTGTCCTGGAAACACATTGTTTGGACAGTTCGGATAGAAAGTTATTCATGTCGTCTCTAAGCTAGGAATTCAAGGACATTCCCGGTTAAAAGGGGCTCCCCCCCCCCCCTTTTTTTTTTTTTTTTTTTTTTAAAGTGTTCACTCATCAGGAACAAAAACCTACTCTTTGGGCAGCTTGGAGTTCATCTTTCAGGGAGTTGATCTCCTGCTTCAGGTACTGGACCTCTGACTCCTTCACCCTCAGCATCACCTAGGAAAATAAGATTGAAATGGCAAAAGAAGCCTTTGTAAGACCCTGCCTTAGGAGCACCAGCTGCTATTTAAAAGCTAGTACAGACTTGAGCTTGAACCTTACTTCTAACTCGTAGAGCTCCTTCCCCTGTATTGTGGTGTTTGTGTCTCCTACTCCGTCCTCAGATGTCATGGAGCGCATCTTGGTGATCTCTGCTGCCAGGCGGTTGTTCAGCTCCTAAAAACAACCAAACAGGATCAGCTTTATTGGTGTACACACACATGGTTTTTCGTTGCTCTCTATGCACTTGCACAGAAATAAGACATACAGCTGAAAACAAGGACGACGCAGTCAGACATGGCAGTCAGCAGGGATGCTTTCATGTACGCCGCTTCTCCCAGCAGTCCAAACAGTGTCCCGGAGGAAATAATTGCACAGAGGCGTGTTGCGTGTTCTAGAGTGTGTGTGTGTGTGTGTGTGTGTGTGTGTGTGTGTGTGTGTGTGTGTGTGTGTGTCCGCACCTGGTTGTGTGCGTTGAGCTCCTGGTTCTCCCTCTGACACTGCCTTAGGGCCTGCCTCTCGGCCTCCAGCGCCTGGGCCAGGTGGGCGTTTTCCAGGCACTTCTGGGAATACTGCTCTGACAGCACCTCGATCTCCCGCTGGAACGAACACAGCTCCTCCCTGAAACACAACACAACGTCCACCGCACTGAGGAGAAGATCTGATGCCGCCAAGTCTGGGATCAGGAGCGTAAAAAAGGGATGCAGATACAGCTGGATGCTCGTGTAATTCTGTGTACAGCAGCGTCTCATTTTAGCTACTCCACCGTGGTTAAAGGTTGACAAGCTGTGTGCCAGGATCTGACACGCAGCTTTGGGATCAGTGAATGAGCCGCTACACCGTCCCAAAAAAAAAAAAAAACCTCTCAGCTTAATGAAATGCAGTTTGATTTACTGTCAACACCTGTACTTCCACACGTCACCAGGTTCAGTGTTACAGCATGCTGAGGACAGGCAGGTGAGCCTGAACGCAGCGTACCTCACACACACACACACACACACACACACACACACACACACACACACACACACACACACACACACACACACACACACACACACACACACACACACACACACACACACACGTCCCAGCAAGTCATGAGCGTCAGCTGCAGAACCTGATCCCTCGGCACTTTACCAGTCCTCAGATCAGATGAAACTGGCTTTAATCAGGCACAGCCAGAAGAGTCTTAAAGCACATAAAAGAACAGCAAGAAAAGGTATGAACCTATAGATGCTGGATTATTGATGCCAATATCGATATTAGCTATCAGTAAAGTGGCCTGCTGGACAGATAATCATGGCATCAAAGCGTCTGAGAGACACTGAGTCAGTGAAGTATTATTTTGGTTTTACGCCATACATGTAAAAATGATGGATGACAGGTGAGGCTGATGGGTTAAAAGAATCTGTCACAGTGCCACCACAATTTATCTATTGAGTCACGTCAGCACAGTTTAAGATTATGTTGTCATGTGGGCGCCATGTCAACATCCCAGTCATAATTGCAACTGGGAAAACTACGTCTGGGGAAAAAGAAGCGATACAGTACAGTATATCCAACACGGCGCTTTCAGGCACTGCAAACCAAACAAGCAGTGCTGTTCGCGTCGTTTTAAATCGCCAGACAGATTCAAATGTATGATAATCGGTCAACGTCGGCCCGGTTGTAAAGGCCGTACTGCAGCCGCCCTATGAAAAACTTACTCGTGCTGCCTGCGAATCTCCTCTATGTCTGCGTTTTCTGTGTTGCTGTTGGCCTTGCGAGCCTTGTCCAACTCCTTCTCCAACTCTGTCCGGTGGGCGTTTTTCATCGCTTCAATTGCTAAAGTATTAGACAAAAAAAAAACTTTAATAAGTACAAAATTATGGCAGGAAGTGCCTGCGATCACGAGAGACTTTATTCTGTCAGGTCAAAGGTTATCTGATCCTGGATGTTATTTACCAGCGATGGTGGCTGCCGTCTCCTCTGCCAGCAGTCGCTCTTTCTCCTCGTGCAGGTTCTCCAGCTCTCTCTGGTGCTTCCTCTGCAGCTCGTCGATCACCTTCTGATGGGACTCCTCCATGGCCGCGAAGCCCCTCTCACAGGTGGCCTGTGAGACGGGAAAAAAGGTGCCACATCTGAGTTTGTGGGTCATCCGCACATTTGGCCGAAGGGTGCTCCTGACCATATAAGTCGAGCAGGAACAAACCCCCGGGCCCCCTACAATGTAATTCAGTGCAGATCATCATCGGCATTTATTTCCAGCAAATAACTTGCAAGCTACAGCCTGTTAACCGTGAGCAAGTCGAGCCTGTGTGAGTACAAAAAAAGGGTTAAGAGGAGTGACGGGGTACACGATACACTGAAGGAATGCAAAGACAACAGGAGAGGAGGGTGTAAGAAAGTATATGCTGCCCTTTGCTATCCACTGATGATAAAGTCCTTGTTCTAAACTGAGCTCATGTTGTTGAACAGTGGCTGTAGTCTGCAGCTCATGTGCAAATCCTAATCAGCCTATGGGCCAAATCTTTGATGGAATGCGGGGTTAAGCTGATAGCCTAATACAACCATGAATAGCTGGGTGTCTGCGACACTGTAAATGTATCTCCAGCACGGGGCATTTATTTGGAGGTCAGCTTGCCAAACTAGCACCTTTGGGTGGCATGGAGAAAGGGAGAGAGGAGAAAATCCTCAACACTCTTTTCGAAAGAGCTGTCATAAACTACAGTGCAAGTTTCCACAAGAGAGGATTTCAATGGCCTTTTCACTAGCCCGACTGAAAAACCATGTCCTGCTTCCGTCCTCTATTCACTGCCACTAATCTGAGAACTCAGTCGACGGCTGCGCCGTGACCTGCGTCCCCTCTCTCTGCCTCGGTCTCGCTCCAGCCAAACAGGGGGAAATGGAGGTCCAGCGTGTTTTAATAGGGATAACACCCCCCCCCCTCCCCCAGAGGGCTCAGACACAGGAACCTACTGTGAGAGGCTGAAACGTCTCCCCCACAGAGCAAATGTAAACTTCCTGCTCGGACGTCAGACCAGCTTTATTCAGAAGCATGCCAGGCTATGCATCTTGTGTGTAAATATATCATAGGTCACGGCGGGGGCATGGGCTCACTACGTAGACACAGCAGAGTATTTAGTTAGCTAAGACGTAAGCCAACTATCTGAGCATCCAACACACCGTCTAACACTCCACCACAAGTACTCTCCAAAGGAAAGTCAAACACTGGATTGAATTCTTGGATACCTCCCAACCTGGACTTCACTATTATTCCATTACAATCTCATAAGCATTCAACTGCCAAGTTTAAATTAAAATGAGTTCAATTAACCACATCACAAAATTATAAATAAGCCCTTTTATAAGTATAAGGCTGGCGATGTTCTGTATTTTTCTTATTCTTAACAAATCCTATCAAAAGTCCAAAACCAGCAACCAATTAATCCTAAGAAATGCCAAGTGTGCAGTGTTGCTTTTGGTCTTTTCATGGGATTTGTTCACACTAAGAAAAATGTAGAATACCACCAGCCTTACCCTTTAAATGCACAAATTAAGCTAATAATACACAATTACAAATAATACAATTTCTACACTAAAAGTCTAATTTGACCACACATTAAAGGGTTGTTCCACTCGAATCACAAGGACACATTTCCCCCACATATCTCTTGTGGTGTCTCGCCATCCAGATGCAATTTTAGTTTGATTTGCAAAGGTTTTGAGATCCACTCCCCCCAGTAAAACTGAGCTGAATGGAATTTCATCCATTGTACACAAAGCATTAAAATATTTCATTTAAAAAAAAAACTTCAACAGCAATCATGTTCTACCAAAGGTGAATAGTGCTGTAAACTGTCCATAGCCAGGTCTGTGGATCGCCGTAAATCCAGATGTTGTTATTGGAAAAAGACATTTCCATAAAGTCTTTATTAAATCTATTTTTGAGGTGCTTTGAGCACCACAAACAAAATTCCTTTCACTTCCATTCTTTAAGGGAAACCTTCACAAATAAAACCAAAGATATCTGCTTGGCCAAATACGATTAGGGCTAAGTGTGAAAACATGTATTTTAGTTGGCTGAACTGGCTTTTAATCGTAGCAAGAAATACAAAACTACACTTGAACGTTTATCCTTGACCTTGTGACTAGACTAGAGTTTTTAAACTACATTTCACTGCCTCCACCAGCAAATGAAGTTGTTGGCCTACATACGATCCCTTCTTATCCCTTGATCAAAGCTCCATACTTGGGTCACATCGTCACAGCCGAGCCAACAACTCCACTTGCTGCCGACGACCGCAGGATGCAGCGGAGAGCACCAGAAAAAGTTAGCAAGTTGGGCCATCAGCTGTTATTCAGAGACAGTAGGAATTAAACTGTTAGTAGAAACAGCTAAAGGAAAAGAGATCAGACCCATACAAATAAATAGCCACAATAATTTCATATGATGATTGGCTATTTTAATCCTAAATATTCAAAAGTTCAAAAGGTGTTAAAAAGGGTCAACTCTTTGCCCTTAACAATTTAAAATGCGGCATAGCTGAGCCAAAGGGTTAGATTAATAAGCACACTGAACTACGACCAGAGGAACTCATTTCAGAGGACAAGAGGCTAATATGATGTGGTAGTGTGAAAGAATTGAATAGCGTCTGTTGAATTTATGTCACGGCTAATCTAATGTTCCAGTTACTTAGAAGTTCTGATGGTGGTGAAACTTCAACAAAATGGGTTCCTCCGTACACAACTACTGCGGCATCAACGACAACACAAACCTACAGGAGGTTAGTTTTCATGCAACACAGAAGAAAAGTGGTTCACAGGACAAAGAGCGAGAGTCGGGTGAGCGAGGTTAGGAAGGGGAGTAGGGGTCGGGGAAGGAAGGGGGATCTGGGAATGCCACAAAGGAACACAAGGCATCACAGATGGACGACGGCAAGGACAAGGAGCGCTTCCACCTTCAGGTTTTCCAGGTCTTTCTCGTATTTCAGCCGCAGGGTCGCAATGTCGCCCTGCTCTTCACGTCGTCTCATCTCTTGGGTCATGACTGAGACCTGGGTCACCAGCTCTTGAATGCGCTCCTTCAGGGTGGACATCGGGGGCGAGACATGATGTGGCGGCCTGTCCTCGTCTGTCGGGTTCTTGTCAGGGTTTGCGGGACTCATCATGCTTCTCAGCTCTTCCATTTCCCGGTCAAACCTCTCCGTGAGGTTTGTCCTCTCTGTCTCGTGCTTCTTCTTCAGGTTCTCCATGCAGTTCGTCAGCGAGTCGATCTCTTTCACATTTTCTTCTGAACGGAGACGCAGTGTCTCACTGGCCTTAGCGATTTCCTGCCTCAACTTTTCAGCTTCCTGCTCGTAGCTGTCTTTGACCTCTCGTAGTTCCTTCCTATGCCTGGCTACCATGTCATGAAGCTCAATGTATTTATCCAATGAGTCTATGGGCTCTCCTTCGATCTGGATCAAAGTTTGTGGCCCTGTGGCGGCTTTCAAAGAAGCCTCAGATAGTTGACTCTGAAGATCTGCCAGTTTGGACTCGAGATCTCTGGTAGCTTCTCTCAATTTAGGACAATTTGGACAATCCAAGCTACCAATCTGACCTTCTGTCTGCTTTTGCTTTAGTTCTTTCTCATGTTGGACTTTCAGCCTGGTGATCACGTAAGAAACGTAGGCTTCTTTAAGGGCATCAAACAGATATTCAGAGGACTGTTTCTGTTCTCGACCAAAATCAAAGCTCGCTAGGGCCAAAGACAGAAGCTTGTCATCTTTGGCCGACTTCACACTGGATGCAAACTGCTTCAAAACATTTGACTTTGCCTCCAACGTCTCTGTCAATTCTTTAAGAATCAGAGCATTTGTTTCATTATCACGCCATCGGTACATGGCTTCAAAATCTGGCTCTGTCACTACCTCACTATCAACTTTTGCTTTTGGATAAATGCTCCTAATCAAGAGCATCAAGCGCTTCTGTGCCATCATCTGTTCTGCCACACCTCTTTCGCTGCTGCGTCTGTCTTCCTCTGGTTTTATTTCGGATGTACCCGACAGCTGGCTCCAGAACTCTCCCTCCATTAGCAAACCCATGTCTTTCTGGCTCAAACAGAGTGGCTCTTCCTTCGAAGAACTGAATAAAGTGCGTTTTAAATCACTGAGCATTTTCTCTACATTAACATCTACCTTCGCTAACATCTCTAAAACCTGATTTATCGCCCCAGACTTCCTCTCAATCTCTCCTACTACTTGCTTTATAAGTCCTTTTTCATCAACCTGCTCCTCTCCTGCCTCAACACACTTGCTAACTGTCTTTTCAACTCCGCCTGTGGTCATTTCTAACTTCTCTCGCAGCATTCTTATTTCGTTTTCTGCTTCTCTTAGCTTCTCTTCACTGACTTTCTCAGATTCCTGGTTCAGTGTGATTAGTTCACTGTTCCTGGCTTCAAGTTCCAAACAGCGCTGCTCTGTCGACTGCAGGTTTGCGTCCGTCTCAAATAACTTTGCTTGTGAGGCTTCGAGTAGCTCTTTGAGTTGCTCTTTCTCCAGGTGTAACTCTTCATCCTCATAATCTGCTCGAAAGCCCAGACCTTTCAGCGTGGCCTCTTTCAACTGTAGCTTCTTCTCAGTGTCTTTTAGGGTGCTACCAAGCTCCTCCAACGTAACCAGAGCTTCATGAAGCCTCAAGGATTTCTCATTCAGCTCCCTCTCGTAATACTCCCTGTCTATAGCGTTTGCCTGGTTTTCAGCCAGGTCGGCCTTCAGTCTTTTCAGCTCTTCCATAACCAGATGATGCTGTTTGCTGCCCTGATGACTGATTAGCTCGGCTTTCAGTCTGTCTATTTCTCTGTCAGCCTCAGTCAACTGGTTCACTATCTCCTGACATCGTTGTTTCAATGCCCCGTTTTCAATAGTTAAAAGTTCGACCCTCTGGGAGAGCATCCCGATCGTCATCTCATTAGTCTCCGAATGCTTTTCGATTTCTGAGAGGGGGCCGTAGGGGCTTATCAGGCTTTCAAAACTTTGCTTCTGAACCTTCCCCACCAAATCTTCCATGGTTAAAAGACGGGCTTCGTATTCACGGATGCTTTTTCCTGCCCTGGCTAAACTCTTTTTTAATGTTTCATTTTCCACCTCCTGCTGGTACTTCCAGGTCTCTAAGAGCCTCTGAAGTTGATGCTTCTCTGCTGTCTCTTGATTACAACTATGGGATCCCAACAATTTTGTGAGATCCCGTAGGGTCAGAGGTTTATCACTTATCAAGTCTTCTAGTTCTTGAATTGCCTCTGTGCTGTCCTGGAGCAAGAAGCTAAGTGTTTTTTGGACAGGTTCAGGAGGAGGGCCTTCCAGAATGGATTGGTTTAGGGGTTCAGAAAAGTAAGGTTCCTTGATGGGGAGGTGAGAAAGCGAGAGGCCAAGCTGTGCCTGCATATTGCGCTTTTTCAGCTCTTGCTGCTTCAGGAGCTCTTTGGTCTCCTGGTACTTCTTTGTTAAACTCTGTGCTTGAGAACTAACCAGTTCGGGCCTCTTCGTCTGGGGCGTCACATCAGCCTCCAGACCCAAAGGGTGCTCCAGCTTGGAAAAGGGGACCAGACATTTGGTTAACACACAGCAGGGGAGACACAAAGCTTGCTAATAATTTTCAGCACTAACTACCAATCATTTCCTTCTAATTTCTATTAATACTTGGCATTACAATTAGCTTTCCCACATGATAATCCCAAATTATGTATATTAACAGTGATTCAAAACAAAAACCCCTTAGGTTTTAATGGTGTAAATTCAAAGCAAAGGAAAGAGATTAAATGGCCAGGGTTAGTTAATCACAGAGCATGCACATTAAATGGTTAAAAGTTACTTCATGTGGTAAGTAATGCAATATTAGTTTCAGCTAGATGGTTTACTCAAGGATGAAGGCATACCAGGTCCTACAAACACATTTCTGAGGTTCTCTGGTCCAAGCTCATGTCTTGCACCAAAGCAAGCCTTTTCTGAGTGAAGATAGTGAATAGTATTATTCAACTAAAATCGATTTGAGTTCAAATATATTTTCAAACTTTCTCTAACTCATTGCAAGTCACTTAAGTGTTTTATCTTTCTAAAACCAAAAAGGCAACACAGAAATTGCATACACTTTATCTAAAAATCACAGCACTGCCTAACTTAAATCCAGCCATAACCAAACTGAATCGTCTAGAAAAGTTATCATTCAGCCTCAGTCTGGCAAATCCATCCGTCCATTGACACGCAAGCGCATTCATCCAATTCATCCAACGTCACACATTTATGCCATTTCATAGCTATATACAATATTTGTTAACAGAATTACAAATGGATGGTCTGTATAGCAGTTAATAGAAGATGAGAATCTGACGTCCATGCAAACAATAAGAAAACAAGCCAAGGGGTTATTCTTCATACATGTTGAGCCAAACATTTCAGCAAGTAGAGCTATTGGGCCAGTGACCATGGAGGATAATATCACTCTAAATTCATATAAAAAAAAAAATAAAAAAAAAGTTATCAACTAGATCAAGTTAGGTACCATTAAGAATCAAGTTATAATTAAATATATGTATATGAAATTGATCTCATCAAACATTAATCTAAAAAGAAATAAATGTAAGAACAAAAACAGGAAAACATTTCAGTGGAAAATTACAACTGTAAAAAAAAAAAAAAAAAAAGAAGTTATATTTTGAACTGTATGCAAGAGGTGGGGGGGGGGGGCAGGTTGTATAACTTAGGAGATGACAATAAGTGTTTCCATCCACACCAGAAATAAAAAAATAAATAAAAAAATTGAAATATTGCGAAACATATTGCTTGGTTTTCATTTAGAGTGAAATAATCCTCAGAAAGTCACATCAACAACAAGAAAACTTGAGTTCCTTCCAAATCAACGCAATACTGAAGGAACTGCGAGCATGAGTTCAGATACAGTTCAGGCCTATAAAACAGAGATAGGAGATTAACTAGTAGAAGCCAATGTAGTAATACGATCTCAATGGGTTTTTTTAAATTTATTTTTTTACATGCAATGAACTCATGCAAAGGCACATATCTGTAGCCATTTTGTTGCGTCGATGTCAGTTTGTTTGATGTTTCTTACAATAAAATACAACATGCAAAGAATGTTACAAAATGGAGGAGAAAATACTGCTCAGCTGAGAATATTTGCATGAAATCTACAACAGGTTTCCCCACCGTAGCGGAGCGACATACGGTGCGACACAGCTGCACACCGAGTACACGGAGACTGATAACTCACCGGGGAGATGTAACCTGTCCGGACGTCCTGCTCCCGCTCCAGCGCCGTTCTCAGCTGGAGCTCCAGCTCCTGCTTGTGCTTGTTTGAGTCCAGGAGCTGGTGGTGACAGCTCTCCAGCTGCGCCTTCAGGTCCTCTATCTGCCGGAGGAGAACGTTTTGAACTATTAACAATCTGGAAGCTGTGTTTTGAAAAAAAAAAAAAAAGTGAAATGGTTTATGTTTAGCCACTGGTGGATTTTAGGCTAGAGTGAATCAGGCAATGATTGACACATTTAAACACCAACTGAAAAGTTTAAGATGACAACTTCAGCCGGGAAATTTACTCAGTTGTTGTTAATTAGTTCATTCTGTGAGTTGGCAAAGCTACAAAACTGAAAGTCTTGGCTGTTTCCTGGTCAATATCCTCTGTGCATGCCGGTGTTTGTGTATTTTGCCAAGGATGTTTTTTGTGGAAAAAAGAAAACACCATTATTTACGGGCTGTGTGTTTTTGCTGTTCATGCTGCCAGTCTGTGAAGCTAATGTTAACGTTAGCTCAAGAAGCGAAAAAACACAGAGCTTTTAGCGCAGCAGTAGGGTTCCGTCAGTCGGGTTCTCATTATTACCACCAACTATGCAGCAGGAAAATGGAATGTTAAGATTATATTTGAATATTATCAAGTACGTATTGAGTATTATAATATTAGTGATAAAGTAATATAAAAAGGTATACCACACATGTAATATCTTTGATGAGCTAAACCAAACTGAAAAAAAGAACTAGCTGCAGCATTATTTAATCAGATTTTATCCATGCACAAACAAGATAAATATGGTATCATGCTTAACAGGACTGGGAGAAAGCTGCTTTTTTTTATTCTTCACACATGACTAAACATACCCCTTGCTTGTAATTCTCCAGTAGCTGCTCCAGCTCTGCCGTCTCTCTGGACTGCCCTGCGGTGGGCAGAGGCACCCTCCTCTCCTCCCGCACGGGAGTCTTCTCCACCTGTTGCCAGTGCTGTTCAATCACCTCCTCCACCCTCTGCTGCCTCTCCAAAGACGTTGGACCTGGTGAATCCGTTGGTCCGACTCCCCCTCCACTCTCATAGTCCGTCCTCCCTCCGTCGTTGCCAGATGTATCCGCAGATGAGCTGGTCACAGACTCGTACCTCTTCCGCCTCTCCTCCCTCCTCCGACTGCGCTCCAGCTCTCCCAGGTCTGCCTGGAGGCTCTCAGCCTCCTGTGCCCGCTGCTGAGCCAGCGCCTGAGCGATGGGCCTGAAGTCTGCCCAGTCGAAGGTCTTGGAGCGGCCTTCTCTTCTGCGTTCGCGCACGCGGCTCTTTGGGACACCCGCGGTGGATTCTCTCTCCGCAGACGAGGCCTCGGAGGAGGGAGAGTCCTGGGTGACGTCTGGCCTGACCAGACCCTCCAAAGGAGAGAAGGAGCCGTGATCCTCAGTGGAGCTGAAAGGCAGTGAAAAGGGCAGTTTTAGTTTCAAAGCGCTCATTGTCCATGTCCCAAAAGACGCTATCAAGAATCCTAGGGCTAAAATATTTAACATTGCGGTTGCGGAACGTGCGCCGCAATGCGGACGTGGTTGCACCGACCTTGCCACATCGGGGGCGGTGGAGGGTCTGACGTTCTTCATGACCGCCTGGATCCAGTTCCTGCGTATACCTGCCGTCATGGCCGACAGAGTGTGCACTCCCTCCTGGGTCTAAACATTTAAAAAAAGCACCGTGAAATGTGCACCGTATGTAAGGTGATGCAACAGTGCTGCAATAAATAACAATTCGTTTTCATGTCTTGTGTCGACCATCAGAGATTTTGCCACACGTTTATACTGTGGTAGCTGTCAGTTTAATATTTTTGGGTATATTATGGAACTGCTTCATGGAAATGATGGATTTACATTTGTTTGTATTAATATGCTAATGCGACTTATCTGTCAGGTATTTAACTCCTTGTACTAGCCAAAAGCAGGACTTCTTATCTGCTTATTTTATTTCATTTCAACAGTTTCTTCACAGATTTTCCAGATAATTATTATATTACTAAATATATCAATATCCCAATATAAAATGACATGTACAGATATGGGTCCAGCCCTTATTTAGAGTTGTTTATGTGTTGACAGCCATATGGTACATTTTGAGGCTGTCGTTTGTGGTTACGTAGCATTGGACTGCATACTGAAAAGGGTTTCTAATATTTTGTTTCCCTCATTCCCACGAGCGTGACACCTCACACTGAAGTGCAGAACCAAACCCAACTACAGCTAAAACATTATCATACTGTTGCCCCTCTGACACAGGACTGTTGTACTGAATCACAGTACAGTGTATAAAAGGCTTTTACTTTATTAAAAAGCTCAGGGCTATGCGGGAGGAAGTCAAACTTCCTGTGCTATATAAACGCCAGAATAAAAGAACATTTAAAGCAAAAACATTAGTCAAAAACATTTGTCCTTTATCTTACGTGTATTTGGAAACCATAGTTGCGTTGAGCCTGGTACTCAGTTACACTGCAGCACGTGGACAGGTCAATCTCACCATCCAGATCGGAGGCCTGAGGTAACACAGAGATGAGGCACAGCGCGGACATGAAATACATCCACGTACAAAAAAACATGCAGTTAGGTATTAACGAAGAGCGAATAAGCTCACCTCCTCTGCAATTGAATCTTTGTAGTATCTCAGGCTGTGATCCGTCAAAACAAACCAGTATTTCTTCCACTACAACGTGGACGTGGAGGGGGGGGAAGAGAGACAAAGTTGGTTCAAAGAGAGTTCTGTAAAGCGGCTGCTGATACAACGAAGGAGCAGTCACGAGCTGAACGTCCGCTCAGTCAATAACACCTGCTTCGCCTCTCTGCGTATCATATAAAAAGATGTATCCTAAAACCTCCGGGCTCCACCCTCGTCTTTTAAGTCCATTGAAGATGTGACATCAAAGTCGGACCACACCTCTGTGAAAGGCCATAAAATGCTGCAGACATTCGCGAGTGCTTTAGGGTGGACAGCTCAGATGCTGTTTGAACTGGCTTTTTGATGACTCCATCATTCTTTTTCATAAAGAAACCCTCAGTGTGAAAGTGCGCCGCATAAATGCCAACGTTACATCTTTAGTCACTGCACGGCGTCGGGCCCTCTGCATGATTTGAAGGTAGGCTTTTGATTGAACTCTAACAGATGGTTTTTACTCCATTTGGCACTTTTATTTTCCCTTTTTTGTTACGACTTCTTCTAAAAACAAGACAAAAGGCATATCAACAGTTCATTAAGTACCTGGCCTTGCTCATCCAGCTTCACCATCCAACCTTTCTTGAAGTTCAGTAAATCCGGCTGCAAAAAAACAACAATAAAAGAAGCAATATTGAGAAAACATCTGTCTGAAATAGTATTGAAAAAGAAAAAAAAACGTAAGGTGTCAAAATGTTCAACATGCAAGATGACCTCAGAAGCAGTCAAATACAAATACAAAGTGCTGCGGTAGATTACCACTTACTTACCTTAAAATAGAGCAAAATAAAGCAGACTACAAATTCAACCAAAAGAAAAAGCAGATACAATTCCTAACATGTCAAGTTCAAGTACAAAATCACGTTGTCGTCGTTTAAAACACACATGCTCGGTCAGCTGGGGGGTAGAAATTGACCCTACCAATGGCTCAGACAAATTAAAAATCAGATGGTGTGAGATGGCCTAAATGCGGGCCACTGGCCATGGGCAACTCTGTGTGACTCCAGCTGAGGATGCAGAGAACCCGGTGCTCAGTACTACTGTAGTCTGCTGTGATTCCACACAGTGGAAGAAACGCATACATGGTGCACGGTGGCCTCAGGAAGCAGTGGTATAAGTTGTGATATACACTCTCACACACAGACAGCACACACACACACACACACACACACACACACACACACGGTCTCCGGCTGACAGAAACATAATAACACACACGGCACAGAATGGGTGCAATGGATACACGCAGCGGGCAAAATCTGCACACAGAGGGGAGCGGGAAGGGGAGTATAACCTGGAGAGGAGGGGGCTGCACTGGCCCCTACAGCACGGAGGTTTGGCCTACAACATCCAAACCCACGCACCACCACACCAAGCCCAAGAAAAAAAAAAAACATTAGGGAAAAAAAAAGGCAATTTTAACGACAACAGCAAATCACACACTGATGGTCAGATTCACACGCAATTTGAAACTTGATCATCGAGTGGATCTTTTACTCAACTTAATGGAGAGGTCAAAGGTCAGAGCTGAAAGTGGGATGGATTAAACAGGCCATTTTGTGCATACTACTTAAACTCACAATACTGCAGTACATAGCTGTGTGTACACAGTAGAGGTAGGAAAAATACAAAGTTTCCTGAGCAAAGCTGCTGCACTCTTGGGGTCGACCCAAGGAGACCTTTCCCAATTTTTAATTCTCCTAACTCTGTTACCTAACCGAATCGAGCCTCTCAAGTCCCAACAATAACAACAACAACAACAACAACAACCCAGCGATCTCCCTTCGCACAGCTGAAGACCTGGCACTGATGCTGACCCTGGATCCTGCAGCTCAGCAGAACAGGGGAGGCTTTGTCTGGGAGACCAGGGACACACGGAAACGCACCGGCCTTCAGAGGGAGACCCCAATATTTCAAACTAATTTAAACCCAAACCGTATCCTCAGCTGTACCAGCTGTGAACTTGTGGCTCATTCGCAGGTTTTCTAGCGGCAACGATGTGTCGATTACAACTCTGGTTTCAGGTCTGCAGCTGAGAAATTACGGCAGAAAATTCACCGTCAGTTTTTTCATTTTATTGACAAAATTACGAATCAGTGACTCAAAAGCAAGAGTAGTTTGTTGTAACCATACTCAGGTGTCAATATTAAACAAAAGGGGTTGCTTGTAGTGACAACCACAGAGCTTTCGAACCTATTTTAGCTCCCTGTAATGGCCCATTTATGCACTGTGTAGTTCTTACTGTTCACATCAACCCCTGTTGGCAGCCGGGAAACAAAAGCTAAAGCTACTGGACAATATCTACCCTGCATGGAACGGCACATGGACAAAGTCACTCGGTTAAGAAAGTCGAGCTTTTAGCATCTAGCGATTCAGATATATCTAGAAGGCAGTCGACAGTCATAGGCGACGCCGTGGAGATGAAACCCCGGACCTCGATGAGGCAGTTTCACAGAGGCCAGAGAGGGTAAACACTCACCGTCATGACCGACTCTGTGGTCCTTCTGTCCAGGGACTTGGCTCTCCTCAGGGGCGGCAGGGTGGAGGGGAAATCCAGACCCTGGCCCACATCATGCCTCTGCTCCTGAACAACACACACACACACACACACACACACACACACAATACAACAAATACAACACATTATTTCTATATTGCTTTTTATATCTCTGTAAGGCAAGTTAACTCTCATAGACCAAAAACAAACAAAATAAGAACAGAAATGCAAAAGAATGACACTTTTTGAGTCAACTTATGAACAAACAAACAAAAACCACAGATCATTTATATCAACTCCTACAGTCGGGTTTCTGGCCGAGCACAGAGGGCCGGGGTGGGAAAGGGAAGCATAATCGCTGGGGGAATCCCACCGCAGAGTGGAAACTGGAAATGAATACAGCACACACGGCTGACCTCTGACCTACAAGCAAAACAAAGACAGGACAGAGAGAGGGGGAAAAGATGGAGGGAAGAGGGCGAGGGTGAAGGGAAAAGACAGAAGAGTCGGGGGGGGGTGCTGGGACAGGAAAAAGAAAAAAAACCCACGCTGGTAGGTCCAATGCCGAGCTCACATCTGCACAGCCATGTGATGTTGTTTAAAAACACTGTTTACAAGTCTTACCCTATCTATTGTAAACTGCTGCACAATGTTGGCACTGTTGGATCGCGCACACACACACACACACACACACACACACACACACACACACACACACACACACACACACACACACACAGCAGTGTTACCTCTCTGTGGAAACGCCTGTGCTCACTGCGTCCCTGTCTGGCTCCGCTCCTCCCCGACTCCTCCACCTCCATTTTCTCTGGATTCTCCAGCTCCAAGGCCTCCAGCTTCTCAATAACACCGGAGCGACTGCAAATCAACCCACACACACGCGTTAAAATGTAGCCCCTGATCCTGCTGTCGAGATGCAGGTAAAGTTCCAGAGTTCTTGAAAAAGGTCCCCGACCTGGCCCGTTTACTGTGCGACCGAAGCTGTACACGAGTTACTGCACGCCACAGTTGCTACAGTTTTGTGCGAATCCAGAAACCACCACTCCCGATTTGGGTGGACATGAATCAGATTACGTCAGAATCTAAAGCAATCTGCCGCTTTTCTTCCTTGGTTCACTTTGTGCGAACAAAAGGAATAACAAAATGTAACCAATACACTACCTCTGTTACCATCACATTATTTAGTTATGCAGTGGGCTGGATTTAAAGACATTTATTTGAGGTGGGAGAAATGAAGCGCGCTGACAGATATTTACGATATTATGAGTCACGATTTTAGTGGGGATGGTCATGGCCCTAAAACATGGGGCTGAACAGCATGCTACGTTGCTCTTGCGCTACGACTTCATCCGTTAAATTGGCTACATGCCTGTGAAATATCCATAAAGGACAAGAGCCCCCCCCCCCCCCCCCCCCCCAAAAAAAACAAACAAACAACAAACCGGCCGCTCACTGGTGTCCACCTGTAACCTTCCTCAAATGGTGACACGCACCCGCACAAGCCTTTTGTTACATGACAGAGGACTCTTCTGCATTACAGAGAGGAGAGGAAGAGGGCGAGAGGCGGTGGGAAAATATTATATTACTCTTTTGCCTAAATGTTGCCCTTATTTGGGGACTCTTCGGCCAAAGCTGCAGTCCTTAAAAGGGAAGGAAGGAGAGGGGAGGAGGACGAGGACAGTGTGATTTTTCTTTTTGGTCTAAAGCTACGTCTCAGACAGGCTTGAGTAAATATATATATAGATATAGATATAAATTTGACAGGGCCTTATCACAAACCTGCTATGAGAAGGTCAGATCCAACTGTCCCTGAGCAATGCAGGTCTTGTTTGTATCAAACATGTTTGCCCATCATGTTTCTTTTGTTTGTTTTTTTTAAAGGCCAGTGACATTTCCGGAGCATGCCACCGGCACACCAGAGTGTTGTTGAGTTTCATCTGCTGTGACTTTTAGTTTATCAGGGATCAAAGTTAAGATTCGTCTTTTTTCCTCTCTCCCTGCAGAGAGCTTTAGAGACGTATCCCGCCTGAATCAAAATCATACATAGACTTTTTAATAAGCCAGCCACCCATTTTGCTCATTGTCGTCAACTCGTCTTACAGTGCGTGTGTGTGCGTTTCAGAGTTCAAGATATTAATTAAAGTTTGGCAAATGGGACACAGACATGGATGGGTTTTGACCTACAGGGACATTTAAGCCCTTTTCAGACATGGAACATGTAATACACTTACGCGTACGGTTGCTATTACACTAGCAACTGAACCTGGTCCCAGTCTGTAGTGTTTATTACAACAGAAATTATTTGCCTTTGAAAATCCAGTAATTCTGTCCTCTAGATTTTGAAAAAAAAACGACAATGACATTTCTTGGAACGACCCGCCCTCAAACTATGAGGCAATGTCACACTCACTCCCCATCTCCACCTCAAAATAAATCCTCGATGTCATCAGCACACAAGGATAGAACGCTGTGTGTAAAGCATTTTGCAGGATATTAAATAATGTCGCCCGTGCAACTGGACATGACATGCTATTTCCTATGTCTTAATTAGATGGCTGTCATTAAGAGAGGTGACAGGAAATGAGGAAAGAGAGACCAGGAATGAGATGTCCCCTGGGTTGTGTTCTTTTTCATCTTGTTTGTCCACATGGGGGGGGCTGCTGGGCTGGGACTTTTATGTAAACATGACTCTGGTGCTTATTTGGACAGGACCGACGTGTAAATTGCCATCGCATGTGCGCAATGAGGCACATTTCTGAAAGGGTCTAGTCCGTCCAGAGGGAGAGTCTGCTTCACTTAAACCCCCCCCAAACTGGCTCCATGTGTTTACAGGGCAGCATGCGGGCACTCCTCCTACTTTCCTCTGCTCCTTTTCCTTTCACGCCCGACATGGATGGAGGGACTGAATAGAGCAGGAAGCTGGTTGTGGGAGGAAAAAGATGACCCGCCCCCCCCACCTCGACCGCTCGGTTTGTTTGAAATGCTGCCGTTTCGGGTGTGTATGTGTGTGTGCGTGAGACCTGTGACCTCTTCTCGAACGGCACCGGATTACTGAATGGAAAATGTGTGTTTATGCTTACAGTTAGTAAGACTGCCGATAGACAAAAAAAAAAAAAAAAGAAACTGACAGGGAGGGGTGATTATCAAGAAACACACACACACGAGGGGTATTCAAAGCCCATCACAACTCCCAGCATGTCTTCATTTCACTAAATACAGCCTTTTCTCCTCCCTTCCATTAAAACCAGTTGTGAGAGTGTATGTGTGCACATCAAAAGCTTTGTGCGTCACTGGACTGTGTGTCTGTGTATGTGTGTGTATATGTGTGTATCCATGCCTTTAAAAGGATAAGTCAAGAGGCTCAAGTATTTCCAGACCACAGTGTCTGTAGCTGAGATTCCAAGAAAGCAGTCTACTGACCTGGTTCATCCGGTTAAATCAGAGGCCGATGTAATATCCCCTCTTCAGGCTCACCTGTGTGTTAATGTGTCCTTGTTTCACTCGAGCCTCTCTCAGCAAAATAAACAACACCCTGGATCAGTGAAAATGAGCCTCCTCTCATATTTAGTCCCATATATTGGACCGCCAATGTGCCCAGACAAGGAACTGTTACACGTAACGACACCGCCCAAACCATCTTCGCCAATGAGTGTGTCTTTCCAACACCGGCACGTACAGCTGAAGCGTTCTCAGTTATTTACTGTCGTTTTGGGGAGCCAGGCATCAGCTGGGACGACGCAACAGGCCGGCCGGTTTTACACGTTGAGATTAGTTTAGTCGGCCTGTGAAAACAGCTGTTATCGTCCCACCTCGGGCTTGAAGACTATAATTTTATAACAGAAAGAAATCGGTCACACTAACTGGAAGCATGGTTTGAAAGGTGCTGCACTGCGGAAATTGTAGGATTCCGCTTTTATATCTTGAAGTTATGATACATATTTGTTAGATATATGTTCCGTTTTTAAATCCATCTCTTAAGAGACCCACAAACTTTATGGAAGTGCACACTAAATTGCTATTAAGACGGGGAGGGGACTGGGGGACTGAAAATGTCGTGCAATATATTCGAAATGTTCGAATTGTTTTCACACATGAAAAGACGAACAAATGACAATGATGTCTAAGCAGTTCACGATGGGCTAAAACCTGACTGTGATTAGTGTTTTGGGATGACAACAGTCAAATTTAAAATAAAGAGAATGATCACACAACGTCAGCCGTCAGCAGGTTCAGTCTGAAAACTAGTTTCTGCCTTCAAAAAGTGATGTTTGCCAATTGCATCATGTCTTAACACAAAAGGTCCCAACTTTGCTTCTTTTAGTGTAAAAAGTCGGGAACCACTGAGACAAAGAAAGGCGAGGTGCGAGGCAGCAGGAGCAGACACTGACCTCCTCTCGGGGCTGAGGACAGCCTCCCTCTCCTGCCTGTCAGGGCTCCTGAAGCGGCTCCTCTTCTCAGCCTTTCGGGCCTCGGCCTCCAGCCGGCGGGATCGTGGTGCGTCGTGGTGGCCGTAGGAGAGGCTGCCCCTCTGGTGGGCCGGGTGGCTGTCTGTGCTGGTCACCGTGCTGCCGCTGGCGTCCGAGTCCAGGGAGCTCACCGAGCCGCTGATGTGGGAGCCGTTGGAGAGCAGGGAGCTGCCGGAGGGGAAGGGATCGCTGGGGGCCGGGGAGAGGCAGCGCGGGACGCCCCCCAGGCTGGAGCACGAGCCCGTCGGGGAGAGCAGGTCGCTGGGGGGCTGTGGCGCGGAGCCATGCAGCACCAGGCTTCCCCGGTCCACCTCGTCGCCATTCACGGAGCCGGCGTCAGAACCCTGTGCAGCGGGCATACAGTCACCTAGACAAGCAGATGAGAGGACAGCACATATTAATACTTTCAGAACAAAAGATGATACACATTACTTTCTGTTACGTGTGATATTTGCTTGAATTTATTTTTCCAATTCATACGAAGGTGTTATTCCTCCTTTACCTGTGCGGGGCAGCGGGGATCCTGGAGGCAGGTCCGCAGCGGCCCAGACAGCAGCCCCCTCGGCCTCTCTCTGGTTCAGCTCCTCCTGCCAGATGATGGAGCTCGAGTCTGGAACCTTCTCCGCCTCGGGGATGCCGGAGCCGGTCACCGCTACCTTGGCCGGACCCGGCTCCTGGACAGGAACACACGACAGCGGTCAGAGAGCACGAAACAAGAAAGAGCAGAATGTGGTGTCGAGCTGTGACGCGAACCACAGGAGGATTACCTGGGAGGTCGTGGGCTCCACCTTGCGTTTCTTCTTCTGGTTCTGTTTGTTGGTTCGGGGGTACACCACCAGCTGTTCGCTCCACCTGCAGACAGACGAGAGGGTTCTTGACACCCGTGCGTATTCGTCCTATCCCACCCAGCCCATCATTAGCAGACACATCGGGACAACGTACCCATTGATGATCTCTTTATTCTCCCCTCTGATGAAGTACTCTTGCTCCGGCGTGATGATGCACAGGGAGTTCTTCTGGCCCGTCTTGGGCTCGGCGTCTATGACGTCCGTGCACAGGTTCATGTTAACCGTGCCCTGAGGCAGAGTGCTTGGCTAGAGGGGGCACAAAGCGACATATTAGCCACTGTATTAGCCTATATGAGCTAACTGAAATGATAGAGCAGTTTACACAGAACTCAACAAAGTATTTTTTAAAAGAAATGACAAATGTGGAAAAAATTTGAAATGGTTTCAGTGTTTGAGTCACTGGTTTGTTTCCATATCGGATGGGTGACTGCCCGACTAAACGCTGATATCATCGGCATCACATTTCAAGTGGTTCAAGACTCAAACAGAGGAGACCTGAGTGCTGCACAGTGTTTCAGAGACTTGGCTCAGCTGGATTCACACTTCCAATCCCTCGTCACTCACCTGCCTCTCTTTTTCAAAAAGGAGGTAGATTTCAGGGCCTGTACCGTATGGACCCTCCACTGTTATCAAGCAGCTCACCATGGCAACTAGGCAAATCACTTTCACTTGCAGCGCACACTGAGTGAAAAGGGGAGATGACAGCAATGGGATGCCAGACTAAAGCTGCTTTGTGTGTGTGTGAGATCAGTGAAGAACACAGAGCTGGGTCTGCTTTGTAAACCAGATACGACACTGAAGCGATTCACTTAGAACGGCGGAAAAACCTCAATATCTTGGTGGTAAATAAAAAAAGAAATAGAAATACACTGATTTAAGCTTCATGTATGTTTTGTGTGACTGGATAATAAATACATTGTCATTTGAACCTGATAACTTATTGTCTCGTTAACATCAGAGAGGAGAAATCCCCTAAACTTCCTCTCCAACCCCCTCTGTCTGCTCTGAATCCTGCGGCTCTGTTATCAGGCTTTGCTGGGCCGTGCCTGCTACAGATGTAAAACAGGTGCTGGATCCCGTTCCAGCTCCTTTTAAGGCCACCGAACGCAGATCCAGCTTTATTAAGATCTGCCTGTAAAAAAATAAAAAACCCCAGGGGCTGCCAAATATGGCAACTGCACTGCGTCGCGCTTTAGAGCTCGAAAGACGCCATGGAGGACTTTTCCTCCACTGGAAAGAAAACCATCATGTTTGAGAGTAAGTAACTGTGTGCAACCCTGCAGTGTGGCATCATCAGTATGGCAGTGATGTTTGACTAAGATGAGAAGGGTAACACACGTGCAGAAAAGCTGAGACTGCATTCTAGAAATCTATTACCACTAAACAGTAGGAGACAGAAACACTGTTTCACTTTGTTTGCAATGTGGTGCGACTCGAGTTTAAACGGACGTAATGAACGGATAAACAGACGGTATGCAGAAGTGGAAATGGAGCCTGATGCTGATCGTTTGTTTTTTTTATGCACTAGTACACTATATTAGTATATACAACTGTGATTAGAGCTGCAGCGATTCGTCCGGCAGTGCAGGAAGTGTCCATCCCTCGTTCTATTATTACTGCTGGTGTGGTCCAGTGCTTCCTTATTTTGTAAGTGAAGTTGTACACAAGAGCCGCAAGTTTTGTGTTTCAACTGTCAGCGAAGTGCGTCACCGCAAACTCCGCCCCAATAGTTCATGGGCCATCACAAAGTAGTGCCCCCTGAGCAGGGCCCTTTTTGGCACCTGGAACTACGACAAACACATTCAAACTGCGTTGGCTGAAATGAATTGAGTCTAGTTTGATCCAACAACTTGAACCCACTGTCCACCCACATAGTCAGTGTATCAGATCAGGCAGAGGTGAAGGGACGCTTTTCTGTGTTATTTGTTGCCGTTAGGTGGAGCCTGGATTTCTCAAGTCACGCTGATCCTGGTCCTGAAAGCATAAAAAAAAGGCAACTCGTTGCTTGGAAACTGCCCGCTGCCTACTGGCACCAAAACAAAGGAGACGTATCTGCCAAAGCTACCATTCAAACGCAAATGAATTGTCGTGGGTTTGATTTCTGCACAACGGGTCCAATTCCATATCCTCCAATTGTCTCTGCCTTCCACGGGGCTGGCTATTTTTAGCTTTGCGATGGAAAAATGATCAAAACCGACTTTCTCACGGACTTCTCGTGTCTGTCACTCTGGCGGACACGACACAAGAGGCTATAAAACATGCAGAGGCAAACTAAACAGAAACAATACAACCCACAGGAGACTGACAAGTAAAATGCTTTAGACTAAAGCATGCTTTTTTTTTTTTTTTTTAATGGGAGTCCATGCCCAATGGTAAAGTTTCCAAAAAGAAAAAAAACTGTAAAAACAACAGAGCCAGCTTTAGAATTGAGTGGAGTACACCCACTCCATAAATAATAATAATAAATCCTCCAGGAGGCTTTTACAGGCCGAGCCAAAAGGCAAGTCCGCCACAGCGGGCTCTGGAGAGGAGGGCTGCTGTTTTATATGGTGCATGTGCCTCGACACAGCACCCTCCATCAAAACTCTTAGAAGATAGGGGTTGCCAGTCAGGCGTCTCCTAAGCTCCTGCCGTGATGGACGTACTTTCAGAAAACCGACAACAGTTGAAGCTAAAACCTGAGTGACAGAACTGCTTTTAATCCTCTAAAAATACGACGTAGGAAAGAAGCAGCCCCGGAGCAAAGTGGTCCCCTCCTGACCCCTCCTTCGGCATGTTCTCATGGTCATCGACCTTTTAACCTTTCAGGGTGGTCTCATTATATCCCCATCCTTCTGGGAAAATCTCTCTCTCTCTCTGTGATGGTCTCTCTCACTATCTTTCCATTCGCAGTCTTCGTCTTAAATCTGATTAGTCTCACATGTAATGGTGATGTACTAAACTAAACTATTCCTCCAACTGTTCAACTATCTGATGCATTACCGGCGGCAGCATCAGCACAGCTGGGTGCTTGCTGTGGCAGGCCGGGTGTGGAATGTCTGGGTCTGGGGCAGGTCTGACGTTTCCTCTGTGGTTCTTAGGGGGCTGCAGCTCCCTTTCTCTTGCTCTCTGTGGTCCGGGCCTGCGAGCTCACTGCAGTTCACCAAATAAGGGCATTGGAGGAGGAATTCTGCTTTAGATGGGAGAGCATCTTTCCCTCTGCTCGTGGTGCAAATAGTTCAGCTATAAGAGGCTTCAGATAGCACCCTGCAGGTCAACTGGGCGAAAAATAGCAGAAGATGTCATTGCTCCCTGGGCCTTGTTCTTAAAGTGGATTCAGATGATTGGGGCATCAATACAACGACAGTTTGATTCAACCACGTTCTTGTGTCATTATCAAAGTGATATATGATAATAGTCTAACCCTGATCCTAGGCCCTATTTACACCTGACATTAAAACGCGTCTTGGGTGATCCGATCACAAGTGGACAGCTCTAAGTACGTCAATTCACACCTGGCATTAGAATGCGTCTCGACTGAGTAGCCTGTCCGTCAATGTGGCCCAGGACACATTCACTGCTAAAAGAATGGGGCCATATGTGGCCCGGACCACCTCCGAACGTGGTCTGAGCGATCGAATCTCAGCGCATCCCCAACGCATCTTGGGTGCATTCACACCTGTACTTAGAACTTGTGATCGGATCACCCAAGACGGAAGTGCATGCCAGGTGTGAACAGGGCACTGAGACTGACTAAACACACAGAAAAAGCAAAAAGAGATCAATATCATACTGCTAAAACATAGCTGACACTGCTTTCACCTCATGAGCACATGGAGACAAGAAGAAATGGAGAAAAGAAGAAATGGAGAAGGGTCCGGAGGTAAATGCCACAAATAACTGGAGTTCCTGATAAGTTTCTTCGGCGGCCGAGCTGTCAACACACAAAGACACAAAACAGTGGCTCGCCTAGCTTGCAGCCATTGTCTGTGCAGTGGGCGGTTTGGCTGTTTGGGGCGAATGAACACGGACTCCGAAAACAAACCAGTGGCCACACTTGAACAACACAAGAAAAAAAATTGCTTTGCATTTGGTGTGAACACACTTAAAAAAATAAATAAAAAAAAACTCTTGAGTTTTTGGAGTATGATCCATTTGAGGGACTCCAAGTTAATAACATCAGGAGCCCAAGATAGAACTCTCATATTATTTATCTGTCCTATATGAAGAAGAACATGGAATTTCTTTTAGAAAATGGAGTAAAGAGTTAGGAAAAAGACCCATCAATCAAGCCTTGCAATGATTGATGGGTCTATTTATCCAAAAAGTCACTGCTCAGTGCCAAGCAATAACCCACACATAACCCCCATAAAACCGCACACTGACATTTTTACACAGATTTTTGTGCAGATAAGATAGTATGTCTTAATTAACAAGCTTTAGAGGAGCTGGCAGGCCAATTTAGCTCCTTTTGGAAATGGCCGGGCTAAGCTAAGCTTAGCTTAGCTTATCGGCGGCTGGCTTTAGGTACGAGAGCGCAAATAAGCGGAACTGTCGAACTATTCCTTTAAAGCTGTAGCGAATAACTGGTTCAAGTTCCAGTTTACTGGAGGCCTAAGCTGAGGACATATAATGTTTGTGCGCCAGAGAAACATACCTCTCTCCCTCCCCATCACATAACATTAAAAGGGGGGAAAGGTTTTGTGTTTTTATCAATGCGAGTAGTTGGAAAATCACCTCACCTCAGAGTTGGAGCTCTCTCTACCATGCCAACGATTCTTAAATTATGCTAAAGTGATTCAATCCCATAAATAAAAGTAAGATCTTGAAATCACAAGTATATATATATGTCTGACGGTCGTGGACCACAACAAGAACTGTTGCACAAAACGAGAACATGAAGGAGGAGACTTGACTTCGAGCTCTCGTGACTCGATATGGCCGCCATTCAATATGGAGCCAAAAATAACAATGCTTTTAAATGTGTGTACTGTGTGGCATGAGCCTCCTCGCCATGAGAGGCGTGTTGACCAACAGCAAGAGAGCTAATGTGATCAAAAGAGCCTTAAGACAAAGAATGGGTGGGCGTGGTTCCTGTAAATCTCTCCACTATATAAAAGCCACATGAGAGGAATGGGGTATGATGAATGTAAAACCTCTACCCTGACCCCAAACAAATCATATCTGCCCTCCGCTGGTGGCTCGAGCCGTTTGGGTAAACAATGATGAGCTTGATGAGATCGAGACCATTTATGTGCCGTTATCAGCTCCACGGTTTTGGGGAGTTCCTATCCTCAGGGTACGGAGCACAAAGCAGCCATTTCCACGGCCCAGTTTTTCCTGCCTTGTGGAGCACATGAAAAGACCAAAGGACAATGGAGGCGGACAGTTTTGGAATCACTGTTACAATGAGAGGAAAACACAACTGCACACCAGCCCTGGGTGTCACTGGAAACACATTGCACGGTGGAAACTGCGCGCGCGAAACGCAACCTGAGTTTCCTCCCATTGTCATCACTGGCAGCACAAAGAGATTCACCAAATGTGACTTCAAACGCCTGGCTTATCCACAGAGGCAGAGTCGGGCTACTACAAAGTCAGCACTTACGGGGACACACCTGCTGGGAGAGTCCATCACTTTCATTTGACAAGCTTGTGAAGAACAGGGTCGCTGGTCGAAAGTGTTTGCTATGCTGGATTTGGGGGAGCCTGTCTTCACGACACGTAAAAGTAAAAGCCTGTGTGTTTGCTGGCCGGTAGTGCGTGGCCCCCCAGTGTTTACACACAAGCAGTCTAATTTCCAGCCAGATCGGCCAGCATGGGTTTGGTCACCCGTGTCACATTCCCCTGGCGACACAAACACACACACACCACCACAAACACAGGCTTATGGTGGGCACCGAGAGGCGACTTCCCAGGCTCTCTTTAGTTCTCAGGCCTCTTTCACGGCAGAACGCTCACCGGCACCTGGCTACGATGGTGCCATCAGTTTCAAAATGTGTTTTTACTGACATAGTTTGCATATCATATGTGAAATTATGAAGAGTCTGATTTTGCAGCACTATTGTGTCGCTCTTTTAGAAAAACCCTGTGTACCTCAATTGCTCCATTTAACCCTCCATGAGACTTATACTGTAGCCTTACGATTTTTGCCAACCCCCCTCGGCAGACCTGAGAACACTCGATGAATGATAACTCTTACACACGCAGACACAAAACACACCTGTCATTTCATTAAATGATCACACACACACACAACATATAAAGGTTTAAGTGGGAAACACACTATGAGAGACAATAGGAAATGTGAGGGACATAACAAGTGTTACAAAAAAACCATGAAGAGTAGAAAGACAAAGATACAGGTAAAGCTGCGGCTGAGAGCGGTGACTAACAGGACACATGGCGATGCTGATCCACGTGACGGGTCTCCGAGAACCAGTCAGACCGAAGATGTCAAGACGCCCCACAATACACGCTCCTGCCATCTGGTTTCAGGCTATACGGATCGACAGTTGGTGGCCGAGAAGTGTGGCCATGCGCCAGCAAACGGCAGGGAAGAAGATGATCGCAAGCTAGTAACAACGGATGCAAACGAAAGTGGGCGTTGCAAATTCAACTAGTTTGCTAGGCCTCAAGAACACACACGATGGGCTTCAATACGAAATACTGGATGTAAACATACATTTGTTTGTCCACAAGAAAACCCCACAGGGCAACTTTAACTACTCGTGTTCTAAAATTACGACCCCTAACGCTGCCGCTACACACAACCAAAACAAGCATGTAAGTATGCTGTTTCCAAGGCTTTAGGTCCAGCCTCACAATGCGGCTCCTATGGAAGGAGACGAGGAGAAGTCCTAACAGTGCATGAGGCTTGTTACTTACCGATTCGTCCAGGGCAAAGCGCAGGCAGCCATGTTCGTACAGCACGAAGAATCTCCGCTGCCATTTCTGTCAGGGGAAGTACATGCTGATCAGAGCAGTCGGATTTTGAAACACACACACACACACACACACACACACACACACACACACACACACACACACACACACACACAACCATGTTGCTCCTCTTCAATACCAAAAACTATTCAGCATTAAAGTGTAGCCTCACTTCAGGAGAGGCTGTAAGGTGAATGGAGCTTGTTCAGTATTCCTACTGCAGTAAATTTCCATTAATTAAGGGCAGGTATCAGCGTATATATATGTGTATACATTGTGTGTGTAAGTATGCATGCTCTTACCCGGGACCTCTGCATAGGATTGTCGAAGTCAGTTCCCTCGGGGGCCAAGCACAGCCATCCACCGTAAATAGGTTTAGCCTGTAAAGGAGAGAGGGGGAGAGAAAAAGAGCAATTTAGGTAATCATTAAAACTGGAAGAGAGTGTGAGCTGAGGGGGGGTTGGGAGGGAGAGAGATGGCGTAAAAAAAAGAGAAAGAGAAGAGAGCCTTTTGGGGTCCAGATGTTGCCTCCGTTCTCACAGTGCATTTTGCAGCCACACACAAACACATACACACACACACACACACACACACACACACACACACACACACACACACACACACACACACACACACACACACACACACACAACCGGTTAGGGAGCCTTTCGCTGTAATCAGCTCTGTTTGATGACATGCCTGAGTGCCTCTCTTTCCTGTTTCCCCACAGCAGAGGAGACCAGTGTGACAAACGCTGACTGACTGACTGACTGACTGGCACACTCAAAACAAACAAAACACGTACTACCTCAGGAGGCAGAAGGGCTCAAAAGACGTGGAAACATGTAAACATGGAGCCCGCTCCCAGTGGGCGGCGGGTAGGCCCTTTAAACTGCTGCTCTTTGCTCTCCATTAACACTGACAGTCTCTCTGCAAGTGTTAACCATTAGCGAGCGGCTCTCGTACCAGCACTCACACCTAAAAACGTCTCTGCCAGAAGGCTCCGATTATTAGTCTGCTCTTCTAATACTGGCCCTGTTACCGCTCCATGTCACTGCATGCCTGCTATAAATCTATACATGCCTTGTTTGAGCTTGTGTGGACGTGCCCATGAAGGCCGTTTTTCACGAGGTGAAACCATTAAAAAAAAAAAAGGGAAAAAAAGATCATTTTAGAGGGGCTGCGTGTCGTGACCCAGATAAATCAAAATCAGTCTGCTGATTTGGCGGATGATGACAAGCGATTTCACTCATGTTCTGGAGGTCCTGCACAGAGTCAGACAGCCCGAAAGGGGTACAGACACTCGTGAGACGACCACTATGAGAGAGGGAGAAAGCACGGGACGGTTGTTTCAGAAAGAACAGGAGGAGGAGGAACGCACATCCCTGCATGCGCTCACACACTTGTGGTCCAAATGAACGCTGATATATTATAAAAACTTATCTCAACTCATCTCCCCTGTGGGTTGACGACTGCAAAGTAACCAGTGGCATTGGCACACTGCATGCGCTACATGGTGCTGTGCGACAAATGTGTGCTTGAACTGGCTCATGTGTCGCGTTGTCCAACTTCGTCGGAAATTATTATGGGGATAGTGGCGCACATATTGGGATAGTGGCGCACATATTCAGACAGTCTCTCCTGGAAGGCATTCAAAGTGTTACATGAAACATGACAATGTTTGAACAGTTGTGTAAAGAATGAAAAAAAAAAAAAGTAATGTATTGTAATGTAATGTAAACTTAAATGTATTGAGTGTCAACATAAACAGACACATTCAGATATATTTGCCGCATGCACAGACTACGGAGCCTATGGATGGAGCTGACGTTACAAATGTAACTACATAATCGGGTCTAAAACAGGCTACGGAGATGCCACATGGGGAGCGCAGGAACAATGATTGGTCAGCTTGTGTTTTCTTCTGCAGGTTTCTTAAGCCAGTGGAGATTATTGAGAGGCAATACAACATTAAGCAAGTTGTGAAACAGGCTCAGTTATCTCCTCTTTTTCAGTAACGGACACCTAGCAAAGCCGCTTCCACCGCAAACCCTCTGCTGTGAATTCAAAACGGCTGCCCCATATTCAGTAACGACGAAAGGGGAACCATTCCACCCTCGCTCGCATCACGAAGTGAATGAAAGAATGCAAACACTGTGGCGAATACAATTATAAGTAAGATTCATTTTGACTTTTGGTGCAATTGAGCACAACATTACAGGCGCTCTCACTGACTTCTTTCAGCCAGACATAACTGCTGTCTAACAAAGGCTACAGGCGCTTCCCTGGCAGAGCTTCAAAGTGTTCTGTAATTGTGCCGACACTCAACAGCATAAACATAACTACATCAGGGACTACACAATGCTGTGTGATTGGCATTAGTGACAATGAAGGAGCGATCGCGGATACAGATGACAGAAAGTTGGCCTCTTAACTTTGCTGCTACATGGAAGCACTCAACCATAATAAAAAGGTAATAATGCGTCAGTGTCTTCAGTGTTTCCCCAGTCTGGACTACAATATGAGGCCAGTGTTTGCAGATCTATCTATCCTGAAGGTAGTTGGGGCAGCGACTCAGAAGAGCGGGTTCATTCTAGCAGGAGTGCCGTTGTCACTGACCAGGATGTGGGTGACAAAAACAAACGCAGCTGAATGTGACACCAGCAGACCCTTGTGAAAGTCTTTCATCACCGACGGCGATCCTACATACAAAAGCTCGTACAGAAACACAATTAGGCTGGGACAGAGCCACAGGCATGAGCTATAGTCTATTTGGCATGAAGTTCAAGTGATGACGTCTATCCTTGAGTGATGAAAACAACTCTGAGAACAGCCTGCAGTCGGTAACGGGAACATTTGGTATGCGTTAAAGCTAAGAGGCTCTGTTATATTTGATTCAACAGCGCATCCGTATGACCTCACATGGTGGGACGTTGGGAAACTCTACTCCTTCCAACCCCACGCTTCCTTCCTCTCCCTGTGACTCCCGCTCCCTCTCCTTAAGGTCCCATCACATCTCCGCCCGTCTTTTCTCCGTCCCTCCCACGTATACGTAAAACCTTATCCTGCCTGCATCCTCCATCACTGCCCTGCCTCCCACCACCTCTCCCGGACAGCGTGACCGCTTTCCCCCCAGACGGGGTGGGGGCCCGCCAAGCCAGCGAACATCTCGGCTCTCTGGGGATAGACAATTCATGTGACCGGGTGAAAACCGTGACAACGGACTAGGAACTCGTGGGGGAAATAAAAACTCCTTTTGGAGGCACACTGACTGAAATAAAAGAATGCGCTCGAGCTCCGGCAGCAGCCCCCCTCCCCCGGCCCACCTTTTATTCTAGCAGTGTTGAACAAAGAGATTGTTTATATTGGATACTGTCCTTCCGACATTGAGCTCTCTTCCCTTTGCATAACTTTTCCATGTGGGCTATCTGTTTCAGAGCTGCTTTTCGAGCTCCGACTCCCTTTAAGTTCTACATAATGTGCATTTAATTTAGGGCTCAAATTCACTTAGCTAAATCACCTATTCATGGTGTTTTAACAGCAATACACAGCTTTACGGGGGCTTTCTTCTCACTGGGTTATTGAGTTTATCTCCTCTAGGTTGGCCCGAATCAGTTTCTTCCCTGGGAACATTTCACAAAACCTAGCCCTCACCTTGGGCCTGCTGGACAAGGCTCAGAAGTTGAACACTGTTTATGTGGAGTTACATAATGCAGCTTTACGCCTGGTGCATAGCGGCAACTGGTTTGAGGACTTCCAGAGTCCTTACAAATCCTGCTTGTGCAACTGAGCTCCCTGCTAACTGTTTGGATGGCTGACAGACTGGAGACAGTTTTCCAACAGCCTGTGGACGGCTGGGGTAACAGTGATGAGCCAAGGGCCGACGGCCGGTATTATTCTTGAAGGCCGGGGTAGTGAGCCACTGTGGTTCCGGGTTGCGGGAGAGAGTGCGGGCCGGGTCACAGAGAGATTAGAGGGAGTGATGCAACCGCGAGCTGCCTGTCCTGACTGAGGAGCCTTGCATCTGAAAGGGTTACCCTGCAATAAACTGAAGTGCAGCAGGCCATACCTACTTTTGAAAAAGAGAGCAAGTGTGTGCATGTGTGTGTGTGTCCCCCACACACACACACACTCATGGAGGAGAGGAGGATGCTGACGTTGCTGTTTTGGCTCTTGAGCCGCGTTCAAGGGCCCATCTGGGCCTCACGTCTGGGATCAATTACAGGACACAACAGAGACTAAACTAATGATCTGAGGGAGAGAGGAACAGGGACTTCATCCAGATCCCCACTAGCTTCCACATAGTGGCCTCTAGTCTGCCCGGGGCACGCATGTTAAAAAGAACAAACGAACAAACAAAAAAAACAACTGCAGATAAACAACAGCTGAAGGTTACACGATCAATCACAGGGACCAAACTGGCAGGCGAATGTAACCATCGTGGTGAGGAGGAATCCACGGGAGTTCCACTTTCACCGCTCTGGTTCAGTCACATGGAGAGAGAGAGAGGCACAAGGAAGAGCTTAGGAGCCCATGGATGCCTTGTGTCTCAGACTAAACAAACACCCTAATTTCCTCTACACCACAGCAGTAATTGCACTATTGCTTACCAAGTGCTTTCGGGTTGATTGCACCACATACAGACGTGACAGCCTCTCTAGTGGACACCCTGCTGCTCATTACACATCCACTCTGATATCTAACTCGGAGGGCCGTTGATAACCCTTTAAAATTAAAAACATAAAAACAGATGTTAAGAAGGCAATCAAGGCGTTTTAAAAGCTACGCGGATGTGGCTGCCAGCCTACATTGCTGACAAGCTGGTTACACAGTCACCAGACGATAATCGTTTTTCGCTTCCCAAAGTTTGGCAGGTCTTGGAAATGATTGGCTGGCAATCACTGACGGGGCTTTAAACTATTAAAAAAAAACGGGGGGGTCTGAATGTTATTAATAGTATTATTGTTCGTAGCATGCGCTGCTTACCTGGGTCAAGTCCTGGTCCGTCAAGAGATGCAACTCCCGCGGCTTGAAGCAGTTTTGACATTTGCTTTTGTTGAAGAAGTTCGCCTGGAATTTCCTGCAAGGGTTTTCTTTTGCGGCAGACATTATATTTCGCCTCTGTTCAAACTCCCGGGGGTAGCTCCTCGGTGGCGTTGTAATCCCGCTGTTTTCTTGCGTGCGTGTCTTCCAACGTTATCCCAACTTCGCAAAAGCCCCGGAGCTCCGATGCATTTGTTGAAGTGTTCCGGGAACAACGTTTCAAATCGAACGCTTATTCTGTCCGTTTGGTCGTATCCAATTGCTGCTTCCCGATAAATAATTAGCTGCCATCAAGCCAGCCTTCTCATCACCACTCAGTCAGTGATGAATGCTTTTCAGTCCATGGCCTGCAACCACAAAGCAGAGGCGAGGGAAGGTGGCTAATATCCTGTTAGCTTGCCAGTGGATCTCCTAAAAAAAAAAAAATCAATAACGCGACGGACGCCGCAAAAACAACATTTGCACACAGTTATCGCCTTCGAGCTCCGAGGCGACGGTGTCCATTAAGTAACAAAAGTAACTCCCATGTGAACGGCCCAACCCAGCTTGCAGTCAGACAGCAGGCTACTATCCCAGCCGCAGCAGTCAGTCCATGCGAAGTTCACCCAGTGCTTCTTTGCTAGGCTACGGGTTAGCCCAGTTAGCTAGCTCGCAGAGAGGCTAGCTAATGAAATTCTCTCCTGGCTGGCGTATTTAACTTGACTTAAAAAAAAAAAAAGACGGTCCGAAACTCTGAACGGTACCCGTGCTTTTCTCCCAGGTAGAGACGCCGCATGCGGGGAACGCAACTCTTGGCCAGTCACAGAGGGCCAAATGAGTATTTGGGGTTTGGTTCCATAACTAGCCTGTTTAGCAGCAATAGGTTTATTTTCTTCTTTCCCAATGGAGCGAGGGGGGAGCGGAGAGAGCGCACACACAAGCTCCTGGAATTCTATGGAGTCTCGCGATAACTGCTCGCTGTCGCCGCCCATAGAGAGAACACAGTTACTGACCCTTAGAAAGGAGGATAACCTTACAAGATTTAGATGCTTTTTAAAGCCTATTTAATTTGACATTATGTCAGATTCCTAGTGTCACACCTCAAAAGCTCAAAACCAATTCACACTTTCCTCCTTAACTCAAGTAAAATAAGCAATACAACAGCTAAGTACTAAATAAGTTTCTAATTCAAAATTCTACTCAAGTAAAAGTACACAGTGCAGAGGCGAAATAAGTAAAATTAAACAAGCTAAACACAGCTAAATGTCCTTAAAGTATTTTACAAGTACTATAACTGCATGCTTTTCACACTGTTACATTATTGTGTGTTTTGTGTCATTGCTGCTAATGACATTGCATTATCATTACTGGTGCTATTTTAATACTGTAGTGGCTCAAGCAGGAATTAATGCTAAACTACTTCATATACAGTTGGTTATTTTAATATATGACAATGCATTTTCCATGTTTTATACTATATATACTGATGCATTCATGTGCGAACAGGTTTTCAAACAAGTTGCTTGAGGTGGAGCTAATTTTGACAACTTTATATGGCTGGGTAGCCAAATTCAATTCTAAGTAATTCAGTCTTCAAGCTGTATCTGGCCCTAGGAAAGAGTAGGGAAATGATCTGTCTCTCTTAGTCAAGGTATTTCTGCATTACATGCTTTATTAATAAGAGAGTAATTGATTAGTTGGAAAACATTACTGACTTTAAAACAGCAGTATAATGCAAACATTTGCCCCTTAACACAAAGTGGAACTGAGACTCTCACTTGTCGTCCATCCCTTCATGCTGGCAACAAGGGAGGGATGCCTCAGATACTACTATTAATGGCTGACTCAAGCAGGGGGCTATTATAAGCAGCAGGTTCCAGGGGACAGCAGCCGGACAGACGGGCGGACAGACTGAGGAACAGAGCTGTGTGGGGGACATAGAGGGAGGAGAAGGTGCCTCTGTTACCTAACTAAACCCGGGGGGAAAAAAAACAACAGCCAGTCCTGCTGAAGGATTAGCTCCCAGTTCGTGCTGTAAGTGGACCAAGAATAACACAGATTACAGGTGTGTGTGTGTGTGTGTGTGTTGTGTGGTTGCTATAGATGTGCACTCACAGGCTGACTAACCCTCTGGGATCCAATCGTGTGTCTGCCCAAATGTGGGGCTGAGCTGGGAAGTGGGTTCTCTGGAGTCATCATAAATACTAGTTTTAATGTGGATTAGGGGCTATCTTAAAGTGTTTCCCAAGTAAAGCAGGACAAGTAAGGTCATCCATTGCTTATAAATGTGAGCCTACCCGGTTGCCCCCCCCCACCCCCCACCCCTTGGGGTATCCTATGACAATATCCTGGAGGTGACATAGTGAAAAGGCATTCTGTGGCAGAATATATTTAGCTGTTCTCCTCAAACTCACTTCACATGGTAACTTTTATATCAAGGCCTCCGAATGCAAATTCTTCCCTCGGGGGCCTTAACACATTTAGAGCAGAAAACTATAGTTTGTCACAGTCACAGCCTGGAAGTATTTTTAGACGTATGGAAAAGTACAAATGGCTCTGGGCAAGGAATTAGTTCACACTTCTCTGGCTTTAGCACGCTGCCTCGCGTCCACTTTAAAGTAATAGTTTGACATTTTGGGAAAGGCGATTGCTTGCGGAGCGTTAGATGAGAAGCGCAATGCCACTCTCACATTTGCACAGTTAACGTGGAGCTGGAGTCGGCAGCCAGTTAGCTTAGCACAAAGAGTGAAAGCAACAGGGGGAAACAGCCAGCCTGTCCACGTCCAAAGGCACCTCTGACGCTCACTAATCATCACGTTATATCCAGTCTGCTGTGTTGTGCCTATGTGGCGGTTTCATAGAGGAGCTATGTGCTATTTCTTGGTCGGGACAAGTTGTCAGGGAAGTGGAGTCCCCCCCCCCCCCCCCCCCTGTAAAACGCAAATTGTAATTTTTACACGCTTTTTGCATTGATTACACCAGTGAGATATAATGTGTCAAATAGAGAGCTTCAGAAACGCTGGTGGGTGGGTTTTAGCTGTTTCCCCTTGCGAGTCTTTGTGCTAAGCTATACTAATTGGCTGCTGGCTCTAGCGCTACATTCACAACACACTTCAGCCTCAGCGGTGCAGACAGGAAGAGACACACACGGCACGGAGAATTGTATTGCTTCGTGGCCTTTGCTGTTTCCGGAACGCATTTGGGAATGTTACTGTCGCACACGACGCGATTGTCTCTGACAGATCATGCTGATGAACACTGAGCCAGCAAAACATAAGGAACGCTGTTTTCCTGAAGTACACTGATAAGGCGAATCCTGATTAAAGCCCATCGTCCATTTTTGGTGTGATTGAATCAATACCAAACAGAGAAGAGGAGTACAGAAAATCATTTGGAGAATGGATCTTCAGCTTTCAGATCTGCACTTACTTTCAATTTGATGTGCTATTTGTTATTGACACTGTATTAGTTAGAGTGAGACGCACCTCGGGGGGGGGGGGCTAAAACCTGATCTGAGCTGTCCTGCCGGCTCCTCTGATTCAGGCCAGTAGGCCTGTAGCTTCCCCCTGCACTGACCCTGTGCTCTGTCCCCTACAGAACATGGCCCTGCCCTCCGTGATGGTGTTGCCCCTGCTGATTGTCGTGGCGGCGGGGGTGTACTACATCTACAATGAGGTCATGCAGTTCATGTCCAAGTCCCTGGTGCGGAACAAAGTGGTGGTGATCACGGATTCAGTGTCCGGGGTGGGAACGGGTAAATGATCCCACTTGTGCTTTCAACCTTACTTCCATTGCCATGGAGGTTTTGTTTTCATCCTTTTTTTATTTTGTTAGTTTCTCTGTCTGCCGGTCTCAAAAGCAGATTCCATGAAATTTCACTAGACTTGTAAGCCTTGGGGGCAAAGGGACAATTGACTTGGGAATAGATTCAGACCTTGGATTTCTGCCATTTGGTGGTTATTGTGTTGCAGACTAAATCCAAAGTGTGTTGCTCTGAACTGCATGTAAATGGCAACCTTTCTACATTTCTGCTTTCTTGCTGAGAGTTAGACGATATGAAGCTACAGCCAGCTGTTAGCTTAGCTTAGCATAAAGACAGAAAGCAAACAGCGAGCCTGGCAATGTGGAAAGGAAGCTACCCGCCTACCAGCACCTCTAAAGCTCACTAATTAATATATTATATCTCCTCATGTTGGCTAATGTGCTGGACTGCTTCTTGGCCGGGGGCAGTAAGTTCCTGGAGTCCATCCTTTGGACACCTCAAGGCTAGCTGCACCCCGGTTTTCACTCTTTATGTTAAGCGAAGCTAACCGCTGGCTGTAGCTTCATATTTAGCATGCAGACACGAGAGTGGTATCAATCCTCTTATCTAACTCTCTAGCAGGAGGGCAGATGTCACAAAATGTCACACTCCTTCCTTTAAGTGAATAGATAAGTCATTCGACATGTGTGTTTCCCTTTCCTGTTCAGAGTGTGCCCATCTCTTCCACAAGGGCGGTGCCCGGCTGATCCTGTGCGGGGCGAGCTGGGATAAGCTGGAGTCCCTGTACGACTCTCTGACGAATGACGCTGACCCCGGGGAGGTGAGGAAATCGAATAAATGCGCACGCCGCGCACCGGCATTAGTCTCAGTTTGAAACGTCATAAACATGCCAGACTCCGAGGAAACCCTTCCAAACGAAAACCATTACTCTCTCTCGTGGTGCTGAGTCACCCCCTTTTATCTGGCAAACCACCCAGCTGAGAAACAAATCGTTCACTATGGCTGCTCCAGTACACACGACCCTCTCATGTCTATTTATGCACACTGGGAACTTTGGGACAGCACGGTGGCGGGTTCTTATCGGAGAGCAAAGCCCTCGCCATACCACAAAGATCCCTCGAGCAGTCGCGAGGAATTAACGCACGACATGGACATGGCGCGGTGGGTTTAAAGTTTTAAGCGAGAGAATAGCAGCTTCTGTCCTTGTTTTTATCATAATCCTCTACGCCCCCAACCCAGATCACCGCTTCCTCCTTTTGTCAACACAATAGCAGGATATCCTCTCTGACAGCACACTGTCCTCCATCTATCTAATGTACACCGGCCAGAGCAGATGTGTGTCTATATGGGGAAAAAGTACATAAATAGATAACAGTATGCACATATATGAACCAATGGTGTTTTAGCTGTCAACGATACAAATCAACTGATTTCTGGTTACTGCTGAGATTGTTCTCGGGTTTATCATTGGCCGGAGATCATGGCTCATTTACCTTCCCCACAAAGATGTTTTTATTTATTTATCTTTCTTGCCCCCTGCAGACGTTTGCCCCAAAGCTGGTGATCCTGGACTTCAGTGATATGGACAGCATGGAGGACGTGGTGGCGGAGGTGGCGGAGTGTTACGGCTGCGTGGATGTGCTGATCTGTAACAGCAGCGTGAAACTGAAGGCCCCCGTGCAGAGCGTCTCCCTGGAACTGGACAGAAACGTCATGGACATGAACTACTTCGGCCCCAGCACTCTGGCCAAAGGTGGGCGGGAGACTCCTGAGCAAAATCATAACCAAAAAAGGCTACAATCCTATTTTTATGATATTGTTGTTTTGTTTTTTGTTTTTTTTAATCTAAATGCTAATTTGGCAGGTGTTCTTCCGACAATGATCTCAAGAAGATCGGGGCACATTGTGCTGGTCAACAGCATCCAGGGAAGACTGGCGGTCCCCTTCAGAAGTTCATGTGAGTCGCCAATAGAAGCTTTTCTCAACCAGATTTAAAGGCGCTGGTTCACCTAAATCAGGAAGTACATATATTTTTCGCACACTCCTCTTGTGGCATCTAGCCATTCGAGGTGGGTAGGGCCCGCCAGCAACTGTATAGAAGTCACTTCATGTGTAATGTGATTTGTTTTATGAGATGTCGCATCATCACCTCCTGATTAGTTAAACGTGCGCTATTAACGTTCAGTTTCTGTCGAGACTGTTTTAGAGGGGTGTTGATTGGGCTGTGTGGTCGTGGCTTTTGGAGGATGCGGGGGCCGTGGTGCTGCTGAAATTTCCATTGCGTTATACCGACAGGCGTTTCTATTATTTGGTCCGACACATGTGTGGCACCTCTCTGAACTGAACGTTATAAGCTCCACGAAGGTAGGAAGACATCGCAGGGCTGTTGTATCGGACTGAATACCAAGCATCGCTAGCTAACTCACAGCTAGCGTCTGCACAGGTGGCCCAGCTAGTCGAAGTGAGGTGAACACTTGCTTTGCGAGAAAGCCTACCACAGGCACCACAAACAAAATTCCATTCACCTCCACTGTTATGACGTGGAGGCAGCAGTCTCACGGATGAATATCTTAAATGCCTGGACCAAAAACATCAAACCAAAAGCGTTCACATGGCTAGACACTTTAATGTTCCCTTTAATGCTTACACATAGGTAGAAATAAAATAGTACCAACGCCACTGAGGTTTCAAACATAGTAGTTTTGTTCTTACGGCGCAGTGTAACAGACAGGAAGGCTTCCTGTGACAGAAAGCCATTAGACAAAGTATGTCCCCTGCAATGTATGGAATGAGACGGCTGTGTCACACCTCTTTTGTGTTTGTGCACAACAATTACTGTGTGTGTGTGTGTGTGTGAGCGTGTCTTACCTTTGTTGTGTGGGCATAAATCTGTTTACACAGTCACATTGTGGGGACTCGCCCTTCCTTTTAGGGACAAATCGCCAAGTCCCCATAATGTAAATCATTACATTTTAGGGTGAGGCCTTGGTTTTAAGATTAGGGTTAGGTATGGTTTAGGTTAAGGTGAGGGTAAGGGTTAGGTTTAGGCAAGTAGTGGTCGTGGTTGGGCTTAGGATATGTCCCCAGGAAATGAATGGAAGTCAATGTAATGTCCCCTGAAGTGACGGAAACATGACTGTGTGTGCGCCTGTCAGATGCCGCATCCAAGCACGCGGCGCAGGCCTTCTTCGACTGCCTGCGGGCTGAAGTGGAGGAGTATGGAATAGTCGTCAGCACCATCAGCCACACCTTCATCGACGCCTCCGACCCGCTGCCTGTCGAGGAGCCCGCCCCTAAAGCAAACTCCCTGGCTGCATGTGAGTAAAAGAACCGGTCTGGAGGTGACTGAAGGCGTAACGATATATGGAAAGCCATTACAAAGGTAGCTCAGTTCATGGGAAATGTCGTTTGCTTTTGGGAGTCGAGAAAACTGAAAAACATGCTGTTTAACATCCATGTTTTGTAGTCAAAGACAAATCTGAATGCATCTGTTCCTCCACAGTTATCGCCAAGCAGCTGACCCATGGCGTGCGCCCGTCCGTCCTGGCCAATGAGATTATGCAAACGGTGAACAGGAAGAGGAAGGAGGTCGTGCTGGCCCACCCCATCCCCTGGGTGGCCCTCCACCTCCGCTCCCTCCTCCCCTCCTTCCTCTTCGCTGTGCTGGCCGCCGGAGTGAAGGACTCGGCCCTGGCCGAGCAGATGCATTAGGGGAGGGGAGAGGCTGGAGTCACGCGGAGATGTGAAATGGCGCATTGGACCGTTTGGAGATGGTAGATGTGGTATGTGGGCAAAGCGCTTGGATCCCAGATCAGTTCAAATTTATTTAACTTAACTTAATCTTTGTATATATTTTGCTTACAGACACAATGCACAGAAAGTATATTAATACCAGGGCCTAAGACAAGAGAGAGGTGGTGGTGGTGGTGGTGGTGGAGGAGGGGGGTCAATAGCAGTGGCCCACAACAACTTTGGGCCCCCTAGTGGGTATATTCAGTCCTGGCTTGACATATGAGCCCTCACAGAACATTAAAGTATCAAATATGTTGAAAATGACAAACCAAAACGAAATAAGAAGACTGATCTGGGATGAGCTGATGCATTGTGTGTATTGTAATGGCGTCCTGTTAGAAGAAACCGCCATGGCGGATTAAGAGCGGGGCAAATCAAGCAAATGTAATAAATGTTCGTCTTGCATCCTGCCACGTGTGCACTGTGCGTTGTTGTTTTTTTTTCACATGAAAAGATTGATGCAGATTCACTGCGTGTACAGAAACACAGTACATGTGCGCCGCTGGTATTTGCAGGCGGAAAAGGCAGCCGATATGAAGCAATTTTGAGGTACTTGTATTTCACTTCAGTGCTTCTATTTTCCTTCATGGAAGCAAAGAAAGCCCACGAGGACTTGGATCCTATGAGGCCTTATGAAAGACGCCAGAACGTCACATGAAAGATCCAAACTCAAACATCCAGGCTGATGTACAATCGGGCCTGAGTGGAATCCCATTTCGTCAGTCACGTGATCCATGAGGTGAGTGACAGAACACTTACATTTCCTCTCTGAAACTGTGCGCAAACCTCACGAATCCAGATGGATGCTTTTCGAAGTAAAGTACTTGAATTCATCGGCATTTGCATTTCAGCAACAGCTGAATCTCACAATAAAGTCCTAATTATTACGAACTTCATTTACTCTATACCTCCGCTCCACAACCCTTCAGAGGCAAATACTGCGCTTTTTACTGCACCACACTTATCGGACGGCCATAGTACTTGACGCGCATTGTTAAAAGTTAAGCTGCCCGGCAATATGTACTCAGAATCATCTTTATTCCCGTGTTTGGTTGGTTTGTGCAGGGACAGCACACACGTGCAAGATAGTGATCCAGGCGTGCGTTAATGCGGCGCTGTCGCACGTGAATGTAAAACAACCCCAACCAGCTGCAACGTTACAGGTTACACGTCAACACGGCAGTGATAGTGAATCATGTACATTCTGCTGATCATGCTTGACGTATAAAAATGGTTTGAATGCGGGACCTTTATTTCTAATGGAGTCACCAGTGTCAACGTCTTTCTCTGCACGTCCTCTAGGTGGCAGCAACACACAATTATCGACGACACTTTGCAGCCTTTCTCAGACCCCCCCCCCCCCCCCCTTTCACAGCCAGTTATCTGTGGGGGAGCAGCGTGTCCCAGTGTTTGCCCCCTTTTGAATCACTCACTCTAACTCTCCTAAATTGTCGACTATGAAACAACCGACGAACAGACTTCGAGTGATGAATCTTGACCCGTTTTCTTCTGAACTGTGACGCACCGTTCATTGGCTCTTGGGGGCACTTTCCCCTCTATTGTTACTAATAATTGCAGGTGCATTGCAATAATAATAATAATAATAATAATAATAAAAAAAAAAGAATGCTGTTTACCAAAGGCCTTCCTCAGGCGGCGGTGATGTTGTGTACACAGACGCAACACGTCCAATTACACGTCACTGAGGGTTTATAGCTGGAGGACTCAGCGTCCTGCAGGGATTACCCTGCAGGGATCAATGCCGCTCCAATCAGCCCGGGACGTCAACGCATATTCTACTGGGTGATTGCTCGATAGGTCAAAAACAAAACAAAACAAAAACATTTGGCAGGTTCGTGTTACATTCGCTCGGCAACTAAATGTCACAGGGCTCCCCAACAAAAATGCAAATGAGTTGATTCAGTGTGTGTGTGTGTGTGTGTGTGTGTGTGTGTGTTGGTGTCAAGTCCAGCTGGTATGCGTGAGCCTGTCCTCCAGGTCACTCTCCTCGGGGGGAGTTCCACATCTTTTGTACGGCGGACAGGAATGTGCCCCTCTCCAACGCCCGCATGAATAAATGCAGCGCTGCGAGGTTTCCACATGTCAAACGGGGACGGGGAGTCCTCCTCCTGCAGCACTCAGCTGGACCCTCCAAATTGGCGCTTCTGATCGGGCGCAATTTACATGTGTCACGCGGCAGCGCGTGGGTTTCACCGCAGTGCAGCGGCAGGCGGCCCCGCATTATGAATACATTGTCTGGCTGCGAGTAGGTGAGGATGACCTGAGCCTGACTGCTCCTCTCAGTCATCGGCCCGAGCGATATGTTGACAAGCCCCCCCCCACCCCAACGCGGCGAGGATGACTGCCCTCGAGCGATATTCGGAGTGACGCATCCAGAGCGCGCGGCGTGACTTATATATGAGAATCATCTCACGGGGACGCCTGCCGCTCAGGAAGTGGTCTTTCCATGAGCGGGGGGGGGGGGCGATCGCACTTATCAGTTTTTCTTTTTTAAAGCTGGAGTTATTGACACTAACCTGACTTATGGAGGTTATGCAGAGGCCGTGGTAATGATTCCCTAAGCTTTCACGTACAACACCAGAGGGAGGGGAGGGGGGGGGGGCTCTTCCCTGTAAAATATCGGTTGATAGCGGGCGTTATTGCTCCAATGAGTATTAAGGTAATGCCTGCGCGGGAGGGGGCCCTCTCTGTCCATCTGTTGTGGCATTCTGCCCTGCGGTGCAACTGTAAAGACAGACATATAGACATGAGAGCAGCACCTCGGCCTGCCCATTTATTCTTTTACTACTTACTGGATGCTGCAAAGTTATGACTGGCCACCTCCAACATGATGGAGGTTCATTCCGCACCACATCTACACCCAAAAAGCTCCTACAAGCATCAGGGCTCACCCAAACCAGCATGAAAAAGTATAAAAAGAAAAAAAGGAAGTACTTTTGGGTATCTGTGTATATTCCTATATTTAAACTTCATCTCGATGTAATTCAGATTTGAATCGAGCCGCCTCACCCCTTTGTGCTAATCGCAAATGAGAATCCAAGTGAGATTCTCTGTTCCGTAGGCAACTTTTTGTCTTTCACTACAACAACTTTATAGTAAGTAATAATATGTCACTGCTGTGTCCTGTGTGGCTTGCTCTGTTGCCCTCAGGGAGACAGTCGGCGATGTCGTCCAACTTCGGCGGCCGCCGCTTGGACCACGCCCAGTCCGCGAGTAGGAGCGTTGTTTGCGGTGAAATGGCGGACTCCGCCAGTGGCAATGAAAACTACAACACGGAGAGAGACAATTACAGAATGCAGAATACATCGAATGGGTATTGCTGAAAACAATGGCAGCCAGAAACAATATCAGAAATAAGATTTTGATACATAATAAATAAGTTTGATTGATTGACACCAACACTCACCAGTCATTGTGGCCAGCTGTTACTTTTTGACTGACCTTTTGACTGTTCAGTTCAACCATTGATAAGTTTATGGAGTCATTTTACAGTCAAACGTTTTTCGTTTCTTTTTTAGGATGAAAGAGGCATATTTGTCCACTCTGTTATTCTGAAGGGGAAAAAAAGCTCCTTTTGAAATTGCACACTGAAGTAGAATCATTTAGACAGACCCCAACCTGTCAGCCTGAGCGCACCACACAGGATTAAACGATTCTTTCAAGGTATAATCTTGGCATTGCACGACATCTTGAGAAGGGGATTTTTTTTTTTTTTTTGGTCATAGAAGTCTTCCTAATCCTTCAGTCCTCGTTTGGTTTAAAGATTACACATGTTTAATCTTAAAGGGAAAGTTTGCCTTAATCTCTTGTAAATCCCAGCGTGCACTGCTTCGCACATCCCTTCACTTCGCGGAGCACTTTCTCACAGACACACAACAGTCTCCGCAAGAATGAGACTGACCGTAATCCTTCCATTTTCTTGCTTTCGAGCAGCGAAAGCATTATAATGTTTCTCATGACCCTCAAATCAAGAGGGACCACAGATATAATTATGTTACCAGCGGATGCCGGAGAGAGAGAAAGATTTAAATCAGTGCAAACTTTGGTGGGGGGGGGGGCAGACCAGCGTTGCAGTTGGCCAGGCGAAATCCTTTATGTGCAAATGCAACAAAAAGCCAAATTGAAGCATCGAATCCTTGTGCTGAAAATAGATCTGGATTAATTTGATAAGTGCAGAGTTTATCGTTTCTTTTTCCAGGGCTTCATTTAAGCCATTAGGGGCGGCTCTTTGTTAGAATGTCGGCGCGTCGGCGCCCTTATCGATCACACCGGGCCTAACTGGAGGCGTTAATAAAGTTCGAGTCCCTCTATTGATTGTCTGCCTGTCAGGAGTCAATGTATCGGGTGGTAACTTATTGTTCAATGTCGGGGCGCTCAGCTGACGTGTCGGCTTTATTGCATGCCCTTGTAAATAGGTCCTTCTTTCCATTACACACACACACACACACACACACACACACAAAGAACTTTATGCGCTATTTCACGATCCATTGCAAGATGATCTGGGACTGTTACTATGGAAAACTGAGGACCCGTTGATACAGCAGTTAATGTGAACATGCACGTGTGAACTCAAAAGGCTGGATGTGGAATAGCCGAAAGGTAGAAACAAACATTTTTGTGTGAAAAAAAAAAAAACCTCAAGGTCAACTTACGAGCTCTTAAGGGAGCCTTTTTTTTAATGCACCTTATTGTCTTCATCAGCATGATGGAGTTGGCCCAGTTGTCATGGAGATGGCTAAGTGGTCGTCACGTGACGCGACATTTCTATTGTTTCCCCTCAGTTTTTTTTTTTTAAACTCTAGAATGGCTCACATAACATTTCCGCGTGTAAAGATGTGTACATGATATACTGTTTGCTTGAAGTTAAACCTGTTTTATATTAATGACTATTAATAATATTTTCCCATGAAAAGCCCCAAACCAACAATGAACGTATCCCACTAACTAAGTATTGAGTGCGTACCCAAAGCTATCTCATTCCTCTGTGGAGGAATTGTTGACCAAACTAATTAAAAACTGTTGTCTGTTTGGAGCACGTCCTGTGCGGGAAAGGTGGACTCCGCCAGCGACAATGAAGACTACAATATAGAGAGGCAATTACAAAATGCAAAATACATCGAATGGGTATTGCTGAAAACAATGGCAGCCAGAAACAGAATCAGAAATAAGATTTTGATATATAATAAATACATTTGATTGTAGCTTTAAAGAACACCGTATGGCCCTTTAATTAATTAACATTACAGGCCTTCAAACCGATACTGGAATTGATCAAGTGGGTTCAAGCACATGTAAGATACAGTTTTCACCACATGAAGAAAACAGATTAGTAAAGACAATTTATAATGACACCAAAACACACCCAAGTCTCTGTCGTTCCTCTGTGGAGGAATCGTCGGCCAAAGACTATCAAAAACACATCAGATGTGTCGCCAATAAGACAAGATATAGAAATCCTCCATTTCCCCATGATGCAAACCAACAGAATGCCCAGGTCTTTCAAACTCTGCACCCCAAGTTTGCAACGCAGGCTTGCTGATATTCCCCAAGCCCAGGCTGAGATAACCGTTCACAAACATTTGTTTTCTGCATTCTCTGTCTGCGGTGAAATAGAGTAGGAGGAATGGATGTGTATCTGAAATGAATGCATACTAACGGGGAGCAATGGAGAATCACCAAAGCGGCAGCTCGTAAAGCAGAGACGCTCCGAGAAAGAAATTTAACGTGACACACCCCGATTCCAACAAACTTGCAGAGTAATACGGAGGGTGACAGTCGGCAGCGTGATATCAGCGTTTATGCACCCCGGCTGAGTTGCTAAGCATATCGAGTTCTGATGAGCCCCCCCCTCTTTGTGCATATCAAATGAGAGCTGTGGGAATCCAAACGCAAAACAATATTGACACGGTGCAATTAGAGTGGGGGTCATTAGGTCTGCCGCTATTTTAGAGGAAGAGGAGCAAGGAGGAAGGAGTTGCATCACCGGAATCCTGTGGGGCTGGGAGGTGGAGCGCGCACGCACAGACGAGTAATAAACTTGAACACACACACACACAAACAACTGAGCCCTCCCCACACGCTCGCACCCTCTCCCTGCCCCTCAGTTAAATTAGAGAGGGGGTGATAATGGGAGGAGGAGGGGGGGTGGCGGCTAATGAAACAGAAGGGGCACCGAGAGAGCAGGGATTTGTAAAGGCCGCCGTCGCCTGGGTACCTTGACCCTAGCTCAGCTCCTAACCTTCTGGGGCCTCCTCAGGCCGCCCGCCGCATTCTGACCCAGCGAGGCCCGAGGAGAGGCAGGGGGCTTTTCAGAGGACTTGATTGGATTTTTCTGTGAAAGGAAAGGAAGAAAAAACGCTGGGAAACCGTGCGTCTAGGCACCGTGCCTCGCAGTGACGAAGAGGCTCGCGCGTGTTCCTCAGCATAGCTATCAACTTCTGCGATGGGGGGGGGGGGGTCATATCTGAGTGGCCCCTGGGCGGCCTGGAATAGCCTTACATAAGCTGCGTTCACGGATGAAACGCACTTGTGCACACACACACACGCCCGCTCACTGAAATTTAAAGCTGTAGTGTTCAGTCACATGTTATAGATCTGACTTAATCCCCAGTCACTGTTTTTATCTGCAAAAGATGTTTCCATGACAACTTTGGTTGAAAGTTTTGGTCATTTCGAGCTTTAGTCTCATCTCCAATGGACACTTGTCAGCACCAACACGCACAAATGTTCATATATAGATGTAAAGTAAAATGATCCTTTCTTTTTAGTTGAACTGAAATGTAGGTTTTATTTATGTCTCCCTTACGTTAGTGTTCTGCGGTGATGTCAGTCTTTGGTAATGGCTGTCACAGTCAATACGGTAATTTGACTGATGCAGCATCTGTGGTGGCGGGAACCAAATACTTTGCTATATCAATTCCAGGAGCCATGCAGGCACTCTTCAGCCCACTGCTGTGTAGGTTTGAGGTCTGCCGAGGAGCCATCGGTGGCCCGAGCACGGCCACGCGTTTCCCTGGGATTCCGCGCGCCACACAAACTGCGACGGCCTGGTCCATCGACACAACCTGGACCCAGAGGTAGAGGCCCTCTGTGCCACAAGGTGTCGCTAACGGCACTCAGGTGGCGCGGAAATGACCTGCGCCAAGAGCGACGTCCGGTGGGAATCCGTGCTAATGTTAGCAAGCAAGGCTAACTTAGCTTCCACGTTCCAAATGTTTCATGTTGCAAAGGGACAGGTGGCTTAAATAGTCATAATGCTAGACAGCTAACGCTGTGTGGGCTTGTTCAAAAAGGGAAAAAAAAAAGAAATGCCTTGTTAGTGTTCATTACATATATTGACTTTTTCTTTAATTTATTTCCAGTCGATTTAGTTCATTTTTAAGTTCTAAATGTATATTAAAGAACAGATAAGTCCAAATATATTTTATTTTAATAGTTTCACATATATTTATATTAAAAACATTTATATATATATATATTTTTTTTTTTTTTAATTTGCTCTTGATTTTTGCCTTTTCTTTCTTTTCTTTCTGCAGTATATTCTCATATCTTGTGCCTGGTTTCATTATTGTTCCCTTTCTTGTTCTATGAATTGCTTTTGTGTTTTCGTGTTGCTTAATGAAAGTTGGGGGCCGTGGAAGTTGACTGCACGTCTCGCAGCAGCGCCGGTTCAGTCCCACTTCGAGTCTATGCCAAAAGGGCAAAGAGGAACAAAGAGACACGTGCACAAAACACACAAAACCACAGGGCCCGTCAATACCACTAAGGCCGCCTTGTGCGTTGTGGAATGAAACACATAAAACGGGCGTCACCAGGGGAAACATTAAGGCAAAATTGCATCCACAAAACAAGTCCTCACCTAGTGCGCCCCATCGAAACAGTTCTGTCCACCTGCCACATACAGATTGCCTTGTCATGCAGGATTTACACAGGCCGCTTAACCTACAGATGCTCAGCCGTAGCACAAAGTGCTGCTTTCAGTCACATCACTTTGCTTTTCCCCACATTCAGACCCTTTGCGCTCTGGTCCGGCGTGAACGGGCCTGCAGGAGGTTCAGTTCAGGGGGTGCGGGGGGGCAGGGGCACGGATGGAACAGGGGGACGAGAGTGGGAGGATATGGGAGCACGGGGGAAGGCATGCATGGACATAGACGAGGACAGAAGCAGGAATTCTAATTGTCTGTTAAGAAGACTTTTGTTCTCTTGCACAGGGGCTGACAGCATATTTCTTTTTATGCGCCCGCTAAAAAGCTCCAACGTGTGTGTGTGTGTGTGTGTGTGTGTGTGTGTGTCTTTTACATGGCCACTAACAGGTCTCGGATCACTGGCTATGAAAAGAGCGGCTGGTAACCGTTGTGTCTCTGTCGGTGGAACTCTGCCCTTCGATTGGCTGGCTGGGGTTGTGCTGCCGCCGCCGCCGCCGCCGCCGCTTCAGGCTGGGACGAGTTATTTTGGATTTGTGAATGGAGGCCATGTGGGCTGCTGGGTAATCTTTGTGACGGGTTACCGGGACCCAACTGCATAATGGGCCGGAGAACGTGGCCTCTGTTGTGTGCATGTGCTTCCAACTCGCCAAGCTGTTACTCAGCAGGTTTCTTTGTGGCATGAGGAGATGTTTTCAAAATTCAACATGTTTTCCACACTTTTGAGCGAAAACAAAAAACAAAAATCAGTTGGTGACATAACAATGACTTTTTAATTCAATTGACCAACCGCTGCTGTTAACCGAAAGTACGAGTTTACACATTTTTATGATCACAGTTGAAAGAAAAAGGATTTCATGTTTTCCGGCTGGCTTGAACACTGTGCAAAAGAAAGGTTGTAATGCTTCCATTTAATGCCTTTTTAGGCTGATATATATTATATAGCCTCATTTAGTGAAGCGGAATAAGAAAGTAAATCACCATGATATTGGTTACAGATAAGATATATTTCATGTTGTTTTCACAGACATTTCTAAGGCATACCCCCCCCCCCCCCCCCCGATGGTAAAAACAGATGTCAAAGTCAAACAAAGTCATATTCTGGCCTCAACTCACTTTTGACCAAATGCATAGTTACTGTGTTTTGGCTTCGCGAGTCATCGTACTTGATGTTACTGTATCTCAGCCCATTACTGTTTGATGGATTTGGGATCGTTATCAGTCCTGATGGAGGCCCGGCTACGGCGGTCACCACGTGGACCTTGGTAGAAGCTGTGTTTGGACTCGGGGGACTCGGGGGATCGATGGAGGGCTCTGCTGGCTGGGATCTCCTCTGCTTGGCTGAAATAATGGCAAACCACTCTGGTCTCTGTGGGAGTATTAGAGTATGCAGATAATGGCAAGGCTGGCTTTGAGCAGCTTAGATGCGCCTTAAACAGTCAAACCAAAGCATGGAGACCAATTTTTTGAAAATGATACAAAACAAACTTTATAACATTGTATATTTAAAAAAAGAAGGTATATTTGATGTCTAAAAAAAAAAAAAAAGCTTTTATGTATAAGACAATGCTTTGATTCGAATCCCATGCTGTTATTTACTCATTTACTCAACAGGGATGAGGGCAAATATTGGCAGATTTGGGTTTCAGCTCTACAAACATTTTCTCTGGGGCAAGGCTGCGGGAATAATCTTGGTTGGAGTTGAGTTGTGTGCTCACATATAGCGTTTGTTTTCCACAGTTTTCCCACAAAATCCAAAGGGAAGTGGCTGAAAGGTGCTCATGGCTCTCCTTAAAGCTCTTCGTTTGCAATTTTAAGGCCACCACTTTATTGCTCGCCACCTTCTCAGCACCAAACAGCCGGCAGACGAGGTTAGCAGCTAGCTGGTGAACGCAGTGGAGCATTTGGCTGCTGAAGAGCCCAATAGTGAATATTGGACTATTCGTGGCGGGCCGTAAACTCCGATGAATGTTGCTCCGTCTGCTGGAGTGCGTAAATAGGCGACTGTTTGCCAACACGCTCGCTATAGCAACCTCATAAGGTGATACTACCTCGATGCTGTGTTTGCAGGTGGTTCTGCTGCCCCCAAGTGGCCTAACCTCACCAACCCCCAGGGAAAAAAATCAAAGCAGCTTTAAGTCCTCCTCGAGTCCAAGTCTTAAGTCCACGGCTCTGGTGTTATACATTTTGAAACTGCAATACATTTGGTGAAGAGTGCATTGCTTTACTTTAGGACTCACAACCCCCGAGATTTAGGACTTGGGACTTGATTTGGAACTTGACTGCCAAGACTTGAGACCAACTTGCGGCTAATAGCACGAGTTGAGTTTCATGATATTGTCTTTTTCAACCGTTGTCTCTCTTTCCATCTAAGTTGTTACAACAGTAACAGTGGCTCAATAACCGTCCGTCACTGACTGTAAATGGTTCTTCATCAAGACGCGAACAGTCCCAAAACCAATTAGGCTGCGTGTGTTGGTGTGTCTGCTTATTCTGCAGATAACAAGTGAGCAGTGTCTCTATGTGTGTGTGTGTGTGTGTGTGTGTGTCCATTAGGTGAGAGCAGCATATGTCGCAGCTCAGTCAGATGGGGTTTGGCCTCAGTGGGAATATACACTCCCTACAGCTGGCATTCACAGGGGAACACACACACACACACACATATGCGCACACACTTGTACTTAACCTCTTTACACGATGGGATTATTTTCACTGTATAATTAGGAACGGTGGGGTGTCGGATGGGATTGGGGCCCTTCGACAACAACAATAATAATAGTTCAAGGGACGTTCGTGTGTTGCCCTGTGCTTCGCGGATACAGTGCAGATACAGAATAAGCACCTTATTGATCGAAGCACATAAAAAAATGTCTCTTCGCTGGCTTAAAGCACTGTTCAACGTAAAAGAGGCTCAAAACTCTTTATGTGTTGCATTTGTTACATTGATTCTACTCGATATGCTTTGCAGGCAGGATATAAACCATTCTAGTGTCACGTCTAAAGGCCTGTTGACCCCAACGTTTCAAACTAAATCCTTTCACTCCAGTGAAATCACGGCATTCGTGGATTTGACCGCATGCGCATTTCATGTCAACTTCGGGGAACTTTGACCCACAGATTTTGAACCGCGGAACCAAACGCCAACTGCCTTGACAGCGCCGACCTTTGAGGGAACAGAGAGCCGGAGAGTCCAAAGCGGTTGAAGCTATCGCGGCTCGTTAGCCGTGGTGCACCGTCCACTTTCAATGGTACAATGAAAGTCTTTATTGAATGAAGTGATGCACGCCACGTTGTGCTTTCAACATCAGCTACAAGCCGCTGAATGAGAGACACCTCCATAGGGTCCAAATGTGTCACCACTGCGTGAGTGTGTGTGTGTGTGTGTTCACTCGTGTGTACTTTCGTGCCTCCATACGTGTGTGTCCTATTTAGAGCCAATGAGATGAAGGCCCCAGGGACCGGCTAAATGAACATGGTCATCAGTCTCTGACTACTTGCTGCTGTCAGGACCAGAGTCGGGGGGCAGGGCGGGGCGGGGGGGTTGATTTGGTGGATATGGACAAAATCTGGGTTGAAATGTGGACGCGGGGATGACATTGAACTGGCACTATTAAGTATAACACCTAGAGCTGTAATAACATTGCAGCTTAAGCACAATAAAGCTGATTTAAGAATACCTAGTTGAGAGAAAATTATTTGAGCCAAGGATTTGAGACATCATCTGATGTCCTGACATGAGTGGATTTTCAAAGAGGTGAGGAGAATCCCTCACTAATTTGATGAGTGATAGGTAAATACATTAGGGGTGTAATCCTGTTTGAGATTAGGGGTCAAGGGGGGGGGCGGGGGGGGGGGGGGGGGGGGGGGGGGGCTAATCTAGTGGTAGGAGACGCAGGAGGGAAAACTTAATCCCCAGTTCAAGCCATGCATGATACATTTTGATTAAACATGCCCCACTCCCGTGATGTGACACAGGAATATGGGCTAATATACAGCATGCTTTGCATTGTGTTCTGTGCAAAAAAACAACACTGTCAGATGGGAGGCTAATGGGTCACTTGGAGCAAACAAGTGAATGATAATGAGCGGGAACAAAAGTCCTATTGTTAGAACAAACGGCCCAAAACGGTAAATCGCTTCATATCCACAACAAAGTCCTTTTTATATTGTAATCAAATGAAGGCCTGGAGACAGACAGAGCACGCAATTATTCCAACAAATCCATACGAGCGCTTCTTGAGGATGATTTTTTTTCTTATTGTAAGCTGCGGAATGAGAAAACTAAACAGGACTTGCGCCAGTGATACATCCATTAGCTGGAAACGGGGGGGGGGCTTAAGATGAGCTTGTAAATTCCACAAACACAACCGTGTAGACGTGCTCTCATGAGGAGAAATTCCTCTCTCCATGACAGCAGGTTTTTATAAAAAGGTGAAACAGGAAACTGGATGGGATTACTCCCGTATTGCGATACTTTCTCTCTGTCTTTAATCCCCTTGCAGAGAGTATCCCTGTGCAAACCCGGGATAACAGATTTATCTGGGATAACGTCCGTGTTGTTACATAGTCTCCCTCCTCTCAGAGGCCACGGGGAGAAATAATCCGTCTCTCGTTACGACGGGGACGTTAAACAATGCTAGCAGATGTGTCTGGAAGCCCGCGGAAATGAGGGCAGGCTTTCCAGCAGGTAGTCTTAATCTCTTTATTTTCCTGATCTCGCTCTCTCTCCTATGCACACACACACACACACACACACACACACACACACACACACACACACTTTGTCTTTCCCTGCACTCTCTGCCTTTGAGTGCCAGGACATGAACCTGTTGTCTCTAGCCGCTAAGACTAAGAGTCCGGTGGTGGAGGTTGGGTGCTATCAGCTGTATATGTGTGTGTGTGTGTTGGCGAGCATTCATGCATAAGTGTACAAGCGCAGTTTAATGGCAGAAAACTGTGCGGGAAAAATACATCATGCTGCCGGTTCCCCTTGCAAAAGCCGGATCAATACGGAATGCGAGGTGTTCGTGCCCCGGCTGACTGCAGGCGGGTCAATACCAAAAATGCAAGGAGACGCGGAGAGAGGCTCTTTGCAATTACAATTCATTATTATTCCATTAGGATCCATAGAGAAACACTTCTGTCGATACAGAGCGCCATGCAGCACCTGCAGGCCCGTTCCAGCTTCTGAACAAACTGTAAATGTTGTCCGTCCTTCCAATGGGAAAAGCCTTCAATCCCTCTAACTGTGTTAATCTTGGAACTTAAAGGGGTTAGAGGGTGTGGCTCAGCTGATTAGCCCGACCCTGCTGCAGCGCGGAGATGAAGCCGCGCTGATAGTGGCGTTGGCACCCGCAGTAGGGCATTAGGGCAGATTAGGGTCGGCCTGCCTAGCAAGCCCATTAACCCCCCACCCCCACCCCCGCCTGTTCTTGAGCTCTGGAGGAGGAAGCGTGGGGCAAACCACAACCCCAGAGGAAGGCATTGGAAAGATAGAGGTTACAGTGAGGCAAACAGGTCAGTGTAAAGGTTCACAAGACAAGGTGGCGTCCGGCCACGTCCAAAGACGAAACGGTATGTGGCGTTTAATGGTTACACTCTCACGCTGTCATACCTTTCCCCTGACTTTCATCCCACTGCCTTCTTTTTCCAAGAGCTCTGTGTCCTTTGCATATTCAAGGTTCAAGGTTCAAGGTACATTCTACAACCCAGGGCTGCACAATGGAATTAGTGGGATGGGTCTTTTAAGTATCCATTGGGCTCTGCGCAGACACCTCGCCTATCTGATATCACTGATGCTAGGTAAATGGGTACCACCATGATGCTGTCCTGGCTCCCCAGGTCCTGGGCCGTGCACACCCCATGCCGGTTTGTGATGTTTCCAGTCCAGGTGCTTTCTATTGCTCTGTAAAAGTTGTCCAGAACTCGGCACGCGGAAAGTTACAAAAACTGTCGGATCCCTTTGATTGGTCGGCGCGTAGGTCGATAGAGAGCTGGCGGCTTGACTGCGAATAACTGTGGACTGTGAAAACAGTCCAGTAGCCAAATTTGCGCAAGGTTGAAATTTGTTCCATATTCAGTCGCAAGCATTGAATTCAGAAAGGATTTAAAATGCAGAACTTTTTAAATTAGGTTTCTACAAAGCACATTAGCTTCAGTTCGCCATTAATAGCACAATAGTGAGTTTCTTACCAAAACGCTCTTGCGAGTCATACTCCTCCCATTACGTACACAGGCTTGTACCTGTGCGTATACCTTTTTTAAATTTATTTTTTCAGCCAGCATAGTTTTAAGCCCATTCAAGCCTCGGAAGTGCTCCAATACTGCAGAAAATGAACACGACTTGTGGCTTCAGCGAACCGCCAGACTCTGACAAGAAAAGGCTCAAGTTTTCATCAGGGCTTTAGAAATTGTGACAAGTGCTTAGACTGTCAAACTGTTTGATTACAGCTCTTCTCTTTTTTTTCCCCTTTCCGCTGATTTGACTTTGAGCGTGTTTTGTTTAGTGCTGTGAGTGGCTCATTACGGCCCAGTTCTTTGGGATTGGGGCATTAATAATGAATAAGAGCAGGCGTAGCCGTGGTCACAGAGGAACCTTCATCTCGGCAGAGGTGGACAACACCAAGCGGCTGATATTTAATAGATGGGTTGAACTACTCCGCTTGCGGCTGTCGCCTCGTACATCTGAGAAATGAATGTAATAATTCGCTGTATAGGTCTGAAAGGCTCACAAATGTAACCTGGCCACAGCCTGCAGACTTACTTAATTGAAACAGCTCAGTGGATCATTGGACCATGACCTGTATTTTACAACTGCACAATAACCTCATTGCAGCTACGACATGGAGGGGTCACAGAAGCACCTTGCTCATTAAAACCAAAACCATATACACATGAAAAGGCCTGGGGGCTCACACAAAGGAATTGCTCAAACACACACACACACACACACACACGCACACGCACACACACACACACACACACACACACACACACACACACAAAGCCCTCCCCAAAGCAGCATAAGTAGAGCTTATCCCTTCTTGGATCTGATCTGGTACCTCTCATCCCTCTTCACCCTATGGGTCAAACGCACACTCACTCACACACACACACACACACACACACACACACACACACACACACACACACTTCATCAGGGCACTGTGTGGCTTCCTTGCCAGCATGTGGATCAATGACAGGTGGACAAGGTGCTGGGGGAGCAGGAGGTGCGGGCCTCTGATCTGGGTGTGTCCCTGGCAAGGCTTAGTGACCCTACAGGCCTCCAATCCAGGGACACAAGCAGGACGTCGAGGGTTTTCAAGGGAACTGTGGGCAGTAATTATGCCACCGCTACATCACCTATTCATCCAAGACCCGGTTGAACAGAAACGTGCGCGAAGTTACGTATAAAAAATAACCCACCATCTCTTTAACATCCTGCAAAAAAAAAAAAAACCCAGTTAAAACCCTAAATTCACCACATGCTCCAACAATCATCAGAATCACATCACAACATGAAAGAACGTCTGCAACCAACACGGCCTTGTGCGAGGACCACTCACGTATATGTGGTGGGGGTGGGGTTGGGGGTGTAATCACAGTCCCTGTGTGTGTGGGTAGTCGCGTAGTTCATGCGTCAGTGTATTTGTGTGGGTGGGTTGCACTCGCGAGACCTTGACAAATTGAGGTTGGTCGGTCAGCTGTCGTGCCCACTACGGACATCTATACCGGTTTGACCGAATCGCCCGGTAATCTTAGGCTAAGCTAATCCCCTAACCCTAACCCTAGCCAACTGTTTGATCCACTCTAGGCTGTCTGATGGCACTCCAGCAGCCTGAAAACACTGAATGGCAACGGGACCTCTCCAAACAAGGAACATGGCTTTAGTCACTGAAATTACGCCGAGAAACAACCGTATTAATAACCAAAGCCTTCACACTGAGATTTGAGGGACATAAAGTACATGAATATGCACTGTCACCGTGGTAAATGGCTAGATTTACGCTGACGGAGAGCTAGCTAGCTATTTATACCTACTTTTAACCACATTTATGGAGGTAGAAGTCCATTCGAACTGATTTTTCCTACCTGACAGAATGCGCTACCCTACTTTTAATCCTATTTATAGGGACTGTATGTCTGCTTCTTGCGAATATCTGACATGAGTAGCTACTGAACAATGTTTTTTGCGAGGGTAGGTCCTTACGAGTGAGAGTGATTCATCCGACTAGTCTAGACAGGACGAGCTAGTGGTGGTTCATCCTGGGCGGGTAGCGTAAACTGTCAGAACACCGGCACCACGCCAATGGAAAGTCAATGGGGAGTCCTTCGTAGTGGTGGCCACACGAATTGGTTCGACCCTGGTTCAACAACGTTGCGCTGTTGCCTTCGTTAGGATTTTTTTGTTCTCTCTAAAAACAGTGAATTGTGTGTGATATAACCGCCATGTTGACTTCATGAGGTTGTTTTGAAGGAAGGAATTGAACATTTTCCATCCCTTACAGTTTTTTTTTAAGTCCATGGCACAGAAACAGCTCCTAATGTTGATCTCCTCTTTAGCTCTCGGTCATTCTGGTTTGTTTTCTAACCCCCCCCCCCCCACGATGCATGCGTCTCTGATCGCTCGGAAACCCAGATGATATGTTCCCATAATCTCCGGTTGCACTTCTCGTAGTCTTTTTTGCCGTCTTATTGCTAATCTCTGTTCTCGTGGTTGCACAAAAAGATCACGAGCATTTGACAATAAGTCATTTTGAACAGAATTGACTGCATAAAAAAACACTATGACATGTGCCACTAGTGGCAGATCGGGTTTAAAGGGCCAGCTCACCCAAATCAAATGATTTCCTCTCAATGCCACTAGGGATAAGTAGAAAAATATGCAGTTTTTTGGGGGTAAACTGGGTTAACTGACCCTTTAAGAGCATGGCCCGTGGCGCTGCAAGAAGTTAATACCAGGTCCGTTTGAAATGGATGGTCAGGGCAGCGGTCAGTGAGTGCGGTTCATTAGTTTGCGACTGTGATTGGCTTTGCAGGTATAGGGCTCTCCACTGAGTGACTTATGGCTGTAATTTAGCCTTGATTACATACACCATTACTTTAACTCTAATTAGGCTGTCACTCGGGGGAGGGGTGAAGGATGCAGACAAACTCAGATGCAGGGTTGATGACGATGTATGTTGATTTTAAAGAGGATCCTAGAGCTTTGCAATAGGGAAGCGTTAGAAAACTGAGCTCAGTTTATTAAGACACACGTCTCTAAAACCTCCTCATTGCACACATTGGGATGCGGGAGCGTATTAATCAGCCTGCCCCGTCCCCGCGTCGGATAATGAAGTACTGCCTGGGCCCCCCGGCCCTGACCCCGGGAGGCGCGGGGGGGGGGGGGGGGGGGGGTCGCGCTTTTATAGACGACCACTTCATCACGGAACAATCTGCTGGGCGGCTGCAGACAAAAGACGTGCAACCTCACCTGATGACCTCGTCTCGTGATCCATGGAGGGGCGCTGGAGAAAAAAAACAAACAGCACACAATAGGAAACACATCGATTTTATAGGCGGACACTTTATTACGTCTGTGTATAAATTTGGTTCTGCCCCGCTTCATAAATGTTTGTCATGTCATGGTGGAGCACCGGGGATACTTTAGGGTGACTTTGGTGGTGAGCGTTATTGAGTAATTGGGGTCACATAATGATTTTCTTATTTCAGGGTCAGTTGAGCACTGCATAGAGTTTTTACTGGACTAATACTTCAGAGTGTTGGTTTTGGACGTTTAAAAACTTCATTACAAAGTCATCAGACTTTTTTTTCGGGGGGGGGGGGGGGGGTGGGTATACATCATTCGGTTCAGTAAGCCCCTCGGAAACTAAACTCAATTAAACAAAGTATATAATTAGTTATGAAAACTCCACCATAAACAGGCCACGTGCCTGGAGCATTCCTTCCTTTTTGGGGGGGGGGCAATCTCAGTCAGGTCGGGGCTTGAACTCTCTTGGTTTAACTGAGGAAGTGTGTCCAGTCTGATGGCAGCTGATCAATAACAAAGTGTTAATGAGACGGCAGCATTGATAGATAATTGATAATATCTCCCTTTTTTCTTTCAGCACGTAGTTTTATCTTGTTGAAAACGGGCGGCAGATCTCATTGCAGGACAATGCAGTGGTTTTATGGCACGGGTCACATCTGCTATGGGATAATGACAGGGGGTAAGCCAAATGGAACATCAAGTGTGTGCGTATTTGTGTGTGTGTGTGTGTGTGTGTGTGTGTGTGTGGTTGGAAGGGGGAACTAATGAGTCTCCCATGAGCTATTATACGTACCTTAGCTCCGCACTCTGCAATAATAAAAGCTCGGCATTGCAGAGCTGCCCTAACAGGAGGCCGCAACAACACAACAACGCACGCCTCCCGTTAACACAGGCGACAAAGCGTCCACTCAGGAGGCGCCGGCCTCCTCCTCCTCCTCCTCCTCCTCCTCTGGATCAAAACCAGTGAATGGGCGGATCGTCTCTCACGGAACATCACTGTCACTGAGTCTGAGAATCCGCAGAGAGGAGGAAATGGAGTGGAATCGCCCCATCTCACGTTTGCTGGTGTGAGTCTGAGATGTTGTGGCTGATCCCGTCCTCTGGGGCCAGGATCAGCCCACTATCGGCAGCTGCACTATGTAGTCTAATGCTGCCTGACCACTAAGCCAATTATGCGATCAGTCTTAGAGACCTGGGTGTGATAAAGAACAACAAAACAAAAAAAACCCCAGCTCCAAATGGCACCAATGACCCACACTTGTTTACCTACTGATAGATCTGCTCCTGGATCTGCTGATCAGAGCGCTCCTACGGGTATTACTCATCGGAGAGGCAACAAAGCTGCAGAAGACCCAGCACAACATGCGACAGACCCAAGACCAATCAGTGACGTTAGATGAGAGCAATGATGGCACGTGTGAGGGTATGGGACTGACTATCATCTGCGCACCCATTCCCAATAAATAACACTGGAATCATAGGAGCCTCAGGGCATGACCGTCCAATCTAAGGTGGGGGGGGGGGGGGGGGGGGGGGTGGAGAGAGGCAGAGTAATCCAGTGAGAGAGAGAGAGAGAGAGAGAGAGAGAGATCCCGGCTCCAACATTAGAGCTTTACTCCCGGGTGGGTGAGTAAATGGGCGCACATTCTGGATGTCACGCAAAAACTATAGTTCCCCTTTATTTACTAAAGCGGGCGCGTTGGGTTGGCTGTTTTTTGTAGGTGGGGGCGAGGAGGAGGAGGGGGGGGGGATGCTCAATGCGCTCTGGGCTCGCAACATGAAGGAAGCGGAGAGCAGCGGCGCGCGCTGAGAGAGAGCGAGAGAGAGACTCTCCAAGAGTTAGCGGTGTGTTCACGGCGTCGGAGTATGACGGGATGTGAGCCGAAGTTGTGGTAGAATGGCCCCTCACCTCACATGGGTCTCTGAGGGATGGCAGCCTTTCACCACCACCACCACCACCACCACCACCATCACCACCCGAGCGCGGACCTGCGGCGGCTCTTCCACCGGCTCACCATCGCCTCCTCCCTGAGCGTCCTCTGCTTCTCCCTGGTCTATCTCCTCACCGGATGCTGCGAGTCGGAGCTGGCGGAGAGCTCCGACATCGGGCCGCCCGCGCGCCAGTTCCCGGCGTCGGGGTCGGGATGGCCGCGCGAGAGAAACGCCACCGAGGAGGTCACCGCCGCGGTCGGCGAGGGCGCGTTCAGCGGCCACCCGGGGCCGGAGGCGAACGGCTCCGGGAAGGAGTGGACAGCCGCTCGGAGGTTACCCCAGGCTCTGATCATAGGGGTTAAAAAGGGAGGCACCAGGGCCCTGCTGGAGTTCCTGCGGCTCCACCCGGACATCCGCGCCCTGGGGTCCGAGCCGCACTTCTTCGACCGGCATTACGCACGGGGGCTGGACTGGTACAGGTACGCACGCGTTACGCAGGGAATCCATCTCACTGAGGTCATTGAATGCACCACCGAGTGTCTAGATTGTGTTGCTCTATTTCTTTCCTTCCTTTATTGAACTTTGTATTTAAAGGAGAATCTGTCTCATTGTGGCCGAAAAACTTAGTGACAGACGCCCCCCACCCACCACCCACCACCCACCCCTCGTCATTCGCTTGAGTCCTGGCTTTTGTGTGTGTTTGTAGGAAGTTTTTTTTTTATTTTTTATTTTTTAACATCATTGAGTCGCAGAGCCAGTTACACCCCCCCCCCCCCAGCTTCCACCATGGAAGAGACGAATCTCTTTGTGCTGTTTGCATACCCAAACATATCCACAGCTATTCCGCGGAGGGTTAGGTGACAGTCAAAGAGACTCTAGCCATCTGGCCACGCCAATCTGTGCATGTGTACACGCGTGTGCCTGCGCTGCTGGGGCGTGTGTGTGTGTGTGTGTGTGTGTGTGTGTACACAGTAGAGAGAGAGAGAGAGAGAGAGAGAGAGAGAGAGAGAGAGACTGGGGCCTTGCAGGATGAGTTCGCGCAGAGCAGCAGAGTAATCATCTCCGGAGCCTGGGCCAGATGTTACTGTTGTCATGTGGCTTTGTTCTCAGCCTTTTTCCATGAAAACTTGGAAATACACAGAACACACACACACACACACACGCCCACATGAATAAGATTCAGGGGAGCCAGATTCAAGTCACTCAAGTCAACTCTTGAGGATGGAGGTTTTCAACAAACCCTGGGATTTTGTGACTGCACCTGCTGTAAGTGTGTGTGTATATATATATATATATATATATATATATATATATATATATATATATATATATATATTTATAGGCCTGCAAACTGCTCCAAATATGCCAGATTAAAAATGCATCCAAATATGGGCCACGTGGCGTGCTGTTAACCAGCTTAAGGTATATTACTGGGGCTCAATGGTGGCATTGGCACAGCTCTGGGAGCCTTTTTTTTTGGCATGTCAGCAACAATTTAAGCTATGACAGAGATAAAGTGGAGGGATGAATTTTGGGCTTCCTGGACGGGCGGTTCTGGCGTTGACGTGACGCGCGCACGCAGACAGGCGGAGTTGGAGAAACACACTGCCATGTCATGGGTGTCAACAGAGCTGGAAAACATGTGGAGGTCCTGGAAAAAAAAAACGCTGTGCAGCATGACGGCTGTGTGTGTGCGTGTGTGCGTCACACCAGGTGATGCGAATGTGACACCAGATTGTCACCCCCACCCCCCACCCCGGGGCCAGATGGGGCTCGCTGGCATGTCGAGCCACTTGACATCACTGTCAGCTCTGTCAATTGACCTCTGACTCCGGGTCACTTTACGCCGGGAGTTAATGATGTGTTCACACCAGCTCATAACAAACAGAGCACGCAGGCTGACAAAGGATGTGCGTCTTCATGTCAGCTCAAACAGAAAAAAGATGTTGCAAAATGCCTTTAAAGTTTTAGTGTATGTTCTTCTTTTATCACTTTTCTGCATATTTTCTCGTCTCTCAAAGTTCATGACAACTTGGGGCGTTACCTCTGCGGTTTTGTCTATTGCGTCTATTAGTTATGATTAATATTGTTTTCGCCAAAGTAAAAAAAACAAAAAAAACAAAACATAGACAGCTTGTAAACAAGATGAGCCGTTTAGCCGGATTACTGAACCACTTTATGCAGGCGGGAAAATAAAAGTACACCCGAAAGTTGTACCAGAAAGTCAGTCTGTGAACTGTGAAAGAAGACGAACTGCCACATGCTGCTAGCTGAGCTAGCCCTAATGCTAACTGAGCTAATCTGCTAGCAGGTTTACAGCCGACTGGCCACTACCTGCTGTGTGAGCTGTACAGTGTCTTCTTACGGACCACGCTGGGTGGTATCCGTGGAGCCAGGAGTCCGTGGTAGCCTTTAGAGACGGATGGACAATTCTGTCCGTAAAGAAATGAGAGAGAGAAACTCCCGAAGGAAACCTTTAAATGTGGTTTTTAAATGGGATTAACTATAAATTACGTTGGCTTGAACATTCATGAAAGGTAGTTTTTATTTTGTTCATTTGATAGAGCGCTGCGCTAGACTGAAGAAAAAGCCAAAAACAAACACACTTTACTGCATTTTTTTCCCCTTTGCTGCAAAGCCTTTTAGCTGTGTTATGCGCTTCTTAACGGAAGCAGTCTACTGACTCGTGACCCTCACCTGGCAGGTTGTGGCGGCCCATCAAGAGTCTCTGAGAGTGTGATGACGCTTCCAGCAGACATCGTGCGCTATAATTGTCTGTTTTGTTTGGCAATCAACTCATTAAATGCAATGTGTGTACTGCTGATATGAGCTATGGCCATAAAAATGTAGTTCAAACTAAACCAGAATCATCCCTCAAGGCAATGGTGCACTTTGATGCCCAGCAAACGGAGGGTCAGCTGTAGCGCTCACTGAGTCGCCATTACGTGCAGATACTGTTCCCTCTCAAACCCCATCACGGACGACATCAGAGAGGATGAGATGCAGCGTCTCTTCCTCAGAATCTGTCCGAGAGCAAAGCAGCATTTATCTTCACCGGGGCAATTGAGATCAGAGCCCCTGACAAAGATCCACTAATGGCGTTTGGAGCGGAGATTGGATCTGGAACAGCGCTGCGATGCGCTCCGAGATGGCCTGGAAGTTTCCCCCCTTGCTGTGCTGTCTGGGATCGATAGCTCTATCTCCTCGCCCTGACCTTGGGTTGACTCCAGCATTAGAGCGGTTAGCGTCGGTCAGCTCGGCTTCTGTTACAATTAGCAGGAAGCTTTATCCTACATTGGCATAACCCCCCCCCCCTCCTCCCGCACAGGCACACAGGGGTCATGTTACACACAGCCTTTTCTCTGACTGTAGCTCTGGAGGAATCCATTAAAATTGCTCAGCTGGAAATTCACATCTCACTTCTTTCTGAAAGATGGCATGACGGGCGGACGGCGAAAAGAAGGTTGAGATAAAATAGAGGGAGACGAGATAAGGCTCGGGTGAGCTGGAGGTCAAAGGGTGAAGTCAGTGTTGCCGCAACCTCACACGTCTCCGCTGACCTTTGCTTCAACCCGGTGGGACTGTCATCAGAGCTGGGCTGTGTATTTGTGACTTCTTCAGGTTCTGTCACAGTCTGGGGGCCGTGCTGTCCTGCAGAAAGTGGGGCAGGTTGTATTTTGTTCCCGAGGTACAGCGAGATTTATCGATGTTTTATTGAGCGAGAGTTACTGGCACGGCCTTAACCTGATAGGTTGCATTGTCAGTGTTTGCTGCTCCTGTTCCTTTCCAAGAAGTCACATTTTTCAAAAAATGCTAACATTGAATCTCTCAGCGTGAGTTTGTTGAACATACGCACGTGATTATATGCTGAAAGACTGAAGCGAAAGCTGCAACAGAAACAGATTTCAGGAATAGCCGATGACTTCAGCAAACGCAACTTCCAAAAACCAAATAATGTAGTGATTATTATTCTAGTTGTGGTGGTGAAAACCCGGGACAGATATTTGTCGGGACTTGGGACTCCCAGCTTGGAAGCGAGACAATCCCGGACAAACCGGGACGTCTGGTCACCCTCGGTAGTAAGCTAGTTAGCCGGACAGTCTAACGTTTGCAGCTTACATTAGGGCATCCTCACACTTTTGCACTTGTTTTTTTGGGTGATACCACTCTCTCTTTGGTTTCGTCTCGTCTCACTTAGGCAACACGTCTCTTTCATATGTTCTTGGTGGCGTCGTTTGTTTTTCCTTTCCAAAACCTTTAAAATTCCACGGGTGGGACCCTCGTCATTTCACCCTCCTCTTCGTTGCAAAAGTTAGTGTTCATCAGCTTGGGAATCGTTGTGGGTTGCAGGGAGAAGATTTTTTCAAGCTACCGTACATGAAGATGCGTAGCCGGGAAGTCCCTGAGCTTTATTTGTGTTTGGATGTTAACGACATAGACCATCTCTCAGCCCTCAGTTAGTTTTAATTCATTTGGAGACATGATGCCTCTCAGGACATACAATGACGAGAGGGGAGGGCCGAAATTACCCCCGTCTTTTTGGCGTCAGCTGCTCTGATGGCACAGCTCAATTTGCAATTCATATTGGACTCGTTTAGGGAGGCTTTTAAATTCATACCCATACATTGGCGGCTTTGTCCTGCTATGACGGAGCACATGGTGCTACTTGTGTTTTTGTGTTTGTACAATGGAGCATAATTGCCGCGCAAATCACGGAAGAATGGCTGCCAAAACATTTGATGTCCAGCAGGATTCAGTGGGCGGGAATTAGCAGCAAACACCGATAGGCAGATTTTTCTGATGAATCCGATTTGTTGACCAGCAAGAGGGGAATCCATTATTTTAGTCTTTCTTTTAGTTTCTTCACTGCAAAAAACAACAGCTTTGTGCTGAAGTGTGAAGTGATCCGAGCTGTAAGGACAGATTTGATTTTGGCTGCCCCGCTGAGTTTAGTTTGTTGTGTGTGTAACTGGGGTTCAGGTGTGGTCTGTCCTGTCCCCGTACTGTACTGGAGGTGATCACCATAAGGCCCAGACGGGTGGGGCGATCTGGCACTCATTAAGGCCCTCCCCTGGGGCATGGGAAGCGGAGGCGGTGGGGGTCTGGGGCCCCTCTATGATGGATGTCTCCTGGAAGTGGACAGGGCACAGCCACAATGGACCAACCCCTTAATGGTCCCCCGTAAAGAGGAAATGGATGAGCGGTCCCCCAATAACACACACGGTAACACACTCATGCATGCAAACGGACACGCAAATACACACTCAAATCTTACATCTGACTCATGAATAAGCAGTCAGGTGTATATAATGAACACAGCCAGTACTCTGCTCTTTGATTGGTTATTGTTTCCTCCTTGGATCAAACATCAAAGATAAACGGACCAGATTTTACTTTGATCCAGCACTCCCTCAAGCCCCCCTATCCTTTGCCTCATATATTCCTGCTGTACATGTGATGAACAGTGCAATTGCTTCACATTTAACACACACACACACACACACACACACACACACATCACATGACACAGCATGCTACTGATGGCTCCAGAGGGTCCTGGCTCCCCCGGTCTCCACCTGCCACTCTTGGTCCCAGCTGAGGCCCAGTGCGGCATTACCATTCTCGGTCCGTCCCCTTACATTTACACACAACACCTTCTCGCTTCACACACCCCCCCGAAAGCAGCGCCCATCCTAATACACACAATTCCTACTTTTCCTGGTTGCACACCATCCACACCCGCCTACGCGTAGTTACCCTAAGCCCTCATAGGATCAATAGCCAGTGGCCTTGGCTGGCCCGAGGTAATTCACCGGGGAGGCCTGCGGAAATATTGGGGAACGGACGACACAAGAGAGGTTCCTCAAAGGCAAACGGAGGCTTATTATAAGCTGTGGGATAATCCCTGTGTTCATCATACTGGATGTTTGATCTCGCACTCAATAGTAAATGAGGAGTGTAAGGATGTTGGTAAAACAGGCTTTTTAAACTGCCAATTAATTGAGCCATCTTTTTTTTTTTTGGTGGAGGGTGGGGGGGGGGTTTCCTCTGTAACACATGGTGTCACCAGCCGGTTCTATTCACCTGCCAGTGATGGGCCTGAATGCTCGGGAGGTTAATACCCACCCCCCCCCTTTTTTTCCACTCCCCCCACTGTGCAGGCACCCAGGCCAACCAGTAGGAGTCACCAGTGCGGTTAACAAGAAGAAGATCCCTCACTGGCTTCCCACCCCGGCCAGTAATTAACACTGCCGGGAATCGACCCCGCCCCGGCGGAAGCGGGCAAGCACTTCACCCCCGCTACCCTGAGACTGCCCTCTTCAGATATGCGACAACATTGACCTTTTGTTTAGGCTTGTAAAATCGAGTGCCGTATGTTTATCCTTTTTCACGACAAGCCAGAGTAATTCACGGCCCACTCAAAGGTGGAAGTAGCGTGATGTTTGGTGCACCGTTGCAAGACATACTGGTTGGGTTAACAAGTCAAGTGCCTTCGATTTAGGAAACTGTCGACAGTCAACACTGATGATGACTGGTGATGTATTCTTACCCCGGACCATGACCATGATCGTCCCCTGGCCTCGACCAAATGCTTTCAGCTGCTTAGACTTGACCAAAGCTTAACCATAGACTCGGCAGATCATGACCTGTTTCTTGGAACGTTCACATTCCAACGTGACAAGATGGGATGGCCCCAGTTTTGATTGGATGCGCAGTAGCCCGACTCGCCGGACGTAGACCGCTGGGATAAGTCTGCCATTGTCCGACTATTTCAGTCAGAATCCCCCTCCCCTCCCACTATCGGCGCGTTACCATATTGCAAGGGCACCGTCCTCCTGCATCCCGGGTGCAGCGCCACCCAAGGCGATGCGTGATTGTGGGAGTGTTTTTTCCCCTCTCCCAGAATGATAGTGGGTTGAGCCAGACCTTCTGGTACTAGTTAAGCCGAAAAACTTAGTAAGTGAATGGCCGCGATTGCTGGGAGGCTGTTAGTGATGCAACACCGACCAATCGAGTGCCAGTTGAGCCATCGCTGTGCAGCAGGTTCCCCAGTCTCGGTCCACCCACAGCATGGATAGAAATGAAAACTACCCAGGTACTCGGGTCAGTTTTCCATTTTTAGTCCATAAATCTAGAGTTACAATATAATTACATATATAGCATAAAACAAGTAAAACATTTTAATATACACTGACCTGATGAACAATACAATACCTTTTTTTAGATTTTTCTCACCATTTCAATTAATTCACGACGTTGGCAATCATGAACGGGCTAAACTAATTAGCTGACACGCAAAGCAATTGTCCCTCAGACAACTTTTTGCTGTATTTGTTTGTAATTAATTTTTCACACGTGAAAACCCAGGAGTCACGAGGAGTATGATGTTAACGACGTGCAGGGAAACGTGGCGCTAACACAGCTCCAGTCTGCATTTATTCAGGGAAAGAAATGGAACCCCCCCCCCCCCCCCCCCCCGGACTCACAAAGTTTTCTATGCCAAAAGTAGGATGAGGGTCATATTTAGTCATTAGAAAAACTAACAGCCATTTTGTCCGTCAATTAGTGTGTCTGTGCTAATCTTACGGCAGAAGCATATTTATAATAAATCTTTTCTTTTGACGGTGCTCTTAGGGGCGGTAATTAGCTCTCTGTGCCTGGATAATGGTGTGGGGCTCTTGGCTCTGAGGCTGCTCACAGACAGATTGCTAATGGAGGTGCGTTTGTATCCACTCCCATCATTCCTTCATCCGTCACCCACTCCTTTCATTTAAAACACTCTAGCAAATGTTCTGAGACACGCGCACACGCACACACACACACACACACACACACACAGTCGGATGAGCACGCACACACACACGCACACACACACAGTCGGATGAGCGCGCACACACACACACATGCACACACACACACAGTCGGATGAGTGCACACACACGCACACACACACAGTCTTTAAAAGGGTCTGGTAAAAATCCAAAAATATGTCTTCAGAGTGTTTGTGTGTATGTGTGTGTGATTTGTTTTTTTTTTTGTGTGTGTGTGTGTGTGTGTGTCTTTTCTATATATATGTGTGTGTTTTAGAGCATGAGAGATGGGGTCCATTTGGAGTCCAGAAGCATGATAGCAAATGTTTGACTAATGAGTGTATGTTTGTGTTTTGCAGTGTGTGTGCGTATGTGCATGTGCTTCCTGCCTGTGTGTGTGTGTGTGTGTGTGTGTGTGTGTAACAGACTGTGCGGCTCCTCCTGCTCAGGGTATTGGAGTTAAAGGGGAAGTCTTCAGGCTAAGTGGTGGTAAGCGCTGCCTCACACCGATCAGATCCAATGAAATCACTGTGTGTGTGTGTGTGTGTGTGTGTGTGTGTGTGTGTGTGTGTGTGTGTGTGTCAGATTCATAAAAGTGGGGCCGGTTTCGGGGCGGGGGGGGGGTGGACGTATTGACAGGAGGTAACGTTGCAGGCGCATCTGAAACCCGAGCCGATACCAGGGGACAGCCAGAGCATCCTGTCCTCACTGTATCAGCCGTGCGTGTCCCCTCTGGTCTCTTTTTGTCCGCCCTTCTTTTAGTAACGTCTCATTTTATAACTCCTCAGGAACATTATTTATTGACTCTCCCAGCTTTGTGACACATCCCTAAAATAGGAGACTGTGTGAAAGAGACAGAAACAAATGAAAAAAAAAGCGAAAAAAAAACAATAAAACCATAAAACCTCATGTAATACATTCAGCAGCTGAGGAACCATGTTTTTTTTTTTTTCAGGAGTTGGTAGAGACCAAAACAGAGGCAAAAATGTTGGACTTGTATTCGTTAGGTGGACGCAAACAAAACTCAAAATGAATGCTAATGTTGCTCTGTGTGGGCCGGGTGTTTAAATAGGCTTTTGTTACAGCCTGCTCCACTGTTTGGAAATGGAAACAGCAATTTGCGACATCACCTTTCACGGGGGGGGGGGGGGGGGAGTGGTCTCTTAATGGTGCTGTGCCGTAATGAGTCCATTAGTAATCAACGTCACGGTCAGTTGCAGTAATAAAGTCAGTTTCTGCTCTGTATATTTCATTTCAGAGGATTTCATTGATTGGGTGGTCAAATTCTGGACAAGTCATTGTTTGGCCATTTTCGACAACCATTGATTACCGTTCATGTCTTAAGAAAATGAATGGAAACCAGTGGCTGAACAGCAGCCATTAGCTTCTACTATCAAACTATAACTGTATTATGTAATCCGACGCAGTAAATACACACACACACACACACCACACAATATGACGTATACATGATTTCTAGGTAAAGAGATAAAACCGTTAAACACACACTGGTGTGGACCTTCAAGCTCAGTTTACGTAATCAAGCCGAGATGCTGATTCAGAGCTGTGTATGGCCACGCCGCCGAGGCTGTGTGTGTGTGTGTGTGTGTGTGTTTGGTCAGACAGTCAGGTGTGTTGGCAGATGTCCCCGAGTCCCCAGACGGTCCTGTGGGCCCTCTGGAGTCATTTATCTCTAAATGAGTCCCATCTGCTGTGCTTCTGGTGCGGAGGTGGAGGTGAGCAGAGCGAGACAGATTCAAGGAAAGACTCCTGTGTTTATGTAGCACTGGGGATCTACTCTGTTGACACTCAGTCTGCGTCTGTCAAAGTGACTAACGGGAGAAGGTGTTGCCGCAAAGGCATCACGGAGGATGTGCAGTTTTAAAGCAGCAGTTTGACATTTTGTGAAGTACACTCACCGGCTTTCCTGGCGAGAAGATCGATAGCACTCACATATCTGTCCGTTAATAGCCTAAATATGGATAAGAGCCAGGGAGCTTAGCATAGCGCCTGGAAGCAAGAGGAAACAGCTAGCCTGGCTCTGTCCAAAGCTAAAAAAACAACAACATTTGCTTAACCGCGCTTCTAAAGTTCACGAATTAACCAATTATATTTAGCTGTTTCCCCTGGCTTCCAGTCCTCGTGTTAAGCTAAGCTAACTTCTCCTTTACAACCAGCTTTTCTGTAGCCTATTGCCACCATATGTTATGGTGAATTATGAAATAAATTAGCACAAAATGAAACACAGTATGTCTGCGGTGTTTCCATTTGATGGAGTGGTGCAAAACAATCTGCCAATTTCTTCACGATTTAATGGTGCCTGCATATCATATCAGCTTCATGCCACTCATGAATGTAAGACTACTGTGAGGTCAGTCTTACAGTAACCCCGGTACAAACTGCAACTGCAGTCCGATATAAAACAATCAAATGCTGCTAATGACCGAGAGACCGGCTTCTGCTCTTCTTCTTCTTCTTCTTCATGGTATTTTGCCCCTAATTTGCCTTTGCAACATATTTTTCTTGTACTTCCAGAAGTATGATGCCCAAAGCCCTGGACGGCCAGATTGTCATGGAGAAGACGCCTCGTTACTTTGTGACCGTGGAGACGCCGGCACGAGTCCATTCTATGTCGCAGGACGTGAAGCTGATTGTGGTGGTCCGTGACCCCGTGACCAGAGCCATATCTGACTACACTCAGATCATCTCCAAGGCCCCCGACATCCCTCCCTTTGAGAGCCTCGCCTTCAAGAACCGCACCACAGGTACGGATCCTGCTGTTTGAGTTCAAGTGTTTTGAGCATGCGCGCTCAGTATGACGCTACATAAGACAGACAGAGCTGGTGTCTTCCTGGCTGCTCACATATGACACTGGCTGGATCCTGGAGCTTTTTTTGTTGTTGTTGTATATATCAGTCTCTTCTATCCTTCTCAACATTTTGATTTTCCTTTATTGTGCATGAGCGGGTAAGGGCAAAAACAGAGTCGTGCTTAAGAATGCGCTGAAGCAGCTTACTCCTCCTTAGAGCTAAGTGTGAGAGGAACATTTCGGAGCAACTCTCAAGTGTATAGTAAGTAATAATGTCTGTAATAGGAAATGTGTTGAAATGGAAACAAAAAGAAACCAGGAGCAGGAGAGAAATTCTACTGCTGGTTTATGAGGTACAGCGACGATGGTGACAGAAGCCACGATGATTTCGAATAAAGAGCTTTGGAATATCTCTGTTTTGTCTCTAGGTCAGATCGACTCTCTGTGGAGCCCGCTGTGGATCGGCCTGTATGCCCAGCACCTGGAGCGCTGGCTGGCCTGGTTCCCCAGGGCTCAGATCCATCTGGTCAGCGGAGAGAGGCTCATCTCCGACCCGGCCGGAGAACTGGGCAAAGTCCAGGACTTTCTGGGTCTCCAGAGGATCGTCACGGACAAGCACTTCTACTTCAACAAGACGAAAGGCTTCCCCTGCCTGAAGAAACCGGAGGGCAGCAGCAAACCTCACTGCCTGGGGAAGACGAAAGGGAGGACGCACGCCTCCATCGACCCGGAGGTGATGCAGAGATTGAGGGATTTCTACAAGCCGCACAACCAGCGCTTCTATCAGATGACGGGCCAGGACTTTGGATGGCAGTGACCCTTTTATCGTGTGGAACTAGAGGATTTTCTTAGCGTTACACTGCTTTGGGTAGAAGCCTGTGCAAATCGTCCATCTGACTGAAACAGATGCAAAGACTTGAGTGCAAAAGATTCCGAGAACAGAGGCAACGATCTGCTTCTGACCAGCAGAGGGACATTTCAGAGACTTGATAATGAAACCCCAGTGTCAATACGTTCACCCCTATCAACCGATCATCTTGTTCTAGTGTTTGAAAGACAGCAGAGTCAGTTTATCTATCATAGATGTTCAGTAAAAGAGGCGCTTTTGTGGTATTAAACAAGGGTGTCCCCTCGCACCTTTTTTGTTTGGTAGGCTACTTGTTCCTACCCCAGGTTGTTATATAAAGCATTTGTGTGCAAAGTTGGTCACGTGACTGTGGTTGCTATAGGTTACGGCTGTAAAAAGTTGAATGGTGAAATGCACAGTGTAGCTTTTAGTGTCTCTGGTCTGCAGTTTAATCCTGACGCTCTAGTTGGTAGGCTGTAGTGGCACAATGAACCCAGAACAGACGCGTTTTCACATTCCGCAATTTCCACAACTTTCTTTTTCTACCTGTTTGTTCTTCGGTCTCACTGCTTAAGAATTTAAGGGCAATCAGTGCATACATATTGAGTATCGTCCTCCAAGCATTGCTCCTGAAAGGGGGGGGGGGTGAATCTTTTATGTGGCGAGCAGCAGAAGGGTGAGCCAGAGAATCTTTATATGAGCTCAGATTTGACTGAGTGGTTTTGTATTCTTGAATAATGAATGTGGATAAATGGATGTAGGGGAACTGGTGTGGATCACTTGCCTCCTCGCCTGTTGGCACATTTATGTGCTAGGCTTAGGTTAGCATCCGGCTGCAAAACCACCCTACTGTACCCTGACAGACGTAAAGGGACCACTGGAGGACAACCAAAACAAGACCAGGTCAAATCAATGGGAGAAGGTCACCCTATCAATGGCCATTTCTCTGAATGTGATGTATGAAGCTTTCAGGCTTTACTGTTACTGTGTGAAGGCCTGTAAACAGGGTTGTTCAGTTTGCATGTATTTGCACTAGTTTGAAAGCATAAAAAAAAATAAAACTATTTTTAAGCAGAGGGCTTGCAATTGATTTTTTTCTGACACTCCTGATCTTTCTCACATTTGTTCTTTTCCTCATTGTTTCCTACAAAAATGCTGTTGTTTAAAGGGCTTATTGAGCCTTAATGAATGAGGTTTAGATTTATGTTGAATGTGAGTGCAGGCAACATTAGTGCAATTGCTTTGCAAATGTAAATCTGTTCCCGTCAGAGATGTAGGGCCTACAAACAGCCTTGTTGATAAAATGCAAGTCTGGTCCCCCTAACAATGCAAATAAAATGAACTTAATGGTGAATTGTAATGCACTTGTTTGCATTGGTTGTACTGTTGGTCTGTGTGGGTGATTCTAATTTTTAAAGGGTAAAAAAATGGCAATTAAAATGTTTCATCTGTAACAGAACTGTATGTGTGTTCTGTATATATGGCTGACTTTAAGATGATAAGCAGAGAGCAAATTTCATCAAAAACGTTTAAAATGGCCGAGAGAAAAGACATACGTCGCCTCTGCTTATGTCAGAGTTAGACAATGTCGCCATCTTGTGGACAATACAGGAAGCGTTTGAGAATGGTGGGAAAAGGGTCCAGCAGAAAACATGGTAAAAACAAGTTGCTTTTTGTTTTTTTATTATTATGATGTTCCCTCCTCTTTACCTTTAAATAATATTTTTTGTCATAGAAATGTAGTCATATCAATACATTAAGTTGCAAATAATTATCCACAAAAAAAATGTAACTAAAGAACACTACACAAAAAAGCACCACTGTAACTAAGTCTGACATACACAAAAAGACACAACAATCCATGCTTCGGCATATAATGCAACCCAGGCTGAAGAATTATATTATCTACAATACATTTCACTTTGAATTGAACAAATAAATAAGATACGCAAATATATAATACACATTTTCAAATGCACTTAAAATGACTGTAAATAAACAATCCTGGTCTGTCTTTCTCCACCAAATACAATTTGTGGGAATCCATAAGAAAAGTACCCCATTATCAAGTAAATATTACACAGAGGGCTTCAAAAGACGTGCGCTCCTCTCACTGACGGGTTTTGGCAGTTTGCACAGACAGCTACATGTTTCCTCTAAAGCACAGAGCATGCTGTTTGATCAGAGGCATGCTGCTGTAAGTAAAGGCACTCAGCATGACCTATAGGCAACCTCCACCCATGCAACACTCGCCCCACACTCCTGTGTGGGTGCAGCAACAGTCCCCAGGTCCACCTTCTGTCACTTCCCGCCTTCTACGGTGAGACAAATACTCTGTAAATACTGTAGTACAAGGGAGTAACACCTTGACGAGGTGTGTTCTAAGCTACTTAATGCTATTTGGTCCGCATGTTGGGTGGAGGCAGCGGATCAGCACTCCAATGCGCAGTATGCGTGCCACGTTAGAATCAATATGTGGAGCTCCTGATCACTGGGCTGCCTGGCGATGTGCGTTCGAAGTCACGGACGCACCGCTTTAGCAACTTTGTACATTTTCCCTCAATGAATAAGATCCAACGTGAGCAGCGAGCCAAGAGGCTTGAGAGTCAGTAGAGTGCGCTAGTTTCGGATGGAAGAGCGTTGGCTGAGGGGGACCACTGACCAGGCCACTGTCCTCTCCGCAGAGATTCATCTTTGTACTGAGTCGGCTCCGGGTTTGTTACTCCCGTCTTCAGCGTTACTCCCCTTTTAACTCACAGGGTTTTTGCGCAGTGACCCTCATAGCAGTATCGCTATGGTGTACTGCAGTGGCATACTGTAAGTTTACGCCTACTAACACAACTGTAGGGTCGACGTGGTGAGCGCCAGTGGCTAAAAGATATGGGTGCGTGGTTGAGCGCTGGTTCTTAAAAAGGTGCTACATGTAACATTTTAGCATCAATACATCATCGCCGCATCAATTCTGAGACGTCAGTATAGTCCCTGCAAACACCTGGGACCACTGCCGGAGAGACTGCCAACTCTTATCTTGCCATTTGCGCTTAACGCGTTTGGATTTGGTGGGGAATTTGTTGGAGGGCTTTGAAACAGCAGGAACAGGAGAGTTTACGGTAACCGTAAAAAAGACGGAGCGAGTTAAAGGCCGCTGGAAGAATCATCTCCTTTATAACCGTCTTCTTTGGAAAGCTGAACTTTCACCGGGGCCGTAAGCAGTACGTTAGAAACACAGAGGTCAAGAATCTTTTTTTTTTTACCTGGTTTGGTAATAATGCCTATGCAGTAGGTTTACAGTTATACTATTTGATCATAATAAAAAGGTCTAATTTAATGTAAAAATTATGCTAGCACAGAGAAGTACTGTGGGCCCCTTAAAACATTAGTTCCCAGTTAGTTAGTTTTTTGCTGTCCGTTAGCTTGTACTTAGCAACTCAATCTGTGCATTGCTGTTGTAACCTAGCTAGCTATATTGCTAGTTAGCAAGCTAACATGAGTAAAAACAAAGACATCAACAGTTTGACAGAAGTTGAAAGTCTCTTTCAAGGAGGTTACATAATACACTGTAATATCTCAATGTTTAGCCGACGAATTTGTATTTAAGCTGTAATACCCAACCCCCCCCCACTTCGGCTAGTCTGGAACAACCTTGTCAAAATAAAAACGGTCAATGGTGTGAAGGAGTACATTTTCCACACCTGATTTCCAACATTTAAAGTTACATGTAGTGACAAGTTGTCAAAAAGCCTCCATCCCCCTGAAATACCGAGGACACAACCTCAGTGTCCTTCATGGTGGCTCCGCCCCTGATTTTCACTGAAGAAGAAACATTCTTCACATAGGCAAGAAAGCCAAAATGGGAAATATATTTCAAACTTCAAACCAGCATTCATCCATATTTTCACATCAACGACGGCTGAAATGACTATGTGTAATGTGAAAGGTGTTGCTGGTAGTAGTACCAAACCCGCTGAGAATCATCACCAGACTCCATAGTTCCATCCAGCTCTGCACAATGTTTTAGCATCTTTCAGCTCATTGTTTTGGTTTCAGGGCCCTTGACTTTATTGTTTGGTTCTCGCATCATCCCCGTTTCCACCAGCTGTTTCCAGCAGAAATCCCTGCTAAACTCACCGTACGCCACCTACCCAGCACCAAACAGCAGACAGACGACGTTAGCAACTAGCTAGGGAACCTTGTGAAACATCTAGTGAGCGAAACACCCAGTTATTAAGTTAGAGCAGACCAAATCAGAGCTAAAAGTAAAGTGAATATATTTTCAGGCGGCCAGAAACATGACTTACCAAACATACCAAATTACTGGTAATGTTCCTCCGTATCAGCTAGGTTGAAGTTGTTTGCTAATACGTTAGCCACATTACCTTTATAGTATGTTATACGTGCCACTCAGCTTGATGTCGAGTAACAAATCACCAGAGCTCTCAACCACGGTCTCACTTTGTCTACAGCAATTATATTAGTGTACCACATTGAACATGACCATGACCTGCTGATGTGTGAAAATGCTACACGCTGGTCCTCTAGCAGTACTCCTCCTCCTGAGGGTCGGGCAGGTCGTTCAGGTCCAGGAAGATGGAGGTGTTGGACAGTTTACGACCATTGGACGACAGATCCAGCAGCTCCTCGGCAGTGCTCGGCACCGAGCTGATGTACATGTCCCACACCTGCTCTGGAGAGTCCAGCTCTAGCAGCTTCTGCTTGATCTTCAGGTTCTTCTCAATGTTCCTGCGCTTGTGCTTGAACTCCAGGATGGTTTTGGTGTAGCGGTTGATGGTGGTGACTGAGGACGCCATGCACGCTGTGAAGGAGCTCCACGCCAGACTAAAGTAAAGAGACAATATAAGTAACACAACAAAATATATCCTGGATTATGTATTAATTAAGATGTAATAGAGCTTCCTCCAAATTGGCTGAAAATATGGACCAGATAACAGTAAAGACTGCTTCCAGGACTAACGGATGAAAAACAAGAAAAAAGGCAGACTCCTTAAAACTTGAAATTCTCATGGAAGTTATTTTATGACCTTCACACATCAAGCTGGTTTTCTTGAAATCACAAAATAATAACTTACTGAAAACAGGCCGTCTTATTATTTCATTATCTTGACATAACAATTACTCCATTTCAGCGTAACAAGCTGTCAAGATAATTTTTGTCACGGTCGAGTAATAATTATTGTGTGATGGAAACAAAAAATAAAACTAAAAAGAAATATATTAAACTTATAAAAGTTGCTAATAAATATGCGCCGTATAAGACGTGTGCACTGGCCGTTTTTCACAGTTCCAATTCATTATCAACAGCGTGCCTCCAACGTTGTGCCAACAGTTTGTGTTTGGTCCTTCCCCGTGCGCAAAGCCAGGTCCATAAAGGAATGCTTTTCCCAGTTCCAAGTGTGGAAGAAAACTCGATTGACCTGACAGTCAACCCCATCCAACACCTTAGGGGTGAGCTGGAGCACGTACTGCGAGCCAGGCCTCATCAGCCAACGCCAGTGCTGGACCTCACTAAATGGGATCAAATCCGCGGAGCCTGGTTCCAAAGTCTGGCGGAAAAGCCTTCTCAGAGGAGTGGAGGTTGTTGTAGTAGCAGATTAACGCCCACGGCGTTGGATTAAGATTCAACTTTTGACCTCGTAGCGTATGTGTAGTTTAATATACCGTAGCTTTATATTATTTGGAACTTAGTTTTCTTTTGGTTTTGGACCGTTGGTTGGACAAAACAAGTAATTCTTCACTATTTTCTGACAGTCATTTATTTATTTTTTATTAAAAATCTCCAGCCACCTGTCCTGAAACGGTCAATAGGCTTTTGTCGCAAAGCTCATCTTATAAAAGCAAAGTACAGAAGAAAAACAAAAGACGTGCGTGTTTTGTGCGGACAGTCCAAAGCTGCAGGTGAACTCACATGTACGACCAGCTGTAGTCCCACGTTTGAGGTTTCCAGTCCTCTGGGCCCAGGCTGACAGTCAGCTGGAAGGCTGTGGTGAACATCATGTGGGCCACCATACCCAGCAGACCTGCCAGACGGAGAAGGGGACGAGAGACGAGAGAGAGAGAGAAAAGTCACATCCTCCCAACCCCGAGACCGGCCGCTGCACTTCTGTTCGGTCACCACTGGGTGGTAGTGTTACATTACGCCAGGCTGAGTATCCGCAGAGGCTGCACAGGAAACCAGCCTTCTGAATGAACCAACTACAGAATGAAATCGGTCACATACCACATTTCCTCCCATATACCAGAGCCCAGCCCCTATTTTATTTTCTGACAGGTGTTCAAATGAGTTTTCCTCTTTTGTGCCACCTTTGCTCGCCATTACCATCGAAGCACATTTACTCAAGTGCTATACGTTCCATTTCACTCCACTACATCTCAGAGGAAAACATTACAGTTTTTACTCCCTCTTTTTTTTTTCTTAGCTTGTGAAGCCTTGACAAACACGCAGCGTGTAGCTGGGGCCCCCTCGGCACATTTTCCCCTCTTAGCTCCCTGTTTCATTTAAACACCTGCTGGCGGTTCTTTAAGTTGATATGTTTACCTGCGTGCGTCTTCCACCGCTGCTTATTCCAAGTTAACACGAGGCACGCTCGGCATCGCAGCTGATTCTGAGGCTTGGCAGTGAGCCCTACCGCTGGTATCAGCGAGTCTACATCTTGGAACTAGAACTGTACAAGAAGGTCATTGCTCTTTCTTTGGTTGTTCAGGACACACTGAGGAGCGTAAATAAATCTTGCAGCAGATTCCGGCCAGCGCACAACAACGTGGACCGGTTACTTACAGTGCATCCGGAAAGTATTCACAGCGCTTCACTTTTTCCACATTTTGTTATGTTGCAGCCTTATACCAAAATGGATTAAATTCATTTTTTTCCTCAAAATTCTACACACAACACCCCATAATGACAACGTGAAAAAAGTTTATTTGAGATTTTTGCAAATTTATTAAAAATAAAAAACCTGAGAAATCACATGTACATAAGTATTCACAGCCTTTGCTCAATACTTTGTTGATGCACCTTTGGCAGCAATTACAGCCTCAAGTCTTTTTGAATATGATGCCACAAGCTTGGCACACCTATCTTTGGGCAGTTTCACCCATTCCTCTTTGCAGCACCTCTCAAGCTCCATCAGGTTGGATGGGAAGCGTCGGTGCACAGCCATTTTCAGATCTCTCCAGAGATGTTCAATCGGATTCAAGTCTGGGCTCTGGCTGGGCCACTCAAGGACATTCACAGAGTTGTCCTGAAGCCACTCCTTTGATATCTTGGCTGTGTGCTTAGGGTCGTTGTCCTGCTGAAAGATAAACCGTCGCCCCAGTCTGAGGTCAAGAGCGCTCTGGAGCAGGTTTTCATCCAGGATGTCTCTGTACTTTGCTGCATTCATCTTTCCCTCTATCCTGACTAGTCTCCCAGTTCCTGCCGCTGAAAAACATCCCCACAGCATGATGCTGCCACCACCATGCTTCACTGTAGGGATGGTATTGGCCTGGTGATGAGCGGTGCCTGGTTTCCTCCAAACGTGACGCCTGGCATTCACACCAAAGAGTTCAATCTTTGTCTCATCAGACCAGAGAATTTTGTTTCTCATGGTCTGAGAGTCCTTCAGGTGCCTTTTGGCAAACTCCAGGCGGGCTGCTATGTGCCTTTTACTAAGGAGTGGCTTCCGTCTGGCCACTCTACCATACAGGCCTGATTGGTGGATTGCTGCAGAGATGGTTGTCCTTCTGGAAGGTTCTCCTCTCTCCACAGAGGAACTCTGGAGCTCTGACAGAGTGACCATCGGGTTCTTGGTCACCTCCCTGACTAAGGCCCTTCTCCCCCGATTACTCAGTTTAGATGGCCGGCCAGCTCTAGGAAGAGTCCTGGTGGTTCCGAACTTCTTCCACTTACGGATGATGGAGGCCACTGTGCTCATTGGGACCTTCAAAGCAGCAGAAATTTTTCTGTAACCTTCCCCAGATTTGTGCCTCGAGACAATCCTGTCTCGGAGGTCTACAGACAATTCCTTTGACTTCATGCTTGGTTTGTGCTCTGACATGCACTGTCAACTGTGGGACCTTATATAGACAGGTGTGTGCCTTTCCAAATCATGTCCAATCAACTGAATTTACCACAGGTGGACTCCAATTAAGCTGCAGAAACATCTCAAGGATGATCAGTGGAAACAGGATGCACCTGAGCTCAATTTTGAGCTTCATGGCAAAGGCTGTGAATACTTATGTACATGTGATTTCTTAGTTTTTTATTTTTAATAAATTTGCAAAAATTTCAAAAAAACTTTTTTCACATTGTCATTATGGGGTGTTGTGTGTAGAATTTTGAGGAAAAAAATTAATTTAATCCATTTTGGAATAAGGGTGTAACATAACAAAATGTGGAAAAAGTGAAGCGCCGTGAATACTTTCCGGATGCACTGTACATGCATCACGGGGCCCCCTGCCTATGACAAAAACAGGATCAACCGGTGCAATGGGAGAGAGGCTGGGGGATAAATATGGTCATCGTTCGATCTCTGAGTGGTTTTGTTTGTGAGATGAGGAGAGAAAAAGAGTCAAAGAGAGAGGCAGAACCCCCCCCCCCCCATGCAGTGTAGCTGCTGTTGCTATGCTCCCACATGGTGCATATAGAGCTCTACAATGATAACAGGGGCAGATTTATCACTCTAAATCATACGCCAAGCCTGGTCAGCCAGTTAACGTGTGCAGTTTATGTTAGAGCAGAAGAAACGTGCCGTTCAGCCCGCTCCTTACAATTCTCGCTCTTTGTCTTTGGTTTTTGGAAAGGCAAAAAAAAGAAAAAGAAAAAATGCCACCACCACCTTTCAAACTATATACACAGAGTGGCACTGTTACTGCACAGTTTTTGCACGTGGAGAAATCCAGAGCTCGACAGAAACGGCGGAGCAGGTGAGCTGGTTCGAGAGCGCAGCAACTGGTTCTGTCGGTGCGTCTTTATCTTGGACTTGCTCATTGTCCTTTCTTTCCCAGCGCTTCCCCCTGATTTTCTCTACTCGCATCCATCTACAAGCACAGGCACTCTGAGGCTCTCCTCACACTGGACTTCTCATTGCCTATAAAATAGAGCAGGAATAAAAAAATAAAAAATAATAAATAAAATCAGCATGTGTAGCCTACCAATCCGATTACCACATAAGCCCAAATCCCTGGACTGAACAAGCGCGCACCAGATTCAGCACCTAACACCTAAACAAATCCCTATCAGCGCTCATGTTTATTCCTGAAGATATCCCGGCGCAGTATTACCATACTGCTATGCAGATCAGAGGCGGCTTTGTGTCAGCGTGAGTGGAACAAATCGAGAGACCTGCGTCTTGGCATGCTGTGTCGTGGGGAAATTATGCATGTTCTGCTCGCGCAAGGTCAGATTATTTCCCCGCGAAGTCAATAAGTGTCAGTCCGGGCCGTTTATTTTTAGTGCCAAAGCACTTAATAAAGACACCCAGCAGCACCACAGGCGCGACGCTCCGCACGCTGCTCAGCTGCATTGGAGACAGAGAGCGGTTTATTGTCATCAGGAAGCGTTGCCATGCCCGCCAACGGCCAGCAGAGGGCACAAAGGTTAACAACGAATGACAGCGTGAATCAACTAATGCATGAGAGGAATTTATGATCTATGAATAAATATACCACAAAAGTCCCCGTCTACCTTGTTCCTTTTTTTCCCCTGTTTTATGAGGACACGTTGTGCATAAGGCTCAATGAAAGCTATAACTCAATGTCACGTCTTCAATTTTATGATGTTGTGAATCCCTAATTTTATTTTGGTTTATTTTTGCATTGAATTTATCTGATGAAACATCTGTTTATAGAGAGACCTCGTCGTTGAGGTCGAAGATGATGCTCCAACGTCCGTTTCACTGTGTAATTCCTGTCGTAATTCTGATTGGATGGTTTGTAGATATGGGTCATAGCATTTTGTCCGAAATGTTGACACAGGCTGCCCTTTGTCACCAAAGTCCAAAGTCAGCCGCCGCTTGGACGCGTCGCAACGCGATCTGGTTCCACCATTTTGGGTTTGACAACCAGCCACCAACCACCACATTTCCCTTCTCGGCTGTCACCTTCGTTCTGGGACAGCCAGAAATTGCTCAGTGTGCCGGAATCTTTAAGGGAACACAAGCCAGTTCATTGTCATTCATTATTACGAAAGTGCAAAACATGCAAATGCAGGAGAGCTTGGGTGGCTATAAATAAAACCCAAAACTTTTTTTTAACAGAGATTGTAAAATTAATCACCGACACTGGAAGTTCCTTCTCAACAACAAAAGTGGGATCTCTTTTGTCTTTCTTCCATACACTCACACACCACCTCTTCACACACTCTCTCATCATACCCCAGATGATTGACAGCTATAATAAAAGGTTCGTCTGGTCCCTTCTATCGTTCCCCTGGACCTCATTACCATAACCCACTCTCAATCTATTCACCCCATTAAAAACAGAAACAACTTTTTAATGCCTTCCTCAAATCAAACATTTTACAAGACCACTGAACCCTTTGTGAGAAGCCGGGGGAAGCAGCTCAAATGCCAACAGGCTGGGACAGATGCTAAAAGAAAAAAAATCAAAAAGATAAAAACTACACTCAGCGTGAACTTAACAGGGTTCACCTCCCCCGTTTACGCAAACAGCTCACTCCTCCAGACAGTGAGTCACGTATAAATAAAACATAACGCATGCAGGCGGGGACGGGGGGGGGGATTTGACAAGTTCAGTTCAGCTGTTCGACTGAAAGTTAGAATGCCAGGGCGAGGGCATGAAAAGCACAGCTCACTCAGGCTTGAGTTTGAGAGGCTTCGGCGGCGGGGAGAGCGCGCCGGGGTTCAACTCCCGTCAGCTCAAAAAATGAAAACGAGGAGGACGCCGCGACTGGACGGATGGCGTCACCTCCCCGAACCTACGGACTGCCCCTGCCAGATGTAAAATGCACCTGAACCCAAATATTTTCTGGCAATTTTTCCTTGTCCTATCGTGTTGGGATGAGGAGAAGGAACTTGAAAGAGTTCCAAAAATTGTCACCACCTATTAAGGAAGGGAGGGATATGGGCTATGTTACATATCGAGGGATATGTAACAAGTCAATAACTAAAGGTTATGATGACTTACTTGATGGATATATGTTAATGAGCCACCGTCTAATAATTAGACATAGCTACCTGTGAATATGCATACTGAACAATTAGCTCCTGACTTGTCCCCGACTGGCTCTGAATCAGCCGCTGAATGACACATGGTAAATGGACGGCCCTTCTGTCCCTGCCAAAGGACACGGCGACATCAGACAACAAATTGGTTGTATAAGTGGTATTGTTGATGGAAAACAGGCTTTTCAAAATGTTGGTCATAAGAGCAGATGATATGTATTACAATAATGTAACATGCTGTGTGTTTACTAATTACCTGGCAAGCATGGAGCGTAGCTAATAATGGGACATTACAGATGTAAATATAAATGTATATGGGCTCTTGATAGGATGATTAAAATGTTGTTTTTTTTCTACAATTGTTTTTATAATGAATTTTGAAAAAAAGGCTAAGCAATGTCCTAAAACTGCTGGGCACTGTAGCTTTTACCAAATGGTAATCGAACAGGACTAAAGAGTGCATTTGTTGGGGACTAGTTTCAGCTGCGGACGAATACACACGCAGCGTACTTGTTAGCGTTTGCTGCAGCAGGATGGTGCGCGTGGGATCGACTGACGTGGTTCTTACTCGTTTCTGGGCGACTGCTCTGGATTTGATTTGCCCCATCGTGTCCTGACGTTAAAGGCGTAGAAATGTCTTGTCCAGTTAAGGGTACAACAAGAACAGATGAATGTCGCATGACGCTAATGAGGCACCAAGCAAGTAACACAAAGCTTGAAGGGTATTTAACCATTAAGGGCCACAGCCTGTTCATTGCTTCATATGCCAACAAGATCAAGGGGCACTTAGTTGACTCTGCACTTGCTCTGAAATCAAAGCATTATTCAGACTAGGAGAATCCTATCCCTCCGACTCCAAGCTGATCAATATGCAGCCTCGGGCTCAGCAAGGTTTAAATATCCCGTGTTGCACACAAGACCATCTAATCTTTGTTTGCTGATCAGGGGGCCTTCCTTTATAGACGCGGTGCTGGCTTTCGATTTCGCCTTTGTGCGCGCTCAGGGACACGTGTTCGCGATGATTCACTGTTAAAAAGGTTCCCCAGTGGAGTTTTAGGCCTCTAGTGGCGCTATGGAGCCGGTCCCCTGCGAGTGTCTCCCCGTTTTGTTTGTCTTGTGCACTCCTGATTCCGCTGACCAACAGGTGGCGGAGGATATGCTGCAATGCGCCAGCAAAGGCACGGGAAGAGGAACGAGGTCGGAAATGCACTCGGCACATTTGCTAGGCCTCAAGGACTACACGTTAAGCGTTTTGGTGAGTAACACTAAATGCTTGTTTACAAGAAAACCCCACAGGGCACATTTAAATTGAAGTTTTTAGGAAAGCTGTAGGAGGATCGTGCTCCATAACTTTTCAATGGTGCAACAACAAAACTCTTGCCTCCAAACATGATTGCTCCTCTCTGCCTGGTTGGTTCACTTTCCAGCATGATACTGACTCCATGCATGCAAGAATTCAGGCTACTGTGGAGTGAAAAGGCAGTGGAACTGCCGGGGTGTTTCTAATAAAAAAAAAAGATACCGCGCATGTGTTCTTCTTCAAAGAGCATGTTCAAAGTGTGGACCCCGGGCGTACAGGGGGGTACAATTCGTCAGCCTATGGCTCTTTTAGACATTTCCTGAGCCCCGACCTGTCGAGTCAGTGCCGCAGAGCAGAGCGCCTTTCACTGCTGATTCTCCTACCCAGAGTGCGGCGGTCGGGATCACTTCCACAGAGTGGATTAGAGAGAAGGTCATTGCTAAGTCCTCTGCCGAGAGCGGGGGGCAGACTGCGAACTGGCTGGAAGTCTTCTCGGGGGCTGGGAGGCTGCCACTGGCCTAGATATGTGATTGGCCAAGTGCCAGCATGGAGACAGAACTAAAGACTCAGTTTTTTTAAAAGAAAAAAAAAATCAGTGTTTCTTTTTGACTCGTGTCAAAATTGTACATTTCTTTTTTTTTTTTTCTTTTTGTACAAAGAATAAATGTAAACATTATATATACTGATGGCACCCCCTACATTAGTGTTCCCCGGAGAGGGGGCGTGAGTTTTTGTTTCCTACTGACAATGTAACTGCTAATTTGATTGGCGCAATAAGGGTGGGGGCGGTTCTAGGGTCAGTGGGGTCGTGTTTCGATCAATAAATATTGCAATAGTAACAAGTGCTATTACTATTACTTAAATTACATATGTGTAATTTAGCATAATATTACCATCTATCAGTTCTCCCCAGTGTTGAATGAAAAAACATTGTGGATCAGAATCCTTAGACTATACAGGGCTGTGACATTCTCCAGTTAGTAGCACCCCCCCCCAACAAAAAACGGTTTTATCCTCTTAAAGTTCATATTTCGTCACACAAAAAGTGAGGAGAATCTAAATTTCAGCTCGACACGGAGCAGATATTCAGAGATGGGGCTGATTATCTTGCTAATTCGGGCGTTGCTAATTAGCCTGACTAATTCCGACGTTTTGATTCGATTCGTTTAACTCATGGCGTCACGGCGCCGCTCACCTGAGAGCACAGTGAATATGGCGGCGAAGGCGTTGAGCTTGAGGCCGTCGATGACGTTGCCGAAGTGACACACCTCGATGGACATGAGGATGCCTCCGGTGGCCAGCAGGAGGATGTACAGGCACTCCGCAATGATGCACAGCCACAGCACTCCTGTGGGGAGAACCGGCTGTGACAAAAGGAATAGCAAAGAGGCAGGACATTCATGTCGTGGGGGTGGGGGTGGGGGTGAACACACGCTCGAGTGAATGACGGAAGGGGTGTAGTGATAGGAATGGAAAGAGGAGAGAGATAGAGGGGGCAGGGAATTGAGAAAAAAATATGGGTAAGCAAGGGCGAAGGGAGGAGACAGGGATGGGAAAAGAAGGAGAAGGAGCCGCTGAAAGGTGGACCACTGACCCCGTCACCCATATCATTAACCTTCGCAGTCAGAGACAGAGGATATATGATCTACCGGGAGACGCACAACATCCTGAGCTCATGTCGACGCGCGTGGTAGGACGAAATATCAACGGATTTAAAAACCCTGTAAGTGTAAGCTGTGGTGTAATCGCGTATATATTAGGTAGTTATTGTGCGGGTTAATGAATCACAAGGTGGACTAAAGTAATACGCCTGTTACCCAAAATACCCCATGCATGAATTATGAATAGAGTTACAGCCTTTAGTTTAAAAAAAAGGATTTTTTTTTTTACCTGCTCTACATTGAATCCCACACGTCATTAAAAAAGATTTCTTTAATCAAATTTCAATCCTTAAAACCGGCCGCAATTGAGTGCATTTCGCAAGAGTTTCTCCCTCTCGTTTTGCTTTGATAGCTGTGATATTTTCATCGTGTGATACCAGCATGGGGTAGAGCGGCATGCAGATGAAATTGCAGCGCCAAGAGGGTGATATGCCCACGCCAGTGTAGAGCGGACGGGATTGGGTAACAGCTGAGCGCTTCACTTTCTAAATGCTGTCGTTTCACTGTCTGAAGTCCTCGTTATTTCAGGGTCTGGTTTTTCTTTGAGGGGAAGTCAAGCATCCCAGACCCCCCCCCCACACACACACACACACAGCGATTTCCATGGGTCTGGCGTTGCGCTCACCGACAGTTGTTCCCCCCGCGGTTGGGAAAAGAACTGAGCCAATCGGAGGTTTGTGGGCGGGATTAAAGGGTAACGATGGTGTTTGTCAACAAATCCCATGAAAAGACCAAAACACAGTTTGTTAGTCCGTCTCTAAACATTATCTGACTTCCCCAGCCTGCCTGCGTCTCTCAGCTCACAAATACACAGACATATATTTTTAAAAAGGCTCAGTAAATTCCTAAAATGGCTGGGCGCTGTAGTTTTTAGCAAACGTTACTGCATATGCCGGGGACTATTTTCAGCGGTGGATTAATCCACATCTGGTGTTCTAGTCTTGCTAGTGGTGGGATTCTTGGGATGACAATAGTCTCGGTTAGGTCTGTAGGCCGGTGGCTCGCTCTCTCCAACACTTTGTTCCAGACTGACATATCCCGACTATTGGATGGATTGCCATGACGTGTTGCGCAGACATTCATGGTCCTCAGAGGATGAATCCTAATGCCTCTGGTGATCTCCTGACCTTTCTCTTGCGCTGCTTGTTCATAGATTTTGGTCTGTGGCACAGAGGCGCACTGGCCATACATAGGACATACTTGTTGTTTTTTTGTCTTCTCATTGGGTTTATTGTTGATGCGACATGTTACGTGCAGCCGTGTCCCTGAGGGAACTGATTTTGCCAAAATACAGTAATTAGGACGATGTAGCCTAGCGCTGTTGACTTGACGGCATCAGATGTAGAAAAAGGGAGCATTTATTTGTTTCAAGCCATAAGCGAATGCCTCGGCGCGGCGCGGCCGTCACACTTCCATTACCAGCAGTAAGCCTACCGAAGTGGCCGCAAATGTAAACGTACGCTTAAAAAGATAAAAAAAAGACAGCAAACACACGGCTCTCGGAGGTTAGGAACGACTCGTCCGATTGGGTACGGCCGTCGCCGGCGTTCCGTCACACCGATAGAAGACCCTTAAATTCCTTTTCTAGAAAAAAAGGCCCACTTCAGTCAAACTGGCCACCACAGAGCGCCACGCAGCTTTACTTAGAGCGACCGGAAAACAGCCTTTGCGAGTTGAGAGATGTCAGGCCTCCAAAAAATAAAAAGGTTTTCTTCTCCGCCCCTCATGACTCTAAAACCCACGGATTTTATTAGCGATCATTCCATGTTGCTTTTTGCGGCAGTGAGATGGGCATGGTTGCTGGATTAAGAAATGGACGAGGGTGCATGAGCTGTACGCACTGCAAGTGACAATATCATTAGATGCAATGCACGTGTTCTTACCTCTTTCATTCGAAGGTGCAACATAAAGGAAGCTTCTGCAGATTTCACCTGGAAAAGATTGCGAATCAGACACTTCAGTCTTCTGCAACATGCTGATAACATGGAGATGAACAATCACAGGTGGCCTGTTTCACTTTGTGTGGAAAAAGACAAAGCTGAGATGTAAACAAAAAAAACAACAACAACCAAAAAAAAAACAACCCCAAAAACAAATCACCACTTGATCCCATCTGTGAAGGGGATTTCCTTCCTGTGTTTGTGCAATAACACGCTCTGCCACTTTCCTCTTCAAGCATGTCATAAGAAATAAAAAAATCTCCCGCCTCAAATCAAGCTTGTAGCAGCGTGCTGGCCAAAATAAATAAATAAATAAATAAATCTGTGGGATTTCACTGCCAGCAGGACCAAAACGCTTGGTATGGCGGTTCTGGAGACGCAGATACCGTAGCCACACATTCCTAGATCCACAGTGGGGGGGGGGTGCTCTCAGCTGGCTTATCTGGAACTGACCCACAAACGAGCCCAACAAAGGGCTTAAACAGCACAGCAGTAAGCGCTGTAGCTCAGAGAGTCAAACATCAGTGCTGAAGTGGCATGACATTAAAAATACAGCTGCAAGGATCGACTGGGAGGAAGTTAATCAACTACTTTGATCCATTCGAGCCCAAACAAGCCAGAACAAGCTCTGAAATGTGAAAATGAGTTTGAACTGAACAGCTTGGGGGGGGTTGGGGGGGGGGGGTTGTTTAGACAAAACAAAGCAATTTGAACTTGGAAACTGACTATTTTCTGGACCTTTACATCCTCATGTTCTGTCCACTAAAACCGTGCCATGACAGTCCTGCTTCTAATATCCTTTGAATGACCACAAAAAGCTGAGGGGGGGGGGGGGGGGGGGGGGGGGGGTTTACCTGATTTTTTTTATATGGAAAATGGTACTAGAAGCATGACTTTGCCTTATTTTTTTCTGGGTAAACCCGCTGGATAGACGTGCCTCTCCGTGACGCACCTCCCCGTGCGCACAGCCCGCGCGCGCAACACCGGTCCCAACACCAACCCGGTTCCCTTACCTTTAAAAAACCAACAAAGAAAGAAAGAAAGAAAGGAAAACCCCCCCCCCCCCCCCCCTCACCGGTCATGTTAATGTTCTGCTCGCAGGAGAACCAGATGCCGGTGTGGAACTTCCTCATCAGGTACTTGTCCTCGCCGGTCTCCCAGATGTACTGCACCAGCCGCGTGTCGTTGATGTTGGAGCTGTTGAACCTGATGCAGAACGACTGCTTGGTGGTGACCGGGCCGGTGCAGAACGGCTTCACCACTTTGCGCGTGCCCTCGCACCAGTAGCTCGTGGTGAGAGCCGACACGGCCAGGAACAGCGCGAGGAAGTTCAGGGTGAGGGCCAGCGACGCTCTCCGCCGCCGGTCTATTCCCATGGCGGCGACTCGGAGGAGTGCGGAGGTGCCTAACTTAATCCTGCCCCCCCCCCGACCCAGCCCCTTCCCCCCCCTCCCCCCAGCCGCCTCGTGTGACACCGGATTTCTGCCGACTTCTCCTCCTTCTCCTCCTCCTCAAATCCTCATAATCCGGTTATTCCCGTTAATATATCCGCGGCTAATTATCGCCCGGCCCCTGCTGTGTGTCGCTCACATCTGCTCCTCCGCTGCAGCTGACTCTCTCATTTTGTAGACTGCGTCCCCCCCTCACCCCCACCCACCTGATACACCCCCCCTCTCTCTCTCTCACACACACACACACACACGCGCCTCTTCTCAGCCTCATGTCACCGAGGAGGAGATGAGCGGCGGAGCCAATGTGGTCCTCCTCCTCTCCGCCACACAACACCCCCCCCCCCCCCGCAAATGATGATAATTGTCTTTATAACTAACTTCTGTCGCTGGTGCCACCCATGCGGGGCAAAGCAGAATGCGCCTGCGTCGAGGCAATTAATGACTCTTATTTTGAAAAACAAAACAAAAGAAAGAAAAACAGGCTGCAACCCACTGGTGGAGTGTTTCTGTTGTTGTTAAACAGCCAATAAAAACTGTGACGCCGGAGACTGAGGTTCACGTTTGGAGCCATAACCGAGTGTTTTGCTGGTGCCCAAACATAACCCCAGGGACACAACTCACGCTTCAGCTGCCGCTATATTGTATTAGAAGAGTGGATATTGTGGAGGGAAAACAAATTATAGAAAGAAAAAAAAACGCCTTTGAACAACAAATACATTCATTAAAAATGTTTTCTCATTATGCTGACAAACAAATAAAATAAAAACTGTAATTCCGGCAGCATCGTGCAGCTCTCACAACATATCCGCTGTTGCAAATGAGTCGTGTTTCTAAGAGACAGAGGTGGCTGAGGATGAACCTCATCTTTTTGAAGATGAAGGATCCGGAGTGCACGTTTGGACGCGTGGACGTGAGAACCCATACAGCGAAGCGGCCCCCTGCATAATAAATGCACGGCTCTGTTTTGTTTTTTTAGGGGGCCAGAGCATCTGGGGCCTCCAGCAGACACCCCCGCTCCTCCCCAGTGAAAGGAAATTGCACCTGACAGCAAAAGTTTATCACTCGGCAAACAGACAGCTACCACTTCCGTGGAGCGGCCGCCAGAGGAATAGCTCTGCCGGTGTGTGGGGGGGGTCAGAGTGGGCCGGACAGCTTTCGATCGCTGACGGAGGCTCAGAGGAATCCATGGAGGGGGGTGAAAGCGTCAAACCTGAGCTCAGTAATATTTGGGACAGGGTTTGATCTTTAAAATCCTGCTCGTGTGAGCGTGTGTGTACGGCTGTCTGAGGATGTTCAGCACATTGTGACGTCCATCAGTGATTTCCTCTGACTACATGCTGTAGATATGAATACCAGTGAGGAAAATGGCTTGTGTGTGTGTGTGTGTGTGTGTGTGTGTGTGTGTGTGTGTGTGGGTGTGTGTGTTAGAAGGAGGCTGTCGAGGAACTGCAAACGTTTGTCCCGGGAGATTAAAAGTCATCATTCTTTCCTCCTCGCCCTCCCACTTTCTTCTGACCTACACCGCCCCCTTAAACACACACACACACCCACACCCACACACCCACACACACACATATGGTATCAGTGCAGCAGTTTCATGCTGCTGTAACCCCAGAAGCGATACAATACGGCCGTTCAATTTCAAACCCCCCCCCCCACCCCTTGACATTCTTCCCAGCGTCAAACCGGAATCATAATTAATATCAGAGATGTTCGCGCTGCCTCTGCCTCCCATCACTCCCATGAGGCACCAGAGGTAATCAATAGTGCGTCGCAGCGTCCACGGTGCACGGATGTGACACACACACACACACACACACACACACACACACACACACACACGGTTTGATCCTGCATCCTCAGGCCTGCTATCTCGATGTGAGGCAGGCTGAGAAGTGTCCCGCTCTTCGTGACCTTCAGGTTGATCTATGGCGGTACTGTAGAGGAGGGAGGACTCAACTCCGACTGGAGTATCATTTTCTGCCCCAAGGCCGCAGAAGAAAGACTCCCAAGGACGGCCGGACAACCTTGCGGGGGTGGGGGAGGGGAGGGAGGGGGGCAGAGAGATAAATATTGGAGATATCCACTCAGGTGATGAGGATGCTGTAAGAGGAAAGAGCGGTGGGGAGGTCAAAGTCCTCCGTTTCTCCTTTCCAACATTATCAGCACTCGATTCATACACGTGATTTATTTGTGTACATTTAAATTCTCATCTGCGCCCTACATCCAAACACGGGAGACGCGTCAGTGGCAAAAGGACAGTGGCAGTTGATTCAGTTCAGCTGACGTGTTTACGTGAAGGTGACAGCGCCCTCTATCAGCCGGGGTGTTTATGACGGGAGCAAAAGGAGGAAGTCGGGTGATGTTATTATAGATAAGTCCACAGAGGATGGTGGGGTGGACGGGTCAACAAAACATCGGACTTTAACACGGTTACAGCTGTAGTCAGTGTTTTTTTTTTTATTGTTGCCTAACCTTAACCCACGTCAATGATGGCGAAGGTGCCCTGACCTTAGAGAAGTACTTAATCTCGATCTCACGATCTTTCCCAAAACCTATTTGTAGCGTTTACTGAAGGCACGGCCAAAGGACGTCGTTCCCGCTGATGCGGCCATCAAATCCGAAAACACTTCCAAGTGTCGTTCTAGAGGGCGTGAACAAACAACTCGATCTGCTTATAATTCCGAGGACTTGTTGGTCTTTTTTTCGGCGGGGGATTGGGGCACTTGCTGAAACGACCGATGGCATTGTTCCTCTTGGGAGGATCTGTAAATAGTGTTCAAGTCGCGACTACAACTGATTGGACTCATTTCCTTCTTTTCGGAAAGCTTCGATATGTGCGACTTGGCGGTTCGATGATAGGGAAGTGCACTGAAAAACCAAACACTTTTCAGGGTTGGGGTTAGCAGATAGGGTTACTAGAATGGAAAGATCGGTCCCTCAGGTGCGACAGCGGATGTCTGGCCCACGCCGTCAAAATGTCCAGAAATGGCACTGACCCGATGAAACGTGGACGCCCCACATCAGCCAGTCAGTTATTAAACCCTAACATTTCAAAGACATAGTGACATTGACGTTGTGTATGTTGCTCATCAGATAAATAGAGGTTATATAGATTTATTTACAATTAACCTGCATAATATAAGCCGTTATGAATTACACCCTCAGTTCATGTCAAAGGTTCATAGCCACTGATGGCTTGTTCCTTTGATGCTAACGCTAAGGGTGATGCTTTCCCTTTTTATTAATGCCAACCTTCACCTTAAAGGGGTTTTACGGCGATTTAGTCGAAACAGATTTAGCAGAAAGGACGGTCAAAATTGAAGCAGCAGAGGCCAAGACATCTTGAGACTTTTTTTTACCTCTCGTTTAGGCCGCGCCCCCAACCCTAAACCCTGGATCCCAAGAGTCCCATCATGCAACTTGGTCTTTCGTTCTGTTCTCCCTGCCTGAACTCCACAGCTCCAGTTCGTAAACCTAAACTTCCCGTTATAAATTTGAAGTCTCGAAGCCGAAACTGAGGTAACCGGGGTTATTTCTTTCAAACTAAAAAAACCTGACAAATCCTGACAACCTCTGAGCGGCTTCCTGGTTGTAGACTTTCTTGACATTGCCTCCTCTATGCTATGCTTCCCGCTAGCCGTGGATTTGAACCCACAAACACATCCGCCTCACCTCCCTGCGTTGATACAGGGCGATAAAGAAAAAAAAATCGAAATAATGGAAATGATTATATAACGGGAGAAGTTGCATCTTTATTGGCGGTTAATTGCAATTTTACAGACCACTTTTATTGCAGCGCCCGACTGGTTGACTCCTTATGACGCGCGTCGTAAGCGCGGCAGACAGATTTACATAATGAAGATAATAAGACTGAAAGCAGTAATGTTTTATAGTCAGGGGCGTGGCGGCATTCTGGACACATTTTTCCCTCAATTATCTAACAGGCCCATTTGCATAAAAGGCGCAGTTTATGTGGCTGCAGAATACCTTGAGGTTCATTTAGCTGATTGAGTTCTCCATTCATTTTTCACTTATCTGCATGCCGGGGTTGTGATTAGCAAAACAGATTTCCACGATAAATATAAAGACGTCCGTTGTGCCGTTTTTGTTTGATTAAAAAGTGGCTGACGGGCCTCACGGGCTGTGAGGAGCAGGTGAGTCCCCCCCCTCCCCCCCTTCAGTCTCTCGGTCCCTCTCTGTCCTGGTTGATTCATGTCTGTGCTGAATGAGTCCGAGCTGTAACTAACAGACAGACGCCGGCAGCAGACTCATCCCTCTCACTCCTCAACTGCATTCATTTCCATAATTGACTCCCTCGCCGCCAACAGTGGCCATATATACCCACACACACACGTTAAGTATGAATGCAAATACACACCTCCTGCATGCACGGCTCACGTACAAACAATAGGGCACACAAAAGGATGGCAGCTTTTTTATTTCTGACGGAACACTTCTGAGGTTTAGGTTTAGGTTTCGGCAGGAGGTACACTCAAACCTTAGATCATATTCAGTGACGGCCGAGGTATGGTTAATGTTAGGCAACTGAACACTTGGATATGGTTAAAAGATTGTGGTTACAGTCAACAAATAGATGAAACCCCCCCCACCACCCCCCCCCCCCCAAAAAAAAACAAAATCCATCAGGAATGAGGGCTGTCGCTCATTGTCCACCACAGTCTGTCAAGCGTCCGTATCTCTACTTGGCACCCCGTCCCTGGAGTCTGCCCTCAGGCCGGCTCATATTCTCTAAGACACGCCCTCTTGAAGCTTGGCAACCAATGAAAATGACAACCTGTAACCACGACGACAACTAGACGTGGTACACGCCCATCCACCACCTCAATCTTTGCATCCCCACCAAAACCATTTGTCACCGAGCGCTGGCACTGTGCATCAGTTGTGAAGGGCATAATCTTCCTGTGTGATTGCAGTTCCTAGTAATACCGGGCTGCAACCCGCAAATATCAGTCTTCTCAAGCATTTGACCAAGCTTTTAGTGGGCAGTGCACAGCCTGAGGAGAAGCACTGCCTGGGAGTCTCAGCTCAGGGCAAACAAGCCTCCAATATCATGGCCAACCAGCCCTCATTTATTCCCATCTGATATTTTCACTCACCAAGACTGAAATGTAGATCTCCTTTCTGTAGAATTTGAAAATGTCTGACTTTAGTGACTCCTAGTGGTAGCATCAAGAAACACAATATGCCCCGCCCCCCTCCTCGCCCATCTCATGTGCGTCTGTCAGAACAGATACGCTACGCAGGCCGTGGTATGATCTGGTATTTTCACACTGCGGGTCTATTTTCTTCCATTTTTTACGTGCGTAACTACAGTGATTGTGTACTGGGCGAGTGATCAACACTCAATACTGACCCTGAATGCATCCCGTGTAGACGCAGACAGGGGACTGCAGCTGCTAACGTGCTGCTCGCGCTAAAAACAAAAACATATGCCATCAGGTGAACTACAGTCACCCAAAAAAATTGTACATATAAAATCCATTACTTGCAGGGGCCACAAAGTGCCATCTGCTGCATTTCACGCCTTGAAATGCATTTCATATCTGAACGGAACGTTTTGTGGGATGACACGCATAATTGTGGGAGCACGAAATGCAACTTTAATGCGGCGTGTGTATTGCCCGCACAAAATAAAAGACAGTAATAGAGTAATTACCACGATATCGAAAAAGCTGGAGTAATTAAATTCACAGTGTAATTAGCTTTCTGTTTCTATTACGTGGGACAACGGCACAGGTACGACAGGACACCAAACATCTGGCACCATTCCATTGTTCTGTGGTCTTAATGTTGTGGCACGTTTGTAGAAATGTATTCTGTGTCGTGAAAAGGGACATTTAGTGACTCCGGTTCATTTTGTGCAAATTATACATTCACCAAAACATACATTTTTTCTGGCACGCGATGGCACCTCACTTTGACACACTGTCTGGCTCATTGAAGAAGAGGACACGGCTCGTTGCATCCAGTCCACCTTCAGCCCTCTGCCGCGCGTTGGTCCACCACCGCCGGCCGAGGTCGTTGCTCTTATCCGCCGCTTCCCGTCCGGAGCCTCGTCACCTCGTCCCCGCCATGTTCCCCCACCACTGATGATGTCGGCTCGCTCTGGCCGATCCTGAGCGCCTGTAATGACTCACGGCTCTAATGCGCCGCATTTGGAGAAATGGACAATCGCGCTCAAGGTTGAGAAAGTGCTTTTCCGGTGCGGGCTTGTTTGTGAGTGTGTGTTTGTGTGTGTTTGTGTGTGTGTGTGTGTGTGTGTGTGTGTGTGTGTGTGTGTGTGTGTGTGTGTGTGTGTGTGGGTGGGTGCATGTCAATGGCTCTGTAAATGTCAACGAGTTGTTCGAGTTGCAACGGGGTGCATCGCAGGGTGCCTCTCCCTCTGTCTTTGCTGAATGTCTCCTAATAAACTAACCCCGCCTCAGGTTAAAATTTGATTTTACGGCTGACAATAATGTCCAAAGTGAATCACCGACTCGTTACCTCGCTGGCTAATGGAGACGCCCGCCCCTGTCTTCCCCCGAGCTAGTTTGTGGGAGTCATTACTCCTTCCTGCCCCGGCTCAGGCTCCTTGAGCTCCAGTTCAATACGCACCATCAATCAATCTGAAACCGCGCTGCATTCACTGCTCCTGCGAGCCTGTCAGAGGCGTGGGGAATGGTAAAAGACAGCAGCACCCGTTTGATGAGTTTATTGGCTTTAGAAATTTGACCTGTAATTGTTCCTTTGAGGCGAACTAATAACTCCAGTTGCCACAACGGACATATTTCCAGGAATGATGCAGAGCAAAGAACAACCCTGTGTCCTACATACGATTTAAGTTTAGCAACCGTTAACTAGGCACAGCGGGCCTGTCAAGCTTTTGGATTTCCAAAACCATAAACACATGAGCCGAAAGGTCCAAGGTCAAAGAACACATCATTAAAATAACTGTGCGTGTAGTGCTGGACGCTATCAGAGCTTAGGCTAATGTTGTTAATTTCTTTTTCATTCCCCAGATGCAGGCGATGATTCGATGATGGAAGGAAACTCCGCTGATACTGACTTTTCACATAATATTCTTTATTTGCATCAAAGATCAGGATCAACAGGCCTGCGCATCTTAGCCTGGACAGCACCCATAGCCAAATCAGTACTGCTGCCCTGAACACTGTTCAAGCTCGTCTTTTATACCTTTAGACATACATGGGGTCCTACTACAACACACGAGTCTGTAAACTTCCGTTCCCTATCTAGGGGTCAGGAAAAGAGACCTCTCAGAATGATGTTTCACGTACCTTAACCTCTCAGAGATAACCTTTCACATACCAAGGAAGATCTCGTCTAAACAACAATACATCTTATCTTTTATGGGGCCCAACATCTGCTAGTTGTTTACCTGGAATACATCTTATCTTTATGGGACCCCAACGTCTGCTAGTTGTTTTCCTGGAACATTGCATACGTAGCAACTTTGTACTGCATATCATTGTCTGAAAAGACTACTTTTATGATTAGTATCAAATAATACACATCACTAACGTTAGCGCTTCTGTTTCCACTCCGGCGACCCCGGCCAACGTAGGTACGATGGGACACTTTGTGACTTTGTGGCGGTTCATTAAAAACATTTTCTCGCTGCGCTGATAAGAGCCTCACTTGGGTGGCATTGTGACTCTCTCATAACAAAATTTGCCGCCACAAATTAGTGGTGAACAGTTCCATTTCTAGGAGACAGGGTTGGGGCTCAGGTCTTCCTGTTAAAAAAAAAAAAAAAAAAAAAAAAAAAATGGGTGTCTAATATGCATCCGGAAATGGCAAGGAAGCCTGTTTGCTTTAGAATATACATATAATACATATTCTCAATTGAAAGAAAGTGCAATATACAATGAGTAACACATTAAACTGTTCTATGGGATTCCAGACATCATCACCGAGGGGGCCAGCCGGCTCGGTGGCCCACTTTTCAAGGAGCTGATTTCGCGGAGAAAGAATCTCATCCCCCGTCCTTTCACTCTTCTCTTGTTTTTTTTTTTTTTTTTATTGGGAGGGGGAGAGGTTAAAAGGAGTCTCAGGTGGCGGGGCACACTCGCCAATTACACAGCGGATAGGGGTGTAACAGGAGAGCGAGGACAGCCGTAGGACTGGCAGGAAGAAGAAAACAGAGAAGCGAGGCCGACGGCAGACGGGACAGACAGGGATTACAAATGCCTCTGAGAGCCACACATGCACACATCCATCTGCAAACTAAAACATCAGCCAGGAGCGGAGCGACGACCGGAGAGGATGCCAACGTTAATCCGCGGCTTCAACAGATTGGGATTGGGGTTTTTTCTTGCGAGATCAGAGCACCTGTTTGGCCGCTTAATGAAAACGGCAGTCAAGTTATTAAGAGTCAAATGTCAGCCAGTGTAGTAAATGATTGTGTCACGGGCTATTAGAGCAGCACAGCCTCGGTTGCTCATTTAGATCAAGGGTGCTCCAACTTTTTGACATGACAGGCTAATAGATGGGGGGGGTGTGGGGGTAATGGGCACCAGGCCAACAACACTGGAGATGTAAAAGGACAACCACACAACCACACGTCTTATCTATCGTGGTATCTTCGGTTTTGAGGGATCTGAAGAGGATGTAAATGTAGATATACACAAGAGTACATATTAATATATATAACAATATCGAGCAAGTAAGGTAGTGCTTTTAAACGCGTGTTTAATCGACATTTCACATGCCTGCTCATCGTTCGCGAGGCCGCCACTCAAACGGCAGCGTTTCCGCCTCCGCACCCAGCGAAAGGTGTGCGACTACAGATCTAAATTGAATATTTTAGTCCGGGTCATTTCTAAATGAAGTCGCTTGCGAATGTTGGTGGCGGAACCTTATTCGATTCGACAGGGGATTCAAAAGGATTACATTCAATAAGCGCATTCGATGCTGCATTTGGGTTCAGAAGGGTGACAGAATATGTCTTTTTGAATTCATTCACTATTTGGAAATATAAACCCAATGTATCAAGACAGCCTAAATAAGGAAACGTCATGCTTGTACTCAGAGGCCCAGTTCCTTGTACTGCAGGACTGTGGAGGGGGAATACGACCGCAGCTGAGGTCAACGTGATAGCTGACAGCACGGTACGCGGTTCTGTGGCATTTCTCAGCGTCATGTAGCTCCTTTCATACGTGGATCACATGGTCCGTTTATATGCCCCCTGCTTCACAGATGCGTTGTCCGTGAGCTCCATTCAGCCGCCTCCACGCAGCAGATGAGATATTAGCCAATATGGCAGCTATGGAGGGTCAATAAGCTTTTAGTTTCGGTTCACTTAGACCCTGGCACCGGCCTGAGATGTATGACCAAATAACACGGGGACCGCTGTATCAATCTTACTGCCAGTTGGCGCTCGGCTAATTCAATTAAAGCGAGCCTGCCGCGTTTCCCCCCTCGGGAGTTAGGACGTTGATGAAAATCACGAATGCTTTAGCTCCATTGGAATTGCAAATAGTGGTATTTCTGTTTGAAAGCGGAGCGCTTGGGTTCGTCGTGATTGTTTTTGCGTGTAAATTCAGCCCTAAAGGACATTAGAGCAGTGCTGATGAGTATTTATCTCTGTGCAGTTTTGGGTAATCAACTAATAATGTCTTTATGAGTATTTTCAGGGATTTTGTGATGATTAACAGATGACTTCTTCAGCGATCAGGGAGAAAGAGACGGGATAACTGTTTTAGATGTGGGGCTACTAGAGATGAGAGGATGGACACCTCCCTCATGTCCGTGTGCTACATACAGGGCATCGGAATTGTGGAGCTTTAGAGATGTTGGCACTAACTTTGGAGAGCCATGCTTGCCGTTCCCCCTGCTTCCAATCTTTATGCTAGGCTAGGCTAACCATGCATCCGACTCCTGCTCTGTACTTAACCCACAGAGTGCTATTGATCTTTTCATCTCACTCTCAGAGAAAGAGAGAGAGCCAAGAAGCAGATTTCCCCAAAATGTCGAACTATTCTTTTAAAAAGGGAATGCTGTGACAAAACGACCCCCCCCCCCCCGCACCCCCCAACAAACCCCCCAGGACTGTGACCCAAGTCAAGTCAATGTCTGCATGAGCAACAGATCAGGACATTTGAAAAGTGAGAGTGTGAACTGAAATGAGGGCGCTAGCGTAAAAGGTCATAGGAAAAGGTCAGAGGGCCAAAATCAATAGGTTTCCTCCTCTGGGAACGTGAATGTGCACAGAAAAGTTCATGCTATCTGGCCTTCAGTGCACTGTTTGGCGGCGATAACCGGGCTGCCGTCCATACCTCCGCCACGCCTTTACGGACGGATAGTCAGAGACAGAGAGGACGCTGATACGTTGTGAGTTACTTTCCCACACGTCATCACTTTTCTAGTTTTTGAGTCTTTCCCCTGCTTTACGCTGTGTCGCTGTTACCTATTCATGTGACAGCCACATCGCCGCCCCTCCACGCTAGCAGCAGTAGCTGTGCGGCACTCAACACAAAAAAAAAGCAGCCGTCAGCACATTAAGTCGCGGAGCCCCCGCCCACCCCCCCGAAGTACGAGAAGCTACCTGCTTTAATACTCCAGCTCCTATGACGGCAATTCAGCATAGGCGCTGTCGAGGTGATCGTTTCAGCATGTTTACTGTCAATTAAGTGGTTGTGCAGCGTTGCCGGCTGCTGCCACATTTCACCGTGCCACCGAGGACGGTTAAAAACAGGAGATCCGGATGCTGAACCGCCTCAAAATGTCGAAGGCATTTAATTAAAACTCACGACGTTCATTAGCTCATTACTGTGGGGCAAAATGAAACTCCAGGGAAATAATATACATGAGTTGACAGCGACGGCACAAAAGGTAGACAATAGATAACTTACTGTAATGCAGTTTATAGAATAATGCTTCCTCGGGGGGATCCTGTTCCAGATCAAGTTTGCAGAGGTGGAAAACACAAGTGTGACTCTATCTTTGTCAGATTACACGGAGGATTAGACTACTCACACTTAACCCTGCATATAATATTGAAGGATGTCTGCTGTGGTTCACCCAAATTGTAAAATTACGATGATTTTCTCACTTAACCGATAGTGGAATCGAGCCATGCAGTTCTGGTTTTACCTGCTGAAGTTTTGAAATATACATATACGTATATAATAAAACAATGGAGGCTTCGTATAGTTCTTTTTATCGTGGACTTGCCAGAGTTAGTGCCCCTGTTCCTCTGGATAATCCTAAAGGCCACTGTGCGAACTGTGTTCATGGGAACTATTTCTTTGGCAGAAAGTTGTCCCACAGAGAGGTCTGTGGCTAATCCAATGTAACGAGTACATCGTTTCTGGAGGGATACATGACATAGATATATATATATATATCTTTTTTCAATGCTGTAAGCACTTTGAATGAAATCCCATTTGGAAGATACCCACCCTCCCAAGCGACAGAGGACATTATAAAACTGCTTCTAATGATGAGGAAACTCATCTTGACGCGTAAAAACCCAGTGAAGTGCCCCATTAGGTGAGAGTCTCTGGATACGACTGCAACCATCAGACAGAAAACTGTGCTTCATGAAGGTGGCTGCCTCTCTCCACCTCCAGACTACATCTCAGTAACTCTGCTACTGGCTTGCGTGTGTGTGAATGCGCCACCAGTTCACTGTCTCTTCCTAATTACCCCGAGATTTCCAGACACTGTCTCCACGTTGTCAAACAAGGACAGTGAAGGAGTGAAGGAGTGCGCCTCAGTCCTCCGTCACACCCCCGCGAAGAAAAACTGCTGTCTTTTCCCTCAGTCTCCTCGTCTTGTCCCGTATCTCCTCAGATGAGCAAGTTGGTAATCTTGGCAATATCTTTGCTGCACCAAAGTAAAGTTATTTTTAGGCCATTATTTCACGACTTTTATTACATACACCTCGGGGAAAAAATACAGAGTTTTCAGACCTCTGTGAAAGCAATGGTGGGGTAAACAAAGTGGCTGCAGACGGCTTTCAGGACACATAGTGGGTGGGTTGCAAACATCCTGAATTACAAAAGGTGGGTGAGATATTGTGTCGCAAAGGAGCGAACGGATAGGAGTGTCTGATAGTGTAAAGTAGAGAAAAAAAGGGAAAATGACAGGGCTGAGGGGAGAGGACAAGGCAGAGCTGTGAATGGGAGAATGGTTGGTAGTCTTGACTCTTAAGTAAGAGAAGCAATGGGGGCTGAAGGAGACACTCGAGTGGTGAAGGGCTAGATTCGGAGGCTGCTGGACAAGACAAGTGAGGTTGGTGGGGGGGAGGGGGCACCTTGTTGAATTGTGACAGGGCAACTCATCAGCAGCTAAGCTCCTCTTAAGCTCCGAAAATATCACCATAATGAAGATGGCGGCTGATTTTGTCTCAGAGGACTGGCCGTAATCAGAAACGTGCATTTACTTGCACAAAAGGGGGGGTTCTAAGTGGGGCTCAGGAGAAATACGAAGGGGATTTTTACGGTACGGGGGAAGTGTTTTTTGGCGCTGATAAGACCTAGCCAGGATGCAACAGCTGCCAGGTAACCAAGCTAACTAGAGGGACCTCGCTTGTGACATGAGACGGTTCTTCCAGGCAGGCAGGCAGGCAGGCAGGCGTCCCCGCGTGGCCCGCCTCATTAAATGTGATGCCGCAAAACGACACAAGTTGTTTCCTTGTTCAGCCGTGGTTTTAAATCCCTGTCTAGGACTGATTTATTCCGTTGAATATGAGCTCTTGGCGGAGCCAGATCAAAAGAACTTTGGATCTATAGCCGAGTGATTTAACAACAGCCTAAAACATGAATAAAGAAAACCATTCACCTTTCTTTTTTTTTTTTTTTTACATAGAGACAGCAAATCAGAGGAGCAAAACAATGATTCTACACAGTGTCTTTGAAGTAAATGCGTGTACTTGAATGTGCATTTAAATTGTAGATCTTTTAAACCACGCTTAGCAGTCCGCCTCGAGGGAAGGCGACGCCGGCTGGCCCGCCGCTTTGACGCCGGACAGAAATATCTCGGCAAATATTGGATGAATTTGGTACCCGACATTCACAATCCCCCGACTTTCCATCATCCAGCACAACTAGCAGCTGTTTTTTTTTTTTTTTTTTTTAATTTTATAGCAAAAAAAAATCCCAACATCACACACATTGGCACAGAATTTGGGTACAGAGGCTCATGGTCTGATTTCATCGAGTGCCATCATCAGCTCAGAGTTTGTCCAGCGCTTTGGTTTATGACCAAATACCTGCAATTACTGCAAACTACTGACACGCCCGTCACACCTTGTACAGTGCATCCGGAAAGTATTCACAGCGCTTCACTTTTTCCACATTTTGTTATGTTGCAGCCTTATACCAAAATGGATTAAATTCATTTTTTTCCTCAAAATTCTACACACAACACCCCATAATGACAACGTGAAAAAAGTTTATTTGAGATTTTTGCAAATTTATTAAAAATAAAAAACCTGAGAAATCACATGTACATAAGTATTCACAGCCTTTGCTCAATACTTTGTTGATGCACCTTTGGCAGCAATTACAGCCTCAAGTCTTTTTGAATATGATGCCACAAGCTTGGCACACCTATCTTTGGGCAGTTTCACCCATTCCTCTTTGCAGCACCTCTCAAGCTCCATCAGGTTGGATGGGAAGCGTCGGTGCACAGCCATTTTCAGATCTCTCCAGAGATGTTCAATCGGATTCAAGTCTGGGCTCTGGCTGGGCCACTCAAGGACATTCACAGAGTTGTCCTGAAGCCACTCCTTTGATATCTTGGCTGTGTGCTGAGGGTCGTTGTCCTGCTGAAAGATAAACCGTCGCCCCAGTCTGAGGTCCAGAGCGCTCTGGAGCAGGTTTTCATCCAGGATGTCTCTGTACTTTGCTGCATTCATCTTTCCCTCTATCCTGACTAGTCTCCCAGTTCCTGCCGCTGAAAAACATCCCCACAGCATGATGCTGCCACCACCATGCTTCACTGTAGGGATGGTATTGGCCTGGTGATGAGCGGTGCCTGGTTTCCTCCAAACGTGACGCCTGGCATTCACACCAAAGAGTTCAATCTTTGTCTCATCAGACCAGAGAATTTTGTTTCTCATGGTCTGAGAGTCCTTCAGGTGCCTTTTGGCAAACTCCAGGCGGGCTGCTATGTGCCTTTTACTAAGGAGTGGCTTCCGTCTGGCCACTCTACCATACAGGCCTGATTGGTGGATTGCTGCAGAGATGGTTGTCCTTCTGGAAGGTTCTCCTCTCTCCACAGAGGAACTCTGGAGCTCTGACAGAGTGACCACCAGTTTAGATGGCCGGCCAGCTCTAGGAAGAGTCCTGGTGGTTCCGAACTTCTTCCACTTACGGATGATGGAGGCCACAAATTTTTCTGTAACCTTCCCCAGATTTGTGCCTCGAGACAATCCTGTCTAGGAGGTCTACAGACAATTCCTTTGACTTCATGCTTGGTTTGTGCTCTGACATGCACTGTCAACTGTGGGACCTTATATAGACAGGTGTGTGCCTTTCCAAATCATGTCCAATCAACTGAATTTACCACAGGTGGACTCCAATTAAGCTGCAGAAACATCTCAAGGATGATCAGTGGAAACAGGATGCACCTGAGCTCAATTTTGAGCTTCATGGCAAAGGCTGTGAATACTTATGTACATGTGATTTCTTAGTTTTTTATTTTTAATAAATTTGCAAAAATTTCAAAAAAACTTTTTTCACATTGTCATTATGGGGTGTTGTGTGTAGAATTTTGAGGAAAAAAATGTATTTAATCCATTTTGGAATAAGGGTGTAACATAACAAAATGTGGAAAAAGTGAAGCGCCGTGAATACTTTCCGGATGCACTGTATCTCATTTGTGTACTTAATACGAACACCGAGGTGTCAAAACGACTGTCGTGGTTTTACAAGGGGTTACGTGGGGGACTATTTCTTGGCCAGGCACAGTGACTTCCTTGAGTCAACCGGACCCGGAGTGTATTTCCTTAAATGCCCAGCTATTCCTTTACATTCCCTTCCCCTTCCCCTGTAACTTATGCCCCTAAGCAGGAAAACTGTAGAATACATATTATGTGAGCCAAACACAGTATTTTTTAGGGATGCTGCTTTTGGTTCATTTTACCTGCTTTGAACCTTGGCGCAACACACACACACACACACACACACACACACACACACACACATAATTTGTGTGAATGTTTCTCACAGTGTGATCATCTCACGAATCCATCTGGTTTGTGAGGCTACTTTCAGTCCTAACAGGAATGAAGAAACGCCCGGGGGGGAAACGCCGAAAGGCTTCTCAGCTGATGAAATGTTGAAGACTCTCATCTGACCTCAAAAAGCCTGCATCAGTCCATCTTCATTTTTGACACCACATAACTAGGCTGAAACTGCGTCCGGCGCCGGCTCTGCGACTCATCCGTCAGAGAGGCTGAAAGTTCGGGTATCGGGCGCCGCTGCATGTCAGGCAATGGCCCCCGGGGGAGCCACCCCGGCAGGACAGGTTCCTGATAAAGAGTGTTTCAGTGGAGGGAGGAAAGCAGATCAAGTGAGGGGGATTAAGAGAGAGTGGTGTCAGACCGGGACACACAGCTGTGATTGGCAGCAGTTATGTAATGAGCCGAGGGTCGCGGCTGGACGACTTCCTCCGCTGAACATGAACATGTGCGTGGGGAAAAAATTGGTGTCAGTCACATGACGGGGTGATGATGCAGGTCAAGCCGCCGTGCAGCCAACACTGCTGTCGTAACATCTGTACAAGACAGAGCTGATGCGTTCAAAACACACCAGCTACTGTATGTATGCAGAGGTATGAACTACGTAGCTATCAGCTCGTCTTGTCTGCATGTTTGTCGTGTTTTATATTCATTACACAATGTAATAAAATGTACGTGTTGTGTTTAATCTCAATGGGTTTCATAGGTTTACATTGCTTAGAAGGAAACAAAATGATACCTCCCTTCAATGCGTTCTGGCTTTTAAAAAGCTTTAATTCTGCTTTATTGCAGTTTACTCGTAGCTTTGGTCGTTGTTTCTACCAGTTATGACAAAACTGTACTTGCTCACTAATTGCTGAGATCTGGGAACGCGGCGGCGACAGTCGACAGAGCAAGAAACGGGACAGTCAGACCGTCAGGCAGGTTGCAAACAAGCTGAGCCAGATTACCTAAAGCTACTTAAATGTTCCGGAATCATATCCAAAAAGATGGGAATTTGTACGAAACGCTGCTGCCGGGCCTTTAAGGCAGGAGGCAACCGCATTGCACCGACCCTCGCTGCTCTTCACTGGTTACTTGTGAGCTCTGGAATTGATTTTAAAAGCCTTGAACGGTCAGGCGTCTGTATCTGTGATCTGCTTACTCCCTATGTGCCTGATGGCTGTTTGAGGATTCCTACTAATGATTCCAAAATCTCGACTTGTCGCTAAAAGGTGACGGAGTGACCTCAAAACTCACTTTTATCTTATGGCTTTTTCTTGACTGGCAGGAGTGACGTGGGCTCGGGTTGTGGGCGCTGGTCTGAGGTCAGTACATTAGAGAACCGCCCTGACCCTGAACTGACAGAGAGCAGGGTGTCTCTTGTGTTAATGCTAATACTATAAATGTAATACTATATACACACAGTATATCATGCTTCAAAACTACTACGACTCCTGCTCCTGTAGTGAAGTAAATATTGGAACTAATTATGCAAATTTTGTAGGCAAAAGAAAACCAAACAAAAAACATCATTATCTTTTTTATAATTAGCCTAAATGATCATCTGAAATTAGGCATTTCCAGTAGTATTAGAGAGTGATTTCTTCAGTAATCTTATTGTTGTCATGTGTTTGGAGGGACCTGGATGTGACACTTCAGAACAAACTGATCTTGTATGGTCACTCATGAACCTTCCCCTGAGGAAGACCATCTGTGGTTGAAGCTATGTCAGTCAGCATACTCTTCACTGCTAGCACAGCTAATGGTTCAGTAAGTGTGGTTAACCTCCTTAATTCATCCTGAAGTTTTGGTTTGCTTTTGACTTTCATAGAATTTACCTCACGACAATGGCTGCCTTGGCAATCAGCGGCGGTGTCCCTTGCTAACTTTGTTTTACCTCCAAACATTTGGAATATTGCACTACTAGAGAGACATGCCACAGAATATAATGTCTAGAACAGGGGTGACCAATACGTCGATCGCGATCTACCGGTCGATCGCAAAGGTAGTGTGGGTAGATGGCATGGCATTAAAAAAATAGACGTCAGCCTGTCATCCATCCTCACTATGAAATTTGTCACTTGATTGACATACAGGGCAGCCAGTCTGACATCTGATCTTTTCTGACACATGGGTCACCATGCATGCGCGTACAAGCGCGCCAAGTGCGGCAAAACTCTAGCAAGCTACCGAGTTGCCTAGTTAACCTCCAATTTATTTCTTCTAAACTTAAGAAAGGGTATAAAAATGAGTGGGGGAGCTGGACAAAGTAAGAAGCCAAAAACCTACCACTTCCATACGGAATGGGAGGAGGACTTTTTTTTCACAATGTCATATTCGAAGTGCGTTTGCCTCATCTGCCAGTCTACCATTGCTATTCCGAAGAAGGGAAATGTGGAGCGGCATTTTCGGACTGTTCACAAAAACTACGACACTGACTTCCCTCCGAAAAGCGAGCTGAAAAAAAGAAAGGTGAAGGAACTAAAATCCCAGTCGCTACATTCATGTGCTACCCTTTTCGGGAAGATGCTGAGGTTGATTCACTCGCATCAGAAATTGCAACACTGTTTCACCTGAACTCATCTGGAGTGGAGGATGAGATTTTGACACTACAAGCTGACATTCAGCTTCAGTCCAGGGCTCATGGACAGTTCTGGAACTTACTCACAGAGGAAAAGTACCCCAACATGAGGAAATGTGCTACCTCCTTGACTGCATTACTCGGCTCCACTTATTTATGCGAGTCAGCCTTTTACCACATGAAGATTATTAAGTCCAAATACCGTTCCACCTTGACTGATGATCATTTGGAAGTGTGCTTGAGGCTGGCTATCAGCAGCTACTGTCCGGACTATGCATCCCTGGTTGATTCCATTCAGTGCAAGTCATCAGAATAAGGTAATGACAAAAAATGTACAGAGTTATATTGTACAATATGGGTTCATGCAGTTATGCAAGGTACACCAACATCTATTGTACATATAAAGAATACTCAATATATTTATAAATAAATATATGTTTTGCATTTTTATAGTAGGTAGATAATTTTGACTTGGTCATTTTATAAGTAGCTCGCATGCTGAAAAAGTGTGTACCTCTGGTCTAGAATATATGTCTGCTTTAGAAAGGTGATTAAAGACAGTTCTTAACGTGTCAATTCTATTGTAATCCTCAAAAATTCAAAAACTAAAAAAAGCTCAGCCGCACAAGATGAATGAAAACAGATCAATTTGATGAGAAATGAAAAATGTAAAGAACTCAGCATGGCCAGATTTTCCATCAGCCTGGTGGGAGTGGCGAGGGGCGGCTGAGCCAAGATTATCTGGTCTAGACAACAGCAAGAAAGCAATCAGGCTCTGTTGGCAACAAGGTGAAAGCTCAGTGACCGTGTTGGGGCAAGAATGGTGTTTGGACGCAATGGGCATGCTGATCCTGTAGGACGGAGGGTCAATCTTTAAGTTGTTTACTTCCGCAAACTGAGACGGCAGCCTAATGAACTGTCCAATTGTGGCTTAGCAACCGTAACTGCACTCGGCAGGCCTCTCAAGCAATGGATTTCTCCAGATGCTGACGCTGTTTGCATGAATCTCTTTGGTGAGGGCATTTAAAGAGTTGGGAGAGGTCAATCACAGCCGCGTCCACCAATAGCACACCCACTGTGTTGTATTTCCCCGCTGTATGGAACACTATCCAAGTTTAGGCTAACTTTAGCAGCTCCTGCTCTGCTTTGGATTTTACACTCAACCCCACCCGACATTCATCCTCACACCACTTTTAGCACGATATCATGCATGCAAACGATCAAATTCATATTTAGGACCTTGTCAATTCCCGTTTTAGACCAAGACAGCTGGAAACCAACTCATGGAGCTAACATTAGCTTAATTAGCTAGCTAGCTACAGCTGATGAAATCTACCAGCGACAGTTACCATTTCAGCCGGCAAAATCGGCGGTTACATGAAAAGTTGTTTGTCTACCCTGTCTGAAATCAAGGAATCATTGTTTCAGAGATCACCAAGACGTTTCAGTACCAAATCGATGGGAGGTTTTTTTTGTCGTCTTTCTTCAAATGACAATATGGCATATGTGCTGTGCAAGAACGGAACGCTTGGCAGGTGTTTGGGGGGGGGGGGGGTCTCACTAAGGTTCAACTATTGCATCTGAAAATATGTATCTTCCCCTCATGCGTCAGGCTGACATCGTAGTGACAGTATCAGGTACTGATGCTCTGTCTGGATTGTTGGGGAGGAAATTGTAACTACTGATTTTAGAATTTAGCTACATTATGATACATTCAGCTGAAATTTCTCTCGAGGGCGGATGCAAAAAAACTAAGCAGAGGTAAACAAGAATGATTCACCAAAACCCCATCCCTCAGAGCGGCGGGCCTCCATTGTTCACCTCTCAAACATGATCAAACAAAACTGCTTTTGACGGACACATGCAGCACGGGGGCAGGCAGCAGCTTGGCTGGCGCTGCGGAGAGCGCAGTCAATCACATTTTTGCTATGTATGGGAGCAGCAGGGGATATTATGGCTACAGTGTAGGCTTGGCAGGCTGAGCTATATTAGTTAGGCCGGCTGGTTCTTCATCCCTGCCCACACTGAATTCCCCAGCTGACTGAGCTGAGTGGGGCGCCTGGATGATTGCCTGGGACCTTTCAATTTACCACTCTTCACACCTGGTCCTGGGGGGTGGGGGGAGGTGAGGCGGAGACAAGTAGAAACTCATAATACCCACATGAAATTGTGTGATGGTGCATTGTATACAGTTTTAATAGCTCACATACAGTATAATATAGCTCATTACAGGTCTTAAAATATGAGCAAACACATATTAGAGGGAGCCTGTAGCAGGTCCCAGGGGACTGGCATGATCCACGTTTTGTTTTACACATCTCCCGCGCAGCGCAGCACAGCGCTTTGTAGATGATTGCCCTGCATGGTATTTAACACCGGAGCACATTAAGAGCACGCTCCCATCGACTGTGGTGTGGAGAAGCGGAGCCAGAGAGGCGGAAAGATCTAGGGAATCACAGTGCGATCAGAAAAGGCGCTCACACACCCCGAAACCATGCAGCGCGCTGTACCCTGGGGTTCACCGCTGCTCTGACCTAGATACACTACTTAAGCTTGGGAGCACTGGGGCAATTACTGAAAAGAAGATTCCACGGGCACAATGCCTTAATTAGACATGCGGTTTTAACTGCCGGCTGATACCGGTGAAATTAATCAGAATAGAGAATGGGTTTCAGGATGGAAAAAATGAGAGGAGTGGGGGGAAAAGGAAAAGATTAAAAGCTATGAGATGGAAGGCGAAGTTACCATGGGAAAAACTCTCTGTTGTGTTACGTAAACTTAACTACAGTGCTGCCAAACAAAGGAACTGACTTCCCTTTATATACTCCCTATACTTCGTTGGGAAATGCACCTGTGTGATTTGTTGGATGCAGGTTATATTTGGTGTTTTTCTTTTCTGTCTGCCTGTCTGTCAATACCCTTGTTACTCTCGGGCATTCAAAATGGATTACTTCTGTGTTTTGCGCATCCCTTCATTCCTGCTGTTTGTTTCTTTTTGATCAGCCATACAAGCTGAAAAACAAGCAACAAGTATTTATGTGAGCCAGAAGTAGGTCAAGATGGCTGCCTCTGCCGTCTGGAGCCACTCGTCTCTTTGTATTAGCTCCCTTCCGACAGTATGAGCCACTGTGCTGTGGCCACAATCAATGCAATCAATCCCATTCAATCCCAGACAGAGAATAATGAAGAAAATGGGTTTTAGTTGAGTGTGCTATTGTGTGGTTTGACGTATGGAGAGGAAGAAGCAGAACGTTGTGGAGGTGAGCCTGGGAGAACCTACATTACGCTTTCTGCTTTATGTCCTCCCGTGTATCCCATCCAAGTACCAACCTCTGAGTGTGAAAAATGAACCTGCACTCTTTCTAATGGCCAGCAGGGGGCCACTCCACTGGTTGTAAAAAGAAGTCCGATTGTATAGAAGTGTATGAGAAAATGACCCTACTTTTCACTTGATTTATTACCTCAGTAAACATTTTCCTAACGGGTTTATGGCTTCAATCGCTAGTTTCAAGTCTTCTTCAATACAGCATGATGTTCATTTTGTAAATTATGCTCCCATTTAGAGTAGACGATAAAGCAGGGTATGTGATTGACAGGTTACTACAACGGGGACCTGTCAATCAAGACAGCAGGATTCGGCTGGACTAAAAGACACTCTAGGGGGACGGCTGTCCATTTCTTCCGGGTAAGTACATTTACAAGCTAACTGGCGTAGCCAGGAGCCAGGTGCAGTCAGGTTGCCGATATAGGTAGGTATAGCTATTGTCTTTGGGTTCTCAGATCCCCAGCTCCACCCTCTCGTCCAAATACGGTCACTTCTGATTCCAAGATGGCGACGGCCAAAATGCCAAACACGTGGCTTCAAAAGTAGGTTGCACTAGGACATAATCTTGAAAGTGAGCACTGACTCAAAACCAACCACCAAGTAATTTACTCAAGTAAGCAATCTCAGGGTTACAAACCATACCAATAACAAATAATCCATTATATACGTGTAGCTCAAATTTAAATCAGCAATTAAAAAGTCATGGTTCAACATACAATAGACAGCAATCCAATATGGCAGTTGTTCCTGGGGGTTACGACCCCCCCCCCCACAAGCGGTCCCATATTAGCCTTTTGCAAAGTACTGGATATTTCTACGTCTTAGAGGGCAAAATAACTTTCACATCTTACGTCAACAGCAATGCCAAAACCTGTGTATTGCGGGCACCACACATGTGCGATGTGAGCTAGTTCAGGCCGCCACGAAGCTCACGTGAAAACTATGCTCTCGCTTGGTGCTACATTATCCTAGTAGAGAATGTATTATCGCCACTCCCCACCCAGTGGCAAGGTCAGAGCCTAGATACCAAATATTGTACATATTTGTCATGAGTGGGCCGACTGAAGTCAACATTACTTCATTTTATGGGGGTTGGGAACCACTACATACTTCAGTGGAATTCATTGACAATACGAGGGTTTAACCGACAGCAAAGGTTCCTGGCAGAGCGCTAATTGACATCCAGAAAAAAATGCAGCTGGTCAGAGTGTTTTTTAAAGATGGCTACCCCAGGAGGGCACAGGCGGGCACAGGCCCTATTTCATCTTTCTATTTCTATTTCAAAAGTGAATGAGCACGAGAGGACATTGTGTGATACTGCAACCACAAAAATGTCTTTCTCGTCAGATTCGAATGGGCGCCATTTCTTTCAATCACTGCCAACTGCCAATTGGATCCCATGTTATAGAGATATTTTGAAGAGCCTATGTCGGCTAAACCATGTTGACTGGCCAGATTGGTTGAATGTACATGAGTGATAAGCTGCCATCACCTGTAGTGCAGGAGCATACAGCTGGATTTTGTCACATTTATTCCTGCTGAGAGAGGCACTCCTTGCAGAATTAAGCATTTATAAAAGACAATAAAAGAGTTACTTCCACGCTCGCTCGTCCGCTGCTCCTCCCGTCCCTCTCTTTGTGCTTTGCTTCTGGAGGAGGATCAGTGAAAGCGGTGAACAGGTGTGAGCAGGTGTTCTGAAGGGGTTTGATCTCTCCCTCTCTGGCCTCATTCATCTCTCTCTGTCATATCCAGCTGTGGCGCTCCGCCGCCCGCCTCATTGTCATTCTGGGGAGGGATGTCTGCCCTCCAGACGTATCCGCGGAACAAGCCGGGCTCTTACACTGATTATACGGACCCTCCAGGAAGAGGAACCCGTGGCCGGCACCCATCTCAGGCATTATCCCCTCCTTGTTGGAGGTGACAAAAAAAAAAAAAAAAGAAGCACCAAACATGAACAGGCAGTAATTGCATGCTTCATCTGATGAGGGAGATTCAAGACCATGACAAGACATGTGTTTTTTTTACTCGCAGTGCATTGAGCTCTCAGGGCCACCGTAGGAAAAACAACCGCCTGCTGTGGCGGGAGAATGAACCAAGTTAAGCTGATAAAATCGAGTTAAAGTCGACGTCATTTGCATTTGCTCAGTGACACCCTTCACATTACACACGTCACGTGACTCTTTGTTCATATTACAATATTGCAGCTTTAAGGATTTTCATAGACAGCCAGTGTGCTGTATTGTTTCTCAAATAAAAAATGCATTACAACAAATCGTCAGTACTGCACCAAAGCCATCAAATTGGAGGTGAGTGACAGACTTAAAAAAAAAACGAAAATTATACATAGATACACACATGCACACCGATGTAGTGTACTCACACAAACACACTGCTGCACAAGAATGCCTTTCCTTGTTCTTGGGGAGAGGATATCTGACACCTCTGACTAGAACGGCATCATCCTGTTCCAGGAGAAATAGGTGAGGGAACAAAGTGCCCTTCAGACAGCCACATGGCATTGGACTGACGTCACATGAGACAAGCCACACAGGCAGCGGAAGACTGGGATGATACCGTTGGGTGTGGGAGCCCAGCCCCATAAGGAAAATGAACGAAATGAGGAAAAATTTAGGAAGTAATAAAAAAAAAATTGATAAATGAATGAAATAATGAAATGCATGCAGTGTCATAATTATTAGAGATGTGTCTCTACCCTTCTCAGGAGATTTGATGTCTAGATACATGATCTATCAATCAATACAAAAAATAGTCAGATATAGATACATTTGTAACGGTACAATGCACTGATTTAAAATATATTAGGTAACATCTTTGCCAGTTCCCAAGAAGGACAAACCTTTCACCTAAAAAAGTAGCGAGGCATTGTTTACCTTGGTTTCGGGGGTCGCTGTCATCCCTCTAAATGTGGTATTTTCAGCAATGTCATACAGGAGTTTGTCCTTGTAAGAAAAAAAAATAGCACAAGCTTCAGTTATTCACTTCAGCTAGGAGGAGTTCAGCACCCAGTGTCCCTGGAAAATCCCGTTAGCTGCTAATGCTAACGTCACTTGCCTCACGGTGACGGCCCCTGCTGCTAGCATTGACCGTCACTGCCCAAATTAGCTTCATTTTGTGTGTTTTGCTGACCGTAAAGACCGTGTAAAGATTTCCGTGCGACTCCATCTAACTATTGACATTCCTGTATGTTTAGGGGATTCTTTTCATGCACAAAATAGCTATGTGATTGCCAAACATAGCTTGTTAGCAAATAGGGGGGAAAACAAAAGATATTCATCTTTACACCCCTAAATTTGTGCAACAAAATCCTAGTTTTGACTCGATATGTAGGCTAATTATTAGGTAGTGATGGTGAATTTGTCTTCCATGGATGGGTACCTAATTAGCCAATGGGGGGGGGGGGCATATAAACCTCTGCAGCTTTCCATTGCTTTGACAGATGGGAAAAAGTATGATTCATACTCTCATTTCCTCTACGAACACATTTTGTCAGATAAGCACGATCGCTGATATTTCTTCAAAGGGAAGTGGGATGTTCCAATCGGCCGACATACCTTGACTGGCCCAAATTACATCCTGCCCTTGCCTCCTTCTTCCTGCTGTTAGACATAACCAGATGGCAGCATGATGAAATCAGCAAAGATGGTGTCAGTGTCCAGTCAGCACATTTTCCCCTTAGGCTACACTGAGCTGGGGGATTAACCCAATGGTTAGCACCTCACGCTTAATATTAATGGACAAACACTTATTTCCAACGAGACTTTGAAGATAAGACTGCTAGGAGAGGAGATAAGCAGACATTCCGGTATTTCTCCGGGCTTTCGTGCAATGAATTTATAAGGGGGGGGGGGGCTGTGGATTCACTTACTCTGGATTCATTAGGTGATAAGTACTGGCTAGTTTTGCTTTTTAGCAAAGATCTTTCATCATCCTCGGGGATGGTGGTGGATTAGCGTGAGGCGATTTTTACCTTAGCTCGTATGCAAGATGCTTAGCTATGCAACAAACATCATTGCTGAGCTGCTTCCTGTCACTTTCATCTCACTCAGGCAAGACTGTAGCATCCCTGTATATACACATATACATGTATATACATATCTCTGTGCATTATAAAGACTCACACCATATATTTTCACAGTGCCTCCCTTGCCTGTTAAATTGCTGTAATAAAGAACCTCTGTTTTATAGGGTAATTCCGGCATTTCTTTTTTTTTTGACACATTTTGGGTTCTAAATAACTAATAGGTACAAAACTTTAAAGAGTAAGATCCTTTTTGTTGAACCAGTAACAGAAGTCTCGCTCTGAAATCCCACGAGAGGCGGGTTGTTGCAGGAAGACAAGGCTGGAAATGTGAGTCAGTGAATCATCTTATTCTTTTAAGAAAAAGCTCTATGTTTGTAGGCGGTGCAGGCTGTGCTCAGGGCTCAGAGGCTTCTCCCTGCCCCTTTGTAGGCTTTTGTTGTCGGCCAATCAGAAGAAAGTGGGCTTTTAGGGAGGAGGACCTTGAAGAGGCAGCTAAAATGGCTTGTTTCAGACAGAGAGGCAACTGAGGGGCTGCATAAAGGGCCAGTAGAAGATAAAAAAGGACGTTTTTGAACTGTGAATCATGCAAAGCTACTCCAGTGGAGTCCCAGAATAAAAAACATGGAGCTGGAAATGAGCATAATAGGTCCCCTTTAAGCCCCTCTACTTCTTTTGCCCTCAATATCACATCCATTATGGTTCCTGTGTGGATATTACAGCAGTTAAATATAGTGTAATCATGGGGATAAGAGCCAATTTTCAGCTGCAGCCACCACCTGCCAGCCTCTGCGCTGTCATGTCACTGAGATGAAGAGGCTGAGCTCACAAGGAGGCATTGTCAAGGCAAAGAAGAAAATCTTCCCCTCAGAGCAGAACAGCCGGGTGCCTTCACCCCGGTCTTGTCCCCGTGTATAGCTGCGTAGTTAGCCGAAAGGCAAATCTGAAGGAGGTTAATATGAGGTGCAATGATGGTATCTGCGTTATCGGGGTGGGGCCTGGCGCTGCTCCAGCTGCCGAGTAGCTCCGCTCAAGTCTGCAAATGAAGCCGCCCTGATACATTTTAATGACGTGCACTTTGGCAAAGGAAAATTCACCTTGGGGAGGGGAGGACAAATGCAAGGCCATTCTTCGAGGTCAACCAAGATGAGTCTAAAATTGCCGCCTGCCTTCTGCGTGATAATGTCTGCCGGCCCCGTGAAAGCGAGACGTGAGAAAGTGCTGCTATTTGAGAAAAAGATCCTTCCCGTCACACTCAAGCAGGCCAAGGCCACTCAACCGTGCATTGAATTGTGCTGCGAGCTTACTGGATACTGCATATATTTATGGTAATGAGTACATGCTGTTCACATACCTAAACCACAAAATAAGTCTTCTGTTAGTAGCTTCCAGAATTATGACCATTTGGCAATGTTTGAATCAAAATCTGATGACAGTAATGGGGTCGTCTGCTCATGTTGCCAACACTGTCGATCAAATCTGATCAAACCGCGACCGCACAGTCCCCATGTAGCAGGGTTTTGATGCGGCCCCCCATCGGCTTCACGGGCACACAACGTATAATTTGAGCTCCAGTTGTAACTACAGCTGCGACAAGCGAGCAGCCGATTCTTTTTTTTCCATGATTAATCGTTTCGTACGGAGGCCGAGAAGGGGCCGCGCTATCTTGAGATCACGAGTGAATTATTATCCCGAGATAACAAAGCTTGTTCACTCATCTCACAGTCTTCTCCTTAAAAGACGAGGTCTGAATGTTATCTCAGAACCGGAAGACACAATGCCACAATGCCACAATGTCAATGATTTGACATTTTCAGCTTAAAATCAGTCGCTGCAGTTGTCGAGACGCCATCTACGCATGCTGGCATGACACGCTCTTGATATCCGATAAACATCATAAGTCGGCTAATAAGAGGAAACAACCTTTTGTTTTCTCGCAATGACGGTTGATTATCTCGAGATAACAAAGCTTGCTTTCCGGAGATAACGATAATAATAATATAATAATAATTAACTCGTTATCTCGAGATAACGGCATTAAAATTTTTTTTATTAATTGCGAGCAAGGCCGTTCTCTGCTTCTGTTAAATGTCAGAAAATAATGAAAAATGCCCGTTAATGTGTGACAAATCCTCACGTTTGAGAAGCCAACGTTTTGCATTTTGGTTTAAAAAATGACTAAAGCGAATATTTGGTTATCAAAATAGTTGGCGATTCATTTTGTCAGTGGATTCGTCGACTGATCGCTGCAGCTCGTACGTCACGTCCACCTTTGCTTCAGAACGATGACCGCCGTCATTCGCATGACCACAAGACAACATTGTTGTTTTGAGCTTTTGAGCAGACCGTTTTATTTCTTCGTGGTGTGTGTTTTGTTGTAATCACACCGTCCGTACAGTTAAGAGTCAACCTCCCCGGCACTCCCGGACTGTACTGTAAGTGTGAACTTCTGATCTTGTCGGTCGTGACAATGACTCAACACAATCCCAGCCCGAGAAAGCGTGAACTCTAAAAAGTTAAATGGGGCACTGTAGTTGAAAACTTCAACAAACGTGATGGCACTCTAACTCGTACTAGAGTGTCATCACATTTGCTGACATAACTGACGCTGACATGAGATCTGTTGAAATGATAAACATCAAAAGGACAGAAAAGAGTGGAAAAGGCCACGGAGGCATTTCTTGAGCCTGAGACCGCAATCAGTCATCAGTCAGTCAGATATATGGGACAGAGGGGAGGAATCTGGCAGCGCTGCTCCTCTCCGAAGAGAGGCCGTGCTGCTAAGATCACTGCAAGAATTATGTCAAAGCTCCAGCAGGGATTTTTGCAGACACCCCTCGACTTAAACTCGCAGTAGTGAATGCCTTTCTCATGAGTCAACGGTTAGAATAACGCCAAACCAATGTGGTGCTATGAATAAATAACTGATCCTATACATGATTCACAGCGATGCCGGAATTCGTATTCTGCCGACGGAAGGGAAGACCGTCGACATCGTTGGCCAAAAGACACTATGTAGTATTGGTGGGTTAAGTCCTCAAGCCCCAAAGCGGCGTAAACAGAGCAGGGCTACACCGTACTCTTCACAATATTTGTATTAGGTAAATAAATCCAAGCGAGCCAAACTGCATCACGTTTTCATACTCCGTGTGAAACAAGGGGAAAACGAATCAACTGATGAGACCAGAGCAAACGCACCACCGGTGTGAAAAGGCTCCTTAGTGTCCGAAAGGTGGTGATTTTGCAGTTAAATGTCAGCTACTTGAGCAATTATTTCAAGTTACCCGTTTTTTTGGATCATTACAACTACCTTTGGCCCCTTGCCAGGAAGCACTGTAGGTGCGCCGCCATATTTGTTACATTTATTTATATTTTGGGCTGGTTGGTTTGTTATTTTGGCCATATCTGGCAACAAAAAAGTAAAATACCGTACAAATTGACTCCTCATATTCTTCCTCTGGTTTTATGTTCCTGCCCTCCCCTACTTAGGGTTATAACAATGGTCTCCCACATTTTGGGACCATAACGTGTCCCTTCTTCGTGGGCTGGCCGGCCAATTGACTAGCTAGTTAGTTTAAAGTTTAAAAGTGAATAATACTGAGACTAAAGCATAAATCGAACTTGTGTGTTTGTGGTTTCATTTTGTGAGCATCCAAACAGGGTTACGTTAGAACGCTATAAACAGGTCAGGTCTTATGTTACATTTTTTTCCTTCTTCTGGTGAATCTTCACTTTGATGAGTAGAAGATTAAACTCCATGAGACTTGAATATACACACACACACACACACACACACACACACACATTTATTACAACACAAATCTGAAGATCTGGGTACAGCTTGTATGCATGGACATAGTCAAACACCAAAAAGCTAAAGTCACATTACGTTTTCTCAGCTTTATACAGTACGTCCCACGTCTCACTGGGTCACGTATCACACCACCTGGAAGGAGGCAAACAATTTGGGTTACCATCAGTGGGTGCCACTCCTCATATGCTTGACTTTCAGAGTCTGGAACGTAAGGAAGGTCCCACCTTCTCTCCGGGCACCCAAAGCCATAATAAAGCACTCCAAACTCAAAGAACTGTGTGAGGCCTTCAAGATAATAAACCACTACGCTCCTGCATGGATTAAACATTCCCTCCATCCGTACATTTCTACCATACGGCTTGTTTATCTCCGTGGCATGAATCCTCGACTGGGGAGGGAGCCGGGGACATGTAGCGTTAGCATCAGCCTCTTGGCATGATATCAGCCATTGAGTGCACATATTAAACGCCCTTTTGCAGGGTTATCGCTTTAAAGTCAAACGAGTCAACAGGACACAAACTAGTTAACGCTAATTAGCTTGCTGGAGCTGTTAAAATCTGCTGGCGACCAATTTAAATTAACGGTTTGCTAGCTAGATAAAAAGCCTGCTTTTCTGTAGCTCCGTCTGTATTCAAGAACCGTGGCGTTTAAGTCTGACGTTAGGGCTTGGGGAACAGTCACTGCCGGTTTCCAGGCTATGCCCCAAAAGGATTCCCGAACTGTCTCAGATCGGAGCAAAGATCTGGCCGCCATTTCGACTGTGAGATCCGAGAGACGCGCCGTTTGACGTCCATTGTGGCAGAGGCGGGATTGCTCCCCGCAGGGAATGCGGCCAGTGCCGCGGTAATGTCACCTGTCACGGTGCTGCCAAACTTTTGTGTCCTCAGTGGCTTTCGTCCGCGCGCTTTGCTCCAGAAATCCAGGCTATTACCCTGCTGTCTGAGAGACCTCGGCAGCAGCAACCTTGACTTTGTACTTGTAAAATAACAGCCATGTATCAGCGCTGCTTTGATATTGACTCTAATGTAAAATGTGTTCCTCTTGTTCTGCACAGCCCCTGCGTTGGACCGCGCTGATAGCAGAACAAGCTGTTTCTCTATGCCACAGCTTGCGATGCACTCGAAGCTGTCTGGCTTTAATGCCTGTGCCCACATTAGCATACCGGCGTGACCTTTGACCTCCCGGCCAAGTGGAGCCGTAGCGCTGACTAGCCGCAGTGGGAATGGTCGGGTGTCAAGGAGACCGAGGTTCAGCAACAATTGAAGATGACAGCTCATTCATCATGGCCGAGGCATCCGTTCCACTGAATGGAGCGCATTCTCCACCCTAGACTGCGTCTGGCTCGCTTAATTAAAAATGGGAACACAGTAAACAACTTCGATGATTTCTTCTCTTTCGCGGTGCGACTTCATTAAAAAGCATACTTTTGATGTTTGGCATCTTTTTTTTTTGTGAATGAAGAATGGGATTGAGCTCTTCATTTCGAGGACATGCTTTGATTATTCCTTTTGTTGCTGCAGTCCTGCGTGGGCGCGTTAAGTGTGTTTGTGCGTGAATGAGATAATGCCTTATTGTCCACTACAAGCCTGAGGAAGCTGGGGGTGTGTAGTCTGGAGAGAGTGTGCGCACACTCACACACACACACACACACACACACACACACACACACACACACACACACACACACACACACACCTGGGGCTTGTTTTACAAAGGCAGACTCCAACTGTGGCCTACATCCTACAAATATTCTGACAAACAAGTTTAGGTTGCACAAAGTTGTCTACCTTTGAATGTCTTGAGCAGGACCAATCTGCTATGAATTCTGGGTAAAACATTTCAAAATAAAACCCACCCTTCTGCACAAGCTTCAAACTGTTTAAGCGAGACTATATACGTTTCCTTTATAACTATAATTACAGGAGTAGTGCCAGATTGAATTTAAAAAAATTTTCAATAACTTTATTGATAGGATTATACAAGTTTATAAACAAACCTCGAGTGTACAGCTTGAGTCTACGATCACAAACACGCCGGGGGGCAGGGCTAAAAATTGTAATGAAAATAAAAAACGTTAAACGTCTTGTAAAGCTCACAGTGATTACAGGCTTTAACAGCTTTTTTTTGTTTGTACATTCAGACGTAGAAGAAATGCATCGCTTGAAATGGACAGTCAGTTCTGAAAAGTTTGGCTTTTTGACGGAGAATTTGCATTTGTGAAGTGACAAGCAAGTGAAATCACTGCGAACAGAGGTTTCTGTCATATTCAGTGAATCCCCACAATGCATCTTTTCCGCAGTAACGGAGGGTAGATACAATTTTAATTTGAGATATCACAAGCAAGAAACAACAAGCCAGTAATGATTTCCTCTAGCCTAAAAGGCTAGAAAGAATGCTGAGTAGCACTGACACATGCCGTGTTTTTGTTGGTGTGTTTGTTGAAGATTTTGACAACTTCCTTCAACAAAACCATAAGATTTCCCCAAAAAAAAAGTATATATTTTTTTTTTAAAAGTAGGCCGTGGTCCGGCCACAAGCCCAGTCACACGGTGCATAATGATGAGCTGAAACAGAATCAGTTCTCCTCTCTCTTACGTAAAAACTTATGTCCCCAAACTGTGTCGCACCCTGACTGCTAATTCGTGATCTGACTGCCAGCTGAAAAATATGCAGACCAGAACCGGGTGTAATCCACTTTCCAAGCCCCTCCGGCGACAGCGGCGCTCCCCCCAGCTGTGTTACTGACACGTATTTGCCTGAAATTGCTCGTATTATCTGCTTTTATGAGTCACACACACTGAATGCGGGTATATTCACAGCAGCAGACTCAGACCGGTCATAAAAACCGAGACCTTTACTCTGAGTGAGGACTCCTTCACCACAGTTTTTTTTATTGTTGCTGATATTTTACCATGAATTGCACCACTGGGCTCTGAATACATTTCAAGGCTGCACGGCCAGTAAAACCTCTTCAATAAATACTCTTTAACGTCATAATGCAAGGAAGTGAATGGCCAGAAAGTGAGGCTCTTTTCTAAATTACTGCAATACACTTACCAAAAAGAACACAAGTAAGTTCTATTTATTATTCTGCTGTCATAGCCCCCTCCCCCCCAGTTAGTTCTTCAGTGGGGCAGCTAGACCCATGTATATGATATTTAGAATCACTACTGACATTAGCAAGCTAGGGTACCCAGCCAAGCTAGATAGCCTGCTAGCTTATATTCAGTATCTGTATTCTGATAGAAAAGCGGAAGTTGGCGTTACCTTAAAATCAGGCAAACGTTGTATTTTCTAACCTAGTGTGCATTGGCTATACAATAGTTATTCCTTCAAAGCATCACATTGATTTAATATTGGCATTTAATTCATTATGAAATATATTTTCACATCCTTGTACTGTATGTATCATCCCTTGAAAAATGGAAAAATTGTTTTAGTTTATATTTTCTTACACACACACAAAAATACAATTTCAGACTTTAATTTGAGAGCAGCAGGAATAATATGCAACAACAGGACCGCGTGTACTTGTTTTTGACCCGTTAAAAATCAAACAACACCAAAGAGCCTTGGGTGACGGAGAGCAAACAGCGCTTTCAGACACTTTAAAGTCTGCACAGCAGACTGGTGGGAGACTGAGAAGAAGAAAAAAAACACTATACCCATACTACTTGTTGATTTGAAATGAACGAGGACGTGGTCTGCGTGACTGTGTTAGTTGTCCAGCTGACATCTTTTTCTTGATTCCTGCAGGCACCCTGCACCTCTCGCCCTCTCTTATGCTTCCAATCTGTCGGTTAGCCCCCGACTCTTCCTCTCCTTTCACCCTTTTTCTTTGCCGGTCAGCATTGTGTCCGTCCTTGGACCTGAAACGGAAACCATCCCAGGCCTCCTAATCTCAGGTAATGGAAGAAAATTGGTCTCATCCCCCTTTCCTCTTCCATCATGAGCCTCCTGACCTCCAGGGAAGCCTCTTCTGCTATTTTAATGAATGCCGAGTTAAAAATAAATGGCAACATTAAATCCTGTAAGCCATAGTCTGTGCAGTCTGCTCGCAAGTCCAGTTTTAAAACAGCATTAGAGTCCTGAGGTGCACGCTTTTCCCTGGCCAGGTGGCAGAACTTTGCTCATTTAGACTAAATCAAAAGTTGTACACGACATTATTTTTCTATGCAGAAATAATTAAATTGTTTCATCCCTCAATTAGTCCGATTCACGAGCAGATTTCGTCAAATGAGAAGGAAACTGAAAGGCACTTGGCTTCATTAGCAGAGTAATTTACGGCACAATGACCTCGAATTGAACACGTTTGCCTTAAGACTTTTTGTTTTTTACTTCTTCGCAGTAAATGCCATTCACTCGCGAATCAGCAACAAATGGGCACAAACCAAGAGCGTACCACACACAGAGATGATTCTGATTGTACAAAACATCTGCTTTATTCTGTACCTACTGAATACGTTTTCTTTCATTATTATTGTAAATCTGAGAGCAAAATGAATGTTTAAAATACATATACACAATAGATTAAGAAGAAAAAAAAAAACAATAGGCAGTCGGTAAAATGGCTGTGAGGCCGCTTTAAAACTTAATGCGAGATTCTGTAGCTTTGCCCTTATTTCAGTCCGATTTGGGCTCCATGAGTCCAGAGAATAAAATGGTCATGCTCAAACGTTAACTTTTAACAGCTTCAAACTATCTCGAAAACCTCCACGCTGCATTTATTAAGTCGTCTTTGTGAACTTACGGCAAGCCATTTCACCTGATGGCCTGCAACCTACCCGTCTGATAGACTGATGAATGGTATTCACATGTAAACTTTTCGGTTGGACATGCTGTTGCTAATTTAGCTAATAAATGACATCCATGTCACGCTGACCCCACATAAAAATGACTCTACTTGTGATCCAGTGACCAAACATTAAAAAAGGCCACACAAGTTGAGAGATGTGCCCATTTTTTCTTTTTTTATACCAGCAGACATTTTGACTGATATCATAGCAAAGGGAAAGCCAGATGTCACCAACAGCATTAACAATGGCTCCGTTCTATTCGGGTGTCTCAGTAAGTCAAGAAAGTGTGACTGCGAGCAGGACCCCTCAAACTGGAGCAGCTAAATGGAATTCAGCAAGCATTCATGTTATTGTTCCCACCTGTGACATGTCAAAATATTTCACTAAGTTCCCTCTTACTTACACTTTGGTTCTTTTGAAAAGAGAACACACCTGAAATGATGAACTAAAGCCACTGCTCAGTTACAAATGCAAAACAACAAACACAGTATGTTAGCCACTTTTCCATTCGCATTACCGTAGCCCAACACTAGCTCGCGCTAAGCTAACGCTAACTTGATTAAACTAAGCGTTAGAAAGAGTAGAAAATAGTTCAAAATGAATTTAAAAAACAAACCACATCTTAATATTTCAGTATTACAACAGATGCTAACCTTGTGCCTCTTCGAGGGGTGGGGTGGGGGGGGGGCTAATATATTCAACGTTTCAGTGCTTTCATTTGACTGTTTCTCCTCTCTACCGTTGCGCACAGGAGGAACTTCTTGTAAGCAACAGGGTCATTTTCAAAATAAAAGCCCTTCTAAAACGAAACAGGAAATACGACAATATGCGCTTAAAACGGGGGAAACCCCCCCCCCACATAAAAACGCAATGAAAGCAACAAAAAAGACAGAGATAGCTCTTTTCTAGAGCTAAAACATAAATTGGGTTATTTACTATCTGAGGCTAATATGAGGTTCCAGCGATCAGTTCCAAACGAAAACTGACCAAAAACTGTTTCAGTATTCATTTGGGCACTGACTATTGTTTTAAGGCGGACGCAAAAAGAAATTGTGAACCTATCCTTTAATGCCAATACTGCAGCTAGCTGACAATGCGTAGCACAGCACTGATCAGGCTTCCCCCATATCTCGCTCTTCCACTCTCCATCAAAAATAGGCCACTTTTTTTTTTTGCACTTTTCATAGAGTTGAAATGCCAAGCACGCTCGAGACCGTTAAAAAATATTAGCAGGGACAATGCCTGAGCGCCTCCACATCCACGTGATCAGGCTCAAGCAGCTGGCCCCCGTGTTACACTGTGTTTTAATTAAGTCTTGGAGATCTACTTGATTAACTTTTCATGCATAATTTGGTGTTGCCGTCATAAAGTTGCTCCATTCAAACCACTGAGGTCCATTAGTTCGAGTCAGCTCAGATCAGGACGCTGTTTGTGTGAACTGCTGTCGAGCAAGGCTGAACATCTGAGAGTTTCAGAACACACACACACACACATACACACACAAGCAGGCCGTGGGCGTGTGTAGAGGCTGATGTGGTGTTCCAGACAGGCAGTGCTGCTCTGTAATTGGCTGAGCCAGCTCGTTAAGGGCTGTGTTCCAGCCCCAAGCGTGCCCCCTCCTCCCCAAAGTGCCCGGCAGCGGCTTTCATCCAGACCGCCGTTCTCGGCCTTCGAAACACACCAGACCCGTGACTCTGCAGCAATTACCACCCATCAGCCTGTAAACAAACTGCCAGGCCAGGCTGTGTTTAAACCCTACGTGTGTGTGTGTGTGTGTGTGTGTGTGTGTGTGTGTGTGTGTGTGTGTGTGTGTAAGAAGTATAGTTCATATACAGTACAGTATGTGGTTTCCTGTTCTTGTGTCTCCTCAGTTTTGCAAAAGGCAAATACAGCTCTATTACCATAAATGGAACCATAACAAGTCACACTGAGCCATTACAAATTAAAGGACTGGAACAGCAGCAGGAAATGGACCTCCAAATCACAGAGAATCAAATTACTCTGCGTGTGTTATTGGTGGAAGCGTGCCCCGCCGCATAATTAAATGGCTGCGTTTTGGGATTTGCGAGCACGATGACAAAGCTCGACAATCAGGCGAGGTTGCGGCGAAGGATCGCAGATATCAGACCAAAAGGAGGCCCGCTGAGGGCTTACCGCCGCTGTCAGAGATTTGCTGTGGGGGGGGGATTAACTGGAAATCTGAGGTTGTTTATTAGAATCCCAGGTTGTTTGTTTGGTCTCGTGCTACTTCTCTCTCAGATTTCAATGAGGATTCAGTGGGAAATCTCCAAATCCCCACTCCCTCACTTATCAAGCCACTGCGGCGAGCGAGCTAATCCGTGGCGACAAGAGATAAATGCTGGGGCCTTGCTGTGTTTCAGCAAGGTAAGCTGGCTTGTTGGGTGCCGAGTACGTTTGAAAGGATCACTTCATCCAAATCACACACACACACACAAAACATGTTCCCTTTCCCTTACACTTAAAAAGTTATCCGTCCATGCAGATGGGGTTTTGAGAGATCCCTCTCGGAGATTTCAGTTGAGGTGTATTGAATTTCACTTGTGATATCGAAAGCATTTCTTTCTACTTCTAGAAACGCTTTTTTAAATATTTATTTTTCAACTTTTACAAAGAATTACTGGAGAAGACAGCAGTTTTTAATAGTTTTTAATATGGCGGCTTAATCTTGTGGCCGTATTGCTGCCGTTTATGGAACATGTATTGGTGTTGGAGATCTGCAGTACGTCTAGTTGTTCTCATTGGACAGTTGACAAATATTCAGCTTATTAAATATTCTGAATAATAAATATTCTTCTTGCAGACCTTGAAGGCCCCGTGCTGAAACACATTGGTAGAATAAATTGTTGTCTTCTGCTCAGCCTTGAATAATTAATAACCTTTTACACGTTAGAAACAGAACTCATTCTTATTCAAAAAAAACATCCGGCCATCTACACAGGGCATGGAGCAGTTGTGCTTCCATTTACACTCATGCGCATATATATATATATATATATATATATATATATATACATACACCTGCCACCCAAAGAGTCTTTAAAAGAGATGGACATGAAAATGAAAACTCCTGTGTCAATGTTGTTACATGCTAAATATGTGTCAAATAGCTTTCAATTCTCTAACACGTACAATTATTGTTATTTTTGATGACCTGTTCTTGAACTCAGTTGCATAAATGTATCCAATCAAATGTGATTTGGGGCAACCAGCTAACCACACCCATCACGTAAAAACCACACTTCACCCTTTTCCTCCTCCTCCTGATAACAAAGAGGGTGGGGGTGGGGGGGATGAGCTCTGTGTCCCTCCACAGCTCCACATTTTCAGTTTTCAACCTTCATGCCTGACGCAAGATACGTGTAATTTCTCATAGGTCAGTTATAGGCCATTATTATTTTTATTATTATTATTATTATTATTAGGTACACCTTTTGGGTTGTCTGGTTGTGACTGGTATTTTCCTCCAGGTAATTGCTCTACCTGATTGACAGTTTGACCTCTGACCTTCTGGTAAGCAGGGGGAAACAGCTAGCTGGACCAAATATTGTTTTAGGTTTTGTTTGTTTTTTTAACATTTCTGTTTTTATATGGAGTAGGCAGATTTTTTTTAACATTGAACAGAGCAAGGCTAGCTGTTTCCCTCTGCTTCCAACCTTTACGCTAAGCTACACTAATCGCCTCCTGACTGTAGCTACATACTTAACGGACATATTCAGTTCATCAAAGTCTCTGTAAAAATGCAAATTATTCCCAAAATATCAACCTATTCTTCTAAGAAGCCCACTGCAGACACGAGCACTTGTTATATGTATGTTATGTGTATGTGAAAAGGTTTTCTGATTCCACTGTCCCTCTCTCTAGGAACTCACCATCACAATGCTCAACACGAGAACAAGGGACATATGGAACATTTAAATGGCTCAACGCCGTACTATACGTTTAGGTTCTGTTGCTCCAGAAGCTTCTTGGATGATGATTGTAAATGAATGTGTGTGAATATTCACTGTCAGTGTGGTAAATGTCTAAATGATGCTGGCGACAGTTGCTACCGATAGATAGCTAGCTTGATTGGGAGGCTGCTGGAGTTGCAGTAACGTTATAGCAGCGTCAGACTCTCCGTCTACAACTAAATCTCAGGCTAGCCTAGCTCAAACAGTTGGCTATTAACAGGCTAAACAACACTTAGCCTGACGATACCTGGTGATTCAATCAAATATGTACAGATGTCTGGATAAGCAATGTCTGGCCACTGTGTTGGGTCTTTGACGGGGGAAGACGGCTGGTGTACTGCCAGTTGGCAACTGTTGCGCAGCTAACTGAACCAACTGGCAAAACGTGTGATAGCTTGCTATTACATGACTCATTTATGAGGAGTAAAAAAGAGAATATGGTCGACACATCGGACTTGATAATTAACAATGATTTTTAAGATTTTAAATGACATTTTAAAAAAAAATGATGCTACAGCGACTTCCTGTTCACACGCTGATTGCAAGGACACAACAGTAGCGCCGCTCAATCGAGCGAACCATTTAGACATTGCGACTCTGTACTAGCTGAAGACATTTCAAGTTTTAATGGTGCAACCAGATCAGAGTAAAATCACTAGCGTGAATGCTAGCTAGCTGCTACTAAGAAGGACTTCACACACACAAATGTACTCACAGATTTATGAATAGCTGGTGCGGCCCAGTCCAGCACATAACAAAAGTTTTATCTTTCCTTCTTATCTGGAGTCTCCAGCTCGCCTTCTTTTCTTCACCCCTTGGCGTGAGCGACGTGTCTCCTCCCATGCCATCCTTAGTGGGCACCTGACAGGCTCAATGAAAGGCAGCTGGCAGGACAGTATTGAAGAATGAAGTGAATAATTTATCTGAGCATCTGGGCCCCATGTCCCTCATTCATCTCAGCCCTCAGCCACCCCCCCCCCCCCCCCCCCCTCCATCCTCTTCATCTCGCTCCCGTCTCTCTCTCTCTCTCTTTCACCCTGCACCCACACATCTGTCAAGAAGAGCTTTTCTTTTTCTCTTTTCTTTTTTTTTCCCCAACTAAAGCATAACTGGGCGCTGTTCTGCTTTTTCCCTTCACTGTCTTCTTTAAGCCTCCCTCATTCTCTTTACTCCTGTAGGTTCTAATGATCTGCATTTAGCTTGCCATCCAAATTTTGAAATATGGTCTTGCGTGATTATTTTGCACGTAATTATTTTGTATGAGCAAAAACAGAGAACTGGACATTTCATGGCCCGCCTAATGAAATCAGGGGATTGGTGAGTAATAAACAGTAATGTTCACCGATATATATAAATCCGTGGGTGTGTGGCTATCCAAGCAACAGATTTACATATCTGCCAACATTAATATTTACTGAAATATAACTTCAGAGTTCTTAGTCAAGTCAATTTTCATTTCTCTAGCCCAATATTCCTTTGGTGAAACTACAAAGAATTATCACCCAACTCTTCAGGTCGACAGAGTTTTCGTGTCTTTCAGCTCATTGATGATGACGCCTCTGATGAGCCTGTACACTACCTGCCCAGCACCAAACCACAGACAGACAAATTCGTAACCTGCCAACATAGTGGAGCATTAAAAAGCTCATTTCTCTCAGGAAGTGGGGGAGAACAAATTGAGCAATAAAAAATTCTGGATGTGTCAATACGGTGCGCAACGGCTTGCAAGTTAAACAGGTGATGGGTCTTTTAGCTTGCTGCGCTGCCCCCAAGTGGCCAAAACATGAATTGCTACTGCTTGAAAGCATGTTCATGTTCTGCCAGGTTTTTACTAAAAATTGCAACCTGTGTCACTGCCAGTGTAGGTTCACGTTTTTCCGAGATGGTAACTGCAGAACATGAAGGTGCTTTCAGATTGAGTGCAAAGCGATTTTTTTTTTTACTATTTGTGTGAATAAACCACCGTGACTGTTAGCGCAGCACTAAATTGTATACATTGGCTGTAACTCGGCGGCAACGTATGCCCCGATCGTGTATGTCAGGAGCGTGCCTCTGTGAGTGGCTGTGCGACGCTGTAGACAAACATTATGCTGTAATTTCTCTTACGTTTTCCATCTTCACCACATGTTCCCCTAAAGTCGCCGAGAGCAAAGTTGCCTCTTTTCTCATCCACTTGTGTCTTTGCACTGATTCTATATGCAATTGTGGTTAAATGTTGTCATGTCATCTTTGGTCATGCTGTCCAAAGAATGAAAAGTTGGTAATATTCTGTATTCATAAAGAGATGTTCTTCAGTGTGAAGGCTACAGTAAATAAAACAACAGAGTGAGGCAGTGGAGAGGAATGAAGAGATTCTCCGAAGGAAGACGACTGGGGAATGTATTAACAGCCTGGCAAGTTATGGAGGGTTGTTTTTAATCCCTTTGCCTGGTTTCATTAGAGCGTGCCGTCATTCGTCATTGATCACTGGTTGTCATGGAGGATATGTGGCAGCCTCGAGCCCCATCGGCTCTGTTCCATTCGGCAACATGCTGGGCTCTTAATGGAATGATTCACTCTGAGAGAGAGACAGACGGGCAGGGAGAGAGAGAGAGGGAGAGAGAGACGGACTCACACACACACACACACACACACACCCACCCAGAGAAAGGTCACAGAACTCTTTAACCCCTCCGGCTAACAGTGAGATAGCACGATGGGTGGGTGGTGTCGCAGCATGGCTTCAAAGGCTTCTAATGTTGTGGAGTGTGCGATCGCACAGAGTGGAGAACATTTCCTTCACTGTCCCGGGTCCCCCAGTGGTTTCCAATTGACCATCAACAAGCTGATTATTCTGATCTTTAAACCTCATTTAAAATGAAGCTGCAAAAACATGGCTGCAAATGCTGCCTCTGGTCACGGCTGCTTTCACACCTGCAGTTCATTTCACGTGTTTTGGAACCAAAGGAGGAAAAAAAAAAAAAAAGAGACATTATTGTGCTTTCCTTCTGGCTTTGTGTTCACACTGACTCGGTACAGTCTGCAGTAACTGGCTGTCATGTGCCCACATGTCAGCAGGTAGACAGGACGGGACTTATAAGCATAATATTAAGATTGGGATCGTAACATTTTAATGAGGAAGTGCCAAAACGGGGAAGATCCCGCAAATGTGTTACCATGGTTGCCGAGTGATCTTTCGTCACTATATAGAGATTGCATATATGGATTGCTTCCGCCACAGTTCCGTCTGTCAGCAGGACAGTTTCGCTTTCGATTTCAAGCAAGAATCACGTCTAGTATTGCAAAATCCGATGGTTGGTCAGCCTTGCTTTCACACCACAAACTCGATCCAGTCGTTGGGTCCATATAATGAAGGGACACATTTCCTCTGAAATAAAGTACGTACAATATGATTGTTGGCTAATAGTGTTTTGGCTGTCACACCTGATTATCCAAATTTAGGTTTTTCTTCAGTTTCTTTGCAAAGAACCAACGTGAAGCCTAAATTAGCAAGACAAACTGCCATCTGTGGATTGCAATGTTGGTCCATCACTTTGCTTCGGGTTGAAATATGTCACCATCGTCAGTCAAATTTTTGACTTTGGTTCATGACCAAATACCTGCAAAACTAATGGTATTCCCTGCAGCCTCAGCTGTACTTTGTATTTCGTGCTAATAAGCAAATGTTAGAATGCTAACATGCTAAATTTAGATGGTGAACATGGCAAAATTCACAACTGTTTGACACCATTAGCATTGTCAGCGTGAGCATGTTAGCAAGGTGACGCACGTGGGAGAAGTTTACCTTCAGGCCTTTCTGGCAGAAAGGCTTTAGAAAGTCAGGTGACGTGGTACAAAGTACAAAGTCTGCGTACGGGGCAGTTCAGGGTGGATGGATGGATGGATCAAACACTGGATGTTCACCCAGGAGACAGCTGTTTGTGTCCCGTGTGAAACCAAAAGTCAACGTTGACTTATTATTGTAACCCTTTCACCATAGGCTCGTAATAAGAGGAACACTTTATGTGATGCTCATTAAAGTATTAGTCCCCTTTAAACACCCAGTACTTGGTAAAATGGTGAAAGAGACATCCCATTGTAAAATAAACTTGTCTAGGGTAAACTATGATTCTCACACTCTCTAGAAACTAATGAGAGGCTAAGAGAACAACTCTGATTTTTAATAAACCCAAATAATATTTCCGTGGAAATATGAATAAGCCTGTTCTGTTGCACAGCATATACAGTGAAACGACAACACAAAACACAGCATCTCAGGTTCAAACTTGTATTAACTGAATGCAGGAATTCCACACACAGGGAAACACGATATGAAAAAATGAACACAAAACAACCCAGAAAGACCCGGGGCAATCTTTTTAAGTCTTCAGTCTGTGTAAATCTGAGCGCACTCTTAGTTTGAGTTGAAGCAAGCTTGCAATAGTTCGTTGGCGCGCTAACCTGTACAGCAGTTCCTCCTTGTGTGGAGTGAGAACAGCTCCTACCACGTCGGGGTTGAACAGCAGGCATGAACGGGGATGAACAGCAGGCGCAACCCCCCCCCCACACACACACACACACACACACACACACACCTCGGCGCTGGGCGGAGTATCCACGTCGATCGCCGAAGCTCCTTCCCAACCGCAGGGTCCCTCTTGTCCGTGCGAGCGACGATTTCGATCGACGTCCTTTCCAAGATGACGACAGTTTGGCTAACTTAGCTAAACTCAGCTAAACTTCTCACTAAACTCCCCCCACGGCGAAAAAAGACATTAAACAGTCTCTCACACACGTCAGAGCGCGGCTCCGGCAGCACTTTAACACAGTCCGGTAAAAGTTCACAACGGAAAATACACAGTCTGTGACGAGCCTCGCTCGTGCAGGCTTCTTCGTCTTCCCCGTTTCTCTCATCTAGTTTTCCCTCCTTACCCAGAATTCCACAGGAAATTAAAACCTTCCCGGTCATTTATTCTCTTAAGTAAACAAGAACTTTTATTAAGCTGTTAAGGAACTGAATAAACCTTGAAACATCCTGACAGATACATATTGACTGTATCACTGAACAGAGTAATATAATTGTAATGTAACTACAGAATGATATTATAGATGCCCAAACTGCAAATTAACACGAGAGAAACAAATACAAAATATCTGATACAAATCAGGTTATTACATTATTTTAATCCAAACCTCTGTCTTTTCCCGAACCCAACCAAACTGCGACCTGTAACATTGTGAAATGGTTGCAGTTTGGTTAGGTTTAGGCACCAAGACTACTTGGTTAGGTTGTCTGGCAGAAAGGCTTTCTCAACACACGGTTGGTTAACATCGTCACATGGTCACAGTTTGGTTGGGTGTAGGCTCCAAAACTACTTGGCTGGGCTTTCTGCCAGAAAGCCCTGAGAGCAAACTTCTCCCATGTGCCATGGTGACATTAGCATTTAGCTCAAAGCACAGCTATGCCAAAGTACAGCCTCACACAACTGCTAGCGTACATATAGACTCTTAGTCTTTGCATTAACTGTTAAGTTTAGGGAAAGTATTTTAGTTGACAAACCATGGTAATCTGCCATAATAACAATCTTTCCTTAACCATACAGTAATTGCCATATCCAGATATTGTTGGAAGCGAGAATTGTGGAAAAACCTCCACGAACCCAAGTGGGGTTTCGCAGAATCATCCGATATCAATGTTCTTGCTTAACAATAGCCGTCGTCCAGTGTGTTTTGCATTCATGTTCTCAAGAAAAACAATGTTTGCAGATGCAGTTATGTGTTAGCTGCTTAGTCTTGGTAGGTTTGAAGAATCTTAAAAGGTCCATTTGTCCGTCTTCTCATATGTCAGTGAGAGTCACCCCATTCTCCCCGCTGTCTCCTGACCTCACTAATGATTGTCATTTGGACCGAACTGTCCAGCAGCGGGTGTTTATGATCTTCCAGGGAAGAGAGTCGGGCTGCCACTTCATTAGGAAGCCCATAATGGCGGGCTGCTGTTTATATGTGTGACAGCCAGCCACAGCCTCTGATAAGGAGATAATGGCGCGGCTCTGCTGTGGAATGAGAGGAAATACAGGGAGGAGGAGGAGGAGGAGGAGGAGGGAGGGAGGGATGAAAACAAACATACTAATAGGATCAAGAGAAATGTAGGCCAGAAGAGCTACAATCTTCAATCATACATCATTAGTTAATATCAGGCTGGCAGCGGAGATAAATATTAGTGTTCCGTCAGCCAAAAGGGGCTGACAAAGAGGCTGTGTGTCAAAGTGGAATCTGACCTGTCAACAGCAGGGCGTCAGAGTCTAGAGACACTTTGGGAAGGAGGGTAATATTTAGCATGGGCCTCGGGGCACGTTTTTTTTTTTTTTTTTGTTAATGGCTGCACGGAGGGAGCTGCTGGTTGGTGCATTTTCTTTTGTAAATTGGGCCTCAGAAACGCAGAACTCTGCTGGATAATTCAGCTTGGCAACTTGCAACAGCAGGCGGCTTCAGGTGCTACAGCGCTCATTGACTTCAGCTCAGCTGCCATCCCTTGTGCAAGGAGGAGGCCCCCAGAAAAAGAAAACGGATGGGTTTGAAAAGCAAACACTCGAATATTCAGTATGCTTGCATTCTGACAAACAAAATGTGATACTCGTGTCCCAGAGTCCTTACAAAAGGCTGCAGACCCTGATTCCTATCTTAGCCTTTATGTCTTCCAGTGACCTTCAGGATTCTGGCGTCTGCTGAGTTTACTGTAAATGTCTGTTTTCATATGATTGGGTACTTTCCTCAATTTCAACTCTTGTTGGATGCCGCCCAGATCACTGCTGTTGGATGCCTGACGCAACCAAAAAACGGTGAACTGAAATACGCTGTGAGAGCTGAACGGAAGCCGCGGGTCCATCACTGCGAGCGGCCACCTTCACGTGTGTGTAAGCCACGTGATCCATCGTTAATGAAAAAAAAAATACCTTTGCTATGTCGTTTCTGTATGAACCGGTCTTTCAACTTCTGTCGTCTAGTATCTGCTCATCCCGCAAAAAATCCATGACGACGCAAACAGCCTGGAACACCAGAAGTTAGCAAACAGTCAGACATTATCCAACAAGTTTAGTTGCTTTACTCTCTAGCAGCCTCCCCCAGAAGCCAATTATTCTCTTTTTTAACTGCAACACATTGTGGGTATCTTTTCCCAGTCCCCCCCCCACCGTATTACCACAGCGCTTCATCGCTGCTGTTGAGAATAAAACCTCAAGTGTGAATTGATTTAAGCTGCTGAATGTTTCATCAGGTTTCGACGTAGAGCAAATACACATAACAGAAATGCACCTCGGGGAGACTCCCCGAGGTGCATTTCTGTTATGTGTATTTGCGGTTAAATTCTCTCCTAGAGCGTTTACCTCACACCCTTTGACTTTCCATGAAATAACCACCTTGTTTTCCCAATACGGTTCTGTTGTTCATCTTTTGCGCTGATGGTCATGTCCGTCCAAGCTTTGGAAGCGCTATAACTGCCGCGGCCTCTGCTGAAAATTAAAAGTGAGAGCTTGACCCGACTTGTCATTTCCCCAATTTACGCTTTAACATATTTCGGCTATTTTAGAAAACTTTTGGCTCCACCATTCATTTAAAATAAAAGTTCTGTGGGTTGGGGGAATGTTCAGTAGCAACGATGGACCCACTGGTGGGCTGGCAGACCTCGAGTCAAATCACTTTCTTTCACCAAGAGACCGTTGCCTCTGTGCCACACAGGGCACCCACCAGCTGGAGGGGCGCCAAAGAGGAAATAAGAAATCTTTTGTAATTCAATTTCAGACCCACTTTTAAGTCCGTCTCCGATGTCTAATGAGCTCACGACATGCAGGCAGAGTCTGCGGATGGACTCTGGTGGGGGCCCGGTGGTTAACCTCCTGGCTGCAGCTAATTTTGCGACCCCCATGTTTCCGTTGGCTCACACCGCTGTGCGAGAATCATGTGTAACATCACATCCCAAAAACCAGGCTCAGTTACAACAGGGACTCGTGTTCATGCACACAGAAAAGGTACTAATTTACATTTGACCACGATGACACGACGCAGAGTCGACTTAAGTTTGATCAAATTCACCGAAATGTGAAATGTGACAATGTGCCGCGCAAATTAAAATGCAGCACAATTGTGACACATTGTACTGGTATTGGTGTACCCTATTCTTTAGGGGGGAAATGTGCGGAAGAAAAACATGAAGAAGTCGAGGTGCTGGATGAGATGGCGCTGCGAGCCACGGCGCGGCGAAATCCAATCTCTCACAGTGAGACAAATTGTTCCATTAGCGACTCGCTGTCCTTTCAATTTCTCAGCCTGTTGATTAATAGCTAAAGAGCACTGTCTGTCACAACGGGAGTCTAACTTGGCATGTCTTCCCGGCTACTCCTCAGCCAAGCCACCCCCCCCCCCCCCCCCACATAATGAGCCTGTGCTCTCGGCGCCCAGCAGCAGATTGCTTTGATGCTCCTATTTACCCGGCTTCTGTGTTGGCTCGCCGTACAGAAAGCGCATAAATCCGCCCACTCGCTCGCCCCCTCCGCCTGAAAATCAGAACAGTACGCTCGTGGTAATAGGAAAAATAAATAAATAAAATAAATAATGAGATGGCACCATCACTACAAATGGAAATCAGTGTGGCATTGTCACTCACTTTAATGTAATGCGGTGAGATGTGCCATTTCCAATTCGCATCACCCCCCTTGGTTAGAGTTCTGCTGGACTGGGATCATCCAGGGCTTTAATTTTTTGGAGGTGGGCAAACACGCAGAGCTGCATATTTCACACGTGGAGGATGAAAATAAGAGAATGGCAGTAAAAAAGAAAAAAAATCAATCGGCTCTGGCTTAGACGTTCAATAATGCCTCGGCGTCGGGGTGGAATGCTAATGTTGTTCTTGCTCTTGATCAGTGCCCCGTGGAGATGCACAGCCCCCCCCCCCGCCATTTTCACTGGTTTGAAGAATTTTTACTTAGGATGATTTTGCTGATTTTATACCAAATTACATTTTTTTATCGTGGGCAAATACGTGACATAAAGCGTTCCAGTGTGCTCCCGTCTCAAGAGCTCGTCCACCGAAACCGGCACTCCACCCATTCAGTGATGCACAGGCACTCACAAGAGACAGATTTCAAGTCCCTAGCGTCGGCCAAGCTCCAGAAATGTCAAGTCATCACCCCCACCCCCATTACCCACCACCCAGTGTCGCGCACTTGCACAGCACAGAGGTGGTAAGGGTGGATGAACAAAGCGCAAGGCCGACGTGTTTTGTTTGTTTCATTTGGAGGACTTGTTGGCTTCAAGTCCGAACCATAGACTGTATAAAAAAGAAGTGGACGTAGCCACCGTGACCTCACCCATATTTGGACGAGAGGGTGGAGCTGGGGTTTCTGAGACCCCGAGGACACCATGCTACGCCCACCTATGCCGGCAACCTGACCGCACCTGGCTCCCCCGCCGCGCCGTGCGAAGTAGCTGCTAACAAAGTTAGCTTGTAAATGCACTCAGCGGAGAAAATGAACCGCCGACCCGTTGGTGCTCGGTCAGAACAGGCTTTACAGTTGTTAGACGTAACCTATAAATACATAAAGATGCGGCCATTTGAAATGTTCACTCATTTCAACGTTGCCATTAATTTGAAATTTCTAATAATTAGCAGTATGGAAATAAGGTTGATTCCGCATAATATAACCAGTAACTTGTTTTCGTTAGCGCGCCCCCCAACTTGATAAACATCCATGTCTTCAAAATTCACCAGTTTCCCAAGTCCGACCCACATAACCCCTGATGACGTCGTCAGGGTTAGTTCCTCAGGCTCATCAGGAGCCACAGAAGAAGATACAGGCTGAACAACTAGCAAAGTGATCTTTGGTTATAAAATGGGTGGAGTCCATGCCAAATGCGTTGCTGGCGTGGACGGCATGCGGCGTATGATCACCCTCTTCAGTCAACATCAGCGAAAGGAAACGCGCAGGCGCAGAGAGCGTAAGAATAGCTCTTGATTTCCTGTGTCCGGCCTCATGATGAAGTACAGATCCTGGGTCTAATTAACTGGGGGGGAAAAAGAAAAAAAAGCAGGACAGGGTGGGTCCACCACAGTGCTGACGCTTTAATCCATCAGGAATGAGGGATGGACAATAAATGGATTTGTGTATCTGAAATCTGCCTCACTCTCTGGACCTGTGCCTGCTAACTGACACATTTGCAGATGTGGTTGTCCTGGAAGCCATGTCCAACCGAGAGGACGGCGGCATGACATGTTCCAGAGGAATGACACACGTGCAGTGCCTTTCGCATTCTGCTGACTCTACTCGCTCCAGCAGATAGGGGGGAAGGGGATTTAAAAAAAAAAAAGAAACGTTTGTTTTCAGGATTTTTCCCCATGACAACTAAATGAAGAAAAAAAAAAAAACCCTCCCTGATTGATTGCTGCGAAATCCAGGCACTTACAGGCTGGCACGAGCTGTCACCCACAGCTAAACCGCTCTTACTCGCCTGATAGGAGAGTCTACCTGTCAGATACCGGCTGTGAGCGAGGACACTTCTGTGCAAAACAGCGTGCTTTTTCGAAAGCCCTTTAAAAAGAAAATAGATCATTAAAAAAAAAAGAAAAGAAAAAAACACCACAAGCAGTTGCAAGTGCGATTTAAGAAGTTGGACTAGTGCGGCTGGCAATCAAAATCAGCAAGACACATGAAGAGGAGATCTTTTCCTCTTAGGGGTCCTGAGCTGTTTTGCAAGAAAATGAATAATAAAAAAGCTCCAATAAAATATGGATAAAAAGTAAAAAGGGAGAGACTTTTAAAGAGTTGGGACTCCAGTGTGGAACAAGACTCTTGGTGAATAAAAATGGTTCAGTAAAGGAAGCTCGTGGGAGCCGTGGCTTGGCCTGTATTTCTGATGACATTAGCTCTGGCAGGCAGCTCGTCTCTGGTGGGTAATGTTTGGGGGGGGTGAAATTACTGTCACAGTGTAATCTGTTATCCGCTAAGCTACATAATCCACTGAGCTTATCAAATACAGTCAAGTAATCCAATTTCTGTCAGTTAACTATGGAACAACTTCCTGCTATCTGTAAAATCTTTTTATCCTAATCACCTTCCTCATAAATCAGTCATAACTTTAAAGCTACACTCATCAACATTTTTGTATTAACAATGGAAAAAGTGAGTAATGTGAGAGCTGTTACTTGTAGAGATGAACCCACAGAGAATTATCAATTAACTCTGCAATTCCCCTCAGCTCTGTGGGGCTTTTCAACATCTTTCGCCCGATTGTTTTGGTTTTACTACCCGCAACTTAAAGCTGCTATAATCAGTATTGTCAATATTTTGACAATGGACCACATGATTTTTTTTGTATGTGGAAGGGGTAGTGATGAACCCACACTTATCACCCGAGTTCCCTTCAGCATTATGGAGGTTTATAGTGGCTTTCAGCTCATGTTAGCGTCGTTTTCTCACTGTTCACCACCTACCCAGGAAGCTGGTGTTGTGGAACATTTAGCTAACTGCTATAAAGAGCCAGATATCTTTTCTGAGGACTCGATGGAGACCAAAACAGAGCTAAAAGAACAGTGAATATGGGACTTAGATTCGCCAGGTGGCAAGAAACATGACGCTAATGTTGTCTGCTGAACGCTTAAAATAGGCAACTGTACGCAAGTGTCTCTTGCGTTGCGTAATGAATGGAGGCACAAACCAGCGCACTGTAGACACAATGATATTATTAGGTGTCTCGCAGACAGCTTTGGTTGTAACAAGCTCCACAAATAACAAAAGAAAGAAATGTAGCTCACTGCTGGTTAGCTAGCTACAGAGACTTCTTACATGAAGCTACGTGACTCATCAAAACTTTCAAGCTAGCAAGCTCATGGATCATTTTAAGTTACGCTACACCAAATTACACACAACCATTATCAATATGAACGCTTTTACAGAGACACTGGAAGCCCATTTCAACATTTTACCAACAAAAACATGTACTGTATTTTAACAGAGCAGGGTTAACAGCAGACTGGTAACACATTTTGGTTCCGCATGATAAGCAGTGATCGGGATCATTAACTCTGGTACACCAACATATCCACCATAATCAATTTGAAGTGTCAGCTTATATCTCCCCCTCAAGTGACCAAAGGTTTAAATCGTGTAAAGTTACTTTTTTTCAAAACCATATGTGCATTTTGTCAGGACCATTTCACAGCGATCAACTGCAATATATTTTAAAAGCTGTTCATCACATCGTCGCTCTCCATTCTGGGTCACCACTCAGATGCCTGTTCTAGGCGGAGGTTCTGCGGTCAGGTTTAGCGTCCACGGCAACATCATTAATCCACCAGCTGATGGAGGGGTCATGTTTACCGGCTACAGCAGAGACGTCAAATCGACCCGCCGTGTCGCGCTAGAGCCTGCATGCCAGGCAAACAGATTTAATGAGGAATCGCTTGGTATATACTGCTTGGGACCGACCGTCTGATTTCACCGGACGAGGAGAAGAGAAGCAATTCTGTTGGGTGTGTGTGTGTGTGTGTGGGGGGGGGTTATTTGGCAGGATTAAGTGACGGATCATGTTTTTTGACTTGAATCTAATGAGCCGCAGCACAGATTGTTTCTCAATCACACTTCCTGCATTTAGCCGTTTAGCGTTGTGCTTGCCTCGCCAGAAGCACAGTCTCTAAAATGTTTAGTTTCGTGCTATTATGCCATTCCTAAAACACTGCTTCGTTCCCTGAAACTTTCCATCATTCTAAAAAACAGTCAAATTGACGTGTACACAGTGTGAGGTTGTCGTTGTTGTTGAATTGGGCTCTATATATCGAGCTCATTTCTCAACACGTGGGCCGTTTGTTATGGAGCGCCCAGAAAGAAATTGACTGGATCAGAGAGATCTGCGAGTCTGCTGTGCCATATCAATTGCATGCGTAAACTCGCCCTTAAAGCCACTGTGTACCAAAGCTTTTATGGATTAGTTTGCTGTCACTTCCTCTTTGGAAAGCCTTCCATCGCGGTTAAGGGGATTAGGTCTTGGCTGGCCTTAAGAACACTTGTATATTAATAAGTAATTGTGCCAGCCCGGCTGCAGTCGGGACCCAGCATACACACCGAATAACTACATAAATAAATCAAAAAGGAAGTAGGTTACAGGTGAGGCCGCGTGCTTTTGTTTGTCTTAATCCGACCTGGAGCACCTCAGGAGCGTGCCGTCTCAGTGCTCACCGCCCAGGCATCCTAATGAGCATCAAAATGTCACAGACAGCTGAGGAGAGGATGGGAAAGCACAAAAAGCTGCTGGTATATCCCCCATTCAGTATGCATCAGCAGCTCCTCCATTTGTCTGGGGAGGCTTCGCTTTTTTGCGAGAAGGTTAAGGGAAATGGACAACTTATTCTGTCTTTTTGGGCAGTACAGTTGACAGATTGTTTTTTAAAGCTCAGGGCGGATGAACTCCGACATTTCTCTAAAACGAAGGGCTATAGTTTATTTTTCATATTTAATACTGTACATTTTATGAATTACTATTACTTTTGCTTTATTGTGCTGTAAACATGGCAAGGTCCAGACTGACTGGTGCTGCTTGTTAGTATAGACTGTGAATGTAAAAAATAAATGAATTGACTAATCCATTAGCCTTATTTACCACAGAATGAGCCATGCCATGGACATGTAAGCTATGATTAACAAAAAAGTGAAAACGGAGGTGATAGGTCCCCACCCCTTTGGCGGCACTATGGCACTAACAAAAAACCCAATGTGAGACACCTTTATAAAACAACCGAAGCCATTGGGATTTATTACATAAAGACATACACAACCAAAACACTAAAATCAAGACAACCAAAAAAAGGCACACAAAAATCCCAGGCGGAGCGGCGGCAAGCCCAACAGTCCCATGCCAGGAGCCTCCCTGCTGGTTAGGATCTTTAAGCACTTCTTCCATGCCCAGTGGAAAACATTACAGCCGTTGCACGGAGGGATCAATTGTAATGTTTTCTAATTTGTGTGGACCTCCTGAGCGGGCCCCCCCGGCAGTCAGAAAAAGCCTACCGCTCGTAAGATAGCAGCTCCGCATTAATACCGACGACAAATAAGGCAAGAAACTTAATGCAGGTGGAAACCATAATGCACAATTAGACTTATTAAGTATTGATTTGGTACAACGCGTTGCGTCATTGACAACTAGAAGAGGAGGCAAAAGCGTACAGATGCTGCAGCCCACTTTAGCTCTAATTTCTTCGAAGTGAAAAAAAAATCTGTAAAATAGCTTTCGCTTCAGAAGAAATGAAATGAGTAACTGCCAAAAGAACAGCAGCCGCAACAAAAATGCTGTACGGCATTTAAAAAATTGGCAGCTCTGCGTGGGATCACTGTTGGGAACACTGACTGATTGTGTTTTAGATAATGTGCTAATATTTGAGGTTTGTCCTCACTAATTGGAAACATGTTTGGTTCCAAATAGAGAATTCAAGGTTCATCCATGTCACTTGGAGAGCGTTGCCATGGAGTTTTACAAAATCAGCCCTGACGCGGCTCTTCGGCTGCTGTTGACTGTGACTGTCCCAGAGGACTGCCATCATGCAGTTAAGAGTCTTCAGGTGAGCACAAAACGTCACGCATCTGAGCAGTCAATCGCACGCCGCACGTCCTCATGTTGCTCGGTAGACCTCAAGCTTGTGACAGGAGAGAAAAAAAACACTTGGCAGATCCACAGTACTCCACCATGTCCTAAGACGTGCGCTTTCATGTCAGGCCTTTAAAACCAGCGCTGTAACTGGTGCCACTACACTGCTGGAGAGATATCAGCCGTGAAGCTGCTGCTGATCTTTAGTTCAGGATCCAAACAAACACTTTGCATTGATGACTTCGGGTTGAATTTAATTGTTTCATTTCACTGCTTTGCATTAGCAAAATACAGTTTAGGGGTAAATGTAATGCAGATGAGTTTTTCTTAGTCTTATCACGCATAATTATGCAGGGAAGACATGACCAAATCTTTTACAGTGACTGTTGATGTCGTGCTGTCTGTCCAGGGTGAGTTCATGGGACTTCCTTTCCTTGTGTTTTCTCTCAAACACCATTTTGTGGCTACATGTACATGGATAAATCATTACTTCATTCAACTAAGTGAACATCTCTAGCACTCTTGTGTGTCCAGATTGAAGTGTATAGGAAACACTTAATTCTTTCATTGATGTCATGTATGTAAAATATTTTCAGATAGATTCACTGCATGGATTCATTAGCCTGCTGTAGGCTCACTTGCACAGCTTGCATAGCTAGCACCTCCATACCCAGGATGTAACACTTTCTTAAAGCGACAGGCCACTGAGGTTCTCTTTGAGATCTGCCAGTATCCTGTCCTTGTACCTCCTGGGGGCTTGTAAATAGTTAGAGTGCAGGCAAAGTTCAGTTCACCAGTCAGATTCAGGCAGGCGAAAGGGAACAAGTGCAAGTGGACTGGTATATATGCTGAGGGACCGATGAGGGATTTGTTTCAGTAATTTGTGGGCTGTAAACTAAAGTATTAGCATGTAAATCCCCACAATAACTATGACACAAACTAAAACAATACGAATAAAAAGTATCTGAAGTCAAACAAGGCTTCTGACACACTTATCATGACAGCGCGCGACCTAACCGCTCAAGTGGGCCGGGGGTTGGTTCGCTCGCTTCCCAGAAATCCTTTTCATGGGATCCAGAAAAGATGTGACGGGCACAGGCACAGTGTGGGACTGTGCGTTTCATTTGTGTTTGAATTAGGGGGAACCCCCGCACTGTAACGCACAGCCGCGGTGTCACAACAACGCGTCTGACAGAGAAGTAGAAACGTTCGGCAGCCTGATGCCGAGGGCCGGAGGCACCGCGCGGCGTGTTTAATTGGAAGAGGAGCTTGTTATGTCCTCTCAGGCTGAACATGATGAAATCTTATTCTGCCTTTTGTGTGTGTGTGTGTGTGCAACATGAAAGTAGGTTCTATGCTATTTACTTCAATCAGATCCCGACAATTTAACATGCTGATCGTGTCTTTACGGAAACAAATTAAGTCAGGCGCAATTTTGCAACAAGTATTTAAATTGACTTTTTTTGAAGAATTCTGAATTTCGGCTCCAGCCGAAAATCCATTGTGGGAGAAAGCATGTCTATTCTTTTTCTTTTTCACATTTGTGTGAATTCCACTGTGGAAATTGTACTTTAAAGCCACCAGGCCCCCCGTGGGTGTGTGGAGAATGGCTTGTGCTGGTTCAAACGCCGAGCTCGGCGAGGCAGCGTTGGAGAAAGCATTCAAAATCCCCAACACAAAAGGAGTCGTGTCCTTGTGCGTCCCGCTGTGATGAACACCATGCCTCCACACAACTCCAAGCTGCCGGGGATTCTTCAAGCTGCGAGTCCTCTTTCAACTTCAACTTTCCCGCAGACTTTCCGACCCAGAAAGGTGGACTGTCGGTTTGTTGAAGTGTTGGTCTTTTGCGTCTATTGGTAACAAGTTAAGCTCACCGACAAAAATAGCTGTTGGCATCGAACATAATACTTCAACATCATAAACCCTTTCTTGGTTAATTATTAATCTTGATCTGGATGGAGTCCTGGTGGAGGTGTGGATGGTTGGCAGAGCAGCCGCTAACTGTGTTGAGCTTTAGTCTCATTGACTGAATGAAATGAACCTTAAGCGAGTGCTTTTTGACTTTTAAATACAGGAAAACAGGGAATTTATCAAAAGGTCAAAACAAAGAGCCAAAGAAAAAGCAGATTTTTTTTTTTTCTTTCTTACAGGGAGATGGACGAGAAGATCCACACCTCCCTCACTCCTGTGTGTTGCGTATGGAGCTACAGCCAGATTAGCGTAGCTGATCTGTCCAAAGTTACAAAAAAATCCACCTACCAAGACCTTCAAAACTTCTTGTTTTTAAACCCTTGGAACTATTTCTTGACAAACAACAGTTTATCCATCCGCCCAGCACTTTTGTGCAGCGCCCGTGCTGATCCCCTCCCGAGTTCACAGCAACGTCAAGACCCTGCCAACCCCCCCCCCCTCCAGTTCAGACAAGAAACATACCAAATGAATCTGTCAGCATCCATTTGGAAGTTCCATTGTTAGGAGAGACGTCAATCCTAGTGAGGACCAGTGAGAGTACAAGCAGCGCTGTTGAAACCAGAACAACCAAGGTGTGTGTGTGAGTGTGTGTGTGTTGAGAAGCAGGGGGGATTTATCATCCGAAAGTGACTCTGAACGCCTCAGCTGCTTAAACTATCCCTGAGGTCCTCTTGTTCTTTGGCTCTACAGAGGACGGCAATAATCCACTTCGGTGTGGAGCCATTCAAAATAATCAGTTGTTACTCCACAAACTGATTCCCTCCAAAAACACAGAGGCTTTTTTTTTTTTTTTGAGAAAACTCTGAGCAGCAGAACCACAAACTGATTCCCTCCAAAAACACAGAGGCTTTTTTTTTGTTGAGAAAACTCTGAGCAGCAGATCGCTACGGCTTTCGCTAACATGTCTGAACGCATGAGGCTGGGTCCCTCTGGACCTGATTTTCAAAAGCAGACAGTGACGAGGCCAGACCGCGCACACACACACACACACACACACACACACACACACCCTGCTGATTCAGAAAAGCTGTCACTTTTGGTTCAGTATCTGTTTCTTTTCTTTGGCTGTGGGACTTAGTTTTCTCTTCCTCCCTGTTTTTTTTTATTTATTTTTTTAGCTCCCAGTAAACTCCACATATCCAAATACTTGCGGCTGTGATGTTACAATAAAAAAACAGGATTCAGCCTTTATTTATTCAGAGAAACGCTACGGAACTCACTCGCTGTTCTCTTCCAGTAATAAATTATTAACCACAACAAGAGAAGATGTGGCAGGATACATTCAGGCCCTACCAATCCGTTTTGCACACTGCCACGCAGGGTAAGGTGTCCCTTTCCTTTTGGGGCTTGAGGGGTAGTGGTCATCCAGACCTCACCTAGACCATCTAATCCTCACTCATATGAGAAGCTTCGTGCAGAATTATTCCCAGTCGGCAAAGGCAGTAATGAATGGCTAACGCTGGGAGGGAGCGTCTTGTGCGTCATGCTCGATTTTCCGACGCACCGTGCGCTTTCAGTTGCCAGCCACGATGTACACCGAGATGTTAGGAACGGGAGAGTATTGTTGTTCATCTTATTTGCTTCCTCTGCCTGAGAGATGAGGGAGTATTCCTTTGTAAATCTTGGAGGGAGGGAGCCCAAATAATCTCAATTCTCTTGTAGCGGGGTGGAGAACGCTTTGATGGAGTTGTGGATGGGCCTCTCCTCTGAAGTAGACATCTGTGGGCGCTGCTGGGTTCTGTGGCAAGCCCCTCTGAAAGGGCCTGGTTGGGGGCCCTCAACAGCTGCTGGTACTTGGCCCGATTTTGGAAGCTGTTGCTTGGCACTGTATAAGAGGCCACAACGTAGCACCACTGCAGCCTTGCAGAGGCACGGACTTGTTCCGTTCTTCCATCCAGTTTTCCTTCCTCTGTTCATCCAGCAGTTACATTTTTTTGAGGAAGGCATCCATGATTTTCTGCAAATTATGCTTGCCCACAGCGAACTGGCAATCTATGACATGTGTTTTCTCTCAGGATCCTGAACAGATTTACCTCAATTTCCCTCGGACAACAAGACACCGTACACACTGGAACGCCAAGCGACGTTGTGCGATTTACACACTCTGGTGGCCATTTTGGTTGGAGAGAAACGTCAATAGCCTGGATGGAGATGAAGATAGGCTCTCAAATTGGATGTGGATGCACTCTGTTGAACTTGCTTTGTGATACAGACCCCAGGCCTACAGGATATAAAGCACAGCTTACCTCACAATAGCTTTCAGTCACCTTTGAGAGGACCTCAAATGCAAAAAAAAAACAAAACCTACTGCTTGAGTCAGTGACGATCATGATTTAGTATCCTTAGTTCAGGAGTATGTTCGGTAAGTTCTGAATGTGACCTATAACACTTGCTCGAGCAACAACATGAGGACTGCATTCAGCACAGCCATTCATCATTTCATTCAGCCCTTTCTCTCGCACACACAGCCAGACAAACGCCTGCACACACACACGCAAACCCCCACAGGACAAAACACTCGCACCTCACGTAGGCCGTATTCCACGCTCTCTTGCCTCGCATTTGAACACATCCACTAAGTAAGACCAAACAAACAAACAAAAAAGAATGAGGGGGGCGGGGGGGGGATCTCAGGCATAATCACAGCACGCCAAACAACAGACCCAAGGGGGGGCAAACAAAGGGAAAGCTGTTTGCTCGCTTATCACAGTTCAGGACTCGAGGGTTATCGGGAAAAAAAAAGAGGGGAAACAAAGGGGAAAAGAAGTTGGGATTGTTGTTTGGAATTTCAAAGGGTCTGACCCAAGTTCTTAGTAGGCCTTATTTTGTTCTTAAGGCCTGTTCCACCCTGTCAATGGAAGATGAAAGAAAATGCAAAGAGCATAGCAGTAAACGCCTCTGTGGGAAAGAACTAAGTACCCTGTGGGGCAGCATGGGTGCCGGTCAATGACTCACTCAGTTTCCTGAATTCCATAACGTAACACGCTGTATGCAATTTTACAAAATGCACTTCAACTTAAGTACATAAGTGTTTATTGGAGCCACGCACCAACCTCCGGGTCTGGAAAGTGAAGCCAAAGCGGAAGCGCCTTAAACCGGCATTCTTTCTAAAGGCCAACAGGGGGGCGACTCCACTGGTTGCAGAAATTAGCGCGATTGTGGGCGTGCGTACTGTCTTCGGGCTCTCAGATCCCCAGCCCCACCCTCTTGCCCAAATATGGTCACGTCTGGTTCCAAAAAACCAAGATGGCGACACCCAAAATGCCAAACTCGAGGCTTCAAAATGGTAGTCCACAAACCAATGGGTGATGTCCCGGTGGCTACGTCCGCTTACAGTCTCTGGTTGTAACCGACCAAGAAATGAGCAACAAGTTCTATAAATAAAAAAAACATTAAAAGGTACAAGCCTGTGTACATGCAAACATAAGCAGGGGTGAAATAAAGTCAGACTACAACTCCCAGCGTCCATCCAGTCCAGAGTTTAAAGCTGCAATAATAAATATTTTTTATATGATGGGAAAAAAATTACATTGCATAATGTGAACAGTGTCTCCCACAGAGAATTGTCCTGCAACTCTGCAGAGCGTTTTAGCATCTTTCAGCTCATTGTTTTGGTTTTACGGCCCGCAACTTTACTGTTTTTCGTTCAGCCTCACCGCTTTTCTTGTCAATTTTGGGTATTTTTGGCATATATCACATTCAGGCCTCTGACTTTTTCTGCACAGTAGTGACTGACGATGCGACTAATGGGCAACGGCGTTTAGAGCCAACAAAGAAACATAGTTGAAATCATTAGAAAAGATGGCTGATAACCAAACAGTGTTGTTAAATTGTACAGGAGAGTCACATGTTTTTATGCAGAGGGACATTTGCTTCTTCTGCTTCGAAACGGAAGGCCGGAATTCAGTGTCTGTAATCGGGGAAGGGGATTAGAGAAACCATTTATTCAAAATCATTTCATTCCAGATAAGACTGAAACTGAGACGAAGCAGTCTCCACAGCTTCCTTCGAAGTTCCTACTTTTGAAAGAGACGGATCCTGAAATGGGGCATAGCTGTTTCTCGCCATCACATTCACGCAGTCCCACCTGGGAGTTCAGCCTTCCTCAACAGCATTTGTCGAAGGAGGGTCAATGCACTTTGCTTTAGAAGCCTGTCCGGGTGTTCTGACTAACACCCCTCTTTTCATAAGCCCGATTTTATACCCTTTAGGTCTCTGCCACTTAACGAAAACAACATTTGCAGTTACAGTGTCATCTCCCCGAGATGTTGTTTATGTGCTCCCTAGCCTTGCTAACAGACATTTTCAGAATAGCAATGTGCCCAGAGTGCTTTCAGGGGAAAATAGACAAAAATCCATTAATCTTCCTCTTGCCACAGGTATAAACAGCATACAGAGAATACTTTGTGTTGGCTGATGTTTGATTAAATGCCTGCAACCGCTCCTAAGGGTGCATCAGGCGGCATAAAAATATGTATCTGTAGTCATCGAGGTCCACATGAGTAGTTGCTGTCAGAGCGCGCTGACGTCGCAGTGACGGGTGAGAATGCTTTCCAGCTTGCGACGGTTTGTTTCGTGTCCTTGATGCGTGTGTGTGTGTGTGTGTGTGTGTGTGGGGGGGGGGGGGGGTAATCGCACGTCAATACTTAACTCATTTCATCTCGGCAGAAAATTGGTCCGGCCAGACCACATCTGTCAGAGAGCAGAGATCTGTGTACCGCCGCCGGAGGGGAAATATAGGAGGTGCTGGCTCGTAGATCATTACCTCTCACGCGGCCACCATATGCGCATTACATCCTGTTGTAAGTGCGTTGTCTTACAACGTACATCCGGAACATGTCAGACACCTCCTCTCTGCACCAAAGTTAATGGATTTGTGCATTGAGAAAATGCTGTTTGCCTAAACTCAAATTGCCCTAGATTCTAAAAAATAATAACAAAATAATAGGAGACGAGCTTCATGCAATTCAAGCGTAAAATGTTATGAGGCAGCATCTTTAAAATTCACACCTCAAGATCAGAGAAATGCCTGTGTTGTTCATCCCTACAACACCAAAATAGCTGGCACATAATGAGGCAAATGAAATTCACGCGGGTGGGTGTGGGTTCACCAGAGGAATGAGGAGAAACAACTATGGTGCCAGGTTAAATAATTGTTGGCCTCCGTTGTGTCTTCTTGCAGCCTCCCCGTACCTCTGTGGCCTCCCCCGACGCACCTTGACACCGCGTGGGTGCCCGTTCTCCGTCTCTCTGCCCCCCAGGGAAAAAAAACAACCCACTGCTGTTTTTTTATGCTAATCCTTCGGCCAGACACTCACAGGATCAGATCCCCGGGGGAGGACAGCAATGTGCCCAACACAGCAAGCACCGCCTGCATCAGCTGCAGGTGCTCGTGCGACTCCCTCCGAAGAAATGAAGGCATCGTTCAGAAGATTTTTTTCATGACGATTATTATATAAACCCACACACCGAAAGGCTGTCATGTCTACAGCTGTACGTTCTGTGTCTTTCCTGGAACCCTCGTGCAGATTTGGAGGTGCAAAATGGATTCCACAGGGATCTAACCTAACCCCAGGTCCCACAAATGGGGAAGAGACCTTTAAAAAGTTCAGCTGGTAGGGGGTTCAGGAGGCAAGCTAACACCAGTCCAGACGACGTTTCAAGAGAGACTGTTAAAGCCTAGCAGCTAATACCGCCGTCTACTCTGCAGTGGTGTTCCCCTGGGTCAAATTTGTCAGTGCAGATGTTGGAAAAAACGACATTACAAATGCAAATAGCGCGCGTTGGCCCGGGTTGAAAGTGATTACACACGGCTGATACGTGTCTTGTGTTTCGTAAAGAAACAAACGGGTCCTCACCCGTTCAGATAATTGCTCCGGGCCACATCACTTCCCGCCCGTTTCCGTGAGGCTGTGCTGCTTATCTCCGAGGCTGCAGCTAGTTTTATCTCAAGCCTGAGAAATACGGGCCAAAGCCTCGGAAAAAGGAGCCCTTATAGTGCAAGTGGGTGCTATCTGCTGAATGATGAGGTTGCAAGTTTTTCCGACGGTCCATAAAGTTACCGGCCCTCCTTTTTGTTTTTTCTTCATTTTTCTCTCTCTTTCCTGATGAGAACTGTGTGGAACCGCAATGAAATGAATGGTAGGACATATTATTGACAATTGACCTTTTTTGGGAAGAACTTTCAATGTCTTAAATGTTTTTTTTTTCTTGCACCTTCTGTCTGGCGAAATCAACTCCATATTTCAGCATTCAAGTCGCACCAGACAGTGGCACGGAGGAGTCCATCCGCACGTCCTCACGCAAAGGTCAGCGCTGTCAAGACCGGTTTGCTACTGGTCGACATTAGCGTCACCAGAGACAGCTCACAAGGGTTTAACGCGGCGTTCAAGATTCATGCGAATTTCGCTTCAATTATAATCGCTGCAATTTGAAATGAATTGATTTCGCCGCAAGATGGAAAAAGGGGTCACGAGTAGACCTTAAGGTCACAGTGAAACGGTTAGTTAGAGCATCTTTAGCTGCTGTAATGTGACATATTCTCACATGAAGCTAAGGTGAGGTATTTAAGTCAAATTCATCGAGGTTTTAATGGATCACGCAAAAGCGGGTGTGGCTTAGTGCATACAACATGATAACAGAGTTTTAGTGAGATGCGGAGCTGTGGAAGGCTGCCGGCCTCCACCCACGTCCTCCCTCACCCGCAGCGTTCGACCGGGCGGAAGTCGATGAGGGGGAAATGAAATGAAGTTAGTCCCCAAACCACATTCTTTGGAAATGTAATCAAAGCTTTTGCTGACTGACATTCGAAAAGACGCCTCCTAAAACCACGCTGCTCTGGCGGCCACTTTGAGCCACGCAAGTACGGTTTTTATGTGATGAGTGGGGATGCATTTTGACATAAAGACATTTGAAAAGGATTTTCCAATTTGGCATATAACAAGAGATCAGCGGATAGTTAATGCAGTTATTTGTCCTGTCCAGATTGCAAATTATGGCTCAATTAAACTGCCGTAGTATACATTAAGAGAGACCTTTAGCAGATTAATGGACTGAGAGAGAAAAAACCCCCAAAAAACATCAGATGTTTGCGGGCTAATTGGTCAAACTAATTGCGTGAGCCAGTTCTAATTCAAAGCACAGAGTCAGGAACTTTTCTATTGTGATAATCGGTGTAAATGTGGAAGATGCACAGAAACTGCCCCCCCCCCCCATGCAGAGGAATGAATATTTGATGAAGCAATCTCGGGTTCTCTTATCACGGAGAGCCGTTCTCCTCTCACAGAAGCTGCTTCATTACCGGCATGGTGGCGGTACGCCCACATCCTTTACCAACGCCGCATTCCAACATTAATGATATCAAATACAGAGGCAGGGAAAGTAGAACTCATAAAAACTGACAAATGATGGGGCAGAGCTCGTGCTTTATAATTCAAATTCTCTGTGTTGCACCTCGTGAAGCCGACGCATCAGTGGATGATGCAATATTAAGAGGAGTTTCAGAAGTAGCGCTCGCTCGGGGAATGCCATTTCACATTTATGCAACCGTTTTACAATCTCCTGTTCGAAAAGGCTTCGGATGACATGAATCATTTCATGTCTCAAAACATGAGGAACACAGACGTGGATGCACGGCTCAGGCTCAGACTCAGACCCTTGTCTTATTCGTCAACCGTCTGAAATCAGTCACACGGTTGTGGGGGGGTGGGGGTGAAAGGACGGCCCCAAAGACAGATGTGGTTTTGGATGCGGGAAAAGCTGGCCGACAAAACAAATGAATGACCCATTTTCCAGTCTAACCTCGGTGAGTCAGAGTTCCCTCATTGTCTCGCCACCCCCAGCACAATGTGGTCTGATTTCACCCCACCACCCCCCACCCCCTGCTCTAATTGTGCATGATGATTGAAGGGACACTGGAGAAGGAGACACCTGTAATCAGGAACGATTTCAAGGGCAGGAAATGAATTTGTGACAGGATTTATTGCTCTCATCTGCGTCCTGTAGCGCTGGAGAATCCAGGACTCTCACCTCAGTTCAACCACTGGCGGGGGCTGATATCAGGTCGACTGCCGACGGCAAGAAATTAGTTTCTTTTCGCTGTGAGTGGCCCGAGACATCAATCTACAAAATAATTTCAAGGAAGCTTTGAACGCTAAAGAAACTGTAGCTAGCGAGCTAAAAGTCTGAGATCTCGTACTATAGCAATTAGTCGCATTGCTAACAAAAGTCATAGCGTGCCATTCCTTTGCGTAGTTGTTTGGCAACGGTTTGGGGTGAGTTTTTTTCCGTCGCAAACACATACAGAAGATGGCGAATATCTACTGTAGAACATTTCAGATGCATTCGGCACGCATTCCCATTAATCAGCTGTCTGATTTTGGGGCGCTTGGCAAGGGGGCGCTGGATCTGATAGTAGTACCTGAAGCGCTATGGGCCATTGATAGTATTTGTGGCAATGATAGTCTCACCACGACCTCACACAGCGGTGCTAATATCACCAGTGCAAGTGTTTATTAGCAGCTGTATCATAACATTAACCTTGATTCATATTACATAACAACGCTGTGACTTTATATATTTGCTGGACCTATTCATTTACGTCTTCACAGACTTGTAGTGAGGGTTTCACTCGTGTGCAGCCCCGTCTGGGTCCACGCGTAGCCCCTTAAAGTCGATTAAAGCCGCACGGATTGATTTTATTTGATTACATCGTGTAACGTAATGTGATCGGAAACACTTTGTTTGTCCCTGTCCACCCGATGCCTCCCCCTATGTTCACCAGCTAGTTGTTCAAAAAGCCGTGCAGGGCTGACTGCAGAGCCAGGTGATGAGTCTCTCCGGGTTTGTCACCCTTCACATTACACAGTCACTGACCTATCGCTAATAGAGGTTTAGAGGGTTTTTTTACGAGCAGGGACTATTTCATATGCCACACAAAGGGAAACAAAGGAATCATCATGTTACGAAGTGGCACTGATGTTTTGCTTCAAGTCCACGCGAACATCAGATGCAAGTTTACGTACTCTGACAAAAGAGCCGGGGGAACCGCTCTCTTTCAGCCCTGCTTTCAGTCTGCTCCACTCTGTTCGGCTGCGCCTGCTGAATCAAATCAAAGCAGCCAAATGGAATTCAGCCGTCATTCGTTTTTGCTATTTCACGCCTTTTTTTACCGCGACACGTGTCAGGGGTTACGTCGCGGCCTCGGCTTCACCTTTGAGATCCTAAATAAAAGACAGTCGGCTCACTCACGCTGATAACCTGAAATAATACCTTTTGTTACACTACAAAAAAAACCAAAAAAAAACCCACCCCCTCCCACACACACACACACACACATCTTCTTCACACACTCCCCTGCTCTCTCTCTCTCTCATCTGTCATCCTTTCTTCCTCCATTATCCCTGCAGCCACCTAGAGATCAAGTAATTACACCTCCGGCAATGCCAACACCCACCCAACACACACACACACACACACACACACACACACACACACACACACACACACACACCTCAACCTCAGTCAAGTGTCAACCTTTAAACTTTTCTCAGGGCAAACGACTATCGAACCCAACGTGCTCACACGGGGAGGGATAACTCCGACTGGCACCCTCGCATTCCACTTTACTGCCTACTGTACTTCAGCTGAGTCACCGCGTCTATTTTGAGGAGCGCTTAAGATGCTGTGCTTTGCTGCTAATTGTAATGACTACAATTAAAGCGGGGGGGGGGGGGGGGGGGGGGGGGGGGCTTCACCCTGCAGCTTCAGTAAACTCAGCCACTGATGACATTGCCTTTTGATAACTTTCTGAATCAGTGTACAATTACTCATTAAGATGGCTAATTTGGACACAATCAAGTGGTGGTGAAAGAGACGGTCGGTGTTATTTAAGTTCGGTGGAGTGAAGTGACAGTTTGGAGATTGTGCTCCGAGCCGCACACGGCCACCATCACACCAAAGCTCCTGTGTGTGTGTGTGTGTGTGTGTGTTAGAGCTACACACTCCCGTTCAGACTCTAGACAACAGGTGCAACACTGCCCCCCTCAGGTCATATCTGGGTCTGGTTGGTTTGTCTGCAGGTGGAGGAGCAGCTCACGCACACAAACACGAGAAGCTCATCGGGCTGGATGGTTTTGGTTGCATCAGTATTTCGTTTTGCTCTGTTTGTGTCACTTGGAGTTGTTTTGTCTTGCATTTTAAATGTGCAAAAAAAAAAAAGGGGGGGGCACAAACATTTATTTTTTCTACTGGCTCATTTGTAATGGGAGAGCCGGAGGCTTTTGTAGAGGAGGTAGGTTGTGAGGGCCAGGGTTCAACCCCCACCCCCCCCCACCCCCAAGCTGGGTGCAAGACAAAATCAGCGTCGTGCAGAGGAAGAAGAGAAGCAGTCCGGCAACAATGGCGCTCAAATGATACACACATGCATACATACATATAATACACATATTTGAGAAAGACAAAATACAGAATGTGATTAAGCGGAGATATATATATATATCTCCGCTTAATCACATTCTGTATTTTGTCTTATACAGAATATATATATATCTATATAGATATAGATATATATATATATATATATATATATATATAACTCAGCTGTTCAATTTATTGTATTTGATTCAATGTTCTTTGCTGTCACTATAGTGCAAAGGTTTGGAAAGAGAACGCTTTTGTTTGTGTACATTGAATATTGTGTTCAAAGTTAATATTGAGTTGATACCAAACTTTTTGCCCATATATACTACATATATATATATATATACACACACACACACACACACATACACACTCAATTGCCAGTGTATTAGGTTACAGGTGAAGGTTAGAAGTTTGTTTGTTTTTTGGTGAGGTGTCGGTTCAACTTTATTTTACTTCATTTTGGAGGATGTAGTTTGTGGTGCTGTTGAATTGCCGTTGTGTCCACCCCATTTATACATGAGGGCAGACTATATATCAAATGAATATTATATTATTGAATAAATTTCCCATGGCGCACTGTGAAGTGGCAGTCATGTTCTGACTTTACACACTAGCGTGCAGCACAGTAGGTGGCGCTGCGGCCCTTGATATAACCAAGATAGACGCCATCTGGAGTAAAGAGAGCCGCATGGAGTAAATAAGAGAAGCCCGGCTGACCTTTAACTGATGCCATGGGAGAGCCCTCTCCATTGATGTGTGTTCACGGCTCCCTGTAAAGTTTCTGTTTGAAATCAGTGATTTTTCCACTTGAGCAATAACATGTGGAAAAACAAGCCCGCGGGGGAACAAACAGCGAGACCTACCGCACTGCTCTTAGCTAAACTGACGAGCTGGCGATGCCGGCTGATGCAGTGCATCGCCAAGGGACTGTTCGGGAGGGTCGAACGCTGACATTTGACACCGGTACAGGTCTGCACATTGTCTCTGCGGACATGCCTGTTGGCGTGGGATCTAGTCTTCTTCTTTAGGAAGAAAAAAAACTGTCATTATGTAATGGGAAAGGGTCCTCCACTGGATCCTCTAGGCTGCAATCCTTCCAGGAAAAAGAATGTGGAGTCAGCCGGAGAGCGGCCCCACCTTCCAGTCTAAATGGAGGGATTCCTGCAAACAGACACGTCCTTAGTCATGTCTGCAGCCGGGGTCCTATTCTGGGACAAACCGGGGTGAGCGAGAGGGAGAGCGGGAGAGAAAAAGAGCCGAGTCTTCCTGTTTCCAAGTGGAAGACACTTGTGGCCAAATCTGGGCAGGATGGGAGAAAGGACACAAGCAGAGCTCGACCGCGGGGTTTGGACCCCGGCCCAAAAACAGAGGCAAAATTGATAGTGTTTATGTTGGGGAATTCATTGCAGGGGAATTCTGAAGGGATGCAGGATGTGTGTTGATTTGTATCAACATTTTTCCTACAGCGTTTTTCACAGGGTGTTGAATCCATCTCCAGTGACAGTGTTTGAGAGCTAATCAAAGGAAAACATGGAACGCTTGCAAATATGTTGCGACACGGAGGTCGAAAAGTCCATCTTGATCACTTCATCTACAATTAGAACATGCCGTCCTTTAGGTCTGAATCGCATCCCGTCACTGAAAGATGACTTCGTTTTCTTGCTTCTTGCTTACGCACCTGAACGTCTGTAACCTCGGCAAAACTGGATTTGTTAGAGAGGGAAAGCCCCGAATGTTACGTTTCGTTTTTTTAACATGTAACAACATTTTGTTTTTCAATAAACCCCACAGAGCGATGGGGCTGTTGGTTAATAAACCAGTAAATCTTTCGAAACTTAAAATGGCGTTTTGCGTCTATAATTTCAATCCATATCATTATATATTCAAAATGATACGGTTATGTTTAACCACAATGTTAGATTGAGAGAAAAGTCACCCTACATTGGGTTGGTGAGCCTTCAGTTGAGGACGGGACTTTTCTGGCCTGCTGCACACACTCAGTCACCGCAGCTAAGCTAACGTTGTTGATGGTCAGTTAATAACTCTAAACCGTAAGATGGCTGCTTTTTGAATCACTGTGTCTTCTTTTCTATTTTCAATGCGCTGTAAAAGATGACATATTAGAACATTATTGTACAAACACACCCAGCTATGTCCCTAAAACGTAGAGTGGTGCTGTGACAAAGAGTCATTGTGTCATAGCGGAGACATTGTAAACAGATTCAATTCTGGTGTGTACCAAAAATGAAGGGCAGTGATTCAGGTTGTCTCATGTCTTACTCATCACAGTAAACATAACGCCTTTGTTCATTTCAATGAAAGTTTTTGCTTTGGTTTTAGCTAAAAAGCTACGCTAACAAATGTTTTTGTATTGACAATGGAGTTACAATGACACTCGGCTATGTAGAGTGTTTTAGCATCTTTCAGCTCATCGTTTTGGTTTCCCTCTCACACGCTCACCAGCTTAAAACACACTTTACGCTGCCTGCCCAAGACCCAGCGGCATGCTGACAGAGTCAGCAACTAGCTGGCAGAGTCAGCAACTAGCTGGCGGTAGCTCAACAGACAGACACTTCCCCCTGGAGTTGGTGGAGACCAAAACGGAGCTAAACGGAGAGAATGAATACTGGACTTTGGACCACAAACACGACTGCAAACAAGTGCTAACGTCGCTCTGTGTTTGCTGAATGTGTAAATAGGCAGGCTGTTTGCTAGCATGTTAGCCACAACTTTAGCCACAAGTTTGCAACTTTGAAATAATAACTTAAGAGTGAAATACCAAATGTTGTGCTGCGTTACAATGAGCGAGCTCTCCATTCAAACATATTTGTATGTACAAAAAAAAAAATTCTGAAACTCTTCAGCACTTCAGAACTCACCAGCCACTTGAGAGAAGACCATTCGTTTACTCGCGTCCCATAAAGTAATCACTGGGCAGTGAAGAAACACCAGGAGTCACTTTAGACCGCCAACTTGGCATCGTCGCTTTAATGTCTGAGCCTCTGTGAACTGCCAAGGTAATGAAATACCAAACCCCCAAACAGCCACCACCTTACAATAGCGTCCAAACTTGGGACGCGTCCCTGCGGAACGTCGTGGGCTACTCCTCTCTGATCCCCTTGTCTGACAGGAGCTTCTGGTCTCTCTCATTGTTAAAAGCGACTCTGGGCTGACGCTCCACCATCGCTCTCTGCTCCGAAAACCGCTCCCCAGTCCCCAGAGTTCATTGGCCGCGGAGATGGAGGGGCCTGGAACGGTTTAAATGCTGGGGCCGCCTGTGTACGTGCCACTGTCAGGCTGCTACATGTGCAGGACAGGAACACTGGAAAGATTATTTATGCTAGCAGAAAGCAACATTTATCTTAAGCCTGACTTCCTCTATAGGTCATGCGCAGGATTTAAGTTTAAAGTAAATGTCCTGACCCTAATAGAAATATACTTCACTGGTTTTTGGACCGTTGAGTTACAGTGTATATATTGTTAATGCAGCACACACACAGCCATATCTGGAGCATGTGCGTCCTCTATCAGGGCTCTATGGGTTTAACCTCTCACGCTAATGGATTCCGAGGTGAGACGACAGCAACTGCCCTGGGGCCCCAGACCCTCAGGGGGGCCCAAAGGCCGCAGGTTGGTTCACCGTGTGCCACTTAGTTTTATAGAAAACTACCATACCGCCATTGCCGCGCCGCTAAAGCACGTGATGAAACTGAAATGGGAGGGGTTCTTTATTGCCACATGCACAACAATCACAGTGGAGCAGTCACGGGCAATGAATATATATACATATAAAAATATCGGAATACAATATATGTAGAATAAAATATAATACAACGTAATGTAGACAGGTTATGGAAAGGTAAGAAGATGATTTAAGACAGGCAGTGCACTATGTATAAATATATATTCTGTGATGATTGCACAGCTTGTGAACAGGTAGTATATATATATATATATACTACCTGTATATATATATATATATATATATATATATATATATATATATATATATGATGTATGCAGGTATAAACGGTAGTAATAAATATGTATAAACTGAGATGTGAACAGTGACTAAGTAGTATAAAGTGAAGGGGACATCTGTCAATAAGGTGCGGTGATGACAGTGATGAGCTTGAGACTTCAAGAGTTGGACAGTGTTTCTGGCCTGAGGGATGCAGCGGTCCCTGAGCCAGTTTTGAGGCCTGGGTGGATTTGTGCTTACATACATACACGGTGCAGAGAGTTGGAGAAAACTGGGTGATCAACAGGGGCCCGCAGCATGTTTTTGCCCCTGGTAACTCCAGCCCCCGAACAGGTTACAATACCTGCGTTCACAGAACTTGAAATATAAGACGTAATCATCGCTCACGTCGGACCACAGTGACCTTGCACAATCAATTACGACTTAATGTCCTTGTTTGCTCCGCGTCTTGCCTGAGTGCCTCCCCATGCTGTGGCACGAGCGTTGCCTAAAGAACAAACAGAGGGAGCCCTCGTCGAATCCCAGAGCTAAAAGCGCGAAAAGCACACCAACAGAGGGAGAGCGAGACATACTTGAGGGGGGGGGGGGGGACTGGAAATACATAAAGCGGATAACAAATCACAAATATGATTCTAAAGAACTTGCTTGATAATTTTGGTGATTTGTTGTTACTTCACATCAAAAACCTTGGAATTGGACCGTGTCCTTTTTCTTATCCAAACTGAACCTTTCACCTGCTTGGTGTTTTGTCTACATAAACATGTCAGCGACTTTTCATGACCCCCCAACCCCTCTCCCCTAAATATAAACTACACAGACGAATAAACATGTTTGATTACAATCATTGCCCAGGCTAATAAATTATTGTTAATGGTTTTTAAATCTTTTAACTCAGCTCGTAAAACAAACAGTGTCCCTACTTTATTCATGAACGGGGTCAGGCGTGACGATGTGCTGATCAAAAGTTTAGAGTGGAAAAGTTCTATTGTGAATGTGACCATGTGAGGTTATTTAGGAGTCTTTGCCCCGTGTTTAGACTGTACTGCTGAGTGTGTGTTTGGGAGAATGTAAATGGATGATAAATCTTTGGGATGCTGGGATGACAACTCCCCCCCCCCCACCCCCCCCACCCCTTCCTCCTCTCTCTGTTTTCCTATGCCAGAGCTGATCTCTCTCTCTCCATCTCCAGCGGGGGCCTCAGCCGAAAACATGCGACTCTACAACACATGTGATTGTAACATAGCAGACAATCCGCTTGGATGTCCAGCAGTGAGGGAGACACCCGGGGGAGGGTGGACGATGTGCAGGATTAGGAGCGTCTCTCGCTTTTTCTTCGTCCAAGCCCAAGGACATATGGAGCTCTTGAAAGGGAATTAGAGGGTTGAGTCCTGTGTCACAGCCCTGTTAACCTCCTCAATGGCTGCCGCGGGAGTGTGGCTGCAATTGGAAAGCGCCTACAGCTAGTTGGTTTAGACAAAGCTGTCCGTAAGTTAGAAAGAAAACCAGCATTGATAGGAGAAAAAAAAATGGTCGGACGTGTCAAGACATTATTACGCCCTAACTACTACCGCATGATGCTGAAACGTGACCGCAGCTTACATCAGTGCAGGAAAAGTACCAGGCCGATCTGTTGTGTATATTTAGATCTTCCTCATTCCTCCGACAGTATTCACAGCGTGCTTTATATTTACTCGGACGTGAGTCAGACCAGGAAATGTGGTGTCATGACTAACCAAGTCAAGGATTGCTCTGTTTGCGTAGCCTTCCGTCTCCATCAGCTCGCTCCAGTGAAACTCGCAGGCTGCGTCTGCGCAGTACAAGTTTCTATATAAAGCCCAAAACATAAGCACGTGAAGGCAAAAAAAGAAAACGAGGCAAAGGGCATTGCGCGGCCATAGAAAGTGAACTCTTAGGAATTGTTATACTCGGTTCGCTGCGTTCCTGCTATGGCACACAAGTGTGTGCGGATGTGTACTAGCGTGGGTATGCTTTGGGTATTACACTGTTCTTTAAAAGGAGCTCTATTGAAGTGGCAAAGGAGTGGGAACAATGAGCAAGGTCAAAGTGTAGGCTTTCGGAGGACAGTCTGCTTTAAAGGCCCCGGTCAAACTAGAAAGTGCTAGAGAAGAATGTCTTTGCAAGTCGCACTGTATAAGACAGCGTTAGCTAAAACGATAGCCTCGTCCATGTTGGATTCTACTGCGTGACCAGAGGTGACAGCTACAACAGTGCAACAGTTTGTCATTTTGCCTGTCAGGGTGAAATCACACGTAAAAGTGTACCGACTTGAACTTTGCCGACTGAAATTGATGTTTATGAACGTGCTCACGGCATGAAATGCTGAAAGCAAAATGAATTTGCACGTATCATTGCGAAATCCTAAGACTTCTCTGTTCCCTCAAACAAGTGGGAATTGTCGAGATGGTTTGCAAATTGCAAATTCGCATTTCAAAGTTAAAGGTTCCCTCTGAAGTGTTCTTACTGTTATGTTTACATTCAGTGTTGGTCACTACTGCATTGTGGGTATCCTACGAATACAAAAAAAAACAACTCCATGGAGCTACTAGAGGTACCTTTTAAAGTGTAACTCTACGCTAAAGCACCGTGTGAGTTTTCTCACTGATTCAGGCCATTCAAAAAAAAAATTGCATTATGGGAAATATAGGATCCAGCTAGTTGCTGACTCTGTCATATATGCCCATATAACGTTAGGATACCTCTACCTTTTCTGCTTCAATTTTCAGCTTTTTCTTTTCACCTGTCTCTCACATGTTCCCCAACTTAATAAAAGTGCAATACTAAATTTCCGGCGCGCCCCTTTAAGTATATAAAAATTCTTTCCCAGTGGTGAAATGGTCTGTCCATTTTCCAGACATTTATTGTGTACTTTAAACTCTTTTTTTTTTTTTTTTAGTTTAGTCAACCAAGAGAATATATTTGTTTTTTATTGAATAGTGACAAAATAGAATGGCCATTAGTCAACCTAAAGTATAGATCGCAGCACCGACGTGGCTCCTGACGCTGTTATTTGGCTACGGAGCAATGCGGTGCCTGGAGCTGAGTCTGGTGTTGACCAAGGCAGGCCGGTGGACAGGATGTTCCTGAGCGTCCCTGGTCCCTCGGCCCTCACCCTCTATTTGTTTTTCTGGATGAGAGCTACAGCCCCCCCCCCTCCCCATTCTCCCACTGCCATCACTCAGCCTCAGCAAGAATGTAAACACATGGAGGATACATGCACATGTTCTATATGTACACAAATGTACAATTTGCACAACACAAGTGCAGATTTCGCGGTCCCCAGCTGTGCCTGGATGAAGGTTTGGTCTGTATACTGATGCTATTACACATGAACAGGTCGTGACCCAACTCTAGCTTTTTGTCCTGTACTGACACATATTATCTTCGTGTTCTTGCCACTTAGCCAGCTAATGCCTTTACAGCGTCTTCACTCCAGGCCGCCTCTTTACCAAGAAATGTTTGTACTCTTCACCTGAAAAATGGGCCAAAGCTCCAGCTCCCCAAACACAGCGGGGCAGGCCTGCAGGCATCAGAGGCCCAAACAGTTTACGCACCGGCACCGAAAACCTGTTTAACCTTCCGCATAGCACCTGTCCTGTCCGCTAAACACTTTCTAACCCGTTTGCAGGGGATCGTAAACATCTGCAGTGTTGTGTTTACCCAGTGCGTGTAAGAACACCCCCCCCCCCCCCATCTTAGCCAAGGACGGGCCGGCACTGAGGTGGGGTGCAGCGAGGGGATACACGCAGGCATGTTAATGTGGCTGACCTCCTTAAACTTTCACATGAAATTCACTCCCTGGATTTACAGCTATTTGTGTGGGCCGAGGGGGGGTTTATGTAACATATTCATAACAGGCTGTCAATGTGATTGGTGGGAAAACAGAAGACATTACACCAAGTATATTTCAACTTTATGAACCTTTTCACCTGCTGTTTGAAAGGTCAGTAGAACCTGACCTTTTAAAGGTAAAATCCAAACTACAATTCTGTACCGTAGAAAGAAACAGTAACCCCCCCCCCCCATAGACCAGAGTGCAATGCAGCCAGGAGATGTGGCATTTCTAACATGTTGAGAAACTACGACTATCTTCATTTCTGAGCCCATATGTCCATCCCTAATTGAAAATGATAAGTTTCTAACCCTTGTGAGGGGGGTTGTCAAAACACTTCCTGGGGAAAAAGTAGAAAAAGTAGTTCATCTAGGCAGATGAGGTAATACTTCACCTGACCGTGACCCCCTAGAATGCACTGGGCATCACAAGCACAAAGATATATACAACCGGGCGAAACGATCCGAAAGGAAGTTCCTTTCACATATTTTGCATTAGCCCTCTCCCGCACATACGCGAGCAGTCATGTGGTGCATCCCTCTGCGATTTTTTGTGGCGTTTTTGTGGATGGAGTTAACTCTGATACGTGACTTTTTTTACGGCCTTTAACATGTGTGTTCACTTGACAAGCAGCAAGCCTTACGACACGAGGACATTTAAAGCGGCACTGCTCAGTGTTTGTGTGTTAACAGTGGATCAAATGACTCGCCAATCCGCTTCGACTGAGCTGCAGGCTTTTGTGTTGTGTCTTTTTGAACCATTATGCAGGTTCCAAATGGGCACACTTGAACTCTCACATTGCCTCCTCGACAGCCTCTTCCTGAGAATCCCACCACACCAGCAGCCCCGAGGCCACGTCTACTTCAAACGGCCTCACTGCCATTTAAATCTTTTCAAATTGCACTGAGAATGTTTTGTAGTATGTATTTTCCTGCTCGAAACGCCATCTTTTGCTGTCCGTTAATTAGGCACACAACGTGGACACGTGGCCCTGTCCACAGCTGTGGATTGTCATGCTTATGGAGCCGGGGCATATTGAATTTCACCGAGTCTTTCGTACATCACAGTCAACAAATAATGGCATGGCGGGCGCACCGTGAGGTCCTGAAGCGCAATAATATTCTATATATTCTCTCTGCAATGGATTCTGTCACATCCGTACGCCAGGGGCGTTTGAAAGCGATATCGCCATCTATTAAAAAACGCGTGAGGCATCACTGAGGTCTCTTCCTTCAGCTCAAAAGGGAGTCTCTTCATTTCACCTGCCTCCTCGTATTGCGCGTCGCTTTTGTCTTCTGATAATGTTTGCCTTTTCCCTCATTTCTCTGGCAATCATGAGGATTTAATGCGGAGGTCGAGATATTTCACACAGTGGATATCAGCTGCTCAACTGAATCGAGGGAGAAATGTATTTATAGGCTCTTAGCGTGCGATCCGACTCCCCATAAATGCGCCGCACTTGATATGAAATGACAAAATATCATTTCTCATACAGCCTGGAATGCAGCGAAAGCTGTCTATTTGCAGATCATATAAGCTGGCAAAATATGAATCAGTCTTATGCTCCTCTCCCTACAGGAAGGACATGGAAGGAAACTTGACTTCAGCCCTGAGCTTTTGTTTTAATTCACTGCCAGTATGTTTGAATGTGACAAACGCAGGTTATTACAGTCTTAATAATGCCTATAATAAGGGCATCTGGCCAAACTAGCTGCCCTTTTTACAACACTGCCACTGATTAGGTCTGCTGTTATGACACCGTAGATCCATGTAGATGCCGTTGTTGAGCTGACTTACATCACCGGTTTGAGCTTCCGTTTGGTGGCAAGTGGTCGGCTTTCTCTATGGACGTACAGCACTATGCATACATCCAAAAAGAATGGTGGTTTAATTGCATGTTTAAACAAGCAGTAGCGCATTAGCCGCTATTTGCTTTTCGCTGCTAGCCCATGTTTTTATTTGAAATGTGTTTTTCCTCTGTAGTAAATTCGCCGTAACTTAAAGCTGCATGAATCAAAACACTGAATTAAATGGCTATGTGTGCTGTGAAGTGTACAAATATTACCCAACTCAGCGTCTTTCTATTGAGCTTTTATGCCTCTTTTGGCTACTTCTTTTGGTTTTCCGCCTAGCAAACTCTGGCTAGCTATTTTTTACTAGTTTTCCAGCTAAAAAAAACTTAACTCTCATCGATCTGGTTTCACAGCTGGTTTCAGTGAGAAAAAAGAAATCCTGTTTGATACTGTAAGATACCTGCCCAGCATCAAAGGCAGACGGGCAACGTTAGCAACGAGCCGGTAAACGTAGCAGAGCTATTAGCGAGCTAATGAGGAGTTAAGGAGGAGTGGTTATTGGACTTTCATCGGGGGTCAAGAAACGTGACTCCAAATAAATGCTAATGTAAATGCTCTGCATCTCTCCATGGAGCTTTTATGCCTCTTTTAGCTAATTCTTTTGGTTTTCTGTCTAGCGAACTCTGGCTGGCTAGTTTCCCTGGTTTTCCAGCTAAAAAGAACTTTCATTAATTTGGTTTCAGTGAAAAAAAAAGAGACACCTGCCCAGCATCAAAGGCAGACGGGCAAAGTTAGCAACGAGCCGGTGAACATAGCAGAGCTATTAGCGAGCTAATGAGGAGCTCCAAAACAGCGCTAAAGGAGGAGTTATTATTGGACTTTCATCAGGGGTCAAGAAACACGACTCCAAATAAATGCTAATGTATATGCTAATGTTGCTCTGTGTCTGCCGGCTGTGTAGATGGTGGGGAATTGTTAGCCAGCACGTTAGCCGAAACAACTTCTGTGCCAGATCTTGTTTTTAAGCTTGTTCCACTTCCTCCAACCACCCAAAATAAATCAATTGATGCAGCTTTAATAACTGATGAATGAAACAGCTAGTTTAATTGTGGCCGTAAAATTCACTTTTTCTTTTAGGGTTATTGGTTAGAATAAAAAAAAAGAAAAAAAAAGAAAAAGAAAATGTTTCATTCCTTGCTAACAAACTTGTAGATTTAAAAGATTTGCCTGAAACAGGTAGTGATACATGTGTCACGCGGGGGCCTGAGGCTTGCGCAGGCAACTTTGGCTCCCTGCTCTCCCATTTGCTTGCTGGTGTGTTTGGCTTCAATGCTGTTAGTTTACACTAGATCCCCATTAGTGTCAGATATCCTGGGTGATGCCCAGTTACTGTGTGAGATAGCTAAACAGAGGGGAGGGATCAGTGCCTCCCCTCTGTGTCTACAGTATAAGTGGTGTTTGCGTGTATTAGGATTTTTAATGTATGTGCTCATAAGGGCTGTTGGTACATTACATCCAGCCAGTGTGCCCATTTGCTCCCGTGTGATCAGTTTTCCTGGACAACAAAGTTAGTCCAGTTATGCAGCCGGCTCTCCCTGGGGGACGGGGCGGGAGAGGCGATCAGTCGGTGAGGATCCACAGGCGCTCTCAGTTGCGCTGCATCTATAGGGAGACAGATCCACCTCCTCCACAGAGAGGTCTTGGAACTGCGGCCGAGGACTTCTTCAGCTAGGAAATCCATCATTAGGAGGCAACTTCTTGGACCATAAAGTAGCTTGGATTCTTTAATTGTTGGGAAAGATCAAGATTTTGAGGAAAATTAGGTAAACCAGGGAATAACAGCGTCACAAAGTGGAGAAGAACACTTTCTGTTCTTCCACATCCACCTCCAAATCCATCCAGCAGATTCTGAAAAAAACTTTCTGGAGCTACCTGCGTGGAGGTCAAGTGGAAATCGCCTGGACCTGGTGTTGGCGAGGCGAGAGGAGTGGACGTAGGGAGATTAAAAAAAAAAACGAGGATGAGCTAGGGGGCCTTGGGAGTGCAGGGGTGAGGCATGAGGTGGCGAAGCAGCTGAGCAACCAGAAACCACCGGCTTTCAAAGTAAACACGCAGCACCATGCCAACCCGGCTGCCAACCTGGCACGAGAGGACCCGGACACACACAGCAGGACACACACGCCTGCTCTTACTCTCCTTCGTTATCCTCAACCAGCAGGTAAATTCACACTTGCATGCACACACACACACACACATTAGGCCTCACAATCAATTACATTCAAGTCTTAGCATTACTTAACTTAGGAAGTTATGCCACATGGCCCTTATACGTCCCTACATCTTTAACATTTAATTCTAATTAAATTCTCGATCTGATTTGGTGTATGAGGCAATATAACACGGTGTGTTTCTCATGAAACACAACAAAGACCCTGCCGACAGTCGACTGCGGCAAACATACAGCACGTTGCGCCTCCTTTTTTTCTTTTCTTTTTTTAAATCTTAAATTAGTCTTTTTTTCACAAAGTTTGGGCTACAGGAGGTCCCTCTGCTCATATGCATGTTCAGCAGTATCTTCTTCTGAAATCATTGCCTGGAAATCGGAGTTTAGTGACATGCTTGAAAAAAAGACAACAACTTTGGTATCTGTTTTGGAAATCAAATGAGAGGGACGTCTTTCTCAAGGGATGAAAGGAAGAAAACAAAAAACAAAACAAAAAAAAGCAGCAACACTTAAAATATGAGACAAATAACATCAAAGAGCACTTATAAGTTTTGTGCAAATTCACTTTCATCTCCAGCGTTATAATGCAGGGAATTGTCAGGGGGGTTACGTCCGCCGTGGCTGGATTTGAAACAGGTTTAGGTCTCACGGGAGACAAACACAGAAGATGGGGGTTGACAGCAGCTCTTGTCTTCCCTTCAACCTGTGATGCCCCCCTGGACAGGGTCTTGAATTAAAACATCCTCTGTCGGCCCGGCTCACGTGGCGCAATCTCTGCAGCACAGGTGGCAGATGAGCCACCAGGCAGCGAAGAGGTCAGCCGCCTCCTCACTGGGGTGTGAAGACTGGGACTGTTGGGCCGAGATAAGAGGGCCGCTGTCCTCGGCCCCGACACTGAATTATGACTGACAGGAGACGGCAGCTGTGGTCTGCAAAATGAAGAAAGTAGCATAATTCATGGCCGAGCGTTAATTAATATGATAGCTGTCAAATACAATAACCTGTAGTCAGGGACACACCCACAGACTGTTCCCATCACTGAAACATCAAGAATAAACAGCCAAGCCTTTTCACATTGCTGCAGGTGTGACACTAATGCAGAAAGACACGTTGATAAATTGCCTCTATTAATTACAGATTATACTCAGATGAAAGTGCCCCCCCACCCCCCGGTAAGTGAGGGTGGTCCTTATGAAAATGAAATACTCCCACCAAGTGGGCAAATACAAATACTGCAACACCCACTGCTCCCCACATCCACTCAGAGGCTGCAGATTGAGTGCGTGAGGGTTATATTAAAAAAACATTATCATTCATTTCATGAAATCAATCATTGGAAGTCATTGAATCAATATCGTATAGAAGAAGAATGTCATTAAGTTTACTGCGTTTGTTTGGGAACGTTGTTAACTTCCCAGCATGCACTGTACTGGGGTACTCAAGTCCCCTTTCTCTCAACGGAGTGTCTTTTCATACGTGCGTCCCAAATGACTCCCATGAATCTAAATGGTACACCCCATAGTCTTTCCTCTGCCACGACTTACAGATAATCATTAGGCAGGGGGTGAAGCCTAATTAGCAATTCTGGATAATACATCCAAACTGCCACCGATTAAACCGAGTTCCTTAAGTTCCGTTGAGTTCGCTCAGTGAGTTTCACATGAGAGCAACTAATGAAATCACTGCTAATTCAGTAAAGGCCAACTATTGTAGCCGTGCTGTTCAATATTTTCATGTAAATGACGAATCAAATTACTATGTGCAAAGGAGTCGCTTTCAGTGATGGATCCACGGGGAATTATCACCCAACTCTGCAGCCCCCCCCCCCCCTCGGCTCGACACAGCACTGTAGCATCTTACAGCTCGTTATCAGTACAGTTAAAGCTTTTACAGCCCATGACTTTACGGTGGTCTTGCCACTCTAATGAACCACTGTAGACGTCCTGTGACTTAAGGCCGCACTAACCAAAATGTTTCTATTAATATTGAACCAAATTGCTGCACGTAACTGCAAACTGGATGGCTCGTAGTGATGAACCCACAGAGAATTATCACCCCGCTCTGCAGCTCGATTGAACTTCTTATCCTCTTTTTACCTCACCTTTTTAATTGTTGGGCTTGCAAACTCCTCTCTTATTTTTACAACAGAGTTAAAAGGAGAGTGAATATTGGACTGACATTTGGGGGGGGGGGGGGCAGAGACGTAATGTCAAATAAATGCAAATGTTGCTCTGTGTCTGCTGGGTGTAAAAATAGGCAACTTTCACTTTCACTGTGTTTCCACTGCCCCCATGTGGCCAAAACATTATTAATGCAGCTTTAAAGCAGCCTCTCACATTTAGCAACTATAGCAATTATAATCAGAAATACTTTATTGATCCCCGGGGGGGGGGGATTAGACAGAACGAAAGTAATTCCAAGGTGAAAAAAAGTACCAGAACTCTCTCTACCAGCATGCCTGGAGAGGGCGCAACTTCAAAAAGTTAGTAGTTAAAATACGACAGTTATGATAAAGGAATAAAGGAAAAAATAAGAAAACAAACAGGAGCGACTGCAGCAGGCTGAAAGCACGGTCGGCGCGTGCGCACAATTGGTCACAACTGGGCTGTATTCCAAAGTGCTACACATTCATCTTTTGGGGAGGGGGTGGAAAATGCAATGATTTATCAAACAATCGCTGTTTTGTAGTACATGCTGTACACACTTAAGTGTAACTCTTCAGATTATTCAAATAATAGCTTTTCCCTCACTTTTTTCAAAAATCAACATGCAGGCAACAGGCTCAGTCCTTGAAAGTCTGATAGCTCAGCGGACCGAATACTGGGAGAACTGCAACAGAACTCTGGCAACAAGCGCGCTCTCAGAAACAGGTGGGCCTCCTGTCAAGTCTTCTAATGTCAATGATCTTGATTGCTATTGCCTTTCGTTGAATCCCGATTACTCTTGTCTTCCAGGGATCTACTGTAAAGGAACGTTTGACATGTTTGTGTGTTGGCCCCATTCACCTCCCGGGAATGTGTCGGTCCCCTGTCCCTCTTACTTACCGTGGATCAGCGAGGGTAATGTCATGTTTCGACCGCTTCAATTCAAACATATGAGGTCACAAATGAAAAATAGCTTTTGCCATATTACATTAACTGCCCCTTTGTACTATTTTTGACTGTCTTTGTCAATTCATTCATTTCAAGTGAATCAATCACTGAGTGGCTCACGAGACAGACATTTCATTTCGCAGTAACACTTCAAATGTGAAGCAGGAGTTATGCCATTGGCCATGCCTGCTGCAACCACTGAGAGGACGTCAGTCTAATCTGCCGTGTCTGATCAGTTTTTAAGCCACGCTAGGCTCTAGGGATGGCAATGTCGGTCAGTTTTGCAGGTATTTGGTCATGAACCAAAGTATTGGACACGTTTAAAAAAGCAAGTGGACCAACCAGCTAACAGCATTCCCACCAGCTTCGGCTGCACTTTGTGTTTAGTGCTAATTGTCAAATGTTAGCATGCTAACGCTTAAACCAAGATGGAGAACATCCTGCTAAACATCCGCATGTTAGCATACTGGCGTTAGCATTTAGCTCAGTGCTTTGCGGTGCTCGAAGCGTTGCCTCACAGAGCTGCTGGCTTGGCTGAATGAAGTCACTTCCAAATGGTAGTGATTGGCAAATTATGTGAAATGATTGTAGTAAACGTGCACTGCGCTGGCCATCCTACCAAGAGATAGAAACACAGGAAACAAAAAAAGAATCTAACAAAGTTGAGTCCAAGCCTTCCAACATCATTTAATATCACAATGAAGTTTTGATCAAGTGACCGTACCCATCCGACTTGGGATTCAGCTGCATAAAAATGTAAAGAGGACAGAAAGACTTCCCAGGGTAAAACGATTAACTGCCCAGTCGGTCAGCCTCTCCTCGGACTGCACTGACAGGAGACACCATGCATATCAATGTGTCCTTCCATTGCCAGCAGACGGCTCCAGGAGGGCACACCGAGAATGCTTAGAAAATGGGAGATGGCGACAGAGGGAGAATTCCTCCGACCCCTGGAGAGATGATTCGGAATGTAAGGAGGACCATTACTTCAAAGACAAGGTGAGGAGGAGAGTGTTTCTGATTCTGACAGTTTCTGCCCTTAGTCATTCTACAGAAACCATCAGGGGCTGACGACTGTCCCTAGAATGTCTCCCTTTATTAGAAATGTCTGAAGAGGTGTCGTGTTCTCTCCATCAACTTCCTTGTCTGTGTGTGTCCAGGAGGACGAAATGCTTCGCCAGACAGCCCTCAGGCTCATCTCTGTCATTGGCTATTCCCTGTCCCTGTCCTCTCTCACACTGGCCACCCTCCTGATGGGCATGCTGAGGTCAGTGGTCGGGGGGGTAGAGGAGTTTCTGAGGGTCATGCAGACAAAATTGTGCATTTTGTTCTATTGTGTGGTAGTGAGGGCCAACCACCGCCAACCATGTTGTCGCACCTCATTGGTCTGGAGAGCAAATGCCCAGCCACAAACTGCACTAAGAACACCCATATCGGGTCAAACATTGTCTAAACCACGGGTAAAACCGAAAATGAGAGCACCCAAGAGATGTTTACATCAGGCAGTTCCATTTTACTGTTCGCCATTTTCTTTTGCCAGATACATTTTGGCTAACTTGGGGATGGCACGCTGCATTCCCAGATACCAGCAATTAACCTGGGGAGAACAATATTAATAACGAAAACAAAGAAATTAAGACACAGGTTCTGTTTTATATTGGCAATTCAAAAAGGTACCCTGTAGTAACAAAGTTCTGTTTACTTTCAGTGTTTCTCACCAAAACGCATTGTGTGTATCCTTGAGGTCTCTTGACCGCTCCATAGTGCTGCCAGTGGTCAAAAAACTTCACACGGTACCTTTTAATAGTTATAAAATCATATATTTCAGCCTGTAAAATGGGGCAAAATGTGTTGCTAATTTAAAAATGACTGAAGCAGCCAATTAAGTAAAGTCTTGTGTTCAACAAAACAAAATTCCTACATCTGTTTGTACGTCTTCGTTTCATTTTTAGTGTATGTTTTACAGATGCGTGTCATTAGGAGACGTTCAAACTTGCAGCACTGGATGAGGATGAGACGGCGATTTGTCCTTCACTTTGGCCTCCCCTTGTCGTGATGCAGCTTCTATTAGTCACTCCGATAGACAATCAATAAGGCGTGGGGGCAGATTTACTAGCTTTAACTGTACTGATGATGCACTTGGTTTCGCAGTGCTGGAGACGTTTACAAGACTATGAGGACGGTCGATCATTACAAATGACATTATAAACACCGGGAAGCATTTACATGTGGTTGCATGTAGCTCGATCGTTTATCAGTCCCTCTTATGTCATGCCCTCATTAATGCTGAGACAGTTGCACGGGACGTATGGATCAATGCCTTCCCGTATCTGCTTACCAGGAAGCTCCACTGCACCAGGAACTACATCCACATGAACCTGTTTGTGTCATTCATCCTGCGAGCCGTGGCTGTCATCTCGAAGGAAATCATATTATACATCATGTATTCCGACCTACCCAAGGACGACCCTGGATGGAACTCCTACTCAAGCTCAGCGGTATAAAGAAAAATCACACAACAGCAGATACTTGGCCTTTTCTGATTCTGTTGTAGCTGTAGCCAAGGGAACGGTTTGCAACACTAACTTTTTCTTCTTTTTTTTTCCCCCTCAACAGGTAGCGTTGATGTGCAAATTCTCCAAAGTGTGCATGGAATACTTTGTGGCCTGTAACTACTTCTGGCTCTTGGTGGAGGCCATCTTCCTCCACACGCTGCTCTTCACAGCCGTGCTGACCAAGAGGCGCCTGCTGAAGAAATACATGCTGCTGGGATGGGGTAAACTGGGAATGAGTTGTTTTGTGGGTGTAAGGAAGGACGAAGGCTTTCACGGTGTATTTCTATAGTCATTGAAGTTGTTGATTAGGGTCATTGCAGTCATACATATTGGGTCGGTTTGGTGTTTAATGATGAGGGCTTCACTCCCACATCCCCACACACAGCCGAATGACGTATTATTCCTATACCCTAAGTAAAAAGTATTTAAGTCTGATATTAAAGGATAAGTGATACTATGTGTTTCTTCTTATCAAAAAAATGAAAAGAAAAGACGAAGAGATCCTGCTAACAAGTATCATAATGTACTGTTTCCCCCTGTTTGAGTTTCGTTGGCTAAAAACTACAGTCAGCAGCTGTTATAGGAAATTACTGAGCCTTTAATTAAAAGGCATATTTGTGAGCTTGGCTTGGAGCTGAAAGCCACAGACGGGAAGTCATAAAGGTCTGAGAGACAAACTAACGCATTGTTGGTTTTGGTCCTTTCGCGGGATTTGTCGAAAACAAGACAAAGATAGAACACGATGGATACGTTTCAATGACCAGCAAGCACAAACGTTGTGAAATTAATTCACTTTTCTTTTTTTTTTCAGTCCGCACAGTTGTCCATGTGTTTACTTCTCTGATCTGTCAAATTAAAGTACATACAAATGTTGCTTATTTTCAACGTTAGGGCCCCCTAGTGGTAGCATAAAAAAAACTATGGCAGACAGCAATGTATTCTGAGCCCTCCACGCCACCAAGAAGCCCAGGTACACTGAGATCAAATGGCTAATTCATCCGTAAGAATGATCCATTGATGGTTGCATCGTATGCTTTCAGGAACTCCCGTCTTGTTTGTGACGCCATGGACGGTGGTCAAGATTGTATATGAAAACACAGAGTGAGTGTTTCATGACACGCATCAGTTAAATGAAGTAAAATGTTCTCTGTGACTTGACTTTTCAAACTTCTTTTCATTCCTCAGGTGCTGGTCAATTGTGAACAGAAGGTTCTGGTGGATAATAAGGGGCCCGATTACTTTATCAGTGCTGGTAAGTGGAAGTTTCGGGGCCAGTCCCTGAAAACCTTTCCAAGAACCACCGTGTTCATTTCACTCGGATTTCATGCTGCGTTTAACGGTTTCCGTCTTGTGAGGGCATGTGATGTTGAAGCTGCAGTCACAAGCATGACTGATGACTAATTTCTCGGTGACAGAAGCATTCTCCGACGCAGCCGTTTTCATGTAAATTATCGTCCTGTCAGCTTCTGAAATCACCTGATTTTTTGTGCCTGATGCGTCGCCCTCGGCCTTGTGTGTTGCAGGTCATTTTCTTCATATTCATCAAGATCCTGATGCTGCTGCTGTCCAAGCTGAAAGCGGATCAGGTGAAATTTACCGACTACAGATACAGGTACCTTCCCCCTGCCTTGACTCGCCAATGTAGCTGCTTCCAAATCCAAATGTCGGGGGAATGTGTTTGACCTTGAGAGCTGTTTCCTAAGTGGCGTCTTTAAACAGTACAGTAGGTTCCTGGTTTAACATTTAAATGTTAATCGCTCCCATATACTGCAGATATCCAAATGTCACCCCCATAAGCTCTGGCCTAAAATGTCACCACGGGAGGGAAGCTCATGCATACATTTACAGAGCTCTCTTTTCTCCTCTGTTTTCTCCTTTGCTCTTTGAATCATGTGTCCCAACAGACTGTAATTATGCACCACTATATGTTTTTTTTGTTTGTTTATGCCCTTCAGCTTGGCCAGAGCAACGCTGGTACTGATTCCTCTGCTGGGAATCCACGAAGTGGTCTTCACTGTGCTGATAGATGAATGCGTGGAGGGCAGCAGTCGCTACGCCAGGAACTTCATCAACCTCACCCTCAGCTCGTTTCAGGTAACGCCTGTAAAAGTTCGTAGCACACCTTATGAGGAGGGGTCGTTTTGTTCTAAATCCACATTCACCTTGATTTGTAACCTTTTTCAGGGATTCTTGGTTGCTGTGCTGTACTGTTTTGCTAACGGAGAGGTACGTTCCTTCTTCTGTATGTACTGTGGATGGAATGTTGTAGAATCATAATTGTGTACACTATGAATTGGAAGCTTCAGAACAAGGTGAAGAAGGCATTTCTTGTTGGTTCGGGACCTTAAAGCTGCACCAATTCGTATTCTCTTACATTAACAATGGCTCAAAGGACTGTCTAATGTGAAGCTGTCATTCATAGCAACAAATCCACAGAGAATTATCATCCAACTCTGCAGTACCCCTCAGCTCTACTGAGCTTTTTAGCCTCTTTTAGCTCATTGTTCTGGTTTCGGCCCCACGAATTTTGCTCATTTTTAACCTCATTTGTTTTTGGCAAGAATATTCATACAGGCCAACTGTACGCTGCCCAGCCCCAAATGGCAAACAGACAGAGTTAGCAACTAGCTAGTGAACATAGTGGAGTATTTAGCAGCTAGAGAGCCAGATCTTTTTTCTCAGGAGTTGCTGGAGACCCAAAGCACCCAGCAGCTGTTTCTAAAACAGAACTAAAAGACGAGTGACTATTAAACAAATTTGTCAGGTTGCCTGAAACGCCACTCCCAGTACCAAACGCCGTTAAGCAGCTAGATGTTTAAGCCAGCGAGATAAGTCAAGAGTTAGAGACCAAAACAGAGATAAAAGTAGAGGGAATATTGGAATACATTCAGTAGCTGACCATGTTGTCCAGATGTGACATGACATTTCTTTTCTTTATTCTGGCATTTAGGTCCAAGCTGAGCTGAAGAAGCGCTGGCAGCTTTTCCTGTTCACCAACCACTTCCAGTTTGGCAGCTGTTTCCGGGGTGTGCCCCTCAAGCACCTGTGGAAGTGCACTCGAGGGCACCGCCCGCAGGGCTCTCGGCAGAGCGACTCATACGACGAAGGCGGCACCTCCACCATGCACCCGCACCTGCTTCAGGTGGCTGTACACGGAGGAGGCGGGGGGCTTAGACTGGGAGAGGTTAAAGGTCAGGGGCTGAAGGGCTGCGACGCAACAGGGCTTGACTTTCTCACCAGGAAGAGCCTGTCCAGTAGTGATGGAGAGATAACACTCGGGGAGACCATGGAGGAAATTCTGGAGGAGAGCGAGTTCTGATCCACTTTAGCTTATTGGTACTTTTATCACCTAACATGGATTGGGGCACCTACCGTCAAACACCTGGAGAAGACTCAAATAGTAATTAGAAAACGCATTCTTCCATGCTGGACTACCAACCGGGCTAAAGGTGGCAACTGGCCCCAGGTGCCCCAAAAGCCCCAGGTTTACATTGCGATGGTTTGTGGCAATTTGACTGATTGGGTCTTGTGGCCCTGTCCTGTAGATGGGCCCTGTGTTGAACTCTAGACCTTCCATTCTTTTATATTGTGCTCAAAGGGTGTATATTCCCAAATAAATCCACTTCAAACTAGTTTACATACAGACAACCTAAAGGGCTGGTTACACCAGAAAGTCCTTGCGAAATAGGCAGCGATACAGACTTGGCGACTACTCACAGGGCCAGTTGGTGAGCCGAGGGCTAACACACAAACAAGCTGTTTACTGCCCCTTGGCATTTTCTTCTTAGAATTGACCATTTGATTCAAGGGAAATTTCCTAGTATGCTAGCTTGCCAACCATCAGCTAGCAAGCTCGTTAGCTTGGCTGCTAGTGGGACGATGTCACTCTGTTAGCATTACAGAGAAAGGCAGTTTGATTAAATGGGAAGACAGGTGTTGAAAAATGGCCTGCGACTATAAATGCACTGTTTTCCCAGGAAGTAACACTTTTCCAGGAGACTTCAGTTCCCATTTCATGGGATCTTCAATGGGAACTTAAAGACAACAGGGTAGATACACACTGCAGTGGGTGGGAGGTTTGAGTGTGTGGAGAGGGGGTCAACAGGGGTCCCAACAACAGCGTTTTTTTTCCCCTGGGGCCCCCCACCAGGTTAACCCGGCCGTGCATTCTTCCCGCCGGCGGAATGGAATTTGTGAGACCTCACGCAATTTAGCGAGGTGAGAAATGGAAAGTTAAGGCATTTTCCAACATACATTACATCCATAGAAAACATACATTGGATTACATAAACTGCAGGCATATAACGTTCACTTTGAAGCTCATACTATACAAATGCAACAACGGTGTTAAGCATTTTTTCACAATTTTATTTACCATGTAAAATACGTACCATCTTACTATGTCAGGCCAGTTATAAATATCCATGTGACACAACATCTGGATGGAAATGCGCCTATAAATACAATGTATTTGTTGTCTGAATGTGAATGTGTTTTACAGGCTTTTCATGTTTTCTATTCGTATGAAGCTTAAAATGTATTAAAAGGCATCGTGGCGCAGGCAGAGCGGTCACACAGTTTGTACATGTGGTCTCACAACAGTGTATGTGCACAAATTAAACGACAGTTCAACTGTTTTCTTATTCTCCTCTTACTTTATATGGACCTGACCCCAACGTTGTTTCTCTTTATCGCTCTCTCTTAAACAGACACAATAACAATAATCTGCCATCGGGGTCAATGCCCACTGACGAGCCAGTTTCAATAAATATGAACACACCTCACATCTGACTCATTAGCGACAAATAATTGTAAATCATCATCATCATCATCATCATCACCATCCTTGGTAAATTACCCCCAGTGTCTTTACATATTTTCTGGTTTAGCACATGACAAGTCAACGACCACGGCCGCATGTTTCCTCATCGGATGGAGGAAGGACGGAACTTCTGGTGACTCTCAAATGACTGCCTCATGACTTGAGGCCTCAAGGTGTGGACACACCCATCCTCAAATGGTCATCCATACCAGCTTCCATGCTTCCGTACTGTACTTTATTATGGTTTTACAAGAGAAACAGAAAATGATCTTGTAAAGTGCATTGTTCCATAGCTAAACTACCCGAGGAGAGGTATAAATCGTCATGTATGCTGATCTAAACAAATATGTATAACACTCACAGGGGCCATTTCTCTGCATCTACTTTCACTTTTGATACTTCAGGCACGTTCTGTCACTCACGCTTATGTACTTTTACTGCACGTTCACACATCAGCATGTGGCCAATATCACCGCTGATCCTGCAAATAATGTGGTGGACAAATCTGGTACTTCTTGTTTTTTTGGAATCACTTGTGATACAAAGATAACGCTTTGCACTTGCAAATACTTCATGAGCAGGAAATGCATTGTAGTAATTAACACTAAAATAAAAGACCTTTCTGGCCTATACTCACATATACTGTGTATTACAGATATAGTAGCCTAAACTAGGGCACTTTTTTTTAATGAAGAAGATTGGTGTATCTGGTTTGCTGTTACTTACTTTAAAGTTTAAAGTTTAAACCCACTCAGCCTGAGGGCTTCTGAGACATGTGAGCTGTATTTACGCCCTGGTTTGAGCCAATGGGCGGGCAGCGTGAGTCACGGGGACTGGGGGAGGCTGGAGCTCCGGCGGGCAGCCTATTTCATCCCTTCTCTTTCCGGGCTCTCATCGGCGGATTATTATAGTCCTCGTCCCCATCTCTCGGGTAAAAGGGCCGACGTTACTGACCATGGCAGGATCCTCGGCGAGCGGCAGCGCGGAGGAGCGTATCGGATACATCACCCGGGTGGAGAGCTTCAGCGCCAGCCACCGACTCCACAGGTAGTTACAGACCGTCGGGAGGTTGGCTTATACAGCCTCTACTTCCTAAACCTGGCTGCATTACAGATACAGGTGTACGCCGATGTAAACTAAGAGCACTGACAAGTTTGTAGGTTTTTTTAAATATTATATTAATATGTATTAGCAGCTTTAATATGCGCTGCAAAGACAAAAAGATAGAATATTCGACGGACACTCGCGCTGCCGAGCGGCGAGCGGAGGTCCTCGGCATGTAGAAGACAATGCATCCCAGCTACAGTGCGTACAAAGCGGCGTTAACGTCACCGGCAGCCATCTATGTTTACTACTGTACATATTAAATGAACTCAACCTGAAGCGTTAGCACCGGTTTCCGTGGGATTTGTAGTCCATTCGAATCCGCAGGTGCGACTCATTGCCCGGCGCTGGTGCTGCCTTCAGGTGCTGCCGTAAAGAATGGCGTGGTATCCAATGGCGGCCCGTACAAAGGTGACCATACAGACAGAGGTAAAATGGAAGAGCAAATGAAGAGTTACACAAGAAGATATGAGGGAATAATTCGGCTATATTGCTAATTGCTGATTTTGTTTTGACCATTAGTCTTTAGAAACACAAATTCGTACTGCGCTGCCTGATCTTTAAGATATTATAGCATCCATCAATAAATACCTTTTAGCGTATTAAGTTTTGTTTTTAGGTTTACTATATTTACATATTGTTGTATTAATAAAGCTTCTAAAAAGTGTACAGAAAAAGTAACAACATGGCAAACAAAAGTTACATAGGAAAAATGAACCAATAATTAGGCCATATGGCTAATATGCCAATTATATTAAATCTCTTTTTTTTATTATTATTCTGCTAAAACAGAAGCCACGAATTAGCAGGTATTTTCATTAGTGATTAATCTGCCATTATTTTCTGTCGATTAGTTGTCTGATCTATAAGCAAATCGTGACAAATACACCCGTCCAAAGTTACGCATACAAATGTATTGTCTGACAGTCCAAAAAACCCCATAAGATATTCAGTTGACAATGATCGGATCCGATCAGCTGATTATCAAAATAATTACAGATGAATTTCCTGTTTATAAACGTTGTAGATTGATCGCAAAGTGTCTCATCTCTTACCCCTTTTTCTACGCCATTGTTGCAATTTACAACTTCCAGACTTTTGGCTTCTGAGCATATGAGGCGTACCTGAAGGCAGCACGTGTCAATAACCCCCCCTCTTGTTTGACTTGTTAAAATCATGGCTCACAAACATGACTGAAAACAAAAAGACAGCAGGTTTTTGATGACACATAAATGTTGCCTCGACTCCTTCCCAGCATCCACCTGAGCGACGAGGAGAATAAGCGAGTTTATGGAAAATGCAACAACCCCAACGGTCACGGACACAACTACAAAGGTTTGCCACACGCTGCCAGCTCACCCCTGTTGTGCAACACATTACACACTTTCACCACAGCTGCTGTTTCATGTCTCTCTCCCCCGTTCATTCCACCCTCTCGTTTCTGCCCACAGTGGAGGTGACGGTGCACGGAAAGGTGAGTATCTGTCCTGCACTTAAACACTAAGTCAGACCTGCAATTTGCATTCTATGATTTCAATTTTTGATTCTTTTTTTTTGGGGGGGGGGCTGAGGCTCAGTAGCTCATATTTAAAAAAAAATAAAAATAAAAAAAATAAAGAATTTAGCAGTAGCATTCAGTATTTCCCCACCTTCATTTTATTTCTGGCAGAATGTCTGCAATTCATTTATTTGGGCTTTGCATTTAAATTTGATTTGACAAAAATATAACAGAGGACTTGAATCACGACTTCACATGAGACAAGGTCAGACTGAATAGAAAATGAGTCATGGCTCATCTTTTGACGTGATGCTTGCGCACAACGCGATCACGCACACACATAAAACACACTAGTGTGTGTGTGTGTGTGTGTGTGGGACACACATCAACAACAGCATGCTTGACCTTCACCTGTGCGTGTGCGTCCGCAGATTGATCGTCTCACTGGCATGGTCATGAACTTGACGGACTTGAAGAAGTGCATCGAGGTAAGATGGTCTCAACAAGCAAGGATCGCACACACACACACACACACACAAAAAAACAAACAAAAAACACAGCCACTCTATAAAGACTGAAGATGTAACAAAGTATATGTAACCCATCACAGTATTTCCATTTCATGCTGCTTTACACCACTCCGCTACATGTCAGAGGCAAATATTGCACCTTTGACTGCCCCGCATTTATCTGATAACTTCAGATGATTCATAACAAATCATAACCGTCTGATGAATGATGATGCATTACTACATATTACTGTAATGAGTAATGAGTTGGAGTCAGCCCCACTTTTGCCAGCTGCAACATTAAAGTGACGCTGACACACATAACGCATCACTATTTATAATCCAGTAATATAATGTGCATTATTCTGAAATGGACCATTCTGCAAAACTTAGTACTAACATACATTTTGATGTGAATATAGAGTATTTTTTGCGCTGCGGTGTTGCTACTTTTTACTTAAGTCTTTTCATACAAATGATTATATTTCAAGTAGAATAATTACCAGTAGGAGCACTGCAGGTGTTCACGAATAATGATGATAAGACTTCTGATATGAGCTGAAGTACAGCTACAAGTACATCCTCACAATGCGTCTGTAAAATTGAAACGAAGCACCCTGTAACGTTGATATGGCGAACACGTTAGTTGCCTGTTTACACATCCAGACGCAGAGCAGCATTGACATTCATTTGACTTTTTTTTTTTTTTTTTCGGGCGACCCAACAAATATATAAGTCCAATATTCCCTCTTCTTTCAGCTCTGTTTTTGGTCTCCACCAACTCCTGAGAGAAATGGCTCTGGTTTTTAAAGCGGCTAAATGCTCCACTGTGTTCACCGGCGTGGGCCTTCAGAACAAAAACAATGAGCTAAAAGAAGCTAAAATGCTTCATGGAACATAGGGGAGCTGCAGACTCCGGGGATAACTGTCCTGTTATTTGTCTAAAAATATCGACGAGTGCAGCTTTAAAGGGAGATAGATTTAAGCATAGTGGTTTCCAAACCTAACCCAGTTTTTCACTGAAATTCAAACGTGTGGCCTAGGTGTAAGCTGTACACGGACGACCTCTGGGAGAGATCAGCGCTAACAATGCCCGTTTGGAAGCTTTGTGTTTTGGTCTGAAAAGGGCCTCCTACTCTGTGCAAGCTCTTTTGATACAACACATTTCATCAGTTATGTCACTTATTTTCCTTCTCCTGTATCACGTCAGCACCAAGTAATCAAGTCCGATTCCTTGCACGCCTGCTGGACTTAAATGCTGAGAGTTGTTCATGCAGCTTTTTGTTGACCGACGACATTGATTGATTGGTTCCCTCCTGCAGGACGTCATCATGACTACGCTGGACCATAAAAACCTGGATAAAGACGTCCCGTACTTTGCCAACGTCGTCAGGTGAGTGTCCCCAAATCAGCGTCTACAGATCGCACTCGCCCACGCCGAGTGATTCTCCCCTTTTTTCTCGGCCCATTAGCACGACTGAGAACGTGGCCGTCTACATCTGGGACAACATGGTGAAGGCACTCCCACCCAACCTGCTCTACGAGATCAAGATTCACGAGTCGGATAAGAACATCGTTGTGTACCGAGGAGAGTAGAAGGTCGACTTTGGTAGCCCTGGACATGTGCAAGTGCCATTAATTGCTGTTTATTTAACTTCACTGTTTGCCTACTTAGACTGATACAGGTTTATAAAGACTTAATATTGTTATACGTGCACTTTGTAGACCAAAGATTTTGTAGCAAACCCGGATGTTCGGAATTCTTGTAGAAGCTTGAAAACAGTATTTAGATCAGTGATTCCCAACCTTTTTATGACCCCTTCAAAACCCTTCAATTAACCCTAATTACGGTGCGCATTTGTCTACAGGTTGTGACCAGGTCGACCACAAGCGGTTTTCCTGCTTTGTTTTATTTTATTTGAATCATTTTCAAAGGCCTGAAGAAATTATTATTATTATTATTTTTTTGATTAAGGTTATTTGTTGCACATACGTTGTTTCTGCCTCATCTCGTGACCCCCTCAGATTTATTTAGTGTCCTCTTCAGGGGTCCCAATCCTCAGGTTGGGAAACCTTTTATTTAGACCTTCACAAGATGCTTAAACACTCTGAAACCCAAACAACTAATACACCATTCATATATATGTCTGATCAAATATTACATGTACATACAGTGAATATTAGCGTAATGCCTTATCCCTACTATGGACAGTTGCACTCTTTCAACGTTGATTTACCGACCGAGTGTTTCAGAGTGTTTGTAGCCGTAGAGGAGAAGAGGAAGAATGATTCTACCCTGATCAACAAATGTCATCTCATCCCTGAATGAAGTCCATCGGAGCGGTGTGGCTGAATAGACGTTTCCTCTCGGACCACACCGCGAACGAGCCAAACGGTGACATCTAGTGGTGCAAAACCGCACATCTCTCAGCTCGTTGCATTTAAAACCTGATTGTGTCTCAAGTCTCGCCGGTGCTGTGATGAAATGTTTTAAATAAAAGCGAAAAGATGTGAAAGGAGTGAATTCATTATTTGTTCTACAAACGGATTTGGTTCCGTTTTTGCGTCGGATCATTTGCACGACCCATCCCTCATTCAGACACACTGAAAAGGAGTGCTCCTTCAAACAGTCACTTCCATAAAGTTGGGAGACTCACAAGCGACATATTCAAAAAAGTGAATCTCCCCCAGTATCTTGAACGACAGGTTCTCAGTGTTGGCTTTTGCCAGATTCGTCTGCCCAATGTTACGAATGCATTCACCCCTGACATGGTGTTGCAAGTGAAACGCGGTATCAAGTGTTAGTAATACTTGGAAACAGTTAACAAAAAGTGCTCTCCGAACATGGAAATGTGCACATCTACATTTTCATGAAAACTGGGCTCTGCTGGTGAAAATCACGTGATATGATCCAAAGTTTTGGAAACAACTGCTTTAATGTTCAGCCTTTAACCCTTGTGTGGTGTTAGTATTTTTGTTACTCAGCCAGTGTTCATGGGTCTGGTGGACCCGCTAGAGTTTTGGGTTTTCAAAACAACACAATCAAACAATTTTATGTTAAAATACTCAACAGATGTTTACTTCATCCCAATTACAAGTCATATGAACAGCAAACATGGTTAATATTTGCCCTTTACCTTTGTTAGATCACATTTATGAATTAATGTGCAACTAATTTTTTTAATAAAATGTAATAAAAAAAGAAAATCAGTTATAATCAAGTGGAGTGAGTGGAAAAAAACACATTTACAAATGAAGCAAGATGTTTCACAACTATTGATTTTTATTAATTTGAACTTCATTAGACATATAACTCATTCAGGTCAGTTTACATAACACAAGTTGAACACATACAGTAACAATATCAGTCTCAACACATCAGGGATTCTGTGGATTCCCCTTTGGACCTGAAAACTCCAGCAAGGATAAGAACCCCAAAGTAGGCATGTACAGTGCATCCGGAAAGTATTCACAGCGCTTCACTTTTTCCACATTTTGTTATGTTGCAGCCTTATACCAAAATGGATTAAATTCATTTTTTTCCTCAAAATTCTACACACAACACCCCATAATGACAACGTGAAAAAAGTTTATTTGAGATTTTTGCAAATTTATTAAAAATAAAAAACCTGAGAAATCACATGTACATAAGTATTCACAGCCTTTGCTCAATACTTTGTTGATGAATATGATGCCACAAGCTTGGCACACCTATCTTTGGGCAGTTTCACCCATTCCTCTTTGCAGCACCTCTCAAGCTCCATCAGGTTGGATGGGAAGCGTCGGTGCACAGCCATTTTCAGATCTCTCCAGAGATGTTCAATCGGATTCAAGTCTGGGCTCTGGCTGGGCCACTCAAGGACATTCACAGAGTTGTCCTGAAGCCACTCCTTTGATATCTTGGCTGTGTGCTTAGGGTCGTTGTCCTGCTGAAAGATAAACCGTCGCCCCAGTCTGAGGTCAAGAGCGCTCTGGAGCAGGTTTTCATCCAGGATGTCTCTGTACTTTGCTGCATTCATCTTTCCCTCTATCCTGACTAGTCTCCCAGTTCCTGCCGCTGAAAAACATCCCCACAGCATGATGCTGCCACCACCATGCTTCACTGTAGGGATGGTATTGGCCTGGTGATGAGCGGTGCCTGGTTTCCTCCAAACGTGACGCCTGGCATTCACACCAAAGAGTTCAATCTTTGTCTCATCAGACCAGAGAATTTTGTTTCTCATGGTCTGAGAGTCCTTCAGGTGCCTTTTGGCAAACTCCAGGCGGGCTGCTATGTGCCTTTTACTAAGGAGTGGCTTCCGTCTGGCCACTCTACCATACAGGCCTGATTGGTGGATTGCTGCAGAGATGGTTGTCCTTCTGGAAGGTTCTCCTCTCTCCACAGAGGAACTCTGGAGCTCTGACAGAGTGACCATCGGGTTCTTGGTCACCTCCCTGACTAAGGCCCTTCTCCCCCGATTACTCAGTTTAGATGGCCGGCCAGCTCTAGGAAGAGTCCTGGTGGTTCCGAACTTCTTCCACTTACGGATGATGGAGGCCACTGTGCTCATTGGGACCTTCAAAGCAGCAGAAATTTTTCTGTAACCTTCCCCAGATTTGTGCCTCGAGACAATCCTGTCTCGGAGGTCTACAGACAATTCCTTTGACTTCATGCTTGGTTTGTGCTCTGACATGCACTGTCAACTGTGGGACCTTATATAGACAGGTGTGTGCCTTTCCAAATCATGTCCAATCAACTGAATTTACCACAGGTGGACTCCAATTAAGCTGCAGAAACATCTCAAGGATGATCAGTGAAAACAGGATGCACCTGAGCTCAATTTTGAGCTTCATGGCAAAGGCTGTGAATACTTATGTACATGTGATTTCTTAGTTTTTTATTTTTAATAAATTTGCAAAAATTTCAAAAAAACTTTTTTCACATTGTCATTATGGGGTGTTGTGTGTAGAATTTTGAGGAAAAAAATTTATTTAATCCATTTTGGAATAAGGGTGTAACATAACAAAATGTGGAAAAAGTGAAGCGCCGTGAATACTTTCCGGATGCACTGTATATATATATATATATATATATATGTATGTATTGCAATGTTGTGTATGACTATATATGTATTGCACTGAAACATTTTAAAGAATAAATAGTGAGGTAGTATATGAACAGGTGAAGTAGGTCCAGATTTCCAGTCTCTTTCTTCTGAGTGTCAGTGACACTCAGAGGGAGGAGTTGAACAGTTTGATGGCCACAGGCAGGAATGATTTCCTGTGGCGCTCTGTTGTACATTTGGGAGGAATGAGACGGCTCTGGCCCTTCCTGTAGAGGGCATTAGTGTTCTTTACCCAGTCCAGTTTATTGTCAATGTGGACTCCCAGGTACTTGTAATCCTCTACAATGTCCACACTGACCCCCTGGATGGAAACAGGGGTCAACGGCGCCTTGGTCCTCCTCAGATCCACAGTCAGTTCCTTTGTCTTTGTCACGTTGAGCTGCAGGTGGTTCTGCTCGCACCATGCCACAAAGTTGTCCACAGCAGCCCTGTACTCCTCCTCATCACCCTCACTGATACATCCAACTATTGCTGAGTCATCAGAAAACTTCTGAAGATGGCAGGTCTCTGTGCAGTAGCTGAAGTCCGTGGTGTAGATGGTGAAGAGGAAGGGAGAGAGGACAGTCCCCTGCGGGGCCCTGGTGTTGCTGACCACTCTGTCTGACAAACAGTGTTGTAAGCGCACATGCTGTGGTCTGCCAGTCACGTAGTTGACAATCCAGGACACGAGGGGAGCTTCCACCTGCATCTCCGTCAGCTTCTCACCCAGTATGGTGTTGAACGCACTGAAGAAGTTAAAAAACATGACTCTCACAGTGCTCGTCGGCTTATCCAGGTGGGCATAGACGCGGTTGAGCAGGTAGATGATGGCATCCTCAACTCCAAGTCAGGGCTGGTAGGCGAACTGAAGGGGGTCCAAGTGTGGCTTGACCAAGGGCCAGAGCTGCTCCAGGACGAATCTCTCCAGGGTCTTCATGATGTGGGAGGTCAGTGCCACGGGACTGTAGTCCTTGGAACCACTGGGACGCGGCGTCTTCGGCAGGCACGAGGCAGGACGTCTTCCACCTCACGGGGACCCTCTGAAGACTCAGGCTCATGTTGAAGACATAGCTGGGGGGCACAGGCTTTAAGCACCCTGGGGCTGACACCATCAGGGCCTGCAGCCTTGCTGGAGTGGAGTCTCATCAGCTGTCTCCTAACATGGTCGGCAGTGAAGCACATTGTAGAGGTGACTGGTGGGGGAGGGGTGGTGTCGTCAGGTTGAGTGCTGTCAGCCTGGGGACTGGGGGACGAGGTGTGAGGAAAGCTCTAACAGGGGGGTGAGGGGCTGTGAGGAGCAGGAGGGGGAGTGGAATAGGTGAAGGTTGGAGGCAGACAGCAGAAGAGTCATGGGAGGGGGCGAGCAGGGCCCACAGAGTCAAATCTGTTGACAGATTCAGTTCGTTGGCCCGGTCCACACTGCCTTCAGCTCCTCTGTTGTTGGTCGGCCTGTAACCCGTGATGGTCCTCATTCCACTTCAGACCTCTGGTGTTGTTCTGCTGGAGTTTCCACTCCAGCTTCCTCCTGTACTTCTCCTTGGCCTCCCTGATTTTTACCTTCAGTTCCCCCTGGATCGTTCTCACCTCGTCTCTGAAGCACTATTATACCGCAGGAGAATCAGGTGTGACCCTTAATTGCGAGTTTGCTCTTGTTTCTGAGAACTTGCAACATATGGAGATCGAGTTGAACCTTGTGCCTCAAAATAGAGAAGAAGATAAGATCATTATCTGGTTGAGTGAAGGCATGATATATAATAATTGATATCATCCTTTAAAGGGTAGGGTCCACTTCACATCTCCTGATCCCTAAAACCTGGAAGCTGTAAAGAAAATAAAGACTTTGTTAGTCTTCAACGATGTGGCCGTTGGACTTCCTCGACTTGCTTTGTGACACACTTTGTGTTCTTGTGGTCATGCTGTTTTTGTTTACAGTTCTGTGTGAAATGCAGGCATAAACTTGAGACATTTTAAATATGTGGAGTTTCATTTTCAAAGAGTAAAGACTTCGCCACAAAGCAGGTCGAGGAAGTCCAACTGCCACATTGGATGGAGAAAACAGTTCTATGTGAAATGCAGGCATAAACTTGAGACATTTTAAATATGTGGAGTTTCATTTTCAAAGAGTAAAGACTTTGCCACAAAGCACGTCGAGGAAGTCCAACTGCCACATCGCTGATGCCGAACAGAGTGTTCTTGAAGTTGTACAATATTTGAGGAAGAAAACAATGTTTTTGTTTACAGTTCTGTGTTAAATGTTCACATCAAATTAAAACATTTTAAATATGCGGCCTTTTATTTTCAAGGAAAAAAGACTGTTCATCCTCAACGATGTAGCAGGTTGATGTCCCTTTCCTGCTTTGTGACACAGAGTGTTCTTGAGGTCATACAATATTTGAAAATGTGTTTAAAATGTGTCAAAAACTTGAGATAGTGGGTGTGAGCATTTATCACAAAACTGTAAACAAAAACAAGACTGTCATTCTTTGTGCAACCACACTGCCATCACCCGCCAACCCCCTTCACCTGGAAATATTTCACCACAAAGTTTGGGCTATGTGCATCCTCAACGATGTAGCAGTTGGATGTCCCTTTCCTGCTTTGTGACACAGTCTTTGTTCCTTGAAAATAAAAGGCCACACATTTAAAATGTCTCAATTTGATGTGGGCATTTGACACAGAACTGTAAACAAAAACATTATTTTCTCCATCAAATACAGTCTGACCACAAGAACAATGTTCGTCCTCAACGAGGTGGCAGTTGGATGTCATTGTCCTCCTTTGTGACTCAGTCATTAGTCTTTGAAAATAAAATTCCACATATTTAAAATCTCTCAAGATTATGCGGGCATTTCACACAGAAGTGTAAAGTCACCTCGTTGAGGATGAACAGAGTGTTGTTGTGGTCATACTGTATTGGATGGAGAAACCCTTCAGAAACCCTTAAGACCCTTAATTGCGAGTTTGCTCTTGTTTCTGAGAACTTGCAACATATGGAGATCGAGTGGAACCTTGTGCCTCAAAATAGAGAAGAAAATAAGATCAAAGAGCAAAGAGCAAAGACTGTGTCACCAAGCAGGTCGAGGAAGTCCGACTGTGTTCTTGAGGTCATACAATATTTGAAAATATAAGTCCACATGTTTAAAATGTCTGAAAAACTTGAGATAGTGGGTGTGCGCATTTATCACAAAACTGTAAACAAAAACATTGTTTTCTTCCTCAAAGAGTAAAGACTGTGTCACAAAGCAGGATAAGGACATCCAACAGCCACATTGTTGAGGGCGAGCAGAGTGTTCTTGAGGTTTTACTGTATTTGAGGAAGCACACATTTTTTTGCAGTTGTCTTCTAAATGTTGAAATAAAATCGGGACATTTAAAACATGGACTTGCGTTTTCAAATAGTAAATGGTAATACATTTTTAAGACAGATTTGGATCTTTCACACAACATTGTTTTTTCCATCAAATACAGTATGACCATGTAAGGCTTTGAAACTTTTCTTTTGGATCATGTCAGTGTTTGTTAAGAGCAGAGAACCAGTAGTCTAGGAAATATGGTTTTTTACAGAAGCATTGGGTATTGAGATGTTGGGTCATTCCAAGTACAAACTGAGATGCTGGGTGTGATCCAACATCTACTTACACACCCATTTTACTCATAAGTAGGGTCTATACCGAGATGAAGGGTCACAGGACCTGAATGTACTGAAATGTTGGGTCACACCCACTATATCAGTATCAAAGCCAATATCTATCTATCTAACCCTGGTATCCAGTAATCTGTGCGGGACGTTGAATTGAGCCAAACTGGTTTGGGACATCCGTGTGGCCCCTGAAGGGAAGTAGCCCTGCAAAGGTGTTCGACAGTTGGGCGTCAGTATTGTGGATGGTAGTGTTTTTGTGAGGCTCCTGTTTAAGTTTGACCCCATTTAGAGCTCAACTCAGAGTCTTCTACATTAAAGGCTCTTGAGGTTACATGTTGGGTGTTTCTGCTTGAACATATTTAGGTCACTTCCTGTTTTGTTATACAGACATGTCATGGGTCCTAGTGTTCAGGTAGACCTCACCTTTACGGCCAAAGTCACTGCAAGTCGATACACCCATATTTGGCTGAACAGGGGAATAGGGGTTTTAACCACGATGACATATTCTAGAATAAGTGTCGATAGGAAGGTCGTAGACACTTGAAACCAAGATATGCCCCCCTATATCGACTACGGCCGTTCCAACGGTACCCGACTCTGTACGAGCTTCCGGTCCGGAGCTACGTCACTTTTTAACCGGAAATTGTCTGCATCTCGGGAACGCAAGGTCGTAGAGACTCGGGGACACATCCTGTGTGTTCAGCGTAATCGAATTATGTCAGACGGATGCTGGTTCCGAGACTGTTCGAGGTTCGGTTCTGGAGATATCGGCGAAATATGTTTTACATATGCGATATGAATGGGCGACTCTTTTTCTTGAATAACTTTTGACAAGTAAGTGATAGAGACTTGGAACCACGATCTGTCTGCTATAATTGGGCTACGAGCTTTCCAACGGTACCACCCACGAGCTTGTACGAGTTTATCTGAAGTATAAATTATATGCTGGAAAAAGAAAAGCCATCCTGCTTCTAGCTGGGGAATAATCAAAACGCTGATGAAGGATTGGGTTAGGTTAGGAAAACAAATATTGTCTACATCTTTGTCTTCACAAGTGTCTTTCTTGTCTTCACCTGGAAGGCGGAATGGGTACTTGCTGGAATTTTGTGCTCCCTGCAGCTGGAAAGATACATCTTGTAGGCCTGGTCCAGCTTTATGACAGGGTCCAGACTGATGAAGGATTGGGTTAGGCTGGGGCCACTCCTTGCGCTACTCTTGTTTTTTTTTGGCAAAGCAGCTCCAGACATCCATGATTTTCTGTAACATATCGTATCGCTCGCATCCACGTGTGTGCAGCACATACACATCATTATCCTCCTCCTCTGCACTGGAGGCAGATTTGGACCTCTTCACTGACGTGGTGTCAGGAGCAGGGGTGCTCTTTCGTTTTTTTGTTTGTTTGGTGGCGTTCTGCGTCTTGGCGCTATTCTCCTCCTCAGTTTTGAGGTCTGTGCCTGGACATGCGCAGACACACAACTTGAAGCACCTCTGTCATAGAACCTCACTATCTACATTAGATTAGGTAGAGACTTGCAGGTGGCAGACGTTTCTTGATTTTCTTTAACATATCGTACCACTCGCGTCCATGTGTGTGCAGCACAGACACAGCCTTATTCTCCTCCTGTGCACTGGAGGCAGATTTGGACCTCTTCACTGACGTGGTGTCAGGAGCAGGGGTGCTCTTTCGTTTTTTTGTTTGTTTGGTGGCGTTCTGCGTCTTGGCCCTATTCTCCTCCTGAGTTTTGAGGTCTGTGCCTGGACATGCGCAGACACGCAACTTGAAACACCTCTGTCATAGAACGTCACTGTCTACATTAGATTACATAAGATTAGTCTTTCTTGTCATTGTACAGTCACCTACACAACGAAATTGCAGTGCTACTTCTAAAAGTGCAGCAGCTGAAACTGTGGCTGAGACAATCTTTTGCATGACAGCTTAAAATTGTCAGAAAAATGCCACCTTCCAACGTCCAACTTCACACTTCCAACTTCAATATGCCAACTTCCAACATCCAAATTCACACTTACAACTTCAAAATGCCACCTTCCAACGTCCAACTTCACACCTCCAACTTCAATATGCCACCTTCCGACCTCCAACTTCAAACTTCCAACTTCAATATGCCACCTTCTGACCTCCAACTTCAAAATGCCACCTTCCGACCTCCAACTTCACACTTCCAACTTCAAAATGCCACCTTCCGACCTCCAACTTCACACTTGCAACTTCAATATGCCACCTTCCGACCTCCAACTTCAAAATGCCCCCTTCCGATCTCCAACTTCACACTTCCAACGTCAAAATGCCACCTTCCGACCTCCAACTCCACACTTCCAACTTCAATATGCCACCTTCCAACGTCCAACTTCACACTTCCAACTTCAATATGCCACCTTCCGACCTCCAACTTCAAACTGCCACCTTCCGACCTCCAACTTCACACTTCCAACTTCAAAATGCCACCTTCCGACTCATCGTCTGGTGAGGTACGTACTTGCTGTATGCTAATGTGAAGGATGCATACAGCTCCTGTCCCCTCCCCCCCTCTGGGTAGGTCAGACCGATTGTCAACTACCTGACTGGCAGACCACAGTATGTGCGCTTACAACACTGTGTGTCAGACAGAGTGGTCAGCAACACGGGGCCCCGCAGGGGACTGTCCTCTCTCCCTTCCTCTTCACCATCTACACCACGGACTTCAGCTACTGCACAGAGACCTGCCATCTTCAGAAGTTTTCTGATGACTCAGCAATAGTTGGATGTATCAGCAAGGGTGATGAGGAGGAGTACAGGGCTGCTGTGGACAACTTTGTCACATGGTGCGAGCAGAACCACCTGCAGCTCAACGTGACAAAGACAAAGGAACTGACTGTGGATCTGAGGAGGACCAAGGCGCCGATGACCCCTGTTTCCATCCAGGAGGTCAGTGTGGACATTGTAGAGGGTTACAAGTACCTGGGAATTCACATAGATAATAAACTGGACTGGGTAAAGAACACTAATGCCCTCTACAGGAAGGGCCATAGCCGTCTCTATTTTGTGAGGCAGCTGAGGTCCTTCAACATCTGCCGGACTATGCTGAGGATGTTTTATAAGTCTGTGGTGGCTAGTGCTATCCTCTATGCTGTTGCATGCTGGGGCAGCAGGCTGAGGGTGGCAGACTCCAAGAGACTAAACAAACTGATCTGCAAGGCCAGTGACGTTGTGGGGGTGCAGCTGGACTCTATGATGGTGGTGTCAGAGAAGAGGATGCTGTCCAAGATGCCCCGCAGCTTGGACAATGTTTCACATCCTCTCCATGACGTACTGGTCGGACACAAGAGCACCTTCAGTGGGAGACTCATTCCTCTCAAATGTACAACAGAGCGCCACAGGAAATCATTCCTGCCTGTGGCCATCAGACTGTTCAACTCCTCCCTCTGAGTGACAGACACTCAGGAAGAGACTGGAAATCTGGAACTACTTCACCTGCCATATACAATCTCACTATTTATTCTTTTAAATGTTTCAGTGCAATACATATATATATATATATATATATATGTATGTATATATACACATACATATACATTGTTATTGTAGATATTTTCTACTATTTTTCACTTAAATACTGTAAATGTGTATATTTTTTTTTTCTTTTTCTTATTTTTATATTTTGTACATACTTTTAGCTCTAAATTATGCTACTTTCTACTCTTGAATGGGAGCACTGGTACTGTACAATTAGATTTTGGTCAGTATAAGCAGATCTTGTGAAGTGGTGGAATATTAGGGTTAGGATCATATTCTTGGAATTTTGGATTCAGTATGTGGAATATGTTAGGGTTTGGAAAATTGCATATTCTTGCAATTTGGGATTCAGAATTTGGAATAAATTAGGATTAGTATTGTTTACTTGAAATTTGAGATCCAGAATTTGGTATTAGACGATAATTAGATTGTGGTTAGTATGAGCAGATTTTGACAAAGTGTGAGGTGGTAGAAGATTAAGGTTAGGTCGTATTCTTGGAATTTGGGATTTAGTATGTGGAATAAGTTAGGGTTACATTCTATCTTAGTAACCTGTAACCTGTCAAAACTGTTGTGTGGGTCAGAATGACCTGCCAACTAATGTTCTGTGTACAGAGCAGAGGCTCGGGAGTGCTGGGCAGCAGGGGCTGAGAGTTGGGCTGGTAGCTCGGCAGCAGAATCACATCTCTCTCACATCTCATCATTTAGTCACTCAATTTTCTTCAACTTAATAAGGACAACACTGAAGTCCTTATCTTTACCCCAGCCAGGTCTGTGGTAGCAGGTTAAGATTAGCATCATATTCTTGGAATTTGGGATTCAGTCATTTGAATAAATTAGGGTTAGGATTGTATTCAAGGAATTTGGGATTCAGTATTCGGAATAAATTAGGGTTAGAATCTTTCTACTTTTGTTAAATTGTCTGTTTTTTGCTTGTTTTGAAACTTGGTGGTAGCTTTTGATCAGACTCTGACTCTTGACAGCCATATTAAATGTTTGATCAGTTCCCACTTTTGTCATCTTAGGAACATTTCAAGAATTAGACCTATAGTTTCACACAATGAGTTGGAAATGATTATTCATGCATTTGTTTCTTCTCGTCTGGACTACTGCACTTTACATACTTCAGCAAAGCCTCACTGGATATCCTGCAGGTTGTCCAGAATGCAGTTGCAAAACTTATAAGTCAAGTCAATTTTATTTATAGAGCGCCAAATCATAACAAAAGTTATCTCATGACACTTTACATAGAGAGCAGTGTGACCAGACTCTAAGACAATCTTCTAAGTGGTCCCATATGACTCCTATTCTGATGTCATTGCACTGGCTTCCCATTGAATTGAGTCCAATTCAAGGTCTTCACTGTCACCTACTGAGCTCTCCATGGTCTTTCTCACTGAACTTCTACAACCTTTCATCTCCAGCAGGACTCTCAGGTCCTCTAATCAGGTGTGTTAGTTATCCCATGCTTCAGGCTCAAAACTAAGGGTGGTAGCTTTTGAGGCTTTGGCTCCAAAACTCCGGAACTCTCTCCCTTTATCTATAAGACCTTCGGACTCGCTGGATACAGCTAAAGACCCATCTTTTCAGACTTGCTTTCTGATAGCACTTCTTCTATTGTATTTTATTGTGTCTGTTTTTATGTCCATCTTACATGTATTATTTTACATGTATTTTGTGACTCTTGTTCTTGAAAGGTGCTACATAAATACATTTGCTTACTTACTTATACTTGGAATTTGAGATACAGTGTTTGGTATTAGAGAATAATTAGATTGGGGTCAGTATAAGTAGATTTTGACAAAGTGCAAGGTGGTAGAAGGTTAGGGTTAAGATCATATTCTTGGAATTTGGGATTGATTATTTGGAATAAATTAGAGTTAGGATTGTAAACTTGGAATAAAGGAGTTAATCTTGGGAATTAGAGTACAGTTAGATTGAGGTGAATATAAGTAGATTTGACTCCTAGTGTGAAGTGGTTGACGGTTTGAGGGATCTGGTGCTGATAGCCCGAGAATCAGAGACAAGTTTCCCCAGTTTCACATGCTGCCTCCTTTCAGTTGGTGATCTGTCTCAGTCGCTTCCAGACAGAGCCACAGTTACCTGAGAGCTGGTGTTGTAGTCTCTCTGAGTACATCATTTAGCTTTTCTTACCTCCTTTGCATCTCTTAGCATTTCTTTGTGCCCACTCCTAAATAATTCTTCCTTTTCCAACCATAGCTGTCTGAGTTTAGCTGTGAACCAGGGTTTGCTGTTGTTATTGCTCACCCTGGTGCATGATGGTACAAAGCAGTCCTCACAAAAGCTGAAGTACTCATCCAGACTCTTGGTAGCAGTCCTGAAAACAGGTTCACCGGTTCACTGCTTTGATGTCCTCACAACAGGTTTACAGAGTTTTAGTTTCTGACTATATGCAGGGATCAGGTTGACCATGATGTGGTCAGTGTGATATGCTCTGCTTACTGTAGTGTAGCAGTGGTCCAAAATGTTTTCTTCTCTGGTCAGGCATTAAGTGTCTGTATTCAGTAGCTGGTTGGCCAGCGAGCGGCCTCCTGTATGCAGGCCTGCAGTGGGATGTAATCACTGACCAAAATGAATGATGGCAACTCACCTGGGGAATAAAAAGGTTTGCATTTTATGAAGATTCCAGATCAGGAGAACAGTGCTGCTGAATCACTGCCACATCATTACACCAGCCACTGTGTATGACTTATACTCATCGGCCACTTTATTAGGTACACCTTGCTAGTACCGGGTTGGACCCCCCCACAAGGTGCTGGAAACATTCCTCAGAGATTTTGGTCCATATTGACATGATAGCATCATGCAATTGCTGCAGATTCGTCGGCTGCACATCCATGAATCTCAAGTTCCACCACATCCCAAAGGTGCTCTATTGGATTGAGATCTGGTTACTGTGGAGGCCATTTAAGTCCAGTGAACTCATTGTCATGTTCAAGAAACCAGTTTTAGATGATTTGAGCTTTGTGACATGGCGCATTATCCTGCTGGAAGTCGCAATCAGCCAAATCACAACAAAAGTCATCTCATGACACTTTACAAATAGAGCAGGTCTAGACCGACTCTTTATAATGTTATTACAGAGACCCAACAGTTCCCACCATGAGAAGCACTTTGGCGACAGTGGCAAGGAAAAACTTCCTTTTAAGAGGCAGAAACCTCGAGCAGAACCAGACTCTAGGTGGGCGAGAGAGAGAGAGACATCGAGAGGGAGGGAGAAAGAGGGAGGGGCAGAGACAGGTAGACAGACAGAAAGAGACACAGAGAGAGAGATAGACGTAGAGACACAGACAGACAGACAGACAGACAAGCAGACAGGCAGAGATGTATGGCAGCACTAGCAGTAGCCATAGCAGCTATGATTATAATAATACTGGAAATATGACTGATAATAGTAGTTACAGCTGTAATAACAGCTGAGATTAATAATATCAACAACAGCTTTAATAGTAACAGAACTATGACTAAGGATAATAACTGTAGCGATGAGAGTAAAGCAGGCCCATGGCAGCAGCAGCCAGGCGTACCAGGACCATGATTCACAGGAACCTGCGAGACGACAAAGCACAAAGAAACTCCGGGGAAGATATAAAGTTAGTAACATGCATTGGAGGGACATGAATGTGTAAAGATGGAGAGGGAGAGGAGGAAAGTTCAGTGCATCATGGGAAGTCCCCCAGCAGTCTAGGCCTATAGCATAACTATACTTATAGCCCTAACTATAAGTGTTGTCAAAAAGCAAAGTTTTCAGAATCAGAATCAGAAACTATTTATTGCCAAGTAACATACATTAAAAGGAATTTGCTGTGGTCTGATGGTGCTGATGTAATGGATATAAGAATATACACTATGTAATGTGAGCATTGAAATAGATGTAAAGAAAAAAAGGACACTGGTGTTATTTTAATATCTTGAATAGGTTTATTTAGTACATACCTTTTGTTTTGTATTTCACCATATATACTTAAATTAAATTCAGTTTACTGGTAATCCATTGCTCTAGAGTGGAGTCAGGATTTGATTAATCTGGTCTCTGTTTACACCTGCTTCCGGGTCCGTCCACTAGAGGGCGCGTGTTGCTTGCCGGTCGGTCGTAAGACAGATGACTTGAAGGCAGCAACATCGTGTCTGTTTCTTGCGTTGATGTTTCCCCTTTCTAGGTAAGCATAACGGTTGAAATATGTTATCAAACACTCATGCAATATTTTATGTGGTGTAAGGGACCCATGGATGGTGGAATGTGTGTTAGACTGTTGTGTTTTTTTCTTGATAATTCTGTTAATGTCAACAACAAAGGAATGTGCCGGCTAGCATGCTTGCTATGTAGTGCTGAGCGATAGAGACATGCTAGTAGATTAAGCTAGAAAGCTGGTTCTTTGTTCATATTGTATTTACATGTTGTGTAGTTAAATATGTTACAGTTGAGAAGTCAAGGCTACAGCAATGTGTTTGAGAAGTGAAAGTAACAGCAATATTTGTATATTATGCTGTGTGTATTATGCTGTACAGTTGAAAATGACATATAGGCCTATGTATTTGTGATTTAAATATTTTGTATGTTATTTCGTGTTGAACAGAAGGAATGTTTTGTGACATGTGCAGAGAAGTTATTTGATTATGCATTCATAATATATTGCGTCTATGTTTCCCCTTTCTAGGGGCGTTACACTGACAACAAATATGTAAGAATGTAAAAATATAAAGGTAAAAGAATAAGATAAAATAAATAACAAACAGTGCAGTGACCAAATAAAGTGTCCAGTAGGGAGAGGGTGCGTTAATGTAACGCAGGGGGGCAAGGGCAGTGTACGTTAATATAACGTATAACTTGTGGGGGGCAGTGGTCCTGATGGACTGCAGCCTCCTGCGGGGAGGGGGTCAAACAGATAGGGTGGGAGGGGTCGGCAGCGATCTTCCCTGCTCTCCTCAGGGTCCTGGAGGCCATTCTCCTCTGACCTTTGGCATCAACAAGGCATTTTCGCCCAGAGAACTACCGCTCACTGGATATTTTCTCTTTTTTGGACCATTCTCTGTAAACCTGAGAAATGGTGATTTATTTCCATACGGTGAATCCAAATCTCTAACTCTAACAGCAACCTTCTGTTGGCGCCACCTGGTGGACATTTCTATTCCAAAACGATGATTCCACGTTAAGGAATCTTGGCCATAGTAAAATTTGGCAGTAAAGTCAAAACAGGGAATCTTGCCACATTGGGTACAAGAAAATGATCTGACTGCCCTAACCCTTTCATTCAAAACAGGAGGAAAGGACAAGTTTTCAGTGAAAGAGGCCTGAAAGTCAAGTTTTCATTCAAAACAGGAGGAAAGGTCAAGTTTTCAGTGAAAGAGTCCTGAAAGTCAAGTTTTCATTCAAATCAACTCCAAAGTGACGGTTTGACTCAAAACAGGTGTAATACGCAGTTTATGACTGAATTAGGCCTGAACGTGAAGTTTTCATTTAAATCAGCTTCACAGTCACGGGATGACTCAAAACAGGTGTAATAAGCAGTTTATGACTGAAAGAGGGGCGAAAGTGAAGCTTTCATTCAAAACAGGAGGATAAGACAAGTTTTCAGTGAAAGAGGCCTGAAAGTCAAGTTTCCACTCAAAACAGCAGGAAAGGTCAAGTTTTGACTGAAAGAGGCCTGAACGTGAAGTTTTCATTCAAATCAGCTCCAAAGTCACGGTTTGACTCAAAACAGGTGTAATACGCAGTTTATGACTGAAAGAGGGGCGAAAGTGAAGCTTTCATTCAAAACAGGAGGAAAGGACAAGTTTTCAGTGAAAGAGGCCTGAAAGTCAAGTTTTCAGTGAAAGAGGCCTGAAAGTCAAGTTTCCACTCAAAACAGTAGGAAAGGTCAAGTTTTGACTGAAAGAGGCCTGAACGTGAAGTTTTCATTCAAATCAGCTCCAAAGTCACGGTTTGACTCAAAACAGGTGTAATACGCAGTTTATGACTGAAAGAGGGGCGAAAGTGAAGCTTTCATTCAAAACAGGAGGAAAGGACAAGTTTTCAGTGAAAGAGGCCTGAAAGTGAAACTTTCAGTGAAAGAGCCCTGAAAGTCAAGTTTTCACTCAAAACAGCAGGAAAGGTCAAGTTTTGACTGAAAGAGGCCCGAACGTGAAGTTTTCATTCAAAACAGCTCCAAAGTCACGGTTTGACTCAAAACAGGTGAAATCCGCAGTTTATGACTGAAAGAGGGGCGAAAGTGAAGCTTTCATTCAAAACGGGAGGAAAGGACAAGTTTTCAGTGAAAGAGGCCTGAAAGTCAAAACTTAAGGACATAAAGACCTGGATGACCTGTAATTATCTGATGTTGAACTCAGACAAGACAGAAGTTATTGTTCTTGGCCCTGAACACCTCAGAAATACAATATCTAAGGATATTGTTACCCTAGATGGCATTGTCCTGGCCCCCAGCGCCACCGTGAGGAATCTCGGAGTTGTCTTTGATCAGGACATGTCCTTTAACTCCCACGTAAAACAAACTTCACGGACTGCCTTTTTTCACCTCCGTAATATTGCAAAAATCAGGAAGATCCTGTCTCAAACAGATGCAGAAAAATTAGTCCATGCATTTGTCACGTCTAGGCTGGATTATTGCAATTCCTTATTATCAGGCTGTCCCAATAAGTCCCTGAGGACTCTCCAGCTGATCCAGAATGCTGCAGCACGTGTACTGACAGGAACCAGGAAAAGAGATCATATTTCTCCTGTATTAGCTTCTCTGCACTGGCTCCCTGTAAAATCTAGAATAGAGTTTAAAATCCTTCTCCTCACCTACAAAGCTCTTACTGGTCAGGCACCATCATATCTTAAAGAGCTCATAGTACCTTATTACCCCACTAGAGCACTCCGCTCCCAGAATGCAGGGCTGCTTATGGTTCCTAGAGTCTCCAAAAACAGAACAGGAGCCAGAGCCTTCAGCTATCAAGCTCCTCTCCTGTGGAATCGGCTCCCAGTTTGGGTCCGGGAGGCAGACACACTCTCTACTTTTAAGAGTAGGCTTAAAACTTTGCTTTTTGATAACGCTTATAGTTAAGGGCTGGCTCAGGCCTGCCTGGACCAGCCCCCTAGTTATGCTGCTATAGGCCTACCCTGCCGGGGGACTTCCCATGATGCACTGAGCTTTCCTCCTCTCCCTCTTCATCTTTGCACATTCATCACAGTCCAATGCATGTTACTAACTTTATTTCTTCCCCGGAGTTTCTTTGTGCTTTGTCGACTCGTAGGTCGCTGTGGATCGTGGTCCTGGTACGCCTGGGTGCTGCTGCCGCCATGGGCCTGCCTGACTCTCATCACTACAGTTATTATGTTTAGTCGTAGTTCTGTCACTATTAAAGCTCCTATTATTAATCTCAGCTAATATTACAGCTATTTCTACTGTTAGTGCTGCCATACATCTTTGCCTACCTATCTGTCTGTCTGTCTGTCTGTCTGTCTATCTGTGTCTCTATGTCTATCTCTCTGTCTCTGTCTCTCTCTCTCTCTCTCTCTCTCTCTCTCTCTCTCCCTAAAACCCAACCGGTCAAAGCAGATGACCGCCCACCTAGAGTCTGGTTCTGCTCAAGGTTTCTGCCTCTTAAAAGGAAGTTTTTCCTTGCCACTGTCGCCAAAGTGCTTGCTCATGGTGGGAACTGTGGGAACTGTTGGGTCTCTGTAATAACATTATAAAGAGTCGGTCTAGACCGGCTCTATTTTGTAAAGTGTCATGAGATGACTTTGTTGTGATTTGGCGCTATATAAATAAAATTGAATTGAATTGAATTGAATTGGAAGTCAAATTTTCAGTGAAAGAGCCCTGAAAGTCAAGTTTTCACTCAAAACAGCAGGAAAGGTCAAGTTTTGACTGAAAGAGGCCCGAACATGAAGTTTTCATTCAAAACAGCTCCAAAGTCACGGTTTGACTCAAAACAGGTGAAATCCGCAGTTTATGACTGAAAGAGGGCCGAAAGTGAAGCTTTCATTGAAATCAGGTGAAATATGCAGTTTGAGACTGAACGAGGGCCGAAAGTGAAGCTTTCATTGAAATCAGGTGAAATATGCAGTTTGAGACTGAACGAGGGCCGAAAGTGAAGCTTTCATTCAAAACAGGAGGAAAGGACAAGTTTTCAGTGAAAGAGGCCTGAAAGTCAAGTTTCCACTCAAAACAGCAGGAAAGGTCAAGTTTTGACTGAAAGAGGCCTGTGTAGTGGGAAAATACAACATATCCCTTCCTCACCCTGAAGAGTTTATTTTAGGTCACAGGTATTTGCTGTGGTGCCCTTTGACCCTAGCAAGGGACCATAGACTTCTCTACGTGTTCTCAGTGGTGCATTTTCAGCTGTCTATAATTATCATTGATTGGTGACTTGATCCTTACAAGGTGATGACTGTCAAAGAGAGTGACGTATGTCTTACAAGTGTTCACATTCTTCGCTGTACATGCTGTATAAAAGCAGACCACTCTGAGATGCAGTACGTTCAGCCGGGCAGGGACAATTGAGTTGCTGTCGGAACCGTCCGTCTGCAGACGTGAATAAAACCACAAGAACTACTCCCTTGTTGCCAGTCTTCTGTTTTTCCTGAAATTCACACGACAATTTTGGTGTCAGAAGTGGGATTCCTTGGGCGTGAGACGACAGCTGGCTCAGTACTGCAAGGAAGAGTGCACCCCTAAAAACCTCCCCAGAAAACCAGGGTAGAGACGTGGGACCTGGCAGGTCTGAGCCGGGGTCGGCTCACGGCAGGAATCGAGGTGGAAAAATAGAGGGAAGGTTCGAGAGAGATGTTCTTCTGGTAAGAAATTCCACTGTGACTCCCAGAATTGCGAGCAAATATAGGCTGGTTCGGGAGAAGAGATCAGGGTCGGAAATAAGAGGGGTTCTGTATAACCGACGGGTTACTAGGGCAGGTCCGGGACCGCTAGAGAATCGCCTGAAATGGGTACCAGTAAAAGTAAAGAGACAGTACTGCGCGAGCCTATCCAGGTGCCAGAGCCTAATAGAGGCGCCCCCAATGTGATGTACATGTTGAGAAATTATGGGACTGAGAGTTGTGTTCAGCTGTGGGTATGGGTTACAGAATGTGGGTTCCCTGCTGGAGGCAGCTTCAGCATAAAAGAGCTCAGAGAGCTCAAAAGAAAGTTAAAAGACAAGGAAACGATAGATGAATTAAAGTATAATGCAATGTCAAAACAACAAAAAAGAAAGTATATACCCTTTAAACCAGAATGGAAGGCATATGAAAAATGGTTGGATGAAGCTAAACATAGGGAAAGGAAAACTCAGGCAGGGCTAGAAAAAACTAATCAATCTGTGCAGTGTCTTAAATATACAGATGCAGACTTGGACTCGGCTCCACCAATGGGCCCCAGACTTATGAGACACCACCAGCAAGAAGCCTCAACACCAAGTACAGGTTCCTCACGTGAGATTCCCTCCAGTCCGGCAATGGCCAATCCAGATTTGTATCCAGCGTCCCCTTCATCACCATCGGCACAACCTTCCTTCTCTATGTCTTCAGTGCTACCACCCCCAGTGTATAAACACTGAGTCCAAGATCAGTGACAATAACAGCTGGTGGCAGTGAGCTACAGCAGACTAGAACTCCTGAGGTTGGAGGTCAGAGCATCGACACCAGCCAAATACTGCAAGAAATTCAAGACAGTATTAACAGCATACGGCGATATCGGCAGCATACAGAAGGAAGAGAGCAGACAGTTCAACTCGCTCACGACAGCACCCTACAGTTTCCATTGGTAGAAGTGGCGAATGGCTATGGGGGCATACAAGATGTGTACAGACCATGGACTGTGTCTGACATAAAGGAGGTGGCACAAGGTCTCCCCCACGTGAATGAGGTTGGAGGAGAAGAATATGCAACCAACTTCTACAACTGATTGGACAGTTCCGTCCGACCACAAACGAAATCAAGCGTTTGTTGGGAATCCAGATGGGTTTGAAGTGGAGCCTTGTTGAACCAGGATGGCCCATAGCTGACATCCATTATAACTGGACTCATGGAAGTCAGTACAGAGTGAGTGGTGAGACTCTGATGGACAGAAAAGAAGCAAAATTCAAGCGCAGGATGGACTTGGGGAAGATTGCAGCTTGCAAACAACTACCTGATGAATCAGTGGTTGATTATTTGACCCAATTAACTAAAGCCCATGGGAAGCACACCTAAGAGACAGATTCATTCAAGGCTTGCTCCCTGATATTCAAGAACATGTTAAGAGACATTGTGTTGGCCACGAGACCGCAAGACTACTAGAGGTGGAGAAATATGCTGCCCACGCTGGAAAAAATAAATAGAAAAATAATAATAATAAAATAAAGAAATAAAAAAATAAAAAAATAAAAAGATGATAAAAGAGAAACAGAAGCGGACAGATAAGAAGAAAGATGTCAGTGACAGACTTGTCCAAGGAGGACGCAGTGGTGGCTGCTACAATTGTGGAGCATTTGATCACTGCATCAAAGACTGTCCTCATCGACAAATGAGATATGGGGGTTCCGACTGACTGGTGGTGGAGCCGGGGACAAGCACCGATCTGCAGACACGTGAGAACACCATTACACAAACACTAACACCTAAATTTAGAGAACAAAAATGTTTGAGTAATGCACAAGGGACATACGTTATGTTGACACATGATGCATACAAAGTGATGCCTATGCTAAAACTAAAGGTCGCAGACCAACAAATCTCCTTTTTGGTAGATTTAGGGGCAACAGAGTCGGTAATAATGGAAAAAGAATTAAGGTCAAAACCAAAAATGAATGGGAAAATTATGAAAGCTGTGGGAGTAACTGGGAATACCGTGAAAGAAGAATACACAGTTCCATTAAAAGTTGAAGATGAAATACATGGTACTTTTGAACATTCATTTCTTCTTTCATCCTGTTGTCCAATAAATTTATTAGGACGTGACCTTATGTGTGCACTGGGACTCACTTTGGCTGCTAGTGAAGCAGGGGTGGAACTTCTTGGACAAAAAAGAAGATCTGCAATTAGTACAGTGTCAGTTAAAGGCATGGCTATATGTGTATCAGTGGAAGTTTGTCCCTAGGGGGTCAGTTTTTACAAATAGACATTTGTTACAACAGGTTAACAAGCACATACAGATTGAGAAAGATCCTGAATTTTACTGCATGGCATATGTTTCATTAGGACCAGATTTTGAGTATGAGTCGGTATGGTTTGAAGAAGGGGAAGAGACGGATGTTTTGACAACAGATTGGGTAGATTGGAAATAAGGATGTGTGTGCTACAAATGTAATATTGTAAAAGGAAGTGTAAAGAAGGTTTATACAGGTTCATGACTCAAGTCCGCATATTTTAGTAGGAAAAACTCAATGATGCGAAAGGGGAGTGAAACTGGGCCGTGGATGAGTCCGTGGAAGAAAGACCACCGGTGGCGAGAGATAAAGGAAAGAGGGTATTATAATACAAGTCTTAATGTGTATAAGTGTCGTTTGTCGATGTGTTGTAATGCTCAAAGGAGCGTTAGAATATTGGCCAAAGAGGAAATTGACATCTTTGTGCAAACGGGTTATACCCCAGATTCACCTGAGTTTGCAGGAATTCCACATACTCTTTGGGCTAAAAGTAAGTACGATGTGGGATTAATTAAAGGAATGGTTCCCGTGGAGGTGATGCCAAAATCCTGTTTTCACCCCTATAAGGAACAATATCCATTAAAACAAGAAGCAGTGCAAGGAATAACACCGGGGTTTGAGTCACTGTTAAAAGCTAAAATTATTGTTCCATGTGAAACTTCGCCAGTGCGTACGCATCTTTCCAATCAGGAAGGTTAGAGATGCTGGCCAGCCGGAGGAATGGAGATTTGTACAAGACCTGCAGGCAGTAAATTCAGCAGTGCATGCACGAGTACCAAACGTGCCGAATCCACATACTATTTTATCGCAAGTTCCACCAGAAAGTACATGGTTTTCAGTTGTTGATTTGGCAAATGCATTCTTTAGTGTTCCGGTGCATAAAGACTCACAATATTGGTTTGTATTTTCATTTAAAGGTAAAACTTGGACTTGGACGCAATTACCTATGGGATTTTGTGAAAGTCCTGCAATTTATAATGCGGCACTAAAAGAGAATTTGGAGAGACTGATATTACGCGGTGGAAGTGCGTTATTACAGTATGTCGATGATTTGATGATTTGTTTACCAACAAAACAAGCTTGTGAAACAGATACAGAATTGTTGTTGCAACATTTAGCAGATAATGGTCACAAGGTGAGTTTCAATAAATTACAATGGGTTCAATCACAGGTGATTTTTTTTTGGGACATGTGATCACAGCAGAGGGCAAATCCCTTTCTCCCAAGCGTGTAGCTGCTATTCAAAATATTCCAAAACCATTGACGAAAAAACAACTTTTGTCTTTTCTAGGAATGATGTCATATTGTTGACAGTGGATACCTAATTATGCGGAAATGGAGGATCCACTTTCAACAATGATACATGGTAAAGGCCTGACTGCGCACAAAAAAAATAAAAAATAAAAATGACTTGGACTGACGACGCTGTAGAAGCTTTTGTAAACTTGAAGTGGCTTTACAGACTGCAACGACTTTGGGACTGTCGGACATGACAAAGCCATTTACACAGATGGTTGACGAAAATAATGGTTATATGACATCAGTTTTGTTACAGGAACATGGAGGTAAACGAAGGCAGTGGCAGCTGCAGAAAAGGCTGTACTTGCATCACAAGATTTAATTGGTTATCAAGACTTAACCCTTCCAGTACCACATGCAGTTTCCATCATTCTGTTGGAACAGAAGACGGCTCATTTGTCGACAGCGAGATGGTTGAGATACCATACTGTTTGCTTGATATGACTAACACTACAATGAACGTTGTACAGTCTTAACCCTGTTATTCTTCTTCCTACAGCAGAAGAGGGAGAACCATATGATTGTGTTGTAGTAATAAATGGAATTTGTTCTTCTAGACCAGACCTTCAGGATACGCCTCTTCCCAATGCTGAGTTGGAACTTTTCTGTTACCTAAACAGGTTGCTATTTGTAAATGTGATGCTCATTCTAATAACGTTGATCCTATTTCACAGGGAAATGCCAAAGCAGATGCGGCAGCAAAGAGGGCAGCGCGATCATCTCTTGCTATATCACAACTTGTTACTGTTCCTCAGGACGTTGGGTTAACAGTTACAGCTGATTTGTGTGAATTACAGGAAAGAGCGACGAAGGAGGAACGGGCCTTGTGGAAGAAATTACAGGCTTATGTTCAGGATGGCGTTTGGTTTGGACCTGATGGTAAACCGTGTTTGCCTAAGTATCTGTATCCTGTTTATGCTAAGTTGTCGCATGGCTTGGACCATGCGTCAAAGGGGCAGATGCAGGCAGACATAAACAGATATTGGTTTGCAAAGGGATTTTCAGTATATGCACAAAATTATTGTTAAAAGTGTCTTGTCTGTGCTGTATATAATGCAGGGAGAGGTCAGCAAATGCCTATGAGTGCACACCCACCACCAGAGATGCCTTTTGACCATTTACAGATGGATTTTATTGAGTTAACATTAAGTGAAGGGAAGAAATATTGTCTTGTGATTGTGGACATGTTTAGTAAATGGGTAGAAGCATTTCCAGCGTCCAAGGCAGATGCGAGTACTGTGGCTAGAAGTTTGGCGAGAGAAATTATTCCAAGATGGGGAATTCCAAGGAAAATTAGTAGTGATAATGGAGCACATTTCGTCAATAATGCTTTGAAGATAGTAGGTGAATATTTGGGTATTAATATGAAAACACATTGTGCTTACCATCCTGCAAGTGGTGGAGCAGTTGAAAGAGAAAATGGTACATTGAAGAATAAACTGGTAAAGTGTTGTGAAGAAACAGGATTGACTTGGATAAAAGCTTTACCTTTGGTGTTGATGTATATGAGAGGAAGAGTGAGAAATAAATATGGTTTCAGCCCGTATGAAATATTGTTTGGAAGACCGTTGCATACTGGGATAGGACCACAGAGACGACAATTACCATTTACAGAAACTTGTGAAGATGAAAGGTTGCGTTATTGTGCTGCTCTTTCTACTGTGTTTTGTGATATTCACAGACAGGTGAAAGATGCTTTGCTACAGGAGGCTGAAGGACAGGAGGCTGAAGGACAACTACATAGCCTGAAATTCGGTGATGGGATTGTGGTAAAGAACTTCAAGAGGAAGGGTTGGCAATCTCCCAAATGTTAGGACCATACCAGGTGCTCTTGACGATAGCATCAGCAGTGAAGGTTGCAGAGAGGGTTACTTGGATACATGCAAGTCATTGTAAGAAGATACCGAATCTACGAGGCGACCATTCATCAGTACAACCTCAGGCAGGCGTTTGTTATCTGTAACCAGGTGCGGAGAAGAAGTGTCGTCTACACCCTGGCATCCGTTTGGACGACTTGGGTGCGGCCCAGGTAGGGGACTTTATCGTTTAGTGCTCATCAGCGTGATAACAGGGCTTCCAATTCTGTGGGGGTTGGAACAATGAAGAGAGACCATCATTGTTCACACCAGAGGATGATGAGTACACGACGACTGGGCTCCATCATCGTAAGAGAGAATTGTTTGACCATACCCAATGGAAACCATGGGGTTTTGATGCTGATGGTCTGAAAGATGACAATCCAATCCAACACAATTCTTGGTGGTCATTCTTAGAATTTCTGAGCAGAGGGGCACCAGGTACAGGGCCTATGTTAGTGCTGTACCAGCCCCTGAGACAGTGGAATCCGTTATTCAACTTGACGGCAGAAGATGAAGGCTGCACTCGGGAAGCAGTTGAATTCACAGGACATGTCAACATCAAGAAGCCTAAAGGACGATGCCAATGGGGGTTGTCTAAAGATGGTTGCAGGCTATTTGCAAAGGCATATTTGAATGCAACATACCTCAATAACCCACCGGAGAAATCTTGTTTGTGTTGGGACATGCTTTGTGAAGAAAGTCTTGGTCCACAACCATTTTTCAACTTGGTAAATGTAACACCAGTGGAAGCGCCGACACGAATAACAGCATTGGACAATCTCATATGTGTATGTCACAACGGTACTGGACAATACATGGGACAATCACAATGCCACACAAATGTAACAGGCCAGATGATACTCCAGATGTATGCACAAGGAGGAATGTCATTAGCAGTAGATAATACGGTTGATCAGAATATTACAATGACAATTGGGGACACACACGTTATTGCAAATAATAGTCTTAGGTATCATGTGGAACTTGGTATTGGGTTTCTGTATTCTAATTATTGGCAATGTGGTAATAACACCTATGAGATGTTACCAACTAAGTGAAATGGGTGTTGCTACTTGATAAAGTTGAAAGTGCATAATGTTCTAATGTTGAGAGGCAAAAAGTTTTTTAGGTCGACAGAAACGTGACATGGCTCAGTTTCACACCATACAGGCATACCATTGGCGCATTTCTCTTGGTGAGAAATGGGGTCTTGGGCTTCTTCCATGGTATGGTGTAACTTTTCTTGCAGATCATATTGACAACATTACTTATACGATGTCAGCATTTGCAAATGAAACTATTAAAGGATTTGAATTTTTGTCAGCTAATGATAAATCACATAGACTTACGTTACTAAAACATGAGATGGCATTGGACTTTCTCATGGCAAAAACTGGGGGACTATGTTTAACTCTGAATTTAACAGGGGAAGCATGCGTAACTTTGATTCCTGACAATTCAGATAATATCACTAATGTTATAGAAGCTTTACAGCAAATTAGGGATGCCTATGGACCATCTAAATCTGCAGGATATAGTTTTAGTATGTGGTTGAATGACAAATTGGGTCCATGGGGTGTAATGATGGTCCAATTGTTGATACCGGTTTTGTTTATTTTGGGTATATGTCTTTGTTTCTGCACATGCCTTTTGACTTGTATGAAAGCATTGTTACATAAATGGGTTGATAGTGTTGTAGGAGGCCACCTTCAACAATATGTTCAGTTAAAGATGCTATATGACGATGATGTGTTTCCAACATCAGGATGGGTTCCACCCTTTTCCGAAACGGAGACTATTTGATGACTTGACTATTTGACTACTTGACTATTGGATGTTTAGACATGTCTTATTTTATGTGCTGAGATCTCAATTATTCATATTATAGCATGATTATGTTTAGGTTAGGTTTTAACTTGTTTGGTGTTGTATTTTGGCTGTTGTGAGTATTGAATGCTCAAAAGGGTGGAGTGTAGTGGGAAAATACAACATATCCCTTCCTCACCCTGAAGAGTTTATTTTAGGTCACAGGTATTTGCTGTGGTGCCCTTTGACCCTAGCAAGGGACCATAGACTTCTCTACGTGTTCTCAGTTGTGCATTTTCAGCTGTCTATAATTATCATTGATTGGGGACTTGATCCTTACAAGGTGATGACTGTCAAAGAGAGTGACGTATGTCTTACAAGTGTTCACATTCTTCGCTGTACATGCTGTATAAAAGCAGACCACTCTGAGATGCAGTACGGTCAGCCGGGCAGGGACAATTGAGTTGCTGTCGGAACCGTCCGTCTGCAGACGTGAATAAAACCACAAGAACTACTCCCTTGTTGCCAGTCTTCTGTTTTTCCTGAAATTCCCACGACAGCCTGAACGTGCAGTTTTCATTCAAATCAGCTCCAAAGACACGGTTTGACTCAAAACAGGTCAAATATGCAGTTTGAGACTGAACGAGGGCCGAAAGTGAAGCTTTCATTGAAATTAGGTGAAATATGCAGTTTGAGACTGAACGAGGGCCGAAAGTGAAGCTTTCATTCAAAACAGGAGGAAAGGACAAGTTTTCAGTGAAAGAGGCCTGAATGTCAAGTTTTCACTCAAAACAGCTCCAAACTCATGGTTTGACTCAAAACAGGTCAAATATGCAGTTTGAGACTGAACGAGGGCCGAAAGTGAAGCTTTCATTCAAAACAGGAGGAAAGGACAAGTTTTGACTGAATTAGGCCTGAACGTGAACTTTTCATTCAAATCCGCTCCAAACTCACGGTTTGACTCAAAACAGGTCAAATATGCAGTTTGAGACTGAACGAGGGCCGAAAGTGAAGCTTTCATTCAAAACAGGAGGAAAGGACAAGTTTTCAGTGAAAGAGGCCTGAATGTCAAGTTTTCACTCAAAACAGTTGAAAAGGTCAAGTTTTGACTGAATTAGGCCTGAACGTGAACTTTTCATTCAAATCCGCTCCAAACTCACGGTTTGACTCAAAACAGGTCAAATATGCAGTTTGAGACTGAACGAGGGCCGAAAGTGAAGCTTTCATTCAAAACAGGAGGAAAGGACAAGTTTTCAGTGAAAGAGGCCTGAATGTCAAGTTTTCACTCAAAACAGCTCCAAACTCACGGTTTGACTCAAAACAGGTCAAATATGCAGTTTGAGACTGAACGAGGGCCGAAAGTGAAGCTTTCATTCAAAACAGGAGGAAAGGACAAGTTTTCAGTGAAAGAGGCCTGAATGTCAAGTTTTCACTCAAAACAGTTGAAAAGGTCAAGTTTTGACTGAATTAGGCCTGAACGTGAACTTTTCATTCAAATCCGCTCCAAACTCACGGTTTGACTCAAAACAGGTCAAATATGCAGTTTGAGACTGAACGAGGGCCGAAAGTGAAGCTTTCATTCAAAACAGGAGGAAAGGACAAGTTTTCAGTGAAAGAGGCCTGAATGTCAAGTTTTCACTCAAAACAGTTGAAAAGGTCAAGTTTTGACTGAATTAGGCCTGAACGTGAACTTTTCATTCAAATCCGCTCCAAACTCACGGTTTGACTCAAAACAGGTCAAATATGCAGTTTGAGACTGAACGAGGGCCGAAAGTGAAGCTTTCATTCAAAACAGGAGGAAAGGACAAGTTTTCAGTGAAAGAGGCCTGAATGTCAAGTTTTCACTCAAAACAGTTGAAAAGGTCAAGTTTTGACTGAATTAGGCCTGAACGTGAACTTTTCATTCAAATCCGCTCCAAACTCACGGTTTGACTCAAAACAGGTCAAATATGCAGTTTGATACTGAACGAGGGCCGAAAGTGAAGCTTTCATTCAAAACAGGAGGAAAGGACAAGTTTTCAGTGAAAGAGGCCTGAATGTCAAGTTTTCACTCAAAACAGTTGAAAAGGTCAAGTTTTGACTGAATTAGGCCTGAACGTGAACTTTTCATTCAAATCCGCTCCAAACTCACGGTTTGACTCAAAACAGGTCAAATATGCAGTTTGAGACTGAACGAGGGCCGAAAGTGAAGCTTTCATTCAAAACAGGAGGAAAGGACAAGTTTTGACTGAAATAGGCCTGAACGTGAACTTTTCATTCAAATCCGCTCCAAACTCACGGTTTGACTCAAAACAGGTCAAATATGCAGTTTGAGACTGAACCGAGGGCCGAAAGTGAAGCTTTCATTCAAAATAGGAGGAAAGGACAAGTTTTCAGTGAAAGAGGCCTGAATGTCAAGTTTTCACTCAAAACAGCTCCAAACTCACGGTTTGACTCAAAACAGGTCAAATATGCAGTTTGAGACTGAACGAGGGCCGAAAGTGAAGCTTTCATTCAAAACAGGAGGAAAGGACAAGTTTTCAGTGAAAGAGGCCTGAATGTCAAGTTTTCACTCGAAACAGTTGAAAAGGTCAAGTTTTGACTGAATTAGGCCTGAACGTGAACTTTTCATTCAAATCCGCTCCAAACTCACGGTTTGACTCAAAACAGGTCAAATATGCAGTTTGAGACTGAACGAGGGCCGAAAGTGAAGCTTTCATTCAAAACAGGAGGAAAGGACAAGTTTTCAGTGAAAGAGGCCTGAATGTCAAGTTTTCACTCAAAACAGCTCCAAACTCACGGTTTGACTCAAAACAGGTCAAATATGCAGTTTGAGACTGAACGAGGGCCGAAAGTGAAGCTTTCATTCAAAACAGGAGGAAAGGACAAGTTTTCAGTGAAAGAGGCCTGAATGTCAAGTTTTCACTCAAAACAGCTCCAAACTCACGGTTTGACTCAAAACAGGTCAAATATGCAGTTTGAGACTGAACGAGGGCCGAAAGTGAAGCTTTCATTCAAAACAGGAGGAAAGGACAAGTTTTCAGTGAAAGAGGCCTGAATGTCAAGTTTTCACTCAAAACAGTTGAAAAGGTCAAGTTTTGACTGAATTAGGCCTGAACGTGAACTTTTCATTCAAATCCGCTCCAAACTCACGGTTTGACTCAAAACAGGTCAAATATGCAGTTTGAGACTGAACGAGGGCCGAAAGTGAAGCTTTCATTCAAAACAGGAGGAAAGGACAAGTTTTCAGTGAAAGAGGCCTGAATGTCAAGTTTTCACTCAAAACAGTTGAAAAGGTCAAGTTTTGACTGAATTAGGCCTGAACGTGAACTTTTCATTCAAATCCGCTCCAAACTCACGGTTTGACTCAAAACAGGTCAAATATGCAGTTTGATACTGAACGAGGGCCGAAAGTGAAGCTTTCATTCAAAACAGGAGGAAAGGACAAGTTTTCAGTGAAAGAGGCCTGAATGTCAAGTTTTCACTCAAAACAGTTGAAAAGGTCAAGTTTTGACTGAATTAGGCCTGAACGTGAACTTTTCATTCAAATCCGCTCCAAACTCACGGTTTGACTCAAAACAGGTCAAATATGCAGTTTGAGACTGAACGAGGGCCGAAAGTGAAGCTTTCATTCAAAACAGGAGGAAAGGACAAGTTTTCAGTGAAAGAGGCCTGAATGTCAAGTTTTCACTCAAAACAGTTGAAAAGGTCAAGTTTTGACTGAATTAGGCCTGAACGTGAACTTTTCATTCAAATCCGCTCCAAACTCACGGTTTGACTCAAAACAGGTCAAATATGCAGTTTGAGACTGAACGAGGGCCGAAAGTGAAGCTTTCATTCAAAACAGGAGGAAAGGACAAGTTTTGACTGAATTAGGCCTGAACGTGAACTTTTCATTCAAATCCGCTCCAAACTCACGGTTTGACTCAAAACAGGTCAAATATGCAGTTTGATACTGAACGAGGGCCGAAAGTGAAGCTTTCATTCAAAACAGGAGGAAAGGACAAGTTTTCAGTGAAAGAGGCCTGAATGTCAAGTTTTCACTCAAAACAGTTGAAAAGGTCAAGTTTTGACTGAATTAGGCCTGAACGTGAACTTTTCATTCAAATCCGCTCCAAACTCACGGTTTGACTCAAAACAGGTCAAATATGCAGTTTGATACTGAACGAGGGCCGAAAGTGAAGCTTTCATTCAAAACAGGAGGAAAGGACAAGTTTTCAGTGAAAGAGGCCTGAATGTCAAGTTTTCACTCAAAACAGTTGAAAAGGTCAAGTTTTGACTGAATTAGGCCTGAACGTGAACTTTTCATTCAAATCCGCTCCAAACTCACGGTTTGACTCAAAACAGGTCAAATATGCAGTTTGAGACTGAACGAGGGCCGAAAGTGAAGCTTTCATTCAAAACAGGAGGAAAGGACAAGTTTTAACTGAATTAGGCCTGAACGTGAACTTTTCATTCAAATCCGCTCCAATCTCACGGTTTGACTCAAAACAGGTCAAATATGCAGTTTGAGACTGAACGAGGGCCGAAAGTGAAGCTTTCATTCAAAACAGGAGGAAAGGACAAGTTTTCAGTGAAAGAGGCCTGAATGTCAAGTTTTCACTCAAAACAGTTGAAAAGGTCAAGTTTTGACTGAATTAGGCCTGAACGTGAACTTTTCATTCAAATCCGCTCCAAACTCACGGTTTGACTCAAAACAGGTCAAATATGCAGTTTGAGACTGAACGAGGGCCGAAAGTGAAGCTTTCATTCAAAACAGGAGGAAAGGACAAGTTTTCAGTGAAAGAGGCCTGAATGTCAAGTTTTCACTCAAAACAGCTCCAAACTCACGGTTTGACTCAAAACAGGTCAAATATGCAGTTTGAGACTGAACGAGGGCCGAAAGTGAAGCTTTCATTCAAAACAGGAGGAAAGGACAAGTTTTCAGTGAAAGAGGCCTGAATGTCAAGTTTTCACTCAAAACAGTTGAAAAGGTCAAGTTTTGGCTGAATTAGGCCTGAACGTGAACTTTTCATTCAAATCCGCTCCAAACTCACGGTTTGACTCAAAACAGGTCAAATATGCAGTTTGAGACTGAACGAGGGCCGAAAGTGAAGCTTTCATTCAAAACAGGAGGAAAGGACAAGTTTTGACTGAATTAGGCCTGAACGTGAACTTTTCATTCAAATCCGCTCCAAACTCACGGTTTGACTCAAAACAGGTCAAATATGCAGTTTGAGACTGAACGAGGGCCGAAAGTGAAGCTTTCATTCAAAACAGGAGGAAAGGACAAGTTTTCAGTGAAAGAGGCCTGAATGTCAAGTTTTCACCTCAAAACAGTTGAAAAGGTCAAGTTTTGACTGAATTAGGCCTGAACGTGAACTTTTCATTCAAATCCGCTCCAAACTCACGGGTTTGACTCAAAACAGGTCAAATATGCAGTTTGATACTGAACGAGGGCCGAAAGTGAAGCTTTCATTCAAAACAGGAGGAAAGGACAAGTTTTCAGTGAAAGAGGCCTGAATGTCAAGTTTTCACTCAAAACAGTTGAAAAGGTCAAGTTTTGACTGAATTAGGCCTGAATGTGAACTTTTCATTCAAATCCGCTCCAAACTCACGGTTTGACTCAAAACAGGTCAAATATGCAGTTTGAGACTGAACGAGGGCCGAAAGTGAAGCTTTCATTCAAAACAGGAGGAAAGGACAAGTTTTGACTGAAATAGGCCTGAACGTGAACTTTTCAATTCAAATCCGCTCCAACTCACGGTTTGACTCAAAACAGGTCAAATATGCAGTTTGAGACTGAACGAGGGCCGAAAGTGAAGCTTTCATTCAAAATAGGAGGAAAGGACAAGTTTTCAGTGAAAGAGGCCTGAATGTCAAGTTTTCACTCAAAACAGCTCCAAACTCACGGTTTGACTCAAAACAGGTCAAATATGCAGTTTGAGACTGAACGAGGGCCGAAAGTGAAGCTTTCATTCAAAACAGGAGGAAAGGACAAGTTTTCAGTGAAAGAGGCCTGAATGTCAAGTTTTCACTCAAAACAGTTGAAAAGGTCAAGTTTTGACTGAATTAGGCCTGAACGTGAACTTTTCATTCAAATCCGCTCCAAACTCACGGTTTGACTCAAAACAGGTCAAATATGCAGTTTGAGACTGAACGAGGGCCGAAAGTGAAGCTTTCATTCAAAACAGGAGGAAAGGACAAGTTTTTCAGTGAAAGAGGCCTGAATGTCAAGTTTTCACTCAAAACAGCTCCAAACTCACGGTTTGACTCAAAACAGGTCAAATATGCAGTTTGAGACTGAACGAGGGCCGAAAGTGAAGCTTTCATTCAAAACAGGAGGAAAGGGACAAGTTTTCAGTGAAAGAGGCCTGAATGTCAAGTTTTCACTCAAAACAGTTGAAAAGGTCAAGTTTTGACTGAATTAGGCCTGAACGTGAACTTTTCATTCAAATCCGCTCCAAACTCACGGTTTGACTCAAAACAGGTCAAATATGCAGTTTGAGACTGAACGAGGGCCCGAAAGTGAAGCTTTCATTCAAAACAGGAGGAAAGGACAAGTTTTCAGTGAAAGAGGCCTGAATGTCAAGTTTTCACTCAAAACAGCTCCAAACTCACGGTTTGACCTCAAAACAGGTCAAATATGCAGTTTGAGACTGAACGAGGGCCGAAAGTGAAGCTTTTCATTCAAAACAGGAGGAAAGGACAAGTTTTCAGTGAAAGAGGCCTGAATGTCAAGTTTTCACTCAAAACAGTTGAAAAGGTCAAGTTTTGACTGAATTAGGCCTGAACGTGAACTTTTCATTCAAATCCGCTCCAAACTCACGGTTTGACTCAAAACAGGTCAAATATGCAGTTTGAGGACTGAACGAGGGCCGAATGTGAAGCTTTCATTCAAAACAGGAGGAAAGGACAAGTTTTCAGTGAAAGAGGCCTGAATGTCAAGTTTTCACTCAAAACAGTTGAAAAGGTCAAGTTTTGACTGAATTAGGCCTGAACGTGAACTTTTCATTCAAATCCGCTCCAAACTCACGGTTTGACTCAAAACAGGTCAAATATGCAGTTTGAGACTGAACGAGGGCCGAAAGTGAAGCTTTCATTCAAAACAGGAGGAAAGGACAAGTTTTCAGTGAAAGAGGCCTGAATGTCAAGTTTTTCACCTCAAAACAGCTCCAAACTCACGGTTTGACTCAAAACAGGTCAAATATGCAGTTTGAGACTGAACGAGGGCCGAAAGTGAAGCTTTCATTCAAAACAGGAGGAAAGGACAAGTTTTCAGTGAAAGAGGCCTGAATGTCAAGTTTTCACTCAAAACAGCTCCAAACTCACGGTTTGACTCAAAACAGGTCAAATATGCAGTTTGAGACTGAACGAGGGCCGAAAGTGAAGCTTTCATTCAAAACAGGAGGAAAGGACAAGTTTTCAGTGAAAGAGGCCTGAATGTCAAGTTTTCACTCAAAACAGTTGAAAAGGTCAAGTTTTGACTGAATTAGGCCTGAACGTGAACTTTTCATTCAAATTCCGCTCCAAACTCACGGTTTGACTCAAAACAGGTCAAATATGCAGTTTGAGACTGAACGAGGGCCGAAAGTGAAGCTTTCATTCAAAACAGGAGGAAAGGACAAGTTTTCAGTGAAAGAGGCCTGAATGTCAAGTTTTCACTCAAAACAGCTCCAAACTCACGGTTTGACTCAAAACAGGTCAAATATGCAGTTTGAGACTGAACGAGGGCCGAAAGTGAAGCTTTCATTCAAAACAGGAGGAAAGGACAAGTTTTCAGTGAAAGAGGCCTGAATGTCAAGTTTTCACTCAAAACAGTTGAAAAGGTCAAGTTTTGACTGAATTAGGCCTGAACGTGAACTTTTCATTCAAATCCGCTCCAAACTCACGGTTTGACTCAAAACAGGTCAAATATGCAGTTTGAGACTGAACGAGGGCCGAATGTGAAGCTTTCATTCAAAACAGGAGGAAAGGACAAGTTTTCAGTGAAAGAGGCCTGAATGTCAAGTTTTCACTCAAAACAGCTCCAAACTCACGGTTTGACTCAAAACAGGTCAAATATGCAGTTTGAGACTGAACGAGGGCCGAAAGTGAAGCTTTCATTCAAAACAGGAGGAAAGGACAAGTTTTCAGTGAAAGAGGCCTGAATGTCAAGTTTTCACTCAAAACAGCTCCAAACTCACGGTTTGACTCAAAACAGGTCAAATATGCAGTTTGAGACTGAACGAGGGCCGAAAGTGAAGCTTTCATTCAAAACAGGAGGAAAGGACAAGTTTTCAGTGAAAGAGGCCTGAATGTCAAGTTTTCACTCAAAACAGCTCCAAACTCACGGTTTGACTCAAAACAGGTCAAATATGCAGTTTGAGACTGAACGAGGGCCGAAAGTGAAGCTTTCATTCAAAACAGGAGGAAAGGACAAGTTTTCAGTGAAAGAGGCCTGAATGTCAAGTTTTCACTCAAAACAGTTGAAAAGGTCAAGTTTTGACTGAATTAGGCCTGAACGTGAACTTTTCATTCAAATCCGCTCCAAACTCACGGTTTGACTCAAAACAGGTCAAATATGCAGTTTGAGACTGAACGAGGGCCGAAAGTGAAGCTTTCATTCAAAACAGGAGGAAAGGACAAGTTTTCAGTGAAAGAGGCCTGAATGTCAAGTTTTCACTCAAAACAGCTCCAAACTCACGGTTTGACTCAAAACAGGTCAAATATGCAGTTTGAGACTGAACGAGGGCCGAAAGTGAAGCTTTCATTCAAAACAGGAGGAAAGGACAAGTTTTCAGTGAAAGAGGCCTGAATGTCCAAGTTTTCACTCAAAACAGTTGAAAAGGTCAAGTTTTTGACTGAATTAGGCCTGAACGTGAACTTTTCATTCAAATCCGCTCCAAACTCACGGTTTGACTCAAAACAGGTCAAATATGCAGTTTGAGACTGAACGAGGGCCGAATGTGAAGCTTTCATTCAAAAACAGGAGGAAAGGACAAGTTTTCAGTGAAAGAGGCCTGAATGTCAAGTTTTCACTCAAAACAGCTCCAAACTCACGGTTTGACTCAAAACAGGTCAAATATGCAGTTTGAGACTGAACGAGGGCCGAAAGTGAAGCTTTCATTCAAAACAGGAGGAAAGGACAAGTTTCAGTGAAGAGGCCTGAATGTCAAGTTTTCACTCAAAACAGTTGAAAAGGTCAAGTTTTGACTGAATTAGGCCTGAACGTGAACTTTTCATTCAAAATCCGCTCCAAACTCACGGTTTGACTCAAAACAGGTCAAATATGCAGTTTGAGACTGAACGAGGGCCGAAAGTGAAGCTTTCATTCAAAACAGGAGGAAAGGACAAGTTTTCAGTGAAAGAGGCCTGAATGTCAAGTTTTCACTCAAAACAGCTCCAAACTCACGGTTTGACTCAAAACAGGTCAAATATGCAGTTTGAGACTGAACGAGGGCCGAAAGTGAAGCTTTCATTTCAAAACAGGAGGAAAGGACAAGTTTTCAGTGAAAGAGGCCTGAATGTCAAGTTTTCACTCAAAACAGTTGAAAAGGTCAAGTTTTTGACTGAATTAGGCCTGAACGTGAACTTTTCATTCAAATCCGCTCCAAACTCACGGTTTGACTCAAAACAGGTCAAATATGCAGTTTGAGACTGAACGAGGGCCGAAAGTGAAGCTTTCATTCAAAACAGGAGGAAAGGACAAGTTTTCAGTGAAAGAGGCCTGAATGTCAAGTTTTCACTCAAAACAGCTCCAAACTCACGGTTTGACTCAAAACAGGTCAAATATGCAGTTTGAGACTGAACGAGGGCCGAAAGTGAAGCTTTCATTCAAAACAGGAGGAAAGGACAAGTTTTCAGTGAAAAGAGGCCTGAATGTCAAGTTTTCACTCAAAACAGTTGAAAAGGTCAAGTTTTGACTGAATTAGGCCTGAACGTGAACTTTTCATTCAAATCCGCTCCAAAACTCACGGTTTGACTCAAAACAGGTCAAATATGCAGTTTGAGACTGAACGAGGGCCGAAAGTGAAGCTTTCATTCAAAACAGGAGGAAAGGACAAGTTTTCAGTGAAAGAGGCCTGAATGTCAAGTTTTCACTCAAAACAGTTGAAAAGGTCAAGTTTTGACTGAATTAGGCCTGAACGTGAACTTTTCATTCAAATCCGCTCCAAACTCACGGTTTGACTCAAAACAGGTCAAATATGCAGTTTGAGACTGAACGAGGGCCGAAAGTGAAGCTTTCATTCAAAACAGGAGGAAAGGACAAGTTTTCAGTGAAAGAGGCCTGAATGTCAAGTTTTCACTCAAAACAGCTTCCAAAACTCACGGTTTGACTCAAAACAGGTCAAATATGCAGTTTGAGACTGAACGAGGGCCGAAAGTGAAGCTTTCATTCAAAACAGGAGGAAAGGACAAGTTTTCAGTGAAAGAGGCCTGAATGTCAAGTTTTCACTCAAAACAGTTGAAAAGGTCAAGTTTTGACTGAATTAGGCCTGAACGTGAACTTTTCATTCAAATCCGCTCCAAACTCACGGTTTGACTCAAAACAGGTCAAATATGCAGTTTGAGACTGAACGAGGGCCGAAAGTGAAGCTTTCATTCAAAACAGGAGGAAAGGACAAGTTTTCAGTGAAAGAGGCCTGAATGTCAAGTTTTCACTCAAAAACAGTTGAAAAGGTCAAGTTTTGACTGAATTAGGCCTGAACGTGAACTTTTCATTCAAATCCGCTCCAAACTCACGGTTTGACTCAAAACAGGTCAAATATGCAGTTTGAGACTGAACGAGAGGCCGAAAGTGAAGCTTTCATTCAAAACAGGAGGAAAGGACAAGTTTTCAGTGAAAGAGGCCTGAATGTCAAGTTTTCACTCAAAACAGTTGAAAAGGTCAAGTTTTGACTGAATTAGGCCTGAACGTGAACTTTTCATTCAAATCCGCTCCAAACTCACGGTTTGACTCAAAACAGGTCAAATATGCAGTTTGATACTGAACGAGGGCCGAAAGTGAAGCTTTCATCAAAACAGGAGGAAAGGACAAGTTTTTCAGTGAAAGAGGCCTGAATGTCAAGTTTTCACTCAAAACAGTTGAAAAGGTCAAGTTTTGACTGAATTAGGCCTGAACGTGAACTTTTCATTCAAATCCGCTCCAAACTCACGGTTTGACTCAAAACAGGTCAAATATGCAGTTTGAGACTGAACGAGGGCGAAAGTGAAGCTTTCATTCAAAACAGGAGGAAAGGACAAGTTTTCAGTGAAAGCAGGCCTGAATGTCAAGTTTTCACTCAAAACAGCTCCAAACTCACGGTTTGACTCAAAACAGGTCAAATATGCAGTTTGAGACTGAACGAGGGCCGAAAGTGAAGCTTTCATTCAAAACAGGAGGAAAGGACAAGTTTTCAGTGAAAGAGGCCTGAATGTCAAGTTTTCACTCAAAACAGTTGAAAAGGTCAAGTTTTGACTGAATTAGGCCTGAACGTGAACTTTTCATTCAAATCCGCTCCAAACTCACGGTTTGACTCAAAACAGGTCAAATATGCAGTTGATACTGAACGAGGGCCGAAAGTGAAGCTTTCATTCAAAACAGGAGGAAAGGACAAGTTTTCAGTGAAAGAGGCCTGAATGTCAAGTTTTCACTCAAAACAGCTCCAAACTCACGGTTTGACTCAAAACAGGTCAAATATGCAGTTTGAGACTGAACGAGGGCCGAAAGTGAAGCTTTCATTCAAACAGGAGGAAAGGACAAGTTTTCAGTGAAAGAGGCCTGAATGTCAAGTTTTCACTCAAAACAGCTCCAAACTCACGGTTTGACTCAAAACAGGTCAAATATGCAGTTTGAGACTGAACAGAGGGCCGAAAGTGAAGCTTTCATTCAAAACAGGAGGAAAGGACAAGTTTTCAGTGAAAGAGGCCTGAATGTCAAGTTTTCACTCAAAACAGTTGAAAAGGTCAAGTTTTGACTGAATTAGGCCTGAACGTGAACTTTTCATTCAAATCCGCTTCCAAACTCACGGTTTGACTCAAAACAGGTCAAATATGCAGTTTGAGACTGAACGAGGGCCGAAAGTGAAGCTTTCATTCAAAACAGGAGGAAAGGACAAGTTTTCAGTGAAAGAGGCCTGAATGTCAAGTTTTCACTCAAAACAGTTGAAAAGGTCAAGTTTTGACTGAATTAGGCCTGAACGTGAACTTTTCATTCAAATCCGCTCCAAACTCACGGTTTGACTCAAAACAGGTCAAATATGCAGTTTGATACTGAACGAGGGCCGAAAGTGAAGCTTTCATTCAAAACAGGAGGAAAGGACAAGTTTTCAGTGAAAGAGGCCCTGAATGTCAAGTTTTCACTCAAAACAGTTGAAAAGGTCAAGTTTTGACTGAATTAGGCCTGAACGTGAACTTTTCATTCAAATCCGCTCCAAACTCACGGTTTGACTCAAAACAGGTCAAATATGCAGTTTGAGACTGAACGAGGCCGAAAGTGAAGCTTTCATTCAAAACAGGAGGAAAGGACAAGTTTTCAGTGAAAGAGGCCTGAATGTCAAGTTTTCACTCAAAACAGTTGAAAAAGGTCAAGTTTTGACTGAATTAGGCCTGAACGTGAACTTTTCATTCAAATCCGCTCCCAAACTCACGGTTTGACTCAAAACAGGTCAAATATGCAGTTTGATACTGAACGAGGGCCGAAAGTGAAGCTTTCATTCAAAACAGGAGGAAAGGACAAGTTTTCAGTGAAAGAGGCCTGAATGTCAAGTTTTCACTCAAAACAGTTGAAAAGGTCAAGTTTTGACTGAATTAGGCCTGAACGTGAACTTTTCATTCAAATCCGCTCCAAACTCACGGTTTGACTCAAAACAGGTCAAATATGCAGTTTGAGACTGAACGAGGGCCGAAAGTGAAGCTTTCATTCAAAACAGGAGGAAAGGACAAGTTTTCAGTGAAAGAGGCCTGAATGTCAAGTTTTCACTCAAAAACAGCTCCAAACTCACGGTTTGACTCAAAACAGGTCAAATATGCAGTTTGAGACTGAACGAGGGCCGAAAGTGAAGCTTTCATTCAAAACAGGAGGAAAGGACAAGTTTTCAGTGAAAGAGGCCTGAATGTCAAGTTTTCACTCAAAAACAGTTGAAAAGGTCAAGTTTTGACTGAATTAGGCCTGAACGTGAACTTTTCATTCAAATCCGCTCCAAACTCACGGTTTGACTCAAACAGGTCAAATATGCAGTTTGATACTGAACGAGGCCGAAAGTGAAGCTTTCATTCAAAACACGGAGGAAAAGGACAAGTTTTCAGTGAAAGAGGCCTGAATGTCAAGTTTTCACTCAAAACAGCTCCAAACTCACGGTTTGACTCAAAACAGGTCAAATATGCAGTTTGAGACTGAACGAGGGCCGAAAGTGAAGCTTTCATTCAAAACAGGAGGAAAGGACAAGTTTTCAGTGAAAGAGGCCTGAATGTCAAGTTTTCACTCAAAACAGCTCCAAACTCTCACGGTTTGACTCAAAACAGGTCAAATATGCAGTTTGAGACTGAACGAGGGCGAAAGTGAAGCTTTCATTCAAAACAGGAGGAAAGGACAAGTTTTTCAGTGAAAGAGGCCTGAATGTCAAGTTTTCACTCAAAACAGTTGAAAAGGTCAAGTTTTGACTGAATTAGGCCTGAACGTGAACTATTCATTCAAATCCGCTCCAAACTCACGTTTGACTCAAAACAGGTCAAATATGCAGTTTGAGACTGAACGAGGGCCGAAAGTGAAGCTTTCATTCAAAACAGGAGGAAAGGACAAGTTTTTCAGTGAAAGAGGCCTGAATGTCAAGTTTTCACTCAAAACAGTTGAAAAGGTCAAGTTTTGACTGAATTAGGCCTGAAACGTGAACTTTTCATTCAATCCGCTCCAAACTCACGGTTTGACTCAAAACAGGTCAAATATGCAGTTTGATACTGAACGAGGGCCGAAAGTGAAGCTTTCATTCAAAACAGGAGGAAAGGACAAGTTTTCAGTGAAAGAGGCCTGAATGTCAAGTTTTCACTCAAAACAGCTCCAAACTCACGGTTTGACTCAAAACAGGTCAAATATGCAGTTTGAGACTGAACGAGGGCCGAAAGTGAAGCTTTCATTCAAAACAGGAGGAAAGGACAAGTTTTCAGTGAAAGAGGCCTGAATGATCAAGTTTTCACTCAAAACAGTTGAAAAGGTCAAGTTTTGACTGAATTAGGCCTGAACGTGAACTTTTCATTCAAATCCGCTCCAAACTCACGGTTTGACTCAAAACAGGTCAATATGCAGTTTGAGACTGAACGAGGGCCGAATGTGAAGCTTTCATTCAAAACAGGAGGAAAGGACAAGTTTTCAGTGAAAGAGGCCTGAATGTCAAGTTTTCACTCAAAACAGCTCCAAACTCACGGTTTGACTCAAAAACAGGTCAAATATGCAGTTTGAGACTGAACGAGGGGCCGAAAGTGAAGCTTTCATTCAAAACAGGAGGAAAGGACAAGTTTTCAGTGAAAGAGGCCTGAATGTCAAGTTTTCACTCAAAACAGTTGAAAAGGTCAAGTTTTGACTGAATTAGGCCTGAACGTGAACTTTTCATTCAAAATCCGCTCCAAACTCACGGTTTGACTCAAAACAGGTCAAATATGCAGTTTGAGACTGAATGAGGGCCGAAAGTGAAGCTTTCATTCAAAACAGGAGGAAAGGACAAGTTTTCAGTGAAAGAGGCCTGAATGTCAAGTTTTCACTCAAAACAGTTGAAAAGGTCAAGTTTTGACTGAATTAGGCCTGGAACGTGAACTTTTCATTCAAATCCGCTCCAAACTCACGGTTTGACTCAAAACAGGTCAAATATGCAGTTTGAGACTGAACGAGGGCCGAAAGTGAAGCTTTCATTCAAAACAGGAGGAAAGGACAAGTTTCAGTGAAAGAGGCCTGAATGTCAAGTTTTCACTCAAAACAGCTCCAAACTCACGGTTTGACTCAAAAACAGGTCAAATATGCAGTTTGAGACTGAACGAGGGCCGAAAGTGAAGCTTTCATTCAAAACAGGAGGAAAGGACAAGTTTTCAGTGAAAGAGGCCTGAATGTCAAGTTTTCACTCAAAACAGTTGAAAAAGGTCAAGTTTTGACTGAATTAGGCCTGAACGTGAACTTTTCATTCAAATCCGCTCCAAACTCACGGTTTGACTCAAAACAGGTCAAATATGCAGTTTGAGACTGAACGAGGGCCGAAAGTGAAAGCTTTCATTCAAAACAGGAGGAAAGGACAAGTTTTCAGTGAAAGAGGCCTGAATGTCAAGTTTTCACTCAAAACAGCTCCAAACTCACGGTTTGACTCAAAACAGGTCAAATATGCAGTTTGAGGACTGAACGAGGGCCGAAAGTGAAGCTTTCATTCAAAACAGGAGGAAAGGACAAGTTTTCAGTGAAAGAGGCCTGAATGTCAAGTTTTCACTCAAAACAGTTGAAAAGGTCAAGTTTTGACTGAATTAGGCCTGAACGTGAACTTTCATTCAAATCCGCTCCAAACTCACGGTTTGGACTCAAAACAGGTCAAATATGCAGTTTGAGACTGAACGAGGGCCGAAAGTGAAGCTTCTCATTCAAAACAGGAGGAAAAGGACAAGTTTTCAGTGAAAGAGGCCTGAATGTCAAGTTTTCACTCAAAACAGCTCCAAACTCACGGTTTGACTCAAAACAGGTCAAATATGCAGTTTGAGACTGAACGAGGGCCGAAAGTGAAGCTTTCATTCAAAACAGGAGGAAAGGACAAGTTTTCAGTGAAAGAGGCCTGAATGTCAAGTTTTCACTCAAAACAGTTGAAAAGGTCAAGTTTTGACTGAATTAGGCCTGAACGTGAACTTTTCATTCAAATCCGCTCCAAACTCACGGTTTGACTCAAAACAGGTCAAATATGCAGTTTGAGACTGAACGAGGGCCGAAAGTGAAGCTTTCATTCAAAACAGGAGGAAAGGACAAGTTTTCAGTGAAAGAGGCCTGAATGTCAAGTTTTCACTCAAAAACAGTTGAAAAGGTCAAGTTTTTGACTGAATTAGGCCTGAAACGTGAACTTTTCATTCAAATCCGCTCCAAACTCACGGTTTGACTCAAAACAGGTCAAATATGCAGTTTGAGACTGAACGAGGGCCGAAAGTGAAGCTTTCATTCAAAACAGGAGGAAAGGACAAGTTTTCAGTGAAAGAGGGCCTGAATGTCAAGTTTTCACTCAAAACAGCTCCAAACTCACGGTTTGACTCAAAACAGGGTCAAATATGCAGTTTGAGACTGAACGAGGGCCGAAAGTGAAGCTTTCATTCAAAACAGGAGGAAAGGACAAGTTTTCAGTGAAAGAGGCCTGAATGTCAAGTTTTCACTCAAAACAGTTGAAAAGGTCAAGTTTTGACTGAATTAGGCCTGAACGTGAACTTTTCATTCAAATCCGCTCCAAACTCACGGTTTGACTCAAAACAGGTCAAATATGCAGTTTGAGACTGAACGAGGGCCGAAAGTGAAGCTTTCATTCAAAACAGGAGGAAAGGACAAGTTTTCAGTGAAAGAGGCCTGAATGTCAAGTTTTCACTCAAAACAGTTGAAAAGGTCAAGTTTTGACTGAATTAGGCCTGAACGTGAACTTTTCATTCAAATCCGCTCTCCAAACTCACGGTTTGACTCAAAACAGGTCAAATATGCAGTTTGAGACTGAACGAGGGCCGAAAGTGAAGCTTTCATTCAAAACAGGAGGAAAGGACAAGTTTTCAGTGAAAGAGGGCCTGAATGTCAAGTTTTCACTCAAAACAGTTGAAAAGGTCAAGTTTTGACTGAATTAGGCCTGAACGTGAACTTTCTCATTCAAATCCGCTCCAAACTCACGGTTTGACTCAAAACAGGTCAAATATGCAGTTTGATACTGAACGAGGGCCGAAAGTGAAGCTTTCATTCAAAACAGGAGGAAAGGACAAGTTTTCAGTGAAAGAGGCCTGAATGTCAAGTTTTCACTCAAAACAGTTGAAAAGGTCAAGTTTTGACTGAATTAGGCCTGAACGTGAACTTTTCATTCAAATCCGCTCCAAACTCACGGTTTGACTCAAAAACAGGGTCAAATATGCAGTTTGAGACTGAACGGAGGGCCGAAAGTGAAGCTTTCATTCAAAACAGGAGTGAAAGGACAAGTTTTCAGTGAAAGAGGCCTGAATGTCAAGTTTTCACTCAAAACAGCTCCAAACTCACGGTTTGACTCAAAACAGGTCAAATATGCAGTTTGAGACTGAACGAGGGCCGAAAGTGAAGCTTTCATTCAAAACAGGAGGAAAGGACAAGTTTTCAGTGAAAGAGGGCCTGAATGTCAAGTTTTCACTCAAAACAGTTGAAAAAGGTCAAGTTTTGACTGAATTAGGCCTGAACGTGAACTTTTCATTCAAATCCGCTCCAAACTCACGGTTTGACTCAAACAGGTCAAATATGCAGTTTGAGACTGAACGAGGGGCCGAAAGTGAAGCTTTCATTCAAAAACAGGAGGAAAGGACAAGTTTTCAGTGAAAGAGGCCTGAATGTCAAGTTTTCACTCAAAACAGTTGAAAAGGTCAAGTTTTGACTGAATTAGGCCTGAACGTGAACTTTTCATTCAAATCCGCTCCAAACTCACGGTTTGACTCAAAACAGGTCAAATATGCAGTTTGAGACTGAACGAGGGGCCGAAAGTGAAGCTTTCATTCAAAACAGGAGGAAAGGACAAGTTTTCAGTGAAAGAGGCCTGAATGTCAAGTTTTCACTCAAAACAGCTCCAAACTCACGGTTTGACTCAAAACAGGTCAAATATGCAGTTTGAGACTGAACGAGGGGCCGAAAGTGAAGCTTTCATTCAAAAACAGGAGGAAAGGACAAGTTTTCAGTGAAAGAGGCCTGAATGTCAAGTTTTCACTCAAAACAGCTCCAAACTCACGGTTTGACTCAAAACAGGTCAAATATGCAGTTTGAGACTGAACGAGGGCCGAAAGTGAAGCTTTCATTCAAAACAGAGAGGAAAGGACAAGTTTTCAGTGAAAGAGGCCTGAATGTCAAGTTTTCACTCAAAACAGTTTGAAAAGGTCAAGTTTTGACTGAAATAGGCCTGAAC